>NC_072428.2:98361071-98981964 GCF_028878055.3 Symphalangus syndactylus | reverse complement strand
TACTGAGGAGCGGGGGGATCTTAGGCAGTAGGAATGGAAGGTAGAAAAGGACAAGCATGGGAGGTCACAGTACACTGCTTGGAAAGCAAATCATTCAACGTAAATTTTACACTAAAGGTAATCATATGCCTTTTAAGGCTTTTAAGAAAAAAAGTGAAAGTATCAAATTGGAATAATAAAAGTATCACTTCCCAGATCTGCCAAAGTCATAGAAGACTGGGAGAAAAAATTCACTGGATTCTGTGGGGAAAATCAAGTTCACCTAGTTTAATTCCAAGTCGGCTAACAAATTTTGCTAACCTAACCTAACAGATTTTAGGCTTAGTTCCTCCTACCTAACAAAATGAAATGTAAAAAGAAAGAAAGGAGAAAATAACAAAACTACAATGATGAGAGCTCTTCTGAGAGTTTTCTGGATGCTCTAACTGAATCAGACAGGTTGTCTTCCTAGAAGTAGGCTCTCCAAGAAGGACAAGCAGAGAAACAAAATGCAGATCAAGGGAAGACACATACAGCCTGGGGAGAATTGCCAAGCCCTACATGCAGTCCAACCCCTCTATGGGTGGGCTTGTGGGTTTTATTGCTTTAGGAAACTGACAGAACAAGCTATTGGAATCTTACTCTCTTCCAGATTCCATTTAGAGTCAAGCTCCCCTAACCTTCCCATAAAGTACAGCCTGAAGATAAAACTGTTCCTTCAAAACCACTCACAGAGCAAAATCAAAGCAATGAGCACAGGGCTGATACAACCATTGCAAAGATTTCAGAAAGAGAACTTTGATTTTATTTATTGTGTGTTTTGTCTGCATAGAAGAAGGGAGGAGAAAGGGAGGAGAGAGGGAGGCAGGGAGGGAGGGAAGGCCCACTACATTATGCAGGCAAGGACATAGATACCATGATGACCCAGGCTGTTGCAGTTTTTAAGACAAGAAATGACATGGGTCTAAACAGAGGCAGTGAGGACAGAGTGGGAAAATGTGACCTGAATTTAGAGATACTAAGGAGGTTGTATTAGTCCATTCTCACACTGGTATAAAGATACTACCCGACACTGGGTAATTTTTAAAGGAAAGAGGTTTACTTGACTCACAGTTCTGCATGGCTGGGAGGCCTCAGGAAACTTATAATCATGGTGGAAGAGGAAGCAAACACGTCCTTCTTTACAAGGCAGCCGCAGAGAGAAGCACAAGCACGGGAAATGCCAGACACTTATAAAATCATCATATCTCATGAGAACTCACTCACTATCATAAGAACAGCATGGGGGAACTGCCCCCACTCCATGATCCAATCACCTCCCGTTGGGTGCCTCCCTCGACATGCAGTGATTACAGGGATTGCAATTCAAGTTGAGAGTTGGGTGGGGACACAGAGCCAAGCCATATCAGAGGTCAATTGAATAAGGTTTGCTGACCAGCCAGATGTGGAATACAGAGAAATGAAAAAATCTGGGATAATCCCTACATTTCTGGTTTTGGAGGAGGCTCATCCACCGAGCTTGGAAATATAGGAATTTAAGGGAAGAAAGAAGGGGAAGGGGGAAAGAATTAAGTTTTCTTTTAGGCTGAATTGTCTCTGAGACATAAAAGTGTGAAGCCTACTAGGCTGTTGAATGTATGCATCTGGAGCAAAGAAAGAGGTTTGGGATAGTGATCTGGGGCATCAGCTTTTAGATGATAAGTAAATCTCAGCAGAGAGTTAGAAAGCAGACCCCAATGACTAACGATCCTAAACTTTTAAATTCTACTTCTTCTATTAAAAAAAAAAAAGACTTTTATAATAATAACAAGCTACCCAAGTTTTAGTCCTATTTTATTTTCTTTCCAAATTCCTTTTCTTTACTTAGTACTTTCCTTTTAATGGGGACTTGACTTTTCAGAATGGAGTTTCCTTGGCACTTTGCGAAACGCCTATACTTCCTCTTTTGAATGCCCCTTAAAGGACTTGTTCTGTTTGTTTTGCTGTGAAGTGGGGTGGTGCAAAACAATCTCTGAGCAGCAGAATCAGGGACAATCAGATATATCCCTCTACCCCAACATCCCTTTCCTTTATGAACAAAAGAAAACACCCAAATCCTTCTCAGTCTACTTGTGTTACCAGAAGAAGAGCTTTGAGTGTAAGTTGTCCAGGTCCTTGGTGTTTTGAACAAAAAATTGGACAAAATGCACAAAGTAACAAAAGAACAAAACACAAGAACGGAGCTGCGAAAGCAGGAATTTATTAAAGAGAGAAAGCACTCCACAGTGTAGGAGTCAGCCGAGCAAGCAGCTCCAGGGCCCAGTTATAAAGTTTTCTGTGTTTTAAGTACTCCTTTTGAGGTTCCTACCAGTTACTCCTTATCTGGATGAAGGATTTGGCCTGTGGCTAATTAAAGGCTGAGGTGAATTGGTGCCCTATGCAGATGAAGGGATGGTCCCTGCTTGGCCCACAGCTAATCCAGGACACTATCCCTTTCCATCTGAGATGTGGTGAGACGGGAGGGTTGTAGGCAGAGTAGCCTTTGACCCTTTGTTACTAGACATGGGGAGATGGGTTTTTCCTTTTGGTTCAGCTTTTGGAAGTTTGCCTTAATTGGCCTTAAGGTCCCTGCTCCCAGACCCAGGTGTTTTCCTTTTGATCCAGCTTTGGGAAGTCAGCACAAATTGGCCGCAGATTCCCTGCCCCAGGGCCTTGATGTTTTTCCTTGATTCATCACAAATGGACCTTAAGTTCCCTGCCTCCAGACCCCATTCTCCTGACTCATTTGGATCATCATGAAACAGGTACGGAATATAGAAAAATCTCTCTATGGAGACCCTCAAGATTCCCAATCCTGACTGACTCTTCCATTTTCTGGGTTAACTAAAGACCAAATGGAACAGGCCTAGTCAAGCGTTCTGAGTTCCCATCAGATATTTGCCATTTGAATAAGAAATTCAAATTATAATAGTAAATGTCAATATTGAAAATTTCACCAATCTGATATCATTAAAACAAAATGAAGCAATTTTTTAAAACTCACAAAACTCCAAATACAATATATTTTTTCTTTTTATCTTACTAGAAACCTGGCCAGTTTTAATCTGAATTATTCACTCTGCCCCATACAAAAATAGTCCTATCAAAAGTAAGAGCATGAGTCAATATGGGGATAAAATTAGCCTTTACTTAAAAATATTCAAGAACCTTTATCACATGTGATTTGTTGTATTTATTTTAATACAGAGAGATAGCATTTTAAAACTTCTCTTTCTATTTACTCTTCACCAGAATATTCCTATGTATGAATATGGAAACCCATTTGCAAAACAAAAAGTTGCATCTAATACAATATCAGTTCAACAGCCAACTCTGCTTTGCTGATGGCTTTGTGATTATTTAGCACCTATTTTATGCTAGTGCTTTGCCAGATAGAGAAGGTGATAGATGAAGAAGTTAGTTTCTACCTTCAAAAAGAACACATTCTGGAGAGGTACAAGATCCTCATAAACCAGGAACAGTGACCTAGTGTGATAAGTGTTTTGCTGCTGGCATAATGGTTATGATGCAATAGACTCTTTAAAACTACTCTTCATTAAATGAGTTACTTCATGTCAAAAGCCTCAAAGAGTGACTAGCACACTGTAAACTCTCAATAAGTATTAGCATCTTTGGTAGACACATATCAACAACTCCTTTTACAGATGGTTGAATAAAAAAAAAAAAAAAGAAAGTTTAAATAATTTACTAAATGTCCAGAGCTAGAAAGTAGAAAAGCTATGATGGGCACTGAAGTTGTTCTGACATCAGAACTCATGACCTTTCCACATTGCTCCATGATTTCTCAAAGTATGAGAAAGAGAAGAGAAGAGAGAGCAGAAGAGAGAGGAGGAGAAAAGAGGAGAGGAAAGGAGGGAAGAAGAGGGGAGGGGAGGGGAGGGAAGGGGGGAAAGGAAGGGAGTGGAAGAAAGGAGGAGGAAAGGGGAGGGGGGACAACAGGGGAGGGAAGTGGAGGAGAGGTGGAGGGAAGGAAAGGAGGGGAGGGGACAGGAGGAGGGGAGAGGGGAAGGGGGAGAAGAGGGGAGGAAAGGAGGCCAGGGGTGGGGAGAAGGGGAGGGGAAAGGGGAAGGGCGAGAGAAGAGGAGAGAGTAGAGGAGAGGTGGAGGGAAGGGGAGGAAGTAGTGGAGAGGTGGAGGCAAGGGGAGGAGGGGAAGGGAAGGGTGGAGAAGGGAGGAGGGGGAGGAGGGGAGAATGAGACTTCATTCGGCCTCTGGAATTGGGAGTTAAGGAAGTTTACACAGAGGCAAGGACACATGAGCTGGCCTTGAAGAAGGACAGACCAGGAGGCAAAGAACAGCAAGAGTAAATTCCAAATGAGCGGTAGGAGAAAGTATATGCAAAATAATCAAGGCTCAAATGCACACAGCATATTTTGGTTTATAACACGTAGTCTAGTATGATTCGATATTTAGGAGTTCAAGACAAGATTTGAGAGTGTGGTGGAAAAGAAAAGTATATAATGTTAAAAACAATATAATGTTGAAAATGTTGCCTGGAAACAGATTATGAAGTGCTTTAAACACCATGGTAATTAATTTGATGCTCTTGATACAGATTCATTGTTTTAAGAAGGAAAGAGACACGATTCGAGAAAGTAATATGGGAGAAGTGCAGTGAAGAATTGAGATGCCTAGAGACAAAAACATTATTAGAAGCCTATTTAAACTAGTTGAGAAATGAGGCAACACAAATGAAGGAAATGGCAGAAACAACAGAGGAAGAGAAAGGAAATTGTTATGTTAGTTCTGATACGCTATCAGCAAGACTTATTGATTGATTCCAGGAGGTATGAAAAGGAGAAGTCAAAAATGGCAAGGTTTCCAGCAAGGGTGACTGCAAAGTAATTCTATTAAGAGGATGGAGAAAACTTACCTGAAGATAGAAATTAGCTGTATGATCTTTGAGAGCCCTTAAGGCCAACCAGGTGAAGATGATAATCGGCAGCTCAGCTATGAAGTCTAGGTTAGAGATAGAGGTTTGTGGAAATCATAATATTTGAGGTCATGGCAGTGAATATGAGAATGAGAGTGTCACAGAGCCAATAACTCATCCTTTGGTAATATCAGTATTTACAGGCTTCCAAAAAGTAAAAGAAGCCTGGAAGGAGACTGATAAATAGTAGTCAAAAAGTTAAGAGGAAAACTGGGAGATGGTAGTGACTCAGAAGCCATAGGATCCTGGAGGATGCAACTGATATGGTTGGTGGGAGGCTATCAGTCACCTGGGAGAAGCCCACTTCTGCAAAGCAATGGATGTGAGAATCCCAGGAAGTTGAGGAAGGCCAAGGCGGTGAGAATAGACTTTTCTTTCCCATTGGGCTACAAAAAAATAGAAAGAATATTGAGCAGGAGAGGGACTCAAGATCAAGGGATGCTATAATAGCTGTTAAGTATGTGGACATTTGTGTGTATTGACAAGTTGTTAAAGGGCCAGGGAGAAGGAAAATCCTGAAGCTATGAGAGACCTGGGAAATAAGAGTGACTCCTAGGAAGAGGCAGTATGGGCTTGTTAGGGGTAACAAGACTCATGAGCTCTCATTTTATGTATTGGTTTTCCTTTAGTCTCTTGCCGGTCTCCCAATGCATTCTGAGGAACAAATTCAGCTCATCGATGCTAGGAGCCCAGGATAAATACTTTTAAAAACAACAATTGACCCTTTTCAGCCAGTCATTTTGTATAATCTCTTCAGACACACAACCCGCTATTTTTGCAACATTGAGCAACCCAGGTCCCCAAATCAAGGTGTTTGGTGGCAAATACCTGTAGTTTCAGAGAATGACATCTCACTCAGTACCCTCCCTCTTCTACCTCTTGTCAGACCTTTTACTTGCAGCTGTTTCACTGCATATATATCTTATAAAGTGCTTTAGGAATAAAGCACACTCATTAATTCTCTGTTCACTTACTTCAGGATTTATTCCACCTACTACTAATAAACTGGTATGATTTATGATATGCAGTTTACTTTCACCTATTATAGGCATCTAAGACAAACTCTGAAGGCTTTTCAAACACTAATCAAAACCTTACTAAAGCTGAGCCCTGCTCTGTTCCTAATAATTTCGCAAAATACCTTAGAGAGAAGCAAGTTTCAAAGACAGCAGAAAATTCCTTTCATACTGTACAAGGGCTTCCCCCTAAGAGACACTCACATTGCTCCACTTATGGAATAGGCTTCAGTTATTTTGTCTTTGTTTTTCATACATATCTCAAATTCATGTTCAACCTTCTACCCATCTTTTCACACACAAGTCATAATACCTACTTCAGAATATGTTTTCTAAATGCCTCGAGAGGATTGTTTTTTCACATACATCAGTGAGTGTTTAGGTGTAGTCATTATGTCAAGGCAGGTAGATGGACTAAAATTGACTTGTAAATTCATTTCCTATGTGGCATAGTTTAATTGCATTCTCGAAGAGACCAGTGGATGAGATTTTAGGTGTTTGGTGTAGGTCTCTATATTCTTCTTTGGCCACTTCTAGCCTTCCCCATCATCCAAATTGGGGCCATATTTTCCATGTAACTGAATTGGGGAAGACTGATGGAAGAGGAAGTTTTGAAAGGAAGAGACAAGTTTGAGAAGCTTTTGAGAAAAATCCAGAGGGAGTTAGAGGTCTCCTTTTGAGATCCATGGAAAAGTTGAAGGGCTAGAGATAAAACTTTCTAAGCAGAAAGAGAATCTCTGTTTTATTTTAAGAGAGATCCCTGATGTTTGCCAGGTAGGGAAAAATGGCTCAGATAACATTGTATCCTATTTCCTCCAAATTGGCACTAAGCTGCTCTAATGTCAGGACCTGTCATAAATGACAAAGATTAGTACCAGTTTTACAAGGATTAACAGCAAAAAATAGCTCCAAGCCTTGAAGAGTCTCACTTTGCCACCAGAAACATAGAATAGATTAAAACAAATGGTGATGAGATTTCAGATGATAAGCTCTCATCCGTGAGAGGAAAATAAATGGGTTCAATTTAATCAAGTGAATAGTTGTTTCTCAGCTCATTTTTCCCCTTTATTCAGCTTTTAAGCCAATATGAATGACTAGGGAGGGGGCTGGGAACAGGTCAAGAAAATTAATAGTAAATCTGAGCTATGAAAACATAAGGAAAGTAAAATTCGTAGTACGAAAGGGAAGAAATGGAATTCCCATAAAAAGTGATATGATTTGAATCATAACCACCCAAATCTCATCTTGAATTGTAAATTCTCATAATCCCCAAGTGTCAAGAGAGGGACCCTGTGGGAGGTGATTAGATTGTGGGGGCAGTTTCCCCCATGCTGTTTGCATGATAGTGAGTGAGGTCTCATGAGATCTGATGGTTTTATAAGCATCTGGCATTTCCCCTGCTTGTATCTCTCTCCTGCCACCATGTGAAGAAGGTCCTTGCTTCGCCTTCACCTTTGGCCATGATTGTAAGTTTCCTGAGACCTCTCCAGCCATGTGGAACTGTGAGTCAATTAAACCTCTTCCCTTTATAAATTACCCAGTCTCCAGTAGTATTCTTTGTAACAGTGTGAAAGTGGACTAATACAAAAGATACTTTTTAAAAAATGGTTATTTCTATTTATGAAAACTATTTTCCCAAAAATAACACAGGACTAGTCCTGCTTTTCTTTGATAAGCTATTAATGATGCCATCTTACAACCATTCGCCAACAAAATGTCCTTAGTAGAGACATTTTCTAGTTCTGTAGTTTATAAGTTTATAAATGGATCTGGGCTTCCATATTAAAACTCTTATTAAGCAAATCATTGTACTCTGTAACAGGGTACTTGGCTCTCTCCAGAAAGCACAGCCCCCGCATGGAATGCTATGGAAATCGACTGCCCAACTTTACATGATCTTATCCTGCTAGTGCTTAGCATTAGGAGGCAGCATGATGTAGTATCAGGAATGAAGGCTCAGGAGTCCAGAAACAGGGGTTCTATCTCTATATCCAACTAGAAAGTGATTTCACGTGGTTACGATCTCTTTGATATCAGTTTCTTCATCTGTTTTTTTTTCTAATTTGTATGTCTTTCTCAAACTCTTAAAAACTTGTTTTTCTTGTTACAAAAGAATTTGAATTGATTATATTTATCATAACCAGTTAACAACACTTGATAAAAGTGCTTTACAAAGCCAAGATACAGAATTACTGTACGTTATTAACTCTTCATATTCTAAGCTATCTTTAATTGTGACCATAGTCATGCTGATTAATATAAATGGTAGATCATGTAATTTCTTTTTTGTTATTGTTTTTGAAATGGAGTCTCCTTCTGTCACCCAGGCTGGAGTGCACTGGCATGATCTCGGCTCACTGCAACCTCTGCCTCCTGGGTTCAAGCAATTCTTATGCCTCAGCCTCCCAAGTAGCTAGGACTACAGGCACACGCCACCACGCCTGGCTACTTTTTAGTATTTTTAGTAGAGGTGGGGTTTCACCATGTTGGCCAGGCTAGTGTTGAACTCCTGACCTCAGGTGATCCACCCGCCTCGGCCTCCCAAAGTGCTGGGATTACAGGCATGAGCCACCACATCCGGCCATAATTCCTATCTCATATTTAGACTAGTTAACATGTTCAAAAAGTCTTTGCTCTTTCTAAAGTCTTAATTTCCATATGAATTATATAGCCCTTTGTTAGCAGCTGCTCTACCGTAATATCTTTCTTGGAGCACATAGGTGTGATGGTATTAAGACCCACAAAATGCACAGAGAGATAAATATCCTGTTAGCCTATTTCAGTCATACGGTATTTCTTCCTGTGGTGAACATTTTCTGAAGAGTCATTAAAACACTATTTTCCCTGCATAACTAATAGCAGCATGGGGTTAAATCAAGTGAATAAATGACTAAATGAAGATCATTTTCTTAGAGAAATTGTTTTCTCATATTTATCTAAAGCTTGTGAATTGTCTGGTATTTGTCTGACCCATCATCATTTTTTTAAATTATGAAGTAAACAACACATGTGCACACTTCCACTCATTTACATATTATACCAAAGAGAAATAGATATGATGTCTTAGCTGAAAAATCCTAAATTGTAGCACAAATCTAAAGTTCTAGAAAGCGAATTAGGTAATTAACTTCAAACAGTAATATTCCTCGTGTTTTATAGGGCACAGACCTTACCCTGACATTGCTATTTATTAATTCATTCATTCATTCAAGCACGTGTTAAAGTATAGGGATGCTGAGAAAATAAAAAGATAGTCCCTATGATAAAGGATTCCTCAATTTATGATAAAGTGGACATATATTCAATATTGTATGTTAAGTTTCATAATAAAGGTATGTCCTAGGGACTAGGTCCTGCAGAAGAAAGCATCTCTGTTGAATGTTTTTCATTTGTCCTTCCAGATCCCCTTTCCACGCACCTCCACAGTGCTCAGTGCTCCCAGGACACAGACCTTATAGCTACTTTAACAGCCTTACCTTCTAGCCTCAGGTTGAGTTCAGACAATAAGAGAAAGTAAGCAAAGGGTGCAAGGACACTGAGCAAAGGATATTTATCCCCCAGTTCCTCCTTGAGGGATAGCTGCAGGCTGTACAACAGACCACATCTCCTGTTAGGTGGTCCTCTCCAGGATAAGCCATAAGGCATTACCTCTTCTTTCCCCATCAGGCCTAGGAGTAATAATAGCACCAAGGTATTGCTACTGCCGGGGTTCTGTTCTACTTTTGTGGGTTTCCCTTAATCCTGTCTAAACCTTTGTAAATAATCCCTTTATAAAATCCTCCTCAAACTACTCACCTGAGTGAGCCACCTGTTTCCTGCTGGTTTCTTGATACATCACCTAACCCAGAGCAGGCTGGGAAGGATCACAGTGAGGAAGACAAAGTATATGACCTGGTCATAGAGAAAAAGTAAAAGTTAGATAGGAGAAGAAAGGGGTTGGAGAATGGACTTTGAAAGTGGAAGGAATTGCATTTGCAAAAATATAGAGGACAGGGAGTATTTAATATATCTGAAACACCAGGAGTCATTGGGAAAGCAGTGGAATAGACACCCAAAGAGGTACCCGTAGGGCCTAGAGTGCTGTTCGAGGGAATTTGGGTCTCACTATGAATGTCATTCATCCTTGAAACATTTTGTTCAGTGCAGTTTCAAAAGGTCACAATGGTGGCATTTTGGAAGACAGAGGGGAGAGAAGTGAAACTGGAGAGAGAGAGAGTGTGTGTTATCACCTTATTACAATTATCAAGATACAGTTGAAAAGTGATGCACATCTGGAGTAAGGTCATGCTAGAGGGGATTGAAAGAAGGAAATGAAGAGGCATATATTTGATAGCACTTTGTAACCAGTTATATGCTGAGACAAAAGTAATAAGATATACTGATTTAGATGGCTGGAAAAAAATGATATTTGTTGGGGACTTCTTATGTGCTAGGCACTATTCTTAGAGCTTGACATGTATTAACTTGTTTTTGTCCTCCCAGAAACTCCTAAAAATAACAATATTTTTATTCCTTTTTTTCAAATATAGAAACCAAGATACAAAGAGCTTAAGCAACTTGCCCAAAGCCACATAGGTAGTAAGTAGAGAAGATTATAGGAAGAGGAGTTAGGAGACGATGCTGAGAGAGATTATGAGATCAGATTGTAATACTTTAGTCTCTGATGGTTTTGAGACATTCAAGTATAGAAGTCTGATAAGCAATTGGATATACTAGATAGGAAAGCAAACAATTTACAAACAAAATGGTTATATATACAATCTTAAAAACCTTCAACACATTTTCTTCAAAACTGAAGTCTTAGGAGAAAATAGGAGTTCCCGGGGAGAGTATGCAGAGTGAAATGCAGCTTGAGGCTGGAGGCCAAGGCAACATCAACATTTAAGAAACAGAGTAAGAAAGGTATGAGAAGTAGCCCCACAATCCAATCCTGTCTTAAAACTCCTTGTTAATCTTCCAACTTTCCCAACAGAGAATCTTCTGCTCCAGAGAACTGTGTCTACTTCTCTTGAATTTCGCTTCTGAGTAGCTCCCTTTGGAGGATGCCACCCCAAAATTCCACTCATCCAAACATTTATCTTAGGAATAGTCCTAGCGATTATCTCAAATCCTAGTGCCTCACTGGAATTTGGTCTCAATTATCTGAATCTAGAAATTTTCTGTTACACTCAATGGGATTCTCAGATTCTTTTGTGGATATTTATCTTTGCTATTGCCTATCTTTGCTTTTTTCTGTACTAATATAACTCCAAATATACAACAGACAGTGTAAATGAGAAAACATGCTTGTTTTTATATTCATTGCTTCCAGAATAGTGTCATGAATATGGTGAAGATTTGGTAAATAGTGTATACTTGCTCATTTGGTGTTGACAAGGACGAGATACAATCCTTGTTAGCAAGTACATTGTCTGCTAAGTCTCTGGGAAAAACTATCCCATGGTTTGAAATCTTTTACTCCTTGCTACATTCTCTTCTCTTGTATGTCCAATCTCCTCGTGTTTATCGAGATCACCTTCTCTGAGGAAGTGTCATAAGCTTTATACCCTTTCTGATCTGTTTCCTGTTCAAAGTCATCTGGCACAATCCCAGTCCCTCAGTACCATCAGTTTTGCAAATGGATGGCTGGCTAGCTCGACATTTTTTTTCCTCTTCCAGATAAAAAGTGAAATTTCCAGGCTCCATTTAGAAGCAACACACTAAATCTGCAAAGGTAATTCAGTGGCAGGAATTTAGGCACTATAGAATATATTTTGAGACAAGCAGCATTTATTATTTTCTTCAACTCTTACTACATGCTTCTAGTTCATAAGTATTTCTAGAACCTTGACCTGAAACCTATTAAATTATTAAGGCATTTGGGGTATAATTGTCCCATATTATAAACTCAATGCTTTACCATTTCTCATCATGTGACTTCAAACCAATTTTAGAAATAGAGAGAAATTCATGTAAAACACGTACTAGGAAGAACATCCTACTCAAATTTGTGCCCTCTCATAGGGGTGGCGTGAGTGAACCATCTACTTACCTCGACTTTGAATTCTATAAATTTTAATGTCTAAAATATGTGTAAGTTCAAAAATAATGTTTTCTTTGTCCTTAAGATACATTTTTACACGATCTTTTATTTTTCAGTATAATTGTACATGGGTTATTAAAATAGGATGTGTAAATGATAATATTAATAAAATATTAATTTGTTCTCTAATAATAGTCTCCAACTGATAGGCAAATGCTAGGAAAGGTATATTGACCTTATTTCTGAAACAGTTACAGCTCATTACAAGAACAGCAAAATCTTCTTTTTTTTCCAAAATAACAGCACAGTTCCAAAGATAATCATCCATTTGACTTTCACCTACAGAAAGGGATGATACCAATGACTATAAATAGCTCTACAATTAATAAATTTTCTATTAAGTGCCATTTCTCACTAATTAGTTTTCCATTTGGGGAACTAAATTTCTCACTAATTATGTTTTATCTTTTAGGGAATAAACTCAACATTTAAATAATCCATATGGCTATATCTGCTTTAAATATCCACATAGATAGGCATGGATTTTGAAAAGCTCTATGTGCTTGGAAGCAGATTTGAGTTTTATCTCCATTACTTACCAGCTTCAGTTACTAATTCTCACCTGTAAACTGAGGACCTTAGTAATGTGTAAATCACAAGACTACAAAGATTCAATTAGTTGCTAAGTGTAAAAACTAAAGTGTTCTTAATTGGAAAACCCCTGTATAAATATATAACTTACTAATATTATTCAAATATTTAAAGAGCTTAATAATGTAATGTGATATAATGGAGGCAAAGTGAGTTTCGGCGTTCAACACCACTCTCTACTCATGGCATTTTAGAGCATTCACTTAATATCTAAATGCCAAAGTCCCGTCATTGAAGTTCCACTGCCATTAAGGATGCAGAAAGCTACAAGATAATATCACTTAAGCCATTGTTTCCAATGGCAATTAAAAAGCTGTATAATTTATAAAATCATAACATTTTGTGAGCCTATCAGAGAACTGAAGCCACTAGGCACCCAAATAAACAAATTCCAGAGTGACAAGCCCCTCTGAGGGTAAACAGGACACACAAATTGTTTCACCCTTAGCAGAGCATAGAGGAAGAAGTGACTACTATACGAGCAGGTAAGAAGAGAAAAGACAAACAGATAAAATTTTAAAGGGCTAGCACGAAAGTTTAAAATAACTGCGATAAATTCACAGTTTAGAATAACACAAAAATGATTGGAGAATGGTAGGGAACTGGGAGAGTCTGCTAGCATGCTAAGTACTCTACTGTAAGGTTCTTATACCACATAGAAAGCAGAGCAACAAATAATTATTTTTAAAGGTGGTATAACTACTAAGTCTTCTTAATAGAGCCATTGTGACTGGTGTGTGGTGGTATCTCACTGTGGTTTTGATTTGCATTTCTGTAATGATTAGTGATGTTGAGCATTTTTTCATATGCTTGTTGGTTGCGTGTTTGTCTTCCTTTGAAAAGTGTCTGTTCATGTCCTTTGCCCAATTTTCAATAGGATTATTTGTTTTTTTGTTTGTAGATTTGTTTAAATTCCTTATAGATTCCAGATATTAGATCTCTGTTGGATGCATAATTTGCAAGTATTTTCTCCTATTCTGTAGGTTGTCTGTTTGCTCTGTTGGTAGTTTCTGTTGCTGTGCAGAAGCTCTTTAGTTTAATTAGGTCCCATTTGTCAATTTTTGGTTTTGTTGCAATTGCTTTTGAAATCTTTGCCAGTTCCTAGGTCCAGAATGGTATTGCCTAGGTTATCTTCCAGGGTTTTTATTCTTTTAGGTTTTACATTTAATTCTTTAATCCATCTTGATATGGTTTTTGTATATGATGTAAGAAAGGGTCCAAATTTCAATCTTCTGCATATGGCTAACCAGTTATCCTAGCACCATTTATTGAATAGGGAATCCTTTTCCCATTGCTTGTTTTTGTCAACTTTGACAAAGATGAGATGGGGTAGGTGTGCAGCATTATTTCTGGGCTTTCTATTCTGTTCCATTGCTTTCTGTGTCTCTTTTCATATAAGTATCATGCTGTTTTGGTTACTGTAGCCTTGTAGTACAGTGTGAAACGGGGTAATGTGATGCTTCCCGCTTTGATCTTTTTGCATAAGATTGCCTTGGCTATTTAGGCTCTTTTTTGATTTCACATGAATCTTTAAATAGTTTTTTTCTTATTCTGTGAAGAATATCATTGGTAGTGTGACAGGAATATCACAGAATCTGTAAATTGCTTTGAGCAATCAAAAAATAACAGATGCTGATGAGGTTGCAGAGAAAAGGGAATGCTTATACTCTGCTGGTGGGAATGTAATTTCATTCAGCCATTGTGGAAAGCAGTCTGGCAATTCCTCAATGAACTTAAAACAGAATTACCATTTGACCCAGAAATCCCATTATTGGGTATATGCCCAAAGGAATAAATATCATTCTACCATAAAGAAACAAATGCATGCATGTATTTATTGCAACACTATTCACAATAGCAAAGACATGGAATCAAACTAAGTACCCATCAATGATAGAATGGATAAAAAAGATATGGCACATATACACCATGGAATACTATGCAGACATAAAAAGGAATGAGATTATGTCCTTTGCAGCAACATGGATGGAGCTGGAGGCAATTGTCATAAACAAACTAGTGCAGAAACAGAAAACCAAATACCACGTGTTCTCACTAATAAGTAGGAACGAAACAATGAGAACATATAAACATAAAGAAGGGAATAACAGACACCAGAGCCTTCTTGAGGGTGAAGGGCAGGAGGAGGGAGAAGATCAAAAACTACCTATCAGATACTATGCTTATTACCTGGGTGATTAAATAATCTGTACTCCAAACCCCCCATGACACGCAGCTTACCTATATATAACAACAAGTCTCCACATGTACTTCTGAACCTAAAATTAAAGTTAAAGAAAAACTCATAAGCCAGTACTAGAAATAAAATGGAATCATAAAAAAATACATTTATCAAAAAAAGTGAGAAATGAAAAATAAACAGAAAAAGAACATATAGGACAAACAGAAAACTATTTAAAAGGTAGACTTAAGTCAAACTATATCAAAAGTTACACTAATTGTAAATGGCCTAAATGTCCCAATTAAAAATAGTAACTGTCATTTTGAATAAAAAACTGAACGCTGTCTATAAGAAACCCACTTTAAGTATAAAAATAAATAGGTTAACAGTAAAAGGATAATAAAAAATACACTATTTGTACACTAGTCAAAGAAAACAAATGTGCCTACACTGATACAAGACAAAACAGAATTCAGAACAAGGAATATTACCAGGAATGCACAGGAGCATTAAATAATGACAAATGGGACAATTTATCAAGAATATGTAACAATACTAAATGTGTATATATCTAACAATAGAGATTAAATTCATAAAGCAAAAACTGACAGAAGTGCAGAAAGAAATAGACAAATACACAGCTTTTTTGGAGACTTTAATACTTTTCTCAGTAATTGACAAAACAATTAGAAAATCAGTGAAGATATAATTATCAACCAACTTCACATCTATATATTAAATCTCACCCAACAATGTCAGAATATACCTTCTTTTCATGTGTACATTTCTCCAACATAGAACATATCTGGAGCCATAAAAATGTCAACATGAATGAATAAACAAAATGTGGTATACACATACAATGAAATATTATTAGGGCTTTAAAAAGGAAGGAAGTTGGGCCGGGCATGGTGGCTAACATCTGTAATCCCAGCACTTTGGGAGGGCAAGGCAGCTGGATCATGAGGTCAGAAGATCCAAACCATCCTGGCCAACATGGTGAAACCTCATCTCTACTAAAAATACAAAAATTAGCCAGGCATGGTGGCAGGTGCCTGTAGTCCCAGCCACTTGGGAGGATGAGGCAGGAGAATCGCTTGAACCCAGGAGGCGGAGGTTGCAGTGAGCCGAGATTGCGCCACTGCACTCCAGCCTGGTGACAGAGCAAGACTAAGTCTCAAAAAAAAAAAAAAAAAAGGAAGTTCTGACACACGCTACAACATGTATGAACCTTGAGGACATACTGCTAAGTGAAATGAGCCAATCACAAAAGTATAAATATTGTGTGATTACACTTATATGCGGTATCTAAAATAGTCAAATTCTATTAAGATGGTAGTTGCCATTAGCTGAGAGAAGGGGTCAGTAAGAAGTTATTGTTTATGGGCAGAGTTTCAGTTCTGAAAGATAAGAAGAGTTCTGTGGATGAATGATGGTGATGGTAGCACAACAATGTAAATATATTGGAATGCTATTGAACTGTACATTTAAAGATGGTTAAAATGGCAACTTTGGTGTTACATGTATTTTGCTATTTTTTTAAATGTGAAATTTGAAAACATCCAAATTGTATTCTCTGAGCAAAACAGGATGACATTAGAAATCAGTAACAGAAAGCTATCTAGAAAACCAAAAATGTTTTGGAAATTACCCAGCATAATTTTAAGTACTACTATGTATCAAAGAAAAATCACAAGGGAAATTAGAAAATACCTTAATTGACTGAAAATGAAAGCACAAGGTATCAAAATCTGTGGAGCACAGCTAAGGCAGTGATTAGAGGGGGATCTATACTATCAATTGATTACATTAGAAAAGCAGAAAGTTCTCAAATCAATAATAGATGCTTCTACCTTATGAAAATAGAAGAGGAAGAACAAATTAAAACCAAAAAAGTAAAAGTTGGGAAGTAATAAAAATAAGACTGGCAAACAATACAATTAAAAATAGAAAAACAATAGAGAAAATTAATAAACACAAAAGCTAGTGTTCTTTTTACCAGTCTTCAAAGAATTTTTTTTTTTATTTTCAACTTTTAAGTTCAGGGGTACATGTGCAGAATGTGCAGGTTTGTTACATAGGTAAACATGTGCCATGGTGGTTTGCTGCACAGATCATCCCATCACCCAGGTATTAAGCCCAGCATCCACTAGCTAGTCTTCCTGATCCTCTTCCTCCTCCTACCATCAACTCTCTGACAGTCCCCAATATGTGTTGTTCCCCTCTATGTGTCCATCTGTTCTCATCATTTAGCTCCCACTTGTAACCAAGAACATGTGGTATTTGGTTTTCTGTTCCTGCATTAGTTTGCTAAAAATAATGGCCTCCAGCTCCATTCATGTCCCTGCAAAGGACATGATCTTGTTCTTTTTTATGGCTGTATAGTATTCCATGGTGTATATGTATCACATTTTCTTTATCTAGTGTATCATTGATGGGCATTTAGGTTGATTCCATGTCTTTGCTACTGTGAGTAGTGCTGTAATAAACATACATGTGCATCTGTCTTTATAATAGAATGATTTATAGTTTTTTGAGTATATACCCAGTAATGGAATTGCCAGGTTGAATGGTATTTCTTTTTAGGTCTTTGAGGAATTGCTACACTGTCTTCCACAATGGTTGAACTAATTTACACTCCCATCATCAGTGTACAAGTGTTCCCTTTTCTTCACAACCTCACTAGCATCTATTATTTTTTGACTTTTTAACAATAGCCATTCTGATTGGTGTGAGAAAGTATCTCGTTGTGGTTTTGACTTGCAATTCTCTAACGATCAGTGATATTGAGCCTTTTTTCACATGCTTGTTGGCTGCATGTATATCTTATTTTTAAAGTGTCTGGTTTGTGTCCTTTACCCTTCTTAATGGATTTTTTTCTTATAAATTTGTTTAAGTTCCTTATAGATGCTGGATATTAGGCCCTTGTCAGATGCATAGTTTGCAAAATTTTTCTCCCATTCCATAGGTTTTCTGTGCACTCAGTTGAAAGTTTTCTTTGCTGTGCAGAAGCTCTTTAGTTTAATTAGATCTCATTTGTCAATTTTAGCTTTTGTTTCGATTGCTTTTAGCATCTTTGTCACAAATCTTTGCCCGTGCCTATGTCCTGAATGGTATTGCCTAGGCTTTCTTCAAGGGTTTTTATAGTTTTGGGTTTAAGTCTTTAATCCATCTTGAGTTGATTTTTGTATATGGTGTAAGGAAGAGGTCCAGTTTGAATTTTCTGCATACGGCCAGCTAGTTCTCCCAGCACCATTTATTAAATAAGAAATCCTTTTCCCATTGCTTGTTTTTGTCATGTTTGTCAAAGATCAGATGGTTGTAGGTGTGCAGTCTTATTTCTTGGTTCTCAACTCTGTTCCATTGGTCTATGTGTCTGTTTTTGTACCAGTACCATTCTATTTTAGTTACTGCAGCTTTGTAGTATAGCTTGATGTCAGGTAGTATGAAGCCTCCAGCTTTGTTCTTTCTTGCTTAAGATTGACTTGGCAATTCAGGTTCTTTGGGGGTTTCATATGAGTTTTAAAATAGATTTTTCTAATTCTGTGAAGAATGTCAATGATATTTTAATGGGAATAGAATCGAAGCTATAAATTGCTTTGGGCAGTATAGCCATTTTCACAATATTGATTCTTCCTATCCATGAGCATGGAATGTTTTTTTCATTTGTTTTGTGTCACCTCTGATTTCTTTGAGCAGTGATTTGTAGTTCTCCTTGAAGAGGTCCTTCACTTCCCTTGTTAGCTCTGTTCCTAAGTATTTTATTCTTTTTGTGGCAATTGTGAATGGGAATTGATTCATAATTTGGCTCTCTGCTTGTCTGTTCTTGGTGTATAGGAATGTTAGCGATTTTTGCACATTGACTTTGTATCCCAAGAGTTTGCTGAAGTTGCTTATTAGCTTAAAAAGCTGGTTGGTTATTTTTAAAGATTGACAAAATTGATCAACTTCTAGAATTGTTAATCAAAATGAAAACTACTAATATTTTATAGGAAGAGGGGACATCACTGCATATTACATAGTTAAAGGCATATAAAGAAATTATCATGAACAACATAATCCCAGTAATTTGGATAAATAAAATAGCAAAATTCCTTGAAAGATACAAACTACCAATCATCACTCAGGAAGGAATAGATAAACTGAATGTCCCAATATTTATACAATAAATTTAATTTGTAGTCTAAAAATCTTTCCATAAGGAAAACTCAGCCCATATAGCTTCACTGTTCAATTCTATTAAATAACAAATAAATAAGTAATACCAATTTCCTTATATCTTCCAGGAGACATAGCAGAGGGAACACTTCTCAACTAATTTTATGAGGCTGGTATTACCCTGATACAGAAACCAGACAGAGATATTAGAAAAAAATAAACTATTCATAGACACAGATGTAAAAATCCATACAAAAATATTAGCAAATAAAATTTAATACATTTGAAGAGTGGGCCTGACCTCAGTAATGCAATGATTATTCAACATTTAAAAATCAGTCCATTTAATTCTTTATGTCAGCAGTCTACAAAAGGGAAAACCATATGATCATCTCAATAGATGTCCCAGACAAGGCATTTATCATAATTTAGTATCTATTCATGACATACAGAAAACTAAAAGGGTGCTGACTTAGAAATAAATTTAATGAAATGTGAGTACACTGTATATACTGGAAACTAGAAAATATTGATGAAAGAAATTAAAGAAAACCAAAACTAATAGTTATATTTATGGGTTGGAAAATTATATTATCATTAAAATGTCAGGTCCAAATTGATGTATAGATTCAACAGGATGTTTTTTAGAAATTAACAAACTGATTATAAAATTTATACAGAAATGCAAACCAAAATAATTTTTAAAAGAACAGTGTCAGAAGACTAACACTTCCTGATTTAAAGATTAGTCTAAAGCTAAAGTAATTATTCGTCTAAGGACACATACATATAGATCAATGGAAAAGAATAGAGAATTCAAAAACAGACTCACAGGTATGCACTCAATTTATTTTTGATAAAATTGCTAAAGAGATACATAAATAAGCAAAGAGTGACCTTCTAAGCAATAGCACTGGAACATCTATATGCAAAAAAAAGAAAAAAGAAAGAAAAGAAAAAGGAAAAGGAAAGGAAAAATGGTTCTTGACCTTTACCTTGTACCATATGTAAAAATTAAAATGGATCATATACCTAAATGTGAAACCTAAAACTAAAAATCTTTTAAAAGAAAATGTTGAAGAAGATCTTTGAGGCTTTAGGTTAGGCAAAGATTCCTTAGGTAAAACACCAAAAGTACAACCCATAAAAAAATAGATAATTGAGACAATCAAAATTTTAAAACTTCTGCTCTTTGAAAAATTATATTAATAAAATTAAAAGGCAAGTCACACACTGAGATAAAATAATGCAAAATTTATAACAGGTATTCAGACTGAAGAATTCTGACAACTTATTAATAAGAAGACAACCCAATAAAAATGCACAAAACATTTGAAATGTTCACCAAAGAAGAAATATTGATGACAAATAAGTACCTGCAAATATATTATTATTCTTTAGTGAAATGCAAATTAAAACCATAATTTGATATCATTCTACACTTAACTGTCATGGCTAAAATTAAACAAACTGACAATACCACTTGCTGGAAAGGATACGGAGCAACTGGAAATTGTAAACAGTGCTAATGGAAATTTAATATGGTACAGTCACTTTGGAAAATTGTCAGATGCTTATGAAGTTAAACATACACTTACCATGTGGGTCAGCAATGCCAACCCTAGGTGTTTACGCAAGAGAAATTAAAACACATGTCCATGCAAAGACAAGTACACAAGTAATATGTATTGAGTTCTAAGAATATTGTATATGCTTCTCCTTTTTGCAGATGTGGGCTCAATAATGTGATTTTTAAATATCTTGTAGACTACTAGATCTTTGGTAAAGGAAAACTCATGCAAGACTTGATGTTGGACTATTTTCTATCTAGAGGTACTGAAGAACAGTTCTGCAGGAAAGAGCAACCCAAACTCTAACTACACCAGTGTGACATCACTTTCAGTGGAACAGAACAGAGAAAGAATATTCAGGGAGAGAAATCTGCAGGCTGGAAAGCTCAAGGTTACTTTGGTATGTGAAAGGGAAACTAATTTAGAGAGCTTAATTCTCTTTGATATCAAAGTTTTTATTCTTCCTTGACAACAAGAAGCCTGGAGTGAATAGATGGCATATAATATAGTATGGCCTTGAAATGAATACTCTGCTTTTGACCCATCTCTTTAGACCGTAAGGCAGTATTAAAAAAGCAGACACACTTCGGTGGTGGTCGAACTTCCCTGACACTTCTGTATTTCTTCCTCCAAGGAAATATCCACATGTTTGATTAATTATACAGTTGGGTTTAAGTCTAATGGTTGAAAGAAAAAACCAAAGATAGTGGAATATAAGTATACGAGATGGAAACCTCTCTAGGCTTCATCCTTGCATTTTTCTTCTTTGGACTGTCCTCAAAGAAAATGTTAATCTGGGAGGGTGGAGCCAAGATGGCCGAATAGGAACAGCTCCGGTCTCCAGCTCCCAGCCCCAGCGACACAGAAGACGGGTGATTTCTGCATTTCTGCTTGAGGTACCGGTTTCATCTCACTAGGGAGTGCCTAACAGTGGGTTCAGGACAGTCGGTGAAGCGCACTGTGCGCGAGCCGAAGCAGGGCGAGGCATTGCCTCACTCGGGAAGCGCAAGGGGTCAGGGAGTTCCCTTTCCTAGTCAAAGAAAGGGGAAACAGACGGCACCTGGAATATCGGGTCAGTCCCGTCCTAATACTGCGCTTTTCCAACGGGCCTGGAAAACGGCACACTAGGAGATTGTGTCCCGCACCTGGCTGGGAGGGTCCTATGCCCACAGATTCTCACTGATTGCTAGCACAGCAGTCTGAGATCAAGCTGCAAGGCGGCAGCGAGGCTGGCGGAGGGGCGCCCGCCATTGCCCAGGCTTGCTTAGGTAAACAAAGCAGCTAGGAAGCTCGAACTGGGTGGAGCCCACCACAGCTCAAGGAGGCCTGCCTGCCTCTGTAGGCTCCACCTCTGGGGGCAGGGCACAGACAACCAAAAACTCAGCGAGAACCTCCACAGCCTTAAATGTCCCTGTGTGACTGACAGCTTTGAAGAGAGTAGTGGTTCTCCCAGCACGCAGCTGGAGATCTGAGAACGGACAGACTGCCTCCTAAAGTGGGTCCCTCACCCCTGAGCAGCCTAACTGGGAGGCACCCCCCCAGTAGGGACAGACTGACACCTCATTCAACCGGGTACTCCTCTGAGACAAAACTTTCAGAGGAACTATCAGACAGCTGAATTTGTGGTCTCAGGAAAATCCGCTGTTCTGCAGCCACCGGTGCTGACACCCAGCCAAACAGGGTCTGGAGTGAACCTCTAGTAAACTCCAACAGACCTGCAGCTGAGGGTCTTGTGTGGTAGAAGGAAAATTAACAAACAGAAAGGACATCCACACCAAAAACCCATCTGTACATCACCATCATCGAAGACAAAAAGTAGACAAAACCACAAAGATGGGGAAAAAACAGACCAAAAAAACTGGAAACTCTAAAAAACAGAGCACCTCTCCTCCTCCAAAGGAACGCAGTTCCTCACCAGCAATGGAACAAAGCTGGATGGAGGATGACTTTGATGAGTTGAGAGAAGAAGGCTTCAGACGATCAAACTACTCTGAGCTACGAGAGGAAATTCAAAACAATAGCAAAGAAGTTAAAAACTTTGAAAAAAAATTAGAAGAATGGATAACTAGAATAACCAATGGAGAGAAGGGCTTCAAGGAGATGATGGAGCTGAAAGCCAAGTTTCGAGAACTACGCGAAGAATGCAGAAGCCTCAGTAGCAGATGTGATCAACTGGAAGAAAGGGTATCGCTGATAGAAGATGAAATGAATGAAATGAAGAGAGAAGGGAAGTTTAGAGAAAAAAGAATAAAAAGAAATGAACAAAGCCTCCAAGAAATTTGGGACTATGTGAAAAGACCAAACCTACGTCTGATTGGTGTACCTGAAAATGATGGGGAGAATGGAACCAAGTTGGAAAACACTCTGCAAGATATTATCCAGGAGAACTTCCCCAATCTAGCAAGGCAGGCCAGCATTCAGATTCAGGAAATACAGAGAACGCCACAAAGATACTCCTCGAGAAGGGCAACTCCAAGACACATAATTGTCAGATTCACCAAAGTTGAAATGAAGGAAAAAATGTTAAGGGCAGCCAGAGAGAAAGGTCGGGTTACCCACAAAGGGAAGCCCATCAGACTAACAGCTGATCTCTCAGCAGAAACTCTACAAGCCAGAAGAGAGTGGGGGCCGTTATTCAACATTCTTAAAGAAAAGAATTTTCAGCCCAGAATTTCCTATCCCGCCAAACTAAGCTTCATAAGTGAAGGAGAAATAAAATACTTTACAGACAAGCAAACGCTGAGTGATTTTGTCACCACCAGGCCTGCCCTAAAAGAGCTCCTGAAGGAAGCACTAAACATGGAAAGGAACAACCGGTACCAGCCCCTGCAAAAACATGCCAAATTGTAAAGACCATCGAGGCTAGGAAGAAACTATAGCAACTAACGAGCAAAATAACCAACTAACATCATAATGACAGGATCAGATTCACACATAACAATATTCACGTTAAATGTAAATGGGCTAAATGCTCCAATCAAAAGACACAGACTGGCAAACTGGATAAGGAGTCAGGACCCATCAGTGTGCTGTATTCAGGAAACCCATCTCACGTGCAGAGACACACATAGACTCAAAATAAAGGGATGGAGGAAGATCTATCAAGCAACTGGAAAACAAAAAAAGGCAGGGGTTGCAATCCTAGTCTCTGATAAAATAGACTTTAAACCAACAAAGATCAAAAGAGACAAAGAAGGCCATTACATAATGGTAAAGGGATCAATTCAACAAGAAGAGCTAACTATCCTAAATATATATGCACCCAACACAGGAGCACCCAGATTCATAAAGCAAGTCCTCAGTGACCTACAAAGGGACTTAAACTCCCACGCAATAATAATGGGAGATTTTAACACCCCACTGTCAGCATTAGACAGATCAACGAGACAGAAAGTTAACAAGGATATCCAGGAATTGAACTCAGCTCTACATAAAGTGGACCTAATAGACATCTACAGAACTCTCCACCCCAAATCAACAGAATATACATTTTTTTCAGCACCACACCACACCTATTCCAAAATTGACCACATAGTTGGAAGTAAAGCTCTTCTCAGCAAATGTAAAAGAACAGAGATTATAACAAACTGTCTCTCAGACCACAGTGCAATCAAACTAGAACTCAGGATTAAGAAACTCAGTCAAAACCGCTCAACTACATGGAAACTGAACAACCTGCTCCTGAATGACTATTGGGTACATAATGAAATGAAGGCAGAAATAAAGATGTTCTTTGAAACCAACGAGAACAAAGACACAACATACCAGAATCTCTGGGACACGTTCAAAGCAGTGTGTAGAGGGAAATTTATAGCACTAAATGCCCACAAGAGAAAGCAGGAAAGATCCAAAATTGACACCCTAACATCACAATTAAAAGAACTAGAAAAGCAAGAGCAAACACATTCAAAAGCTAGCAGAAGGCTAGAAATAACTAAAATCAGAGCAGAACTGAAGGAAATAGAGACACAAAAAACCCTTCAAAAAATTAATGAATCCAGGAGCTGGTTTTTTGAAAAGATCAACAAAATTGATGGACCGCTAGCAAGACTAATAAAGAAGAAAAGAGAGAAGAATCAAATAGATGCAATAAAAAACGAAAAAGGGGATATCACCACCGATCCCACAGAAATACAATCTACCATCAGAGAATACTACAAACACCTCTATGCAAATAAACTAGAAAATCTGGAAGAAATGGATAAATTCCTCGACAAATACACCCTCCCAAGACTAAACCAGGAAGAAGTTGAATCTCTGAATAGACCAATAACAGGTTCTGAAATTGTGGCAATAATCAATAGCTTACCAACCAAAAAGAGTCCAGGACCTGATGGATTCACAGCTGAATTCTACCAGAGGTACAAGGAGGAACTGGTACCATTCCTTCTGAAACTATTCCAATCGATAGAAAAAGAGGGAATCCTCCCTAACACATTTTACGAAGCCAGCATCGTCCTGATACCAAAACCTGGCAGAGACTTAACCAAAAAAGAGAATTTCAGACCAATATCCTTGATGAACATTGATGCAAAAATCCTCAATAAAATACTGGCAAACCGAATCCAGCAGCACATCAAAAAGCTTATCCACCATGATCAAGTGGGCTTCATCCCTGGGATGCAAGGCTGGTTCAACATACGCAAATCAATAAATGTAATCCAGCATATAAACAGAACCAAAGACAAAAACCACATGATTATCTCAATAGATGCAGAAAAGGCCTTTGACAAAATTCAACAACCCTTCATGCTAAAAACTCTCAATAAATTAGGTATTGATGGGACGTATCTCAAAATAATAAGAGCTATCTACGACAAACCCACAGCCAATATCATACTGAATGGGCAAAAACTGGAAGCATTCCCTCTGAAAACTGGCACAAGACAGGGATGCCCTCTCTCACCGCTCCTATTCAACATAGTGCTGGAAGTTCTGGCCAGAGCAATCAGGCAGGAGAAGGAAATAAAGGGTATTCAATTAGGAAAAGAGGAAGTCAAATTGTCCCTGTTTGCAGATGACATGATTGTATATCTAGAAAACCCCATTGTCTCAGCCCAAAATCTCCTTAAGCTGATTAGCAACTTCAGCAAAGTCTCAGGATACAAAATTAATGTACAAAAATCACAAGCATTCTTGTACACCAATAACCGACAAACAGAGAGCCAAATCATGAGTGAACTCCCATTCACAATTGCTTCAAAGAGAATAAAATACCTAGGAATCCAACTTACAAGGGATGTGAAGGACCTCTTCAAGGAGAACTACAAACCACTGCTCAATGAAATCAAAGAGGATACAAACAAATGGAAGAACATTCCATGCTCATGGGTTGGAAGAATCAATATCGTGAAAATGGCCATACTGCCCAAGCTAATTTATAGATTCAATGCCATCCCCATCAAGCTACCAATGACTTTCTTCACAGAATTGGAAAAAACTACTTTAAAGTTCATATGGAACCAAAAAAGAGCCCGCATCGCCAAGTCAATCCTAAGCCAAAAGAACAAAGCTGGAGGCATCACGCTACCTGACTTTAAACTATACTACAAGGCTACAGTAACCAAAACAGCATGGTACTGGTACCACAACAGAGACATAGATCAATGGAACAGAACAGAGCCCTCAGAAATGATGCCGCATAGCTACAACTATCTGATCTTTGACAAACCTGACAAAAACAAGAAATGGGGAAAGGATTCCCTATTTAATAAATGGTGCTGGGAAAACTGGCTAGCCATATGTAGAAAGCTGAAACTGGATCCCTTCCTTACACCTTATACAAAAATTAATTCAAGATGGATTAAAGACTTATATGTTAGACCTAAAACCATTAAAATCCTACAAGAAAACCTAGGCAATACCATTCAGGACATAGGCATGGGCAAGGACTTCATGTCTAAAACACCAAAAGCAATGGCAACAAAAGCCAAAATCGACAAATGGGATCTCATTAAACTAAAGAGCTTCTGCACAGCAAAAGAAACTATCATTAGAGTGAACAGGCAACCTACACAATGGGAGAAAATTTTTGCAACCTACTCATCTGACAAAGGGCTAATATCCAGAATCTACAATGAACTCAAACAAATTTACAAGAAAAAACCAAACAACCCCATCAAAAAGTGGGCAGAGGACATGAACAGACACTTCTCAAAAGAAGACATTTATGCAGCCAAAAAACACATGAAGAAATGCTCCTCATCACTGGCCATCAGAGAAATGCAAATCAAAACCACAGTGAGATACCATCTCACACCAGTTAGAATGGCCATCATTAAAAAATCAGGAAACAACAGGTGCTGGAGAGGATGTGGAGAAATAGGAACACTTTTACA
Organism: Symphalangus syndactylus; assembly: GCF_028878055.3. Taxonomy (NCBI): domain Eukaryota; kingdom Metazoa; phylum Chordata; class Mammalia; order Primates; family Hylobatidae; genus Symphalangus; species Symphalangus syndactylus. The sequence goes on along the minus strand of NC_072428.2, from coordinate 98,955,076 downwards.
CTGTTGGTGGGACTGTAAACTAGTTCAACCATTGTGGAAGTCAGTGTGGCGATTCCTCAGGGATCTCGAACTAGAAATACCATTTGACCCAGCCATCCCATTACTGGGTATATACCCAAAGGACTATAAATCATGCTGCTATAAAGACACATGCACACGTATGTTTATTGCGGCACTATTCACAATAGCAAAGAGTTGGAACCAACCCAAATGTCCAACAACGATAGACTGGATTAAGAAAATGTGGCACATATACACCATGGAATACTATGCAGCCATAAAAAATGATGAGTTCGTGTCCTTTGTAGGGACATGGATGAAACTGGAAAACATCATTCTCAGTAAACTATCGCAAGGACAAAAAACCAAACACCGCATGTTCTCACTCATAGGTGGGAATTGAACAATGAGAACTCATGGACACAGGAAGGGGAACATCACACTCCGGGGACTGTTGTGGGGTGGGGGGAGGGGGGAGGGACAGCATTAGGAGATACACCTAATGCTAAATGACGAGTTAATGGGTGCAGGAAATCAACATGGCACATGGATACATATGTAACAAAACTGCACATTGTGCACATGTACCCTAAAACCCTAAAGTATAATTAAAAAAAAAAAAAAAAAACACACACACAAAAAAAAAAAAAAAAAAAAAAAAAAGAAAAAAGCAAGAAGCGTGGGGACAAGGTTGATAGTAAGGTACCTTTCTTTTGGTAAGAAAGGGGGAGGGGAGAAATATATCTAAGGCTCTGTCAAACTCCAAGTAACCTGGCATTTGACTTGATACACTACGTGTTATTAATTAATTGATAAAAATACATGTTTGCCTTTGGGAGGCTAAGGCAGGAGGATTACTTGAGGCCAGGAGTTCAAGACCAGCCTGGGCAACAAAGCAAGACCTTGTCTTTATGAAAGATAAAAAATATAATTAGCCAAGCATGGTGGCATGCACCTGTAGTCCCAGCTGCTTGGGAGGCTGAGGCAGGAAAATCGTTTGAGCCCAGGAGTTTGAGGCTGCAGTGAGCCATTACTGTGCAATTGTACTACAGCCTGGGCAATAAAGCAAGATGCTCTCTCTAAAAATAAATAAATTTATCCTGGTCAACTGGTTGAAAGGCCATATATGTGTGTATATGTTCACTTTTATTTTTATATATATTTACACATATGTATATAGATATACACACATACGTATATGTTTGCTTTTATTTTCAAAAAAGTAAAAAGCAAGGGATAATCCAAAACCTTAAAAAAAAGTTACCTGTAAGGGAAGAAGGGGACAAGTTAGAAGGAATTGGGAAAGAAGCTAGACTTCTTTATGTATTTTATTGTGTAGTTTTGACTTTGAAACTGTATTAATGTTTTATATACTTACAATTTTTAAATAAAAAAGAAAACATTTACTGCAAAAAAAAAAAAAAAAAAGAAAATGTTAATCTGACTCTAAGACAGGGGTTAGGTGTGTTTACTAGTGAACAGAGTCACTGTATTTAAATTAATAAATAAAAGAAGAGTTCATACATTTGACCATTCCTTCACTCTGACACTTTCTTTTGTCTTTCCCTGCAAGAGCACAGTAAGCCCTCAAGCTTGAACTAGGAGGCAAGGAAAAGTCCATGTTATAAGAACTCTGTATTAGGATTTCAGATACAAGCCCAGCCAGTAATAAAGTGTTTCTTTGCTTCCATGGTGATATTCCTAGTGTGCGTATCTCTCCTAGGACCACAGAAAGGATTAGCTGTAATTTGGGGCAGGTAATTTTGGCATCACTGTGAGTACATTTGGCATACTGATGCCATATAATTATGTTAGTATAATCAAAACCACACTAAGATTTCCAATATATATAATAATAAAATTAAGAGAGAATGTTTTGACTATTGATATAGCATATTTGTTACCAGATCTAGGCATATATCTATCTACATAATTATTAAAAGTTTTAGAAGAATTAGTATTTATTGGAAATCTACCAAATGCCAAGAGATTTCTACCAGTAGCAACAATTTATTATTGATGTTTTACTATGTATCGGGGACTACATTGGGTGCTTAATATGCTGCACTGAGTTTAAATCTCACAATACCCCTATGGAGTAGAACTAATGCATTTTATAAGATGAACTGAGGGTTAGGGAAGCAAGGGCTAAGTTACCAAGTGGTAATCGGCAAATTGTGTCTTCAACTAAATGCCCAATTTTCCCACTATGTCACATTGATTAGTTAAGCCATTTGAAATTCTTAAATAATATTAATAATTTAATAACTTGCAAATGTATAGTAGTTTGTTCTTTAAAAACAACATAGCATCCAAGAATAACAGTCCTTGGAATTATACAGCCCTGCAAATAGTAGTTTCTTATTCCTCTTTGTCTAGCTCCATACAGCCAGTCAGGTTTCTCTTTATATTTTGAGGTCCCTGTAATAAATGGATCCTTCATCTTTCAATGCAGAAAACTCCATGTTATGGTCTGAATGTGCCCCCCAAAATTTATGTGTTAGAAACTCAATGCACAGTGCAACAGTGTTGGGAGTTAGAATCTAATGGGAGGTGTTTAGGTCATGAGGTCCTCACTCTCATGAATGAATTAACATCATTGTATAAAGGGCTTGCAGAAATGAGTTCATAGTCTTACACTCTTATGCCCTGTGGGGACACAGGAAGAAGACCCTCATGAGATGCCAGCAGTTTGGTCTTGGACTTCTCAGTCTCCAGAACTACGAGAAATAAATTTTTGTTCTTTATAAATTACTCAGTCTTTGATTATTTTGTGACAGCCATGCAAAACAGACAGATGTTTCATCTTTCTATGAGGCACATCACTTCCCAAACATAAGCCTCCATTTAGGTGTTCCCACTCTATCACAGAAAGCTATACTAGAAAACATGCCATACTAACCATATTAAAAAATATGTAATATCTGTGTTTTTCCACCACCTCCAGACCCAGTATAGGATTTTACCACTGCAGTATGCTGAAAATCATATCCAACACACATTCCAAAATCCTGCAGTAGATGAAACAAAAGGAATTTTCTTCCAAGGTTAATGTCAAGGTTGCCTAGATAAAACAGGGCCAAAGCTTTAAGTCCAGATATGGCCGGAACATCAGAGAGCCGAAAACAGATGGGTAACTTTACTCCCAGAAAGCTGGACAAAGCTCTTTGACAAAGAAGGGGGAGAAAGGAAATATATGATGAAATCTGGCCGGATTGTTCTGATAGTGCATCCTGGATCAGCTTATCACCTCAGCTGCATTGGGCAAGAAGAAGAAAACACACAAAATGTATGTATGTAATTTTCAATGTGCAGTGTCCAATTTGCACACTAGCAAATACTGCCTAATCAATGCCCTGAATTTTAGCAACTAAATTATCATTCCCTAGTTTGGAGAAGGATTAAAGATGGAGGGTAGATGAGAGAAGCCTACAGAGATTTCACACTAAGACACCAACATTATATATTTAGTAAAAAATTTATAAGGAGTAGCAAGCACCAAGTCTTTAGAAAGGGGTGTATTTTCTTCTCTGCTCTTCTTAATACCATTGTAATGACCTCCAGGTCTCCCAGTCTTATTTACAGAGATTTGACTTATTACAACCCTTCGTATCTTAATAGTCCCTTTTGTTTAGATTTTTATCTCTCCCAGAACATGGTAAATTCTTTAACAGAGATGCAATGCTTTAACCCTTTTTGTTCCCTATTGTTCCTTCCATATATTAACAATTTCATCAATATTACTTAATAAAATTCATCTCCCTACTACACTTTTCAAACAAGTAGCCAAACTAAAAGGAGAGAACTCATGAGTTTTGTTTTGCTCCACACTCTGTCTCAGCTAACACATGATTAATTCTGAGATGGAAGGTAAATTTAAGCCAAGATTTTCTCACATCTCAGTAGGGTACTTTATTATGACTTTATTTGTGCTTTCAAAGCTTTCCCTAGAGAATAATGGTCAACCACAGATCTACTGGACTGGATGACAGAAATTCCATTTGGTATCATTTATTATATCCAAACATTATTATACACCCTCATTAATTTTATCATTTCATCTGTGAGAGATGTAATCTTACAAAGTGACTTAGAGGAAAAAGCTGAAATATAATTGGCAGCCCTTCTGGTTTCCCTGTGGAAAGATCCTTCAGTTGAAAAGCTAAAATAACTCCTCGTCTTCATCAATTAGGTCATTCCTCATATCAGAAAGCATCAAAGAGCTGGTACTTTCCCCCCAGCTGTGTATTTGGAGGGCAGAAAGTTCTGCCTTACAGCTGATTTTAAATGTTATACATATTGCATGATGTGAAAATGATTTTTCATGTTAAGCAATTAATGCTTGCAGTGTTCTATAATACTAAAGGAGTTAGAGCCAAACCAGTTATCAGGACTGAAGCAGAGAACTGTACAAGGCAACAGTTCGAGGTTTCTTTATTGTCCTGTTCTGTGTTCTGTGAAGTAGCGTCACTTAACCTTTCTTATGTAGCAGCTCTTCTTACTCGTCTTTCCTTCCAAGACTTCGTTTTGACACCCACTTGAAAGAAACTCTACTGTCCTGATATATTAAGACTTGTCTGCATGTTTGTTGAGGAAATACCTGCTAAGTGAAGCAACAATTTGGCATGGAGTTAAAGGTCCTAATCAATTACTCTGAGCCATCCCGGACTTCAAAATGCTTCTCAATTGAGCCATTCTCTGACCTACTAACCCAGGGCTTTTTGAATCTCTAAATGCTGATTCTCTGTCAGCTTTTATTATTACCTCTCAGCCACTTATGGCAGCTGCTAATCTAGAGTCTTTATAAATCTTAACAATATCTACTCAGAAGGCTCTTTTCAGCTCTGCTACAAGAGCATTTGAGTCACAGCTTATATCTGCTGCCAGAAGAATCTTAGCTGCCCTGCAGCCCAGATCCCATCCTAAGCTAGAACTGGTCTAACAGAACTGACCATGTTCTTGAGTATATCTCAGAATAACCAAACCCCTCCCCAGCCAGGGTTCCAGGTCTCTGTAGAGTAAGCCCGTGCTAATCAAAGGGATTCAGAACAGTACATTCACTATTTAAAATGGGAAAATAACATGCAGATGAGGATTAACATTTAATCCTTCTTTCTCCCTCCCAAGAATTATAGCTACATTATATTTTACTCCTTTTAATTAAAATTAATAATTGGAAATCTTTGGCAATCTGTTTTCCCCAAGGTACCCCACATCCCATTACATAATTCACATATTCTTTGCTTGAAGATGCTTCCTTTTGCAGCAACTCTGAAAATGCTTTAATTTTATTTTATAAAATTGGGTTATGGTTCATTCATGAGGTCCTCACTCTCATGAATGAATTAACATCATTGTATAAAGGGCTTGCAGAAATGAGTTCATAGTCTTACACTCTTATGCCCTGTGGGGACACAGGAAGAAGACCCTCATGAGATGCCAGCAGTTTGGTCTTGGACTTCTCAGTCTCCAGAACTACGAGAAATAAATTTTTGTTCTTTATAAATTACTCAGTCTTTGATTATTTTGTGACAGCCATGCAAAACAGACATATAAGTAAATCTCTTCTGCTGCTTAAGGATATTGTTTTAAATAAAAATTGTTACTAAATTTTTCTATGACAACATAAAAATAAAGTTTGGTTTGACACACAACTTTTGGTAGAAATTATGCAGAAATGAATCAATACAAAAAGAAATGTGATCTGACTCTTTTTTGCATTCAAATAATCATTATTTTGCCAGAATTGATTAACTAAAAGCACTAAGAACTCATTTACCAATGTAAGCTGTGAACTTCTTTTGAAATATAATTTGAATTCTCTAGTAAACTCACTTGTATTATTCATAATTCATATTTTCTGCCCAAAGATATGACCTTTCATTTAACGAGCATTCTTGACAAATAGCCTAATTAGTCTTTAAATACAAAATATTGTATTAGAATCAAAAGGTCTAATGTCTCTGAAGGGATCATAAGAACTTGGAGCTAGAGAAATGAAAAATAGTACACTCCCGGTTTTTCAGGTGTCACTGCCACACCACCTACTTCATCTTAAATGTCATGTTCACATAGGTTAAATGTTAGAAGTCCATAAAGTTGTAAGGTAAAGGTCTTGGATACATAAATATTATACATTAAGCAACTACTAAGGAAAAATCTTAATTTTTTAAATTGACTTCAGATAAAAAGGAAGATTTCAAAAGAAAATCATGCCTACCCTTCTATTTCATTAATATGGAAATAATAACTTATAAATCTTGTTTCTATTCAATATGTAAGACCAAAATGGATCTGGTAGAAAAAAAATAGCATTCTTCTGATTGCCTGTCTCTTATATTACAAAGAGAGTCTTTCAGTTTGAAGATAATAATACGGTATCACTGCTTATGGAATGTTCACACCATACAGGGAAGGCAGAGGTATGGGTTCTGCCCAAGGGGCTTACTATCTAAGAAATACAAACAAAGTCATTTACATATAACAAGAAAACCAATGCTTCAGTTAAATGTCAGAGTTACAGAAGAAAAGGCTTTCAACCATCTCTTGATTTTTCTTCTTTTTTATTCCTCTTATACTTTCATTTTTTTTCTTCCTCTTCCTTCAGTTTCTTTGCACAGAGAATTTGTGCAAAAATGGTAAATGAAAAAAACCGCATTGTGAGGACAAAAGAGTAAAGAAAGGGGACAGTTTTAAGCACAAAGGGCTTCCAAGGGAACCAGCAAATAGAGAATAGAGAAAAATCTAACTTGGACTCAAGAGACTTGGAAAGGAAAAAGGCTGAGAGATATAAGCAATTCCTAAAACTGTTCTCATGTTCTCTAATTCTAGAAACTGAAATAAATATTCAATCTTATCTAGTTGTCTTTGAAGCCACTGGGATCCCAAAGAGGCAGCTGTTGACACTTGGCTTCACATCCATCTGCCTCTATTCCATTAGAAATACATTACCTAGTCTTACAGAATTTGACTAAAACAGATAGGAAAAATATCCTCAGGGTCAACTTTACATCCCGTTTGGCTCTGAAATTTAAAAGATTGCAATACATGCCTTATGTTAGAACAACCATAAAAGCATATCTTTTATTGATTCCACTTTACTGTTTTGTTCATCAATTTCATAATGGAAGAACTTTGAATGAATTCACTGAAGCAAATATTGATCACCTTTTAATGATATAGAGAGCAAAAGGAAAGCTAGAATACTTAGAAAATATTGAGCTCTCCATACATTATCCTCTAACTTCTCACAAGAAGTCTTTCAAGTAGGAATTATTAATTCATTTTGCAAAAGAGAAAACAGAGTTTACTGAGGTTAAGGAACAGTCCAAGTTTACCCAATTAGGGAATGACAGATTAGGCTTTGGACCACTCGTCTAACGCCAGAGCTAACACCATCATTCACTACACTATTTAATACCAATGGATGAGCTCATCCTAAAGATGAGTTAAAGATGATCAGGTAGACTGGGAGGGTAAATTAGCATAGTCTTTTTACAAACTGGCACATACAGCACTGGCGGAGATGAATTTCTGGTAATATATAGATAGACTTTTTATTTAATATGAATTCATTTAAGATGTGTGAAGAAGAATATGACCAGCTTATTAAATCCCTTATTTCATGGATATTTTTGCTAAGAATGAGAATAAGTTTTAAAAAGTAAACTGTTCACAATTTACCAAAGGAAAAAGTTATAGAAATGTAATCTACAGATGAGAAATGAAGAATGAGGGAAAAGGTACAAAAGTAATACACAAAAATCTGAGAAACACAGAATTAAGTAATCCATACTGAAAAAGTCAATAGTACAAAGTTGTAGGGACTTGAGTAACAGATCAGGTAAGACAGTAAGTATAAAGAAAAGAAGATATTTACAACTAGAATACAAATAGAGTGGATAGAAATGAGTCCTATGAAGGAAGCATGTTAAGAAGTTTAGAATTTAAAGCAAGAAACAGAGTCATGGATAAATTTGCCGTGGTCAGATATGCAGGTAAGAAAAAGTACTCTAGCTATAGTGAAGAGCATTGATTGAATGAGAGTGGTCCTGGAGACAAGCAGGCCAGTTAACAGACCATTACAACACACCTCTTAAAAAGGCTGCTATAAAGAAAAAAAAAAACCCACACACATGCACACAGAAAATGACTATTGTTGGCAAAGATGAGAAATTGGGACTCTTGGCCAGGGGCAGTGGCTCACGCCTGTAATCCTAGCACTTTGGGAGGCGGAGGCAGGCGGATCACCTGAGGTCAGGAGTTCAAGACAAGACTGGCCAACATGGTGAAACCCCATCTCTACTAAAAACACAAAAATTAGTCAGATGTGGTGGTGTGTGCCTGTAATCCCAGCCACCCAGGAGGCTGAAGCAGGAGAATCACTGGAACCTGGGAGGCAGAGGCTGCAGTAAGCCGAGATGACACAACTGCACTCCAGCCTGCGCAACGGAGCAAATCTCTGTCTCCAAAAACAAAAAGAAAGAAAGAAAGAAAGAAAGAAGAAAGAAAGAAAGAAAGAAAGAAAGAAAGAAAGAAAGAAAGAAAGAAAGAAAGAAAGAAAGGAAGGAAGGAAGGAAGGAAGGAAGGAAGGAAGGAAGGAAGGAAGGAAGAAAGAAAGAAAGAAAGAAAGAAAGAAAGAAAGAAAGAAAGAAAGAAAGAAAGAAAGAAAGAAGAGAAAAAGAAATCAGAACTCTTGCAAACTCTTGGTGAGAATGTAAAATAGTGTGGCTGCTATGGAAAACAGTATGTCAGTTCCCCATAATATTACAAATAAAATTACCATATGATCCAGCAATTCCACTTTGTGTATATATACCCTAAAGAACTGAAAGCAGGAACTTGAAGAGATATTTGTAAGTCATGCTCATAGCAGCATTCTTCTCAACAGCCAAAAGTTAGAAGTAACCCAAGTGTCTATTAATGAATAAATGAATAAACAAAATATGATGTATACATGCAATGAAATAGCACCCAGTCTTTAAAAAGGAAGGAAATTCTGGCACATGCAACAACATGAATGAACTTTGAAGACACTATGATAAATGAAACTAGTAAGTCACAAAGGACAAATACTGTATGATTCCACTTATATGAGGTACCTAGAGTAGTCAAATTCACAGAGATACCAAGTAGAATAGAGGTTTCCAGGGGTTGGGAGGAGGAGGGAATGGGAAATTATTGTTTAGTAGGTACAGAGTTTCAGTTTTGCCGATGAAGACTTCTGTGGATGGACGGCCATGGTGGTAATACAAGGATACGAATGTACTTAGTGCTACCAAACTATATGCTTAAAAATGGGTAAGACAATAAATGTTATGTTATATATATTTTACCACAATTTTTTTGAGCTTTAAACATTGAAAAAGAGAGACCATTGCAATAACCCACACAAAGAAACATTGAACACTTAGCCAAAATTTTAACCAAAATAAGAACTAGGAGTAGTAACTGACACCTGCTCACAGTGAAGCCTGGACATCCAACCAGGCACAGTGGCTGAACTGTTTGCCAGGCTGGGCCACTTCAGATGTTCTTAGCAGATGATTTTACTCATAGAGTCTATGCATTCATTTATATAACAAATAATTATTAAATACGGTGTGCTAGGCACTGTGTAAGTCCTGGGAATAAAGCAGTGGACAAAATAGACACTATCCCTCTCAAACGGGAGTTTCCCAGAAGGGGATAGGAAAGAGGACTGATCTTTCTATAATTGACAGATTTGAGTCCTTCCATTATTCTTACCTTATGAGTCCAGGTAGCACTCTCCATCTCCAGCCCATTTTCTTAGCCAATGTTTGCCAGACTTTGGGATTGACAAGTTCTTATTTTGACAAGAAAGAGTGTTTTAAGTAATTACCATCAATTAAGAAAAGAAAGAAAATTCTAACACACAAACAATAGTCTATAATCTTAAAATAAAGAACAATCCAATAAATATAATAAATTTAGTTGTAACTCACTACCTGCACCTTATTTTTTTTCTTTTTTGCTGTGAAACAATAAACATATCTTCAAGGATTTTTACTTTCCTTTGGACATTTTCTGGATCAGCATTTAGAAACCAATGGGCTCTAGGTTACAGCCAAATCCTCAAAGGCTGGGCAAGGTTTTGTCTCTCTGCCTTTTTCAGAGTCACTAATAGCTTCGTGGGCTCCCAGTGTGGCTCTCTTAAAACATTAATACCTATAAATAATATCTATAAAATACCCAAAGGCCTCTGCCAGAACTTTAACAGTCCTTCCAGCCATCAAATAATAAATTCAATTACAACTCATTGACAAAATTTGATTAAACTTTTACCAGGTAATAGGTTAAACACTAGAGATAAAAAGACATAATAGATGGACACATCATCTACTGTCCAAACTGTAACACTTTACAGAGTGAAAGGGTGGTCCGTTAATACTCATACCAGGAAAAGTAACTCAAACAAATTAAGTTATATGGTCATCCTATTTAAGGAGCTCATAAGCTGATAAGTAGTATGGTAAAACTATTATGAAAACTCAGAGGACAAGGTAATTAATTTAGGAGAATGGGGAGGCTGCAGGGTAGTGATCCTAAAGAAGTAAGGGTTTCACTGAATCTCAAAGAACTAGTAGGATTCTACCCTAGCAAGAGAATGAGAAATACACTTCAAGCAAAAGAAACAGCAGAGGCATCCATCAAACCATCACACATGCCTCTGCTGTTTCTTTTGCTTGAAGTGTATTTCTCATTCTCTTGCTAGGGTAGAATCCTACTAGTTCTTTGAGATTCAAACCACAGCACGTGTATAAAGTATAATTTAAAAATAAATTAATTAATAAATAAATACAAGGACATACTTTGTTATCCTCCTCACTATCAAAAGGTTCAAGTCTCAGACTTAACTGTTTAGTTTACAAACAGAAATAAAGACAGGAAATAGTCTTTAAAAAAAAAAAAGAAAGAAAAGAAAAGAAACAGCAGAGGCCAGTTGTGGTGGCTCACGCCTGTAATCCCAGCACTTTGGGAGACCACAGCAGGTGGATCACTTAAGGTCAGGAGTTCAAGACCAGCCTGGGAATCATGGTGAAACCCCGTCTCTACTACAAATACAAAAAATTAGCTGGGCATGGTGTGGGCGCCTGTAATCCCAGCGACTTGGGAAGCTGAGGCAGGAGAATCGCTTGAACCTGGGAGGCAGAGGTTGCAGTGAGCAGAGATCACGCCATTGCACTCCAGCCTGGGTGACAAGAGCAAGACTCCATCTCAAAAAAATAAAAAAAAAAGAGAGAAATAGAAACAAAGAAAGAAACAGCAGAAAGCTCATTAAAATATTGGTTGCAATTCTAATATTGCCCATTACAGTAGAAAATAGTAAGGATTTATAAGATAAGTACAGTATTTGTCATGGCTCTTACCTTTATGGAAGTTGTAATTTAAAAAAATATAAAAGCAACTTTTTGAAGACAAAAAAATGGATAAGGCTATTCTCTTAACTGTAGAATACATACACAAGATCTAAATGTGAAGAAAACACTACCAGGACAAACAGAGAGAGAAGGAGAGATGGAAGAAGGAAGGGAGTCGGGAAGGGAAGGAGGGAGGGAGACAACTTAGCAGCATCATTCAACAAGATTCTTAATTTCCAACAACTTTCAACTGACAGTTTTCTGGATTCAACATAGATTTCAGGATGGAGATGCAGAACTTTATTATTTTACAAATTTAAGATCCATATTTTCAGTAGCTGTTGTCTTGTGTGGGTCTGAAGGCACTAACAGAAGACAAAGCTGAGCTGTTTTTTTCTTTTGACATCATGTTACGATGCATCACTTTCTGGAGCTCAGTATTTCGGTGCCTCCCAACTCACGCCAAAGGCTATATATTATATTTGAATAAAATTTACATATGACAACTTCTATTGCAACATCTTTCAACCTTCTCCCAATGCAGTTTTCTTCCAGGTTTAGAAAGCTGGGAAGATTGCCATACTCTCCTTTATTTTCTATTTCTTTGTTAATTTTCAGCATCTTCTGATTTTTCAGCTAAACATCATGGGAACTGGGTCCTTATGTCCAGTATTACTAAACCAGTCATATATACATAGCTACATAAATTCTATATATTAAGTAAGACAGGCGGTTTTTTGGTTTGTTTTGTTTGTTTGTTTGAGACAGAGTTTCACTCTTGTCGCCCAGGCTGGAGTGCAATGGCACGATCTTGGCTCACTGCAACCTCCACCTCCTGGGTTCAAGTGATTCTCCTGCCTCAGCCTCCTGAGTAGCTGGGATTACAGGCATGTGCCACCATGCCCGGCTAGTTTTGTATTTTTAGTAGAGACAAGGTTTCTCCATGCTGGTCACGCTGGTCTTGAACTCCCAGCCTCGGGTGATCCGCCCACCTCGGCCTCCCAAAGTGCTGGGGTTACAGGGACAGGGTTTTAATGTGTGTGATTTTTTTTTTTTTATTTTTGGCCACCCACCTCAAAACCACCTGAGTGCTTACTAAAATGCAGATTCCCAGGCCCAGTCTCAAACCATTAAATTGTAAGCTTAGGAGATGGGTTCTGGAAATTTGCATTTTAATAAATTCCATGAAAATTTTGCCACAAGACTCTTGCCATTTAAAAATGAGGTTTGAAATTACTCCCACATTCCATTTGAGCTACCTTAACAACTTGAAGTAAAAAGGCATAATTATCTCAAAAAGAACTAAGGCAATGCTTTCTTGGAGGGAAAAAGGAAAAGAGACGTTGGAAAACTAGTATATGGCATTGTCCAGGTTAATAACTCAACTACAGATAGCTCACCCACTGAAACTACTTTTAGAGATCATAAAATGTTATAATTGGAAGGGTCTATAGAAGTCAATTAGTACAACCTTAACTTGACCTCCATATAAAGCTGAGGAAATCAAAAGCCATGGAATCTAATTATTATCTGTTACTTTATTTATTTTAAAATGGGATATTTTGCCTGCTTTTTAAAGAATCTTACATATAATGACATTTTTTAAATACATGCATTTTGCCAGAATAGCTAATCTCATCCATCGAAGGAAGCATAAGTATATCAGGCCTCATTTATTTTGCTATGATTTAATCCAATTATCTAAGCCCCAAACATGAAAAAAATAAATTTATGTGAATAACTGGTTCAGTCTCACAGTTACAAGGAGGTTATGATGTGCCAATCATCCTATGCCCTCAGAAGGCAATAAAGACACAATTTCAAATGTCATGCTTTTGCCTGCTGTCAGTCACATGAAGGTTTGTGAATTTTAAACATATTTGTATGCTTAATAAATATAGATTCTTCTACCCACATTTCATATAATTACTTGTACATTTTGCTCATTCCTCTGTTATGTTGTCAGAATCATTTAACGTGGCTCAAATCACTGAATGCCATAAAAAGTGACATTTATTTTCTACAAAAGATGGCCCATAAACATAAACATTTGGCCAAAATCTAACTGGATTTAACCTAAATTGCCTACCATAAATCCACAAAATTCAATCCTCAGTAAGAGAACGAAAGCAGTTTTTTTTTTTTTAAATAAGGCATATACCTAATGACATTTGTTCTCTCTGAATAAAATAGGGTTGTTAATCATACACTATTATAATCACTCCAACAACTACTTCTCTCTCCTTGCTCTCAATGCAAGTTCACATTTCACTGAGAAATTAGAAGCAGTTCTAAGGGAATGCCCACAATCTCTGTCTACAGCATAAGCACATCTGTGCTTACAAACCCTGCCTTCTTCCCACTAAACGTGGATGCACCATCCATCCTCCTCTTAGAGGCAAAGCTCTCCACCCTTAGGTAAATCTTAATCGTCTTGCCTTCTCAACAGAAATCTCTCCAATGACTATTTCCCCCACATTTTCAATGCTTTTTCGTTTCTACTAGATTATTCCCATTAGCATTCAAAAATCTATAATGTTCCACATCAAAGAAGAAAGAAGGAAGGAAGGAGGGAAGGAAGGAAGGAAGGAAGGAAGGAAGGAAGGAAGGAAGGAAGGAAGGAAGGAAGGAAGGGAGGGAGGGAGGGAGGGAGGGAGGGAGGGAAAGGGAGGGAGGGAAGGAGTTCGGAAAAACTTTCCCATACCCCCTTTACTGCTTCTTGTGTCATAAAAGACTTACCTTCTCAAGACTGATCTCCCTTAGGCTAGGCTCCCAGAAAATAATTTGTTGTCCCACAGAGTTCCCATAGAAATTGGGGAGCTAGTGCTTATTATAATAATGAATTCTGGTCAGTCAGAGGCTTGAACCATAGCCCTGCGAGCAGCCAAGGCAGGAATGAAAGGAATCAGACAGGAGTCTAAGTATCCCAGCCATCCCATCACATCAGGAGAGGAGCTGGTGCAGCTTGAAGGCCCCCCAGGCTGATGACACAGTCCTCCTAGAGTCTGACACTCAAGCCTGCTAGATCTCTGTGCACTGCTCTAAAATGCAATGAGGCAATGGGAATTCACACTTCTGATACTGGTTCTGGGCCTGTGAGTTTTCTCCCAATAAACATTGTCCCATCAGGCTGGGTATGTGTGCTATCTGGCCATTCATTCAACATGGCTGAAACAACAATACCATTCCCTGTTTAAGGCAAAACTCTTCAAGAGTTATCTATACTTGCTGTGTCTATTTTTTGTCTTCTTATTCTCCTTTGAACCCACCCAGAAAGGCTTTGTTTCTGCCATTCTATCCAACAACTCACAAAATTGTCAATAATAACCCCCCATTGCCAACTCCATCTTCCTTTCATCAGACCTATAAAGACTTTTTGCCTCTGTGCCCCTCCCTCCTTGAACAATTACTTCACTTGGCCTCTGAACACCACTATCTTTTGCTTCTCCTTGTATCTCAGCACCTTATTCCTCTTCAGTCTTCATTGATGATTCCTCCAATCTCTAACCCTTGAAACATATCAGGCCTCAGCTCTCAGAACTTCCCATCTAAACTTACTCCTAAGTGATCTCTTCTAGTTCCTGACTTTAATGGCTCTAAATATCAATTTTATGCTGATGATCCCTGAATGTTCAGGCCCAGCCATGGCCTTTCCCTTGGAAGTAAACAGTCATCTCTCCAGTGTCCAAACTTGACATATCCCAAAGTGACCTGCCGAGTTCCCCTACCAAATCTTTACTCCAGCATTGCCCATCTTAGTTTCTCAGGCCCAAAACCTTAGAATCATCTTTGGCCACTAGCTTTATCTCATGCCCATCATCTATTCCATCAAAAAATTATGTCACCTCTATCTCCAAAATATGATAAAAATCTAATCACTCATCACACCCTCTACTGCTATCATCCTGATCCAAATCACTCTTGCCCATTGCCTAGATTTGAACTAGCCACCACAGTGTTTACTTCCATTTTGGCCCCATTCCAGTTATTCTGATAGCACCCAAACTAATCCTTTTTAAGGAAACTGACATCAGGTCACTTTTTCTGCTTGTGGCCTTCACTGCCTTCCCATCTCAATCAGAGCAAAAGCCAATGTCTTACCATGGCCTCCAAGGCCCTATAAGGTCTGAATCCTCCCACTTCCTTGCTGACATCAGCTACTCTCCCAATCACACAGGACTCCTTGCTCTCTCTTAGGTACACTTTTGCCTCAGGACAGTGGCTCTTTCTTCTGCTATGAGCACTTTTTTGGCAAATAACAACATTTGCTTGTTTTCCACTTCCTTAGGTCTTCTATAGAAGAGAGGCTTCTATATAAAATGGCTACTAGCAATTCATGTACACTGGCAGTTTCCATCCCCCATCACCCTGATCCATTTTTTTCTCTATAATGTTTATTGCCATTGAACACTTTATACTTTCATAGTCTATTTTATCCACAATAATGCAAGGTATATTAGAGCAAGGACTTCATCTGCTTTGCCCCCCAGGACTTAGGACAACACCAGCTATATCATAGGTGCTCATTATATATTTGTTGAATGAATGAATATATATATATATGTTAAAATGATGAACAAATTAAACTATGGATTTTTAAAATATTCAATCACAGTTTGACTAAAATCACATTGTTTAATATTCCAGTGAAAAGCCTTTAATAGTCATGCAAAAGGTTGCTCTAAGATGGCTGATTAAACATTTCATTTCCAAAACTAAATTTCTATCCTTGGGTCACTATTTTCAAACAACCTTTCAGCCCTTTTGAAAGAACCCTACATAGATTATTATTTATTCTTTTCATTATTTCATGACATTCTCAAAGATCAAGTAAAAAACACATGTCGAAGCAATTTCTCCATTTCTTCTGATTAAAATCAATACTTTTCCTGCTCTTAACAGCAGTAAAAATCAACACGATAGTTACTGTTAACTCAGTAGAATGTCAAGTGATATCTTTGTGTATTGTTACCAGCAGGGATATCAACAAAAGACTACCAACAGCCTATAATCATTGCTGGCTTTATTATCTACAAAATATCACGTGTGTGTATGGGATTTCACAAAACATCACAGTGAAAACAAGGCTCCTGCCTCAAATAACTTAGAGTTTATTTAGACAAAGAACTAAAGAATAGGGAGGCAAAACTTAAGAGGAAGTCCTGCTGTTGTTGAGAAAAGATGATTGATCTAAGTGGTTAAGGCAGGATAATAAGTCCCATTCCTATTTCCATGGCTGTGTAGCTTGATTCTGCTATTTGAATTACAAACAGCAGCCATAATCCTGATCGATTATTTTCAAAACACTGCTCCCTATTGGACATGGAGAAAAAGCTCAGACCATAACCATCAGCAGATACACTGTTAGAAATGCCAAGCAATATAAAGGCAACGTCCCACCAATAGTTGCTAGAAACGTCTTATAATATTTTATTATTTAAAGAAAATTGACTCTTTCCCCCCCAAAAAAAACCATGGAAACTATATTGTACTTAGCCTAACAGTGAATTTCTAAGTCTATGTAACTTAAAACATCTAACGTAGAATGTTTATAATGAAGGTTGCAAACTAAAATGTTTATAAGGAAAACAATTAAAAAGTGAAGCAGGTAGGATATGTGTGTATTGGAGAAGGTGGTGATGGGGCATGTGACAAACATGCTGCATATTCTTCACCTAAAAAGGGCAGCTATTTCTCAAAAAGAGCAGGTTGATGTCACAAGGAAGTGCAGGCCCAATGCTGCCAAGCCTTCCAGTTATCTGAAAGAAGACAGAAATCCAAAATGTTTATGTGCAATTTCTAAAGTTTAACTTGTTGCTCAATTAAAACAAAATAATCATTCATTCTCAGCAAATCATCATTCTCAGCAGACTAACACAGGAACAGAAAACCAAACACTGCACGTTCTCACTCATAAGTGGGAGTTGAACAATGAGAACATATGGGCACAGGGAGGGGAACATCATACACCAGGACCTATTGGTGGGGGGGGGGGGGGCAAGGGGAGGGATAGCATTAGGAGAAATACCTAATGTAGATGACGGATTGATGGGTGCAGCAAACCACAATGGCATGTGTGTACCTATTAGCAAACCTGCACATTCAGCACATGTACCCCAGAACTGAAAGTATAATAAAAAAAAAAAGAAAAATACTAGAATTGTGTATCAGGCACAATAATTGCAACTAAAATTAAATTAATAAAGATACGAGGAAAGCCTAAGGTAGCCAATTCCCAGTGCAAAGCGTTCAAAGCAAATGCTCATCGAATAACTTTTTCACATCAGGAAAAAACATGGTGATAATTTGGGAGTTTTAACATGTCCAATAATGTCCTTATTTCGCAATCACACTAGATACTTTGGCTAGGCTCAAAATAAATTTGCTTCAGAAAGGGACATGGCTTCTTTCTCAAATATCTATTGTTAATAAGGAGAAACACTGTAAGACGAATTATTTCTTTCTTGTAAAATACCTATTTTTTTTCTCCGGGAAAGATTTACAAATTTTCACATTGTTAGAATTCAGAAACATCAGCAGTATATGTCTAGTTGAATAATTTTCTTTTTCCTATTGGGTCTTCCTTGGGCCTTTTAAACTAACCTTTATTCACTTCCAGGAAATACTCATCTAGTATTTTACTGATTAATTCTTCTCTTTCATTGTCTCTGTTTTCTTTTCTTGAAATGCATATCATTAATGTGCTAGATCTCAATGTTGTTCTCATACTCACTGTCTCTTTACCTTTTTGCTTTTTTTCTAGCAGATTTTTCTGACCTTAGCATTTCCAAAACCAAGTCAATTTCACTATACTCATTTTATTATTCAGTAAATCCATTTTTAAAATATGAAAATAATACTTTTAAATTTAAAAAACTCTTTTACTGTTCATGAATTATTTCTTTCCCATTGCCCCATTATTTTTTCACAAAATGCAACACTTAGATAAGTCTAAAGATATTAATAAAAATACTCATTTACTGCACATCAGCCTGGGCAACATGGTGAGACCATGTCCCCAGTATATGTGTGTGTGTGTGTAATCTCCACTTACTCTATTTTCAGCACCCTGAATTATCTCTGCTTCCTTGTGGGTCTCTTGTTCTTTACAGTCATCTTGATATTTCTCTTTTAGGCTGTTGGCGATTATTGGTTTACTATTCACATTTATAAGCAAAGGGCAATGCATAGGTGTTCACATTTGTGCAGGTTTCCCTGCATTGTTTCACTAAGTAACTTCACTAAGCGTTGCCCCCAAACGGAGTCTTGACCATAAGCTCTGTGTAAGTATAGGCATGTGTCAAAACAAAGGCTTCCCTGTAGTGTGAACAGGCAGAGAGCTGAGTTGACAGGCAGGGATGGGATCCACCAAAACAAACAAACAAACAAACAAAAAGCCTAAGTAGTACATTGAACTTTTGGAAAGGACTATTTAGTGTTTTCTATACCTGGGAGTTGCTGCTCTCCCTTTCTTTCCTCCATGTCTGTAGTGGAGACAGAATTTCTCCTGCTTTTCTCTGGTTTTAATGGCCACACAAGGGGCCATCTCAAGGCAAATTAACGATTGTCTTTTCGTTATCAATCCTTGAAATTATTCTTGGAGGACAAATACAACAGAAAAAGTGGGAGAGGTAAAAGTGCAAGCAGAAAAGGGACACAATTAGCCCAGTATCAAGTGTACCTTTTTAATTAAACATCTTATTGCTAATGTAGATCCCAATTTGGCCTTGGAATTTTTTTTCTTTACACTGAATCTGGTGTATTACGTGGATTTTCTCCAGACATCTTTTTATTTCTGATGCTCTAGGCTAAAGTTCTCTTTCCTGGTTTTTCATCACCCTGATTCTGCAATTTCCAAAAAGTACTCAAAAAATTTCATCACAATTGGCACTCCATCTTGTATTTCAGAATCTTTATATTTCATTTATTCTCTGAAGCATCTTTAGACATTTTAGGTGGAAGGGGAAGAATATCTTTAGGCATAGGCCACCACCTTAAACCAGAAGTGACTGAGCATCTTTGTCACTTCCCACTCTGTTTACATGTGTGTACTCACTATGACAAAATCAAATTGAATATACCTCGAAAATGGATCCATATTCTACCCACTCATTTCATCTCCACTGCCATCAACCTTAACCAGGAAATAAAACAAATACAAAAGTAACAATAATAATAAGCAGGCAAAATTCAGCCTTTTCCTTTGCAAATCAGGTAACAGAAGCAAAAGAGTTTTGAGGGGGAAAAACATTGTTACCTAAGTATTCCATACAAGATCAAGTTATCTTTCATGTAGAGAAAGCAAAAAGAGTATAACCTAAAATATGCAGAACTCAAACAATCAGAATTCAAAAGCAAAGGAATATGTCATCTATCCATCCTTATAAAAATATTTAAAACTACTTCCACATTTATTTCAATTACTAAGAAATACATAAAAGTTGTACCAATTGTACAATACATAAAAATACATTAAAAGGATGAAAGACAGTAAAATAAATTGAAACAACCTGAATACCCAAAAGAAATTGCCTATAAGGACTGGATAAACAAAGTCTATACTATACTACTCTATCCAGTACTATAGACTACCATTCAGTCATTTGAAGTTTTAGATCTATATTTTTTGTTATGAAAGGGTTTTTTTAAAAAATACAAGCCAGCATGTGTCTAATGATCCTTTTTCACATAAACATACACACATATACACACACTCACTCACACACTTAAACACACATATGAATACCTATAAAGAGAATGTGAAAGATAGACAGTGTGACAGAAAGATGAGGGGCAGAGAAGCAAAACTAAAAGTCAGATAAGGAAGCCCTCATAAGACAGAATGGAGAAAATCCTGTGAAAAGAGAGAAAGCCAAGACAAGAGAGAGACTGGCCCACCCAGAGACAAATACAGAATGAGGGGCACAGGTTGAGTTATACCCACAAAGATTCCTAAGGGCAGAGAAAAGTCTGAAAGAATGTATATTAAAAGATTAATCGTGATTGAGTCTGACTGGAGAGATTATAAGTAATTTCCAATTTCCAATATACTTCCGTGTTACCTGACTTTTCACAATGAAATGTACAACTTTAGTAACCTGAAATAATAAAATATAAAGCTACTTACCAAAAAAAAAGATCATTGGAACTCAGAGAATGACATGGACACACTGCAAACGTGGAAATAAACAAATAAAATCCTCAAATTCTAAGACGCTAAAATGTAATGAAAACTTCAATTATTCTTTAAAGTCCTAGAAGTATTAGACTCTAGTTAATAATGTATCTTAGTGTAGTTATGAGGAAAAACGTGAAGCCTGTGTTTCAAGTGCTTTTTAATTTATTCTTTAAGACCCAGTGTATGCCAACAAAGAAGTATATTTCTCATTCAGAATATCATTTCCATATGAAAACAGCACATACATATTTGCATTTCATCTTTTCGTTAAATCTCAGAACTTCAAAGCCTTGAAGCAATTTCAGCATGTCTAGGTAGGAACAAAGGTAATCACCATCATGTCATCCAGAATCAGATACAGAAGAAAGTTTTTCAGGGAGTAACAGAATTCTCGATCAGAATTATATATTTCTTAAAAGTAGCTTCAGAGACAGATCTAAACGTAAGGAAAAGTTTGAAATGGCACCCAATTTTTGCGTTAGAAAAGATCATAAAACACACAACTTCAGCAAAGCATAAAACGTCATTCTATGTGCCCCAGAAGTATTCACCAAATTATGATTTTTAATTCCTTTACTACACTGCGAGGAATTCG
Organism: Symphalangus syndactylus; assembly: GCF_028878055.3. NCBI lineage: Eukaryota > Metazoa > Chordata > Mammalia > Primates > Hylobatidae > Symphalangus > Symphalangus syndactylus. The sequence goes on along the minus strand of NC_072428.2, from coordinate 98,933,922 downwards.
TAAGTCCACAAAACAAAGATAATCTTCTTTTTTAGTATAAAAAGGATTGGTATAGAATAAGTTTTGTTTCTGAGTTTAAAAATGAGTAACTTTTAATTCACTAGAGAAACTGGAAATCAATTTATAGAAAAAAATAATAATTTTCTGCTTAAACTTTATTGCAGATAAACATAGCTGTGTGAGTTAAAATAATAATAATAAATGTCAAATTTCTCAATATTAGACAAAATTAATGCTTAGAATGATACAGATTAGAGTTTTCATTTTAACCAAAACTTTTAGTAAGCCTCATTTAGAATCATATTACACTAAATATGTTCATTCCAAACACATGAGTAGAATAATTCTGAGTCACTAGAATTTTGTTACTAATTATTATTTACAGGAACCAGAATAATATTCTTAAAATACATCATTCACAGCATTGCTACTTGCTCAAAATGATTCCGTGGTATTTCATTGCATTCAAAATAAAATTCCGAAATTAAGTGCCTCCCATGATTTTTCCAAATAATTGTCCACAATTCCTTATCTTTATTCATGAGATTCATTCACAGTAATCTTTTTTTTTGCCATTCACACATTTTTATTGTCATGTAAGTTTAACTATAATATAAATAATCAAGTAGATATCTGATATTAAAATATAAATTAACTGTGTACTCAGAAAGAAAGCTGTACAAAATATACAGCAATCTCCAGGCCTCACTGTCAGGGAGTCTGATTTAGTAAATCAAGAGTAGGGCCCAGGGCCACGCATCCAAAATTTCAAAAGTACCTCAGAAGATCCTGATGCAGCAGGGTTATTAAAGGAATTCGGAAACTGTTCTAGATCTTTGCACTGATTACATCACCTCATGTTGTCATATTATACTTCACAGTTTTCAGAGTGCTTTATATAAATTAACCTACTTGACTTATGTCTCATTCAATCCAAGGGTCTTTGCACTGCCACTTTTTAGCATATTCTCTTTCTCCTTTGAACTCCACTTATTTAATAAACAAAATACTTTGGCATGATTTTATGTAGAGCCCTGAACAACTCTGTGAATATCTTGACGTACATGTGTATTCTCTCCCTAACTCCATGAGGTAGAGATGTTGTCTTGCATCCCTCTGGTTCTTTTTCCTCTCCTGTCCACTCCTCACAATGTGGTCCTACCTGCTTCCACATCCAGACCACTCCTTCCCTTCACCAGCCCTCTTTCATTCTCTCACAGATAACCTCCCACTCAACCCTTTCCAATTCTGGAGCTCCCAATTCTAGCACCAACATTATTCCCCTACCTCCTTAATGACTGTAGGATGCTCCTCCCATCCCCATGCTTAAATAAAAACAGAGGTCTCTTAGGATATAGCTTTTCTTACAACTCTTCTGAATGGAAGCTTCCCTGACCCATGTACGCTAGGGAAAGGAGATGGGATATGCATTTTCTTGGCTTCCCATGGGCACTTCCAAATCAATTCACTCCACCGAAGTATGAAAAGAACACACTCCTCCTTTGATTGCCATATCATCAAACTATACTAACTTCTTCCCTTTCCAGTGGGGTCATTTCAAATGTTTGTTTGTTTGTTTGTTTTAAGTTCAGCGGTACATGTGCAGGTTTGTTATACAGGTAAATTTGTGTCACAGGGGTTTTTGTACAGATTATTTCATCACACACGTATTAAGCCTAGTATCCATTAGTTGTTATTCCCGATCCTCTCCCTCCTCCCACCCTCGACCCTCCAATAAGCCCCAGTGTGTGTTTTGCCCCTCTATGTGTCCACGTGTTCTCAATATTTAGCTCCCACTTATAACTGAGAACAAGCACTATTTGGTTTTCTGTTCCTGCATTAGTTTACCGAAAATAATGGCCTCCAGCTCCATCCATGTCCCTGCAAATAACAGGATCTTGTACTTTTTTATGCCTGCATAGTATTCTGTAGTTGATATGTACCATGTTTTCTTTTTTTTTTTTTTTTTTAAGAAGGAGTCTTGCTCTGTTGCCCAGGCTGGAGTGCAGTGGCGGGATCTCAGCTCACTGCAACCTCTGCCTTCCGGGTTCACACCATTCTCCTGCCTCAGACTCCCGAGTAGCTGGGACTACAGATGCCCACCACCACGCCTGGTTCATTTTTGTATTTCTTTTTTTTTTGTATATTTAGTAGAGACGGGGTTTCAGCGTGTTAGCCACGATGGTCTGGATCTCCTGACATCATGACCCGCCCAACTTGGCCTCCCAAAGTGCTGGGATTACAGGCATGAGCCACTGTGCCCGGCCAATATGTACCATGTTTTCTTTATCCAGTGTATCACTGATGGACATTTAGGTTGATTCCATGTCTTTGCTATTGTGAATCATGCTGCAATGAACATACATGTGCATGTGTTTTTATAATAGAACGATTTATATTCCTTTGAGTATGTATCCAGGAATGGGATTGCCAGGTCGAATGGTATTTCTGTTTTTAGGTCTTTGAGGAATCACCACACTGTCTTCCACAATGGTTGAACTAATTTACACTCCCACCAAGAGTGTACAAGTGTTTCCTTTTCTCCACGACCTCACTAGTATCATTATTTTTGACTTATTAACAATAGCCATTCTGACTGGTGTGAAATGATATTTCATTGTGGTTTTGATTTGTATTTTTCGAATGATGAGTGATACTGAGCTTTTTTTCATATGCTTGTTGGCTGCATATATGTTTTTTTTTTTTTTTGTAAGTGTCTGTCCATGTCCCTTGCCCACTTTTTAGTAGAGTCATTTGGTTTTTTCACGTAAATTTGTTTAAGTTCCCTACAGATGCTGGACATTTGACCTTTGTCAAATGCATAATTTGCAAAAATTTTTTCCCATTCTGTAGGTTGCCTGCTCAGTTGATAGTTTCCTTTGCTGTGCAGTAGCTCTTAAGTTTAATTAGGTCCCATTTGTCAATTTTTGCTTTTGTTGCAACTGCCTTTGGTGTCTTTGTCATGAAGTATTTGCCTGTGCATTGCCTAGGTTGTCTTCCAGGATTGTCACAGTTTGGGATTTTGCATTTAAGACTTTAATCCATCTTGAGTTAATTTTTGTATATGATATAAGAAAGGGGTCCAGTTTCAATCTCCTGCATATAACTAGCCTGTTATCCCACCACCATTTATCCAACAGAGAATCCTTTCCGCGTTGCTTGTTTTTGTCAGTTTTGTCGAAGATCAGATAGTTGTAGGTGTGCAGCCTCATTTCTGGATGCTCAATTCCATTCCATTGGGCTATGTGTCTGCTTTTGTACCAGTACCATGCTGTTTTGCTTACTGTAGCCCTGTAATACAGTTGGGGTCAGGTAGGATAATGGCTCCAGCTTTGTTCTTTTTGCTTAGGATTGCCTTGGCTATTCAGGCTTTTTTTTTTTTTTTTGGTTCCATGTGAATTTTAAAATAGCTTTTTCTAGTTCTATGAAAAATCCCAATCATAGTTTAATAGGAGTAACATTGAATCTATTAACTGCTTTGGGCAGTATGGCCACTTTTACAATATTGATTCTTCCTATACTTGAGCATGGAATGTTTTTCCATTTGTTTGTGTCATCTCTGATTTTCTTGAGCAGTGGTTTGTAGTTCTTGTAGAGGTCTTTCACCTCCCTATTTAGCTATATTTCTAGGTATTTTATTCTTTTGTGGCAATTGTGAATGGGATTGTGTTCCTAATTTGGCTCTTGGTTTGGCTGTTGTTAGTGTATAGGAATGCTAGTAATTTTTGTACATTGGTTTTGTATCCTGAAAGTTTGTTGAAGTTGTTATCAGCTGAAGAAAATTTGGGGCTGAGATGATGGAATTTTCTAATATAGGATTATGTCATCTGCAAACAGGGATAGTTTGACTTCCTGTCTTCCTATTTGGGTGCCCTTCATTTCTTTCTCTTGCCCAGTTGCCTTGGCCAGGGCTTTCAATATTACGTTGAATAGGAGTGGAGAGGGCATCCTTGTCTTGTACTGGTTTTCAAGGGAAATGCATCCAGCTTTCACCCATTCAGTGTGATGTTGGCTGTGGGTTTGTCATTGATGGCTCTTATTATTTTGAGGTATGTTCCTTCAATACCTAGTTTACTGAGAGCTTTTAACATGAAGTGGTGTTGAATTTTATCAAAAGCCTTTTGTACGTCTATTGAGTTAATCATCTGATTTTCGTCTTTAGTTCTGTTTAGTGATGAACCACATTCATTGACTTGCATATGTTGAACCAACCTTGCATCCCAGGGATAAAGCCTACTTTATCATGGTGGACAGGCTTTTTGATGTGCTGCTGGATACAATTTGTCAGTATTTTGTTGAGAATTTTTGCATTGATGTTCATCAAGGATATTGGCCTGAAGTTTTCTTTTTATGTTGTGTCTCTGCCAGGTTTTGGTATCCAGATAATGCTTGCCTCATAGAATGACTTAGGGAGGATTCCTTCCTCCTAAATTTTTTGGAATAGTTTCCATAGGAATGGTACCAGGTCTTCTTTGTACATCTGTTAGAATTTAGCTGTGAATCCATCTGATCCTGGGCCTTTTGTTTTTTGTGTGTTTTTTTTTTTTTTGTTTTTTTTTTTGGTTGGTAAGCTATATTTGTTACTGCCTCAGTTTCAGAGTTCACTATTGGTCTATTCAGGGATTCAGTTTCTTCCTGGTTTAGTCTTGGCAGGGCATATGTGTCCAGAAATTTATTCATTTCTTCTAGGTTTTTTTGTTTATGTTCATAATATTCTCTTATTTTTGTTAGTAATTTTGTGGGGTCAGTGGTAATATCTCTCTTGTCATTTCTGATTGTGTTTATTTTCATCTTCTCTCTTTTTTCTTTATTAATCTAGCTAGCATTCTATCTATTATTTTTTCAAAAACCAGCTCCTGGATTTGCTGATCTTTTCAATGGATTTTCATGTCTCTGTCTCCTTCTGTTCAGCTGTGATTCTGGCTATTTCTTGTCTTCTGCTAGCTTTGAGATTTGTTTGCTCTTGGTGCTCTAATTCTTTTAATTGTGATGATAGGTTGTTAAAATGAGATCTTTCTAATATTTTGATGTGGGCATTTAGTGCTATAAATTTGCCTCTTAACACTGCCTTAGGTGCTTTACAGGGATTCTTGTATGCTGTGTCTTTACTCTCATTGGTTTCAAAGAACTTCTCAATATATGCCTTAATTTTGTTTTTTACCCAGAAGTCATTCAGGAGCAGGTTATTCAATTTCCATGTAATTGTATGTTTTCAAGTGAATTTTTTAAGTCTTGATTTCTAATTTGTTTGCCCTGTGGTCCAATAGACTGTTTATTATTATCTCAGTTCTTTTGCATTTGCTGAGGAGTGTTCTACTTCTGATTATGTGATCTTTTTTTTTTTTTTTTTTGAGGAGTCTCACTCAGCCACCCAGGCTGGAGTGCAGTGGTGCCATCTTGGCTCACTGCAACCTCTGCCCCCCAGGTTCAAGCAATTCTTCTTCCTCAGCCTCCCAAGTAGCTGGGACTACAGGCATGTGCCACCACACCCAGCTAATTTTTTTGTATTTTTAGTAGAGACAGGGTTTCCCCATGTTGGCAAGGATGGTCTCAATCTCTTGACCTCGTGATCCACCTGCCCCGGCCTCCCAAAGTGCTGGGATTACAGGCATGAGCCACAAGTCCCAGCCATATGTGATTAATTTTAGAGTATGTGCCATGTGGCAATAAGAAGAATGTATATTCTGTTGTTTTTGGGTGGAGAATTCTGTACATATCTATCAGGTCCATTTGATCCAGGGCCAAGTTCAGGTCCTGAATATCCTTGTTAATTTTCTGTCTAATATTATCAGTGGGGTGTTAAAGTCTCCCACTGTTATTGTGTGGGAGTCTAAGTCTCTCTGAAGGTCTCTAAGGACTTGCTTTAGTCTTACTGGGTGCTACTGTGTTGGGTAGCTACTGTGTTGGGTGCATATATATTTAGGATAGTTAGAGCTTCTTGTTGAATTGAACGTTTTACCATTATGTAATGTTCTTTGTATTTTTTTATCTTTGTTGGTTTAAAGTCTGTTTTTTCAGAAACTAGGGTTGCAACCCCTGCTTTATTTCTGTTTTTCATTTGCTTTGTAGATTTCTCTCCAATCCTTTATTTTGAGCCTATATACGTCACTGCATGTGAGGTGTGTCTCTTGAAGACAGCATACCAATGGGTCTTGGTTCTTTATCCAGACATGTAGCCCATTTACATTTAAGGTTAATATTGATATGTGTGGATTTTATCCTGTCATCATGATGTTAGCTGGTTATTTTGCAGACTTATGTGATTGCATTACAGTGTCACTGGTCTATATACTTCAGTATGCTTTTCTAATGGTTGATAATGGTCTTTCCTTTCCATATTTAGTGGTTCCTTCAGAAGCTCTTGTAAGGCAGGTCTGGTAGTAACAAATTCCCTCAGCTTTTTTTTTTTTTTTCTGAAAAAGATCTTATTTCTGCTTCACTTATGAAGCTTAGCTTGGCTAAATATGAAATTTTAGGTTGGAATTTCTTTGCTTTAAGAATGTTGAATATTGGCCCCCAGTTTCTTCAGGGTTTCAGCTGAGAGTTTCATTGTTAGTCTGATGGGTTTCACTTTGTAGATGACCTGGCCTTTCTCTCTAGCTGCCTTTAACATTCTTTCTTTCATTTCAGCCTTGGAGAATCTGATGATTATGTGTCTTGGGGATGACCTTCTTGTGAATTATTTTACAGGGGTTCTCTGCATTTCCTGAATTTGAATGTTGGCCTCTGTAGCTAGATTGAAGAATTTCTCGTGGATGATAAACTGAAATATGTTTTCCAAGTTGGTTCCTTTCTCCACATCTCTTTCAGAGACATCAATTAGTCATAGATTCTGTCTGTTTACATAATCCCTTATTTCTTGGAGGTTTTGTTCATTCCTTTAGATTCTTTTTTCTCTGTTCTTGTCTGACTGTTTTATTTCTGAAAGCCAGTTTTTAAACTCTGAGATTCTTTCCTCTGTTTGGTCTATTGTCCTATTAATGCTTGTGATTGCATTATGAAATTCTTGTAGTGTGTTTTTCAGCTCTATTTGGTTGGTTACATTATTTTCTATACTGGCTATTTTGTGTCTCAGCTCCTGCATTGTTTTATCATGATTTTTAGCTTCCTTGCATTGGGTTTCAACATATTCCTGTAGCTCAATGATCTTCATTCCTAGCCATATTCTGAAATCTACTTCTGCCATTTTAGCCATCTCATCAAATTCAGAACCCTTGCTGAAGAGGTGATGTGGTCATGTGGAGGACAAAGGGCATGCTGGCTTCTTGAGTTTTCCGCATTTTTGAACTGATTCTTTCTCATCTTTGTAGCCTTATCTACCTACAATCTTTGAGGTTGCTGACCTTCAGATTTTTTTTTTCTTTTATCCTGTTTGATGACTTCAAGGGTTTGATTGTGGTATAAGGCCAATTCAGCCAATTGGCTTCATTTCTGGGAGATTTTAGGGGACCAGCACTGAGCTTCCAACTCCTGGCCTGCCTGCTGTAACTCTGTGGAACTTGTATTGGGCCCTGACTTTGTTCTCTGACTCCTCCAGGTATAGAATCCACTGCTGTTGTGAGGGCTAAGGTGTGCCAGCTGTGGCAGAGTGTTAGTGGGTGCTGGAGTGCCTGCCTCCCTGTGGGCATTCACTAAGGTGGTGGAGACAATGCAGCTGGTCAGCGGTCAGGGGGCCCCTGCTGAAGACTCTGTGTGTGGTTGTGCTGGAGATGGTGTTGGCGAGGGGGTGAGGTGCTGGCAGATGCAGGTCTGGGTGCCTTCTCTGTACCCTGTAAGCAGGAATGATTGCTCAGGGTATGGGAGGATCCCATGTTCTCTAGCCAGTGTTAGCACAAGGGTAGGGCACTGGCAGGGGCAGGGTTTGCTCGCTCTGTGCCTGCTAAGGCTGTATCTGCAATGGTGGTCAGCAGGGGAAGGGGGTGGGTGTGGACTGCACTCTGCATACTGGTGGGGCAAATAAAGAAAAACCCACCTGTGCAGACATGTGCCAGCAAAGTGATGCGGGTAGTTGCCTGTGGACTTGGGGGGAAGTTGCAGTATGGGGAGGGAGGGTACGGGCTGGTATGTGGCTGTAGGGACTGCATTGTTGGAGCCCTCCACTGGTCAGGCATAATCTGCCATCACAGAAGCTATGGTGTGGGCCCCCAGGCACCTGAGACTGCCCTGCAAGCAGGCATGGCCAGGCTGGGGCCCCAGGAGAGGCCAGCAGACCAAGGGGTAATCAGGTTGAACCAGCCATGGTTCAACCTTGCAAATCTCGGGTCCAACAGTTCCCCTAGAGCTAAGTTATCTTATAGGAGCAAGTTGAGCCTAGGAGGATTGCTGTCCCTGGCCATGCTGTGCTGCAGATGCTCCTGCACCAGATCCTTTAGGCTCCACATCAGCTGGTTTGCTGATGTGAAGGAATGTAATCCATTCCATCCAAAACAGTTCTTCCTTATTTAGACTTTATAAACCATTATGGTATGATAGGAGTAACTGCTAAGGAGGCAGCCACCATCTATTTGAAAAACCCAGGTACTGTCTACTTTTCTTCTAGCCATTGATAGATAAAGCCAATTGATGCCTATTAACTACCAAATAAAGCATCCTAAAAGTGACTTTAAGGAGAGGCATAGGTGCCTCTCCCACAGGGAGGCAACTTTAGTGCCCCTACCACTTCTCTAAGCAGCCCTTCCTGATACCTCGAGTGTCCGTGGTGGCTGAGGGGTCCCCTCCTGTCAGGGTTCCAGAGGCCCATGGTAATAGCAGATTGATCCTTGCCAGTACAAGTCACCCAAAGTCACCCATTCTCCTGGAGCGGTTGTGATCCAAAAATGAGTCCCGGTGCATGGTAGCCCCATGCAGGGTTCCCAGCTTTCTTTCCCTACAGCCCAGCTTCTGTGTCTTCCCTCTGTTTACTCTCAGTGCCTTCCTTCTGAAGATCTGTTAATAGCATGCCAGTCATCTCAGTCCCTCCGTGGGAGCTGTTCCATTTGTCTACATTTAGTCAGCCATCTTGTCCTCTCCCCTATAATTTCAAATTTATTCTACATTCATTGCAGATGTTAGCATCTGGATCACTCAAATTACTTCCAGCCTTTATCCAGAAGGACATCAATATTAATGGAGATCCTCATAATCTCTTCAACTGCTCAGCTGCCATTACCTTTACCTTCATTCCTCTTGTATATTCCACTTTCAAGACTGTAATGTGAACCTTATCATCAGTCAGAAACCTCATGCCTCTGAAATAAGGTATTCCAACAGCCTACTCCCTGGTCTCACTGTCTTAAACAGCAGTGGTCTTCAGGCCTTGACTCCACCACAGACTTTTTCTCTTGACTCATTATTCTTTAGGTAATCTCAGACATGCCCATAGATTTACCTTCCTCTTATATTCTGATAACTACTAAATATGTCTTTCTAACCCAGAATTGTCCCCTAAACTATCAGACTGTATAGTTAGCCCTGCCAGAAAACTATTAAAATGCCTCACAAACACTTTAAACTCATAATAAAAGCCCAAATCCAAATCTTCTCTTCCATATTCAAATCCACTCCTTTCTTTAGGTTTCAATTTATTAACGTAATGCTACTATCATCTACCAAGCAGCCAAACACCTGAGAATTACCCTAGCCTCTTCTCACTCCCATGGCCCTGCTGCACAACCTTCCAATTCTGTATATTTTGCCAACCAAATATCTCTCTAACCTCTCTTTTCTATGATCCCCCTCCCCTGGTTTAGAATTGAGACCTCAATTCTCACCTCATAGCAACAGTAGCTTCCAAACTTAGTGGTTCTAAAAGTTTGTTTACATAAGAATTACGTTATGTGCATGTTTAAAATGAAGATTTATCAGGCCCCATCCTCAGAAATGTTTTTCAGTTACCTGGAAGCTTCATTATTAACAAACTATTTCACTATTTGCAGGAGATTCCAGTCCTGGTGACCCATTCAACCACACTTTGGGAAACACTGAACTGTCTTGTCTCCCTGCCTCTGATTATCCCTTTTCATTCCATTGTCCTGCTGGTCACAACCTAATCTCCTATTACATTCAGAGGTCACATCACAATCCAGTTCCAAATTCTTTCAAGGTACTTATGTTAATCCAGAGTCTTCAGTTGCAAATAGGAGAAACCCAACTCATATTAGCTTAAAAAATAACCACATGTGAGTTTGTAAATAAACTATGGGGCAGAAGGATAGAGTTTGTTTTTAGATACCAAAAGGAAAGCTCTCAAACACTGTCAAAACATTATTTTTCCATCTCTTGTTTCCACTTCTCTCTTTAGGTCACTTCCTTCTCTAAAACAATCTTTTCCAAAAGGCAATTGACTGGTAGCTAAAAATCCTGGCTCACATCCTAACAGCCTCTGACTAACAAGGAAAGAATATTCATCATCAAAATATAATGAGAAAAATTCTAGTCTGGACCATAATCCCATCCTTGGAAAAATCACTATAAGAGAGGAGCTGGGAAAACGATTGCCCCAGCTCATAAGAAAAGTCTACTCATCCACGAATCCCTGTAGTCAGAAGGATGTCATCCCATTGAATGCCCATGGCTAAAGATGCAAGAGGAATAATTCTCTGAAAGGAGGTAAGTATTTCTCTGAGGAGAATAAAGGGTATTGGACAAGCAAAGCATCAGTTTCTTATTAGACTAAAGTTTTAACTCCTCTATGGAGTATGAGAGACCCTTCATAATCTTATCCTTGCCATTGTCCTTAGTGCAACTCTGTGTTCCAGTCATGCTGGTTTAAGAGCTCCTGCTGCTGTATCTCCGTTGCACCTTATCTGTATCTCCTCTTTAATGCTTACCACATTGAATTCTATTTCTTTGAGGGAAGGAGAAGTGGTATGTTTGACTAGAAAACTACTAGACATTTTAAGTCTTTCTTGTCTTTTTACCTTCAGTGTCTCACAATGCTTGGCTTAAAGTAAGTACTCTATAATTAATTAAGAGCTATATACAGATCATACAAATAAGTTTCAAATAAAAAATATAAACACAAGATACTGGGGTCTCTGATCCAGGCCTCATCACTAGTGACTTAAACTGGAAAAATTATTTCTCCCTTTGGCTGCCAAGCCAGTCAAAGTGAATAATTCCTAGATCCTTCTGCTAGAGCTGCAGCAGGAAAAAATATATCCCTGGTATTCCAAAGTAGAAATTTGTTGTTTCATTAAAAATACATCATTATACAGAAATCATAATTTCTAAAATAGCTTTCAGAGAGTATATTTTCAACAGCTTGTATAATAAATTTTGGTTGTTTTTAACCTAATACACAACATGATTTCTATGAAGGTGAAAGAATGTGCTTTAAATTGCAACTCAACATCATATACCTGAACACAATTTTCCATAAAATGAAGATTTCCTTCTGAATATGCTCATTTATTTGGTTATGCTTACTGGATTCTCTTAGCATATAAAAATGATATTTATAATATATATTACTCTTAAGAGGAATGTAATCCATTCCAGAACAATTCTTTTTTTTTTTTTTGAGATAGAGTCGCTCTGTCACCCAAGCTGGAGTGCAGTGGCACGATCTCGGCCCACTGCAACCTCCACCACCTGGGTTCAACTGATTCTCCTACCACAGCCTCCTGAGTAGCTGTGATTACAGGGAGACAGGGTTTCACCATATTGGCCAGGCTGGTCTCGAACCCCTGACCTCTAGTGATCCGACTGCCTCGGCCTCCCAAAGTGCTGGGATTACAGGCGTGAGGCAAGGCACCCAGCCATAACAGTTCATTCTTATTTAGGCTTTATAAACCATTATGGTAAGCTAGCAAGTAACTGCAAAGGCAGCCACAATCTATTTGAACAACACAGGTACTGTCTACTTCTCTCCTAGCCATTGATAGATACAACAATTGATGCCTATTAACTACCAAATAAAACACCCTTAAAGTAACTTTAAGAACATTTCAGGAAGTATTGCTTTCACCGTTTGTTACTGTAATAAGTATTCCTTTCTGTATCAGTCAGGGTTCTCCAGAGAAACAGAACACATAGGATATACATACGTAAGGAGATTAATTTTAAAGAATTGGCTCAAGCAATTATGGGGGCTGGCAAGTCCAAAACTCATAGAGCAAGCCAGCAGCCTGGAAACTCAGGCAAATGTTGGTACTGCAGTCTTAAGGCAAAATGTCTTTCTCTTTTGGATACTTTGGTTTTTAGTTTTATGGCCTTCAAATGACTAAATGAGGCCCATTCACACTATAGAGTATAATCTTCTTTTTTAAAAGTCAACTGACTGAAAATGTTAATCACATTTACAAAATATCTTCACGGCAATACCTAGACTAATGTTTGATTAAATAAGTGGGTATTATAGACTAGCCCAGTTAACATGTAAAATTAACCCTTACATCATCAGTAGGACATAAATCTGGAAAATTTTTAGTATTTAACATTTTGTCCTCTGAGTTATTTATTTTGATGTGTTGTTATTAACAGAATACATTTATTCTGTCTTAAAAATGTCCCTCTTGCTAACCTATCTTTTACCCCAAGAAACTTCACTTTTTAGTTATTAGGGACTTTATAACTTCAGTGAAAAGGGCAAAAGAATCTATACCAAGTTATCAGACTGCTAAGTGAGGAGGTGGAAGAGGAGAAAGAGAATATGACAAAGAAGAGAAGGAAGGCAATGAAACTGACTAAGAAAAAGAAAGGAGTATGAGGAGGAGAGGAAGGAGGAATGGGAGGTGGAGAGAGGGGAGAAGAAGAAATTGGATCCTTTAGAGAAGAATAAAGAATTTCAAAACCTTGTGATCATAAATAATTTCTTGCTTATTTATATACTTACAAATTTGTAAAATATAACATGATATGCACAGCTGCTATTAAATTTGGACTTTTATCCAGATGCCTCAGTCATATTCCAAAACCAGAAACTGTCTTTGTTCACTGCACCATGATTATTATTTGATGGTGGTGATGTAAGTGTGAATGTGTGTGTGTGTGTGTGTGTTGGGGGTGTTGGGGGTAAGGGCTGTAAGTAAACTTTTTTTTTCGTTGGGCCTTCTTATCTTTTAAAACCCCACATAGAAACAAGACCAAACCATGTGTTTTTAGATGTACTAAAACAAAATAGATATGCAAACTGAAAATATCAAAATACTATTTAAATGAAAACAAGATTGTTTCATTTGGTGCCCATCTTTGATCCTAGATATGTAAACCTGGAAACCTGGATAAGATACAAGCTTCATTCAAGCTGTGTGCTTCATTCATGCTTCTCTACAGGAGGAAAATCCCACCTACAACATTCATTTATTTAGCAAAGAGGTATTGAAGGGACCAGTGTTAGTAGTCACTGTGTCAGGTGTCACATGGTAGGGAGATATGAGAGAATGTATTTGGGTTCAACAAGCCTATAGCCTAGTGGTGCAGACAAGCACGTAAACAACTAAGCATTACAAAGGGCAGAATGAAATAAAGGCTGTAAATAGAGGCCTAAGTACATTTCTGCCACTGCACAAAAGAAATAGCATTTTAAATGAAAAAGGACAGATTTCAAGGAGCAATTTTTGTAGAGCCTTTAAGAAAAGTTCTTGTTAAGGGGTAGAGATGTGGGGCAGTTGATGGGTTTAGTGGGACAGGAGAGAGACTGCACATATGTTCAGAGAATAGTAAATACTCCAATGTGAATAGGGTTATTTGTCAGCAGAAGCCCTAACTAACCTCTTCTCTCCATTGTAGTTAGATGTTCATTGTCCAGAATTATCTGTTCATACCCCTGGACCCCACCCCCTTAAACTAATTCTTCTGGAGTACAGAAAATTTGATTTTATAAAAAATATTCTCCCAAGTATATTATATAGTGATATACTTTTTCTTAAGCAACATTTCTCATAAATAACTCACATGAAAACATGCAAAATTGTTCACAAACTTCAAGGCCAAATGGTACAGACTGCCTCAGACATCCCTACCTAGAAGTGAAGCAAGCCCATAAGGGTCCTATGAAGTGCACAGCAGAGGTCCACATTGCCAAGACAATAAGCAGCTGGAAATGTGGAAAGGATTATTCCAGAAAGGAAGTTAAACCTTTACCAAGAAATGTGGGTTTATGAAATAAAAAGCCAGGAATTGAGGTCTCAGATACTGGAAAAAATTATCATTCTACCTCACCTGTCTTCTAATATCTCAGTTTGGAAAGCAAACTTGGATTCAATCTTCAAGAAGCCCTCAGAGAATCCCTTTGCTCTCCTCGCTCCTCCATTGTAGAGAATATCTGTGGTTTTCTCTCCCAGAATCAATTTTCACCTTGTTCTAGGAGCATCCCCTGGATTGCCTTTTAGGCAGGCACCTCTGGAGGTTTAGAAACATATGACAAAATGAAATCAGTGCTTGGCTGGGGACTAAAAAAAGAGTGTGTATCAACTGCTTTAAGGCATGATGTGAGCTTAAGGGTCAGTGGCTTGCTGGAGAAATACATAGTTACACATGATTTTTTGCTTTACATTATAGAGTTACTAATCTGTTTTTATCCTGCCAGAGATTTATCACGGTTATTAATAGGATAGCCCTTCGAAAACAATTCTGAGTAGCCAAAAGACTGATATGACCTGCAAGAGGAAACAAGGAACTGTTTTCTCCTCTTTTCAATAAGCCTGCTGTTCAGGTTAAAATGGAGGCACAACCACCTACATGAGACACACCTCTTAGCTGCCCCCTTCACACTATTTCTCCCAAGATCGTTTCACACCACATTGTTAACCCTATGACTTTGACCTCAGAATGACGACCATCATATTTTGATAAAATGTCTTGTTAAAGTATCTACTATTCAACCCGTGGTAAAGGCTTTTTTAAAGCACACATTCTTGTCTCTCATAATGGTAAAAAAAAAAAAAAAAAAATACAAAAATAAGTTTTTTAAAGCTATCCTAGGCTCATTTTCCATATCTGTAAGATGAGATAATAGACAAGGCAATTTATAAAGGTTTTTGGCTCTAACAAGCCATGATTTGAAAAGCACTAAGCATTTGAGTTGGTGGCAAACTACGGTGGAATGACCTCTCACTCTGGGTTACCATTTAAAGACAACAATAGCTGTGGTTCAAAGTGTGGCACGAGACAAGCTGACATTGTCTCACCAGGATATGCCGATAGGAAACCAAAGTCTGAGATCACAGTGTCGAAATGAGGATTTCTGGAGCAAAAGCATCAGGATTTACAAGCATGGGATGGGAGGGGGTTGATGTCTCACCTATAAATGTTAAGCAGTTCTTACAAATTCCATTTAGCAAAAAGACATAACTGTAATGACATTTTCCAGGAATCCTATAAAAGACAGAAAGCACAACCAGCCTTTGTCAATGTCTTCTATTATGATATGAGTGATTTAACGAAATTTGGAGTTGACAGTAATAATCTCATAATGTGACATACATTAAATCAATTTAACAAAGGTGAAACATAATAAAAATCTAGAACATATGCCTGGCATTTTAAAAGTACATACTTACAACCTATCACAGGAGTTCAATTATTCTGAGACATTCTGTTCACATATATTAGTGTATGTAAAATATGCACAAAATAAAGATTTCAACCTCAGTCATGCAGTAAGGGCTAAATATGAGCCAATCACCAGGGACAGTAGAGCAAAGACTCTTCATGCCATTACTTAATTATATTCACCAAGGGATGTAAAGAAAACTCCATTTTCTTCAAATGGAGTGGGTTGTATTTCAAAATGTTTCCAAAATTCAACCACATTTATTTTCCCAATTTCTATAGCTGCCATCCTGGACAAACATTATCTCTTCTCATCTGATTATTATGACAGCTTACTACTTGGACACCCTCCTTCTACCCTGGTCGCCTACTTCTATTTGCTGGACAATAACCACAGTCATGCTTTTAAAATGTAAGTCACTCCTTCACTCTCTTGCATCCCTTCGTTCTCATATTGGTCAACAAAAGCCCAAGTATTTCCCATGACCTCAAATGCCCTACAACTGCATCATCCATAACACCTAAGAGTTTGCTAGAAATGTTCTCAGGCCCTACTCCCCATCTACTGAATTATAAACAAGTCCTTCTGATGACTCAAATGAAGGCTAACGTTTGAAGACCAATGCCTTAGAGGACCTTACATCCTACCTCTCACTACCTCTCTGACTCATCTCCTTCTGTTTTCCCTTTTCCCTACTTTGCTCAGCTCCAGCTAAAAAACCTTAAATGTACCAAGCCTGTCCCAAGTTCAAGCTCTTTGTATATGTTTCTCTTCTGCCCAGAAAACTTTTTCCAGTGATATCCATGTAGCTTATTCTTTCACATCTTTTAGATGTCTGTACAAATGTCATCTTATATAGCGGCCTTCCCTGACTGTCCTATATAAAATAGTAAGCCCTGAATCCAGAACTTCCTTTCCTTCTTACCTTCTTTATGTTTCTTTATTGCATGTATTATCTCCTGATATATAACATTTATCTGTTGATAGCCTGTCTCATCCACTAGAATGTAAACCCATGAGGATGGAGTCTTTGTTATTAACAAATAACCAGTGTCAAGAACATTTTCTAACACAGAGCAGACCCTCCATAAATATTTACTGAATAAATGAATGAATGAATTCACCTCCCAGGTCTGAAAAGGAGGACATAGAGGCCAGATCAACATGTGACTGTAACACAAATGTCTAGAAAATGCTCTCCTTTCTAAAAGTGTATTCCTCTACAGCTTTCCTATAGCATAGATCCTTGTAGCATTAAGAATTGAGCCTCCCTAAGGAGTTTATTAAGGGAAAATGCATTTACCTAGTTAAAGCAATAACAGAAATATGTTTTTCCTAATTAAACTCATTATCATTCATGTCACATAGGACATAGAATATGTGCCATATAGCACATGAGCTTTTTTTTTGGAGAAGGTAAGGGGATGATTGAAGGGTTGCAGAAAATGCTGAGAACTCATGGTATATACCATGCTGAAGAAGTTATTAGTAGTAGTCAAGAAAAAATTATTAGCAGTAGTCAAGAAAAAAGTAGTCATCAAGAGCTACCCAATAGAGGAAGTTTATTAAGCTACACATACAGTTCTTTCATGGGTACTGCTGTGGGTATCATGAACCTGGGGTGGACAGTTAATATATTAGGTGCCAGAATCAGACTCCCAAGTGAATGGACAACAGACAAAACATAATCTGAAATTAAGAAATAAAAAGTGTAAAAGGAGTGGAATGTGGTTTAACAGTTTTATAAGGTTATGTTTTGTGGCAATGCCAATAAAGACCTTGGACACGCTTAGGATACGTGATCCACTGGATTAAAAGAGTCATTCCAAATCTGACACAAAAGGACACTTTCACCTACAAAACTTAAATTGTTGGAATTATGGTGCCAAAAAAATTTCAATTATATTTAAGGCATAAATATAATAACATCTTTAAAATTTCAAGGATCATTAGAGAGGTGACACTAAAATCAGAGTTGCACATTATGGACAAAAGCACTGTTCAAAAATAATTTTGCCAGGGGGTTGGCCAAGAAGGCCAACTAAAAGCAACTAGTCTGCACTGCTCTTACAGACAGAAATGGAAGAGATAAGTAAATACAGCACCTTCAACAGAAACATCCAGCTACTCGCATTGGGACTCACCAAGGAAACAACTTGACCCATGGAAAACAGAGAAAAGCAAGGCAGGACAACTGCCCTCCCAGGAGCAAAACAGAGCCAGGTGAACCTCCTCCACCCAGGGAAGCAGGAGTTCGAGGCAACTAGGTACTGGGGCAATCCCCCAGCACAGTCCAGCTCTATGGAGAAGCAGTAAGACTGCTTATTCACACAGATCCTAAATCCCATTTCTCTTGAATCTCCACCTGGGATCTCCTGTCACCCATGCTAGTATTTTCCAGCCAACAGAGGTTTTACACCTCCCTGGGATGGAGCTTCCAGAGAGAGTGGCAGGCTGTCTTCTTTGTTGTTTGGCAGTCTTAGCCATCCTTGCCTTCAGGCTTTGGAAAGCCTGAGGCGACTGGGGGCTGGAGCAGACCCCCAGCACAGCACAGCTACTGTACGAAAAAGTAGCCAGACTATTTTTGTAAATGGGTCCTCATTCCCAATTCTTCTGGGCAGGATCTCCTGACCAGGGTCTCCAGCCACTTCTGCCAGTGTGCTCCAGCCAACAGAGGTTTCAAACCTCTCTGAGACGGAGCTCCCAGAGGAGGCAACCTGCCATCTTTGCTGTTTAGCAGTCTTAGCCATTCTTTCCTCTGGGCTCTGGAGAGCCCGAGGCAACTGGGGGCTGGAGCAAACCCCCAGCACAGCACAGCTGCTCTATGAAAAAGTGGCTAGACTACTTTTTTACATGGGTCCCTGATCCCGTTCCTCCTCATTGGGTGGGATCTCCCACTTGGGATCTCCAACCACCTTCTGCAGGTGCATTCAGATAAGCTCAGCTCCATACCTCCCTGAGACAGTGCTCCAAGGAGGAAGGATAGGCTGCCATCTTTGCTGTTTCACAGCCTTCACTGTTGGTACCTTCAGGTAATGGAAAATCCAAGATGACTAGGGACTAGAGCAGACCCCCAACATACTGCAGCAGCCCCATAGAAAAGTGAAAGGAAATCCAAATAGGAAGAGAGAAAGTCAAACTCTTCCTGTTTGTAGACATCATGATTCTATACCTAGAAAACTCTATAGTCTCAGCCCAAAAGTTCCTTCAGCTGATAAACAACTTCAGCAAAGTTTCAGGACACAAAATTAATGTACAAAAATCACTAGCATTTCTATACACCAACAACAGCCAAGCTGAGAGCCAAATCAGGAAGGCAATCTTATTCACAATTTCCACAAAAAGAATAAGATCCCTAGGAATACAGCTAACTAGGGAGGGAAATATCTCTAAAAAACACTGTCCAAAGAAATCAGAGATGACACAAACATACAGAAAAACATTCCATGCTCATGGATGGGAGCAAAAGCAGTATCATAAAATGGCCAAACTGCCCAAAACAATTTACAGATTCAATTCTATTCCTATCAAACTACCAATGGCATTCTTCACAAAATTGGAAAAAAAGTATTTTAAAATTCATATGGAACCAAAAAAGAGCCTAAATAGTCAAGGCAATCAAAAGCAAAAAGAACAAAGCTGGAGGCATCACATTACCCATCTTCAAACTATACTACAGGGTTACGGTAGTAACCAAAACAGCAGTGTACCGTTACAAGAACAGATGCATAGACCAATGGAAGAGAACACAGGGCCCAGAAATAAGTCCGCACACCTAAAACCATCTGATCTTCAGAAAAGCAGACACACAGAAGCAATGGGGAAAGGATTCCCTATTCTATAAATGGTGCTATGATAATTGTCTAGCCGTATGCAGAAAATGGAAACTGAATCCTTTCCTTACACCATATACAAAAATCAACTCAAGATGGATTAAAAACTTAAATGTAATGCCCAAAACAATAAAAACTCTGGGCGATAACATTCAGGACATAGGAACAGGCAAAAATTTCGTGATGAAGATGGCAAAAGGCAATTGCAACAAAAGCAGAAATTGACAAATGGGATCTAATAACTAAAAATGCTTCTGCACAGCAAAAGAAACTATCAACAAAGTAAATAGACAACTACAGAATGGGAGAAAATATTTGCAAGTTACGCCTCTGACAAAGGTCTAAAATCCAACATCTATAAGGATCTTAAAGAAATTTACAAGATAAAAGCAAAAAAAAAACCCTTAAAAAGTAGGCAAAAGACATGAACAGACACTTTTAAAAAGAAGACACACATGTGGCCAAAAAGCATATGAAAAAAAAGGTCAATATCACTAATCATTAGAGAAATGCAAATCAAAACCACAATGAGATACCATCACACACCAATCAGAATAGCTATTATTAAAAAGTTAAAAAATAACTGGTGAGGATCTGGAGAAAATAGACCACTTATACACTGTCTTGGGGAGTGTAATTTAGTTCAATGATTGTGAAAAGCAGTGTGGCAAGTCCTCAAAGAGCTAAAAACAGAACTACCATTGAACCAACAATCCCATTACTGGGAATATACCAAAAGGAATATAAACCGTTCTACCATTAAGACACATGCATACAAATGTTCACTGAAGCACTATTCACAATAGCAAAGACATGGAATCAACCTAAGTGCGCATCAACTACAGACTGGCTAAAGAAAATGTGGTACATATACAACATGGAATACTATGCAGGCCTAAGATAGAACGAGATCATGTATTTTGCAGGAACATGGATGGAGTTGGAGGCAATCATTTGCATGAACTAATGCCAGAACAGAGAAACAAATACGACATATTCTCACTTTTAAGTGGGAGCTAAATTATGAGAATGTATGGATACAAAGAGGGGAACAACAGACACTGGGGTCCACCAGAGGGTGGAGGGAGAGAATCAGAAAAAATAACTAATTGGTACTAGGCTTACTACCTGGGTGACCAAACAATCTGTATAACAAATCTTCATGAGACGAGTTTACCTATATAACAAACCTGCACATGCACCCCTGAGCCTAAAATAAAAGTTTAAAAAAGACTAAACTTAAAAAATAAAATAAAACAAAATAGTAATTTTTCCAGCCAGAGAATCAAACATCATAGGTCTAATGCACAGAGGATATCTACATACTAAGACAGTAGCAAATTTCAAATTCGTTTTTACTCCAACATGGTTATACATGTTGTTTCTTAAAAGATGAAGTCAGTTTTGGACACTGAGAGGAAATAGATGTCAGCTTGGTCTGCTTGAAAACACTGCATGTCTCTAAGGACAAAGTCCCGATCCCAAGGGACTTGATGGTGGCTATTGTACCTACATCAGACAGGTGTTGGAACTGCTGAGACATATACTTCCCACCAGAAACTTGAGACAGTTATAGACTATTCCAGAGTCTAGAAAAGAGACCTTTAAATCATGGTTAGAGAATACCATAGACAAAGCTTTGGGACAGATAAGAAGGAGAGGTATGCCTCACTTACAGGACTGTTTGCAAGTCTCTGTCCCAAGAGCTGTTGATAGACTCAAAGCCATAAAAATAAACATATCCATGTAGCAGGATCCCACTGCCCTAAAACAAAGCTATGCTACCATGAAAAGTTACTGAACTTATATGCCAAATTTATCACCAAATGTCAATGAACAGGGAAGCATTTACTTTGTCTTCTCACATTATCTGAGAAAGGACTATAATTTGTGATCCATTTGGAACTACAAACTGAGACCTGAAAGTCCGTAATTGTCTGAGTAGGGTCTACAGATTGTCTGTCATTAATAATCAATAATAGACTTCAGCCGGGCGCAGTGGCTCATCCCTATAATCCCAGCACTTTGGGAGGCTGAGGCGGGCGGATCACAAGGTCAGGAGGTCGAGACCATCCTGGCTAACACAGTGAAACCCCGTCTCTACTAAAAATACAAAAATTAGCCGGGCGTGGTGGCGGGTGCCTGTAGTCCCAGCTACTCGGGAGGCTGAGGCAGGAGAATCGCATGAACCCGGGACACGGAGCTTGCAGTGAGCCAAGATCACGCCACTGCACTCCATCCAGCCTGGGCAACAAAGCGAGACTCCATCTCAAAAAAAAAAAAAAAAAAAAAAAATATATATATATATATATATATATATATAGACTTCATTGCTTTCCCAAAAAGCTACCCAAATTTTCCTCAATACTGAATCTAATAAGGACTGAGGAGATAACTGGCTGATCTCTGGCCAGACAGACTAATGAGACTCAGATATAACACTCTTTGAGTGGTCTTGGAAAGCTAGAAGCAAAGGAGATGTATCTCTTTCCCTTGAAGATAAATTCCAACAGCAGGTAGAAAAAGGCTGATTTCTGCCATCACGGCCAGGCAGCCCTCAAGAGCAATCCAGGAGTCCTTGATGAAGATTGTGTCTCTTAATTTATAAATTGGAGTGAGGCATAAGTGGAAATAATGTAGCTATTTCACCATTCCTTCCCAGGAGGTGTGCACATCCAGCATTGTGGGGATATATTTGTCACGACAGCCTTTGTTTCTTGCTTTACTGTGTCAAAGACGTTTTCCCAAGCTCCTTTCTCTTTTCCAGAGTTAAAACACTGGAAAGGAGACCAAATGCCTAAAATGCACGTTTGCTCTTTGGGAAGCTAATCAGTCCTCAACCTCAAGGTTTTCAAGAAGGGACGGCAATGAATTCACATAAAGTCTACTTTGCAGCACCTACAGAGGAAACTGAAAGATGTATACATGCCCAATAGGAAAAAAAAGAGTGGAGACACTGAACTGTAAACAGAGCTCTACTAATAGAGCAGGTAGGCTGGGAACTTGAGATGAAGACATGTAGGTGTTCTGGACTAATATTTTGCAAACTTTATAAAGACTGACCCAGCATGAGTGAAACTGGACAATTATTAACACATGAAAATTCCCATAACCACAGCTAAGGATGTACATTCTACAGGATTCTTTCCTTTTTAAAAGGCAAAAGATCAACCTAAACTAGCTGAAGAAAAAAAGATGGGATTTATTAGTTCATGCACTTGGATGAATATAGAGGGACATCAACTATCAACACTGTTGGACCTACAGACTCATATTGTCCACTGTTTGCTGGTTTCTCCATTTTCTAGTTATGTTCTCCTCTTTTAGCAACTTTATTCTGCTGGCAGCTTGTTGCATCCAACCAAAGAAATGGATTCTGGCAGTTCCACACTGTGTGATCCTTACAGCTTGTGATAGACAAAGGAAGAAAGAGGTTCACTCTTTCCTGGAGTCCATATATCCAATCTCCTGGAGACCCTCGGATTGACTCCATTTAGGACATCAGCATGTCCTTGAACCAGTCACCTTGGCCAGGAGAATGAAGAAGTCTGATGGCCAGTCCTGAAGCATCTCTATCCCTGTGACGGGTGGAGGGTGAAATAAGTTCCTAAAACCACCTGAACATGTTCCCCCTAACAGGAAGCTCTATAGTGGATAAAAGTGAAGGGAAACAGTGGGGAAAACCACACTACAGCTATCACAGATCCCTGAAGGAACCTTTTATCTTTGCTGGCTTAGAGTCGTTTTCTCTTCTGTACTCAGACATTGATTTTCCCCTAGTTCTTTCAGATTTTGTTTTACAGAATTAGAACACAAGAGAGGGTGGGGAGGAAGAAGAAAGAGAGACACAAAATGTACAGTAGCGTGACATGGGAAATTTTGAAGAGAGAGGCACCAGATTTGGGAGTGTGTGAGGAAAATGGATGAGAGAGAAAGGATGTGTTTAAAGTATTACTTTAGATTATATTATGCCTTTCATGTGGTTAAGCAAAAAGTAAGAGAGCTATTCTGAATTACTTTGGGGTTTCTAAATTATTCCTTTGCCCACTTCAATAAGATTAGATCCATTATTGTACAAATACTATATTCTATTACTGTTTACACATCTATTCTTGTACTACATCAAAGTCTCCTTGAATATAGTGGGGTTATGTCTCACACATTTCTATAGTGCTGTGTACCCAGAAAGGACTCCGAATTGTATTTGTTGAATGAATGACAAGTTCTTGATGTATGATTTTTCTACCCTCAAAGCGCTCCAAGAGAGTGGGTCCTTCAGATTTTTAGATAGTTTCATGGCCTCCAATCATAACTCTGCCTTTAAGTAAGCAAGAATTTTCTTTGTACCTTTCAGACATTCATTCTAAGGCATTTTCTCTTTTCATCTAAACTCAAGATAGCTAAGTCAATAATAATCTTTCAACATCATAGAATTAAAGTAATTCAGACTTAGAAAAGAGCTTGAAACATTGAAACCAACTCCTCCATTTTACCAAGAAACAAATGGGACTCTTTGTAGTTAAGTTGTTTATTTACCATATAGAGTTATTCAGTGACTAAAACAAGGACTTGGGTTTCTCAAATTCAGTTTCAAAACTATTTCCATGCATCTCCTTCCCTCCTAAACATTATACGTTCTTAAAGATATGTTCAGTTCTCTCCTCTTCAGACTAAATAAGCACAATTGCCCTTACCTTTCCCTTAGTTCCCCATATGCAAAATGTGGGAATGACATGAAGTGGTACAATGGACTGAATGTTTGTGTCCCCCTAAAAGTCATAGGTTGAAAGCCTAACCCCGACTTCTATAGTATTAGGAGGTGAGGCCTTTGAGAGGTTATTGGGTCATGAGGGTTGAGGCCTCATAAATGGAATTAGCACCCTTATAAAATTGACCCCAGAGAGCTACCTTGCTGTCTTTCCACCATGTGATGACATGATGAGAAGAAAGTAGTCTGCCTCCCCAAAAAGGGGCCTCACCAGAACCCGACTATGTTCAGACCCTGACCTCAGGCTTGAATACTCCACAACTGTGAGAAATAAATTTCTGTTGTTTAAGCCTCTCAGTCTATGGTAATTTATTATAGCAGTCTGAACTGATACAGACTGATAGTATAAAAACATAGCTTTACAGTCTGAGAGGTCTTGAGTCTGCTTCTTTAATGCTGTATGATTTGGCATTGGCAAAAGTTTGCTTATCTAAAAAATGAGTATGATACTACTCATAGGTACTGGACACCTATAAGGTATGGAGTTGTGAGCATTGAAGAGATAAAACACCTAACACATCATAGGCCCTGAACAAGTACTGGGTTTTTTCCCAAGCCCACACCTCTTTCCATAGTAAAATAATATTTATGAAATACTCTGAGACATATAGAAGCCTATGCTGAAATTTACAATTTTAACTCAATGAAGCAGATTTTGTTGGAAGTTGCGATATCTAGAGATTTAGATACTCTATGCCAAATTAACAATTATTGTTAGTTAATAATACTGCTTGGCTAACTCATAGTCCCATAATACTAATGAAATGAAACATTCCTTTTATTGATTTTTATCATGAGAATTTAATAGCATCAAACATGTGCAGTAGCCCAGACTGCAAAGTACTCAATGGGGTCTTACTGGATTTACTTAAAAGATAAAGTTATTTTGTCAGCAATAGAAATAGAGATTAGAAACTAGTAACAAACTCCCCTTTTCAAAATTAGCACCTAATTTACAATACCATGGCAGCAAGCAGAGCAGTTTTGTAGATAAAAAGTAAATTGATAAAATAATGGCTGCCATTTTTCTACTGCAATTGGTCTACAACATAATTTATAGGAACCATATTTAACCTCTTCCTGATGACAGGTACTGGAAAAAATTTCAGCAGCAAACATTTATAGCATGCTAAGAACATTTGGATCAGTACAACTAAGTCATTTTTAACTGTTCCCTCAATTTTTTTACAAGTTTTACTCCATTTAATCAAAAAAAGGACAAAGGTTGATTATTTTTGAAATCTTTGCTCAAAGCTGAGATTTTTAGATTAAAATAGCAATAAAATTATTATGACCCTATATTGTAAGGATATTGGTTCATCTGCTACATTGAGATGTTCATAAATTAGTCTACAGTTTATCACCATGAACATTAAAAGTATGCAATACAAAATTACACATGCAGCAATTCTGAAATGTGACTCACAGAGTTTTGTTTTAATTAACATCATGTCCTATTTGTTTCAAATAAATTCTGAATATCTTTAAAGATATCACAGAATGTGAAGTATGATATTTAAGAATAAAAGTCATATAGACCATCTAAAGCATGCAGAAGAAATATGACTTTTAAGCTCCTGAGTTGAGTTGATTAAATGTCTTGAATCCTAAATTTAGCTCTTACGTTTCTGGAATCAAAGAATAAAAATAATAGACAATTGCAGTAACTGTCATTTTTAGCTGCTCACACCATCCCTTCACTCATATTTTGTATGGATCCTAAATTTTCCTTACTACTTCAATTACTCGTTTTCTCATCTTGCTTTTGGAATTATGAGGATAATAATAAGAAGTGGATAATTTAGACCTTTGATCTTGAATTTGTTTTACTACTGATAGGGATCACATCACTAGTGTAATGTGATAGGCTGTCACATCTCTATGCAAGATAATAGAAAAGAGACCATTTAAACACCAAAAGTTAGAAGTTTAAACTATTGAATAAGTTCAGAAGTGACAATTATATTGTGTAAATATGTAGTAGACAACTCAAGTTGTGCTATCACTGTGCTATTAAGGTTCAGCTGTTCCAGAATAAATCTAGCCATTAAAATTAACTTCTCAGAAATTGCTCCCAGAAAAAGACAACATGCCGTGTATTGAGCATAGTCAAAGAAGTTGGCATCATTTTTCTACAGCTGAAGAACACCTATGCATTCCATCTAAAGACACTATTCCAGAATATTTAGATAAAGATCCATATATTCATTCTCTCAATAATACTCAGTAGAGAACTTCAGCGTTCTAAGCACCATTCTTGAAGCAGGAGGGTCAGTTGAAAGTGACTTGTGTGGCATTTCCTTTCATTCTGGTAGAGAATATGGACAGAAGGAGGGGCTATGCAATATAAGGGTAAGTGCTCTGAAGCAAAATAAAGCAACATGGAGAAGAGAGAGGTGCAGGTAATTTTCCATTTGAGAAAATTTAGATTAATATTTTCCAGGATAATTACATTTTAGAAAATTTAGATTAATATTTTCCAGGATAATTAGAGAAAGCATCTTTAAGGAAAAGACTTTGGAGCAACAATCTAAATGTAAATATCTAGGGAAAGAGCATGCCAGGCAGACATAACAGCATGCCCCAAGGTCTTGAGGCAGGATATTACAAAGAAATGTCAAGGAATAAACCAGAGTAATGCTAATTAAAAATAGAACGCCATATAGTTTTATATTCTTCCTCTCTTTATTTGGGTTTTGACAGCAACGTTTTAAAACAGACTGAAGAAATAGGTAGTTTGGATCAATTTCCTGGGCACAATTAGGCCAATATATAGGTCCTGAATGTTGAAGAAAAGGATTCTGATAGGCCAACTAATCATTAAATAGCCTGTAATTATCCTTGGCCACTTTTACAATAAAATGAAATTGCTTTGTGCATTGACCAATAATAAAAAACTTGTACTCTTAAATTCTTCTTCTCATATAAAACATAATTTGGGGAAATGATGATTCAATTGTCTCTAAGCTAATAGAGTTTGAAATGTGTCTTTCAAACTTTGGCCATAATTTGGAAGTAATAAAAGGATAACCATCATGAGAGAGGCATAAAAAGAGAATTAATTCATCTTAATAACTTGACAAAGATCACGGTGTACCGCTCAAGAAAAACATTGTGTGGTTTTTCTGCAGTGAGATCTTCCCTTGGAGTTCTGTTTAATTTGACCTGTGAGAAACTCAGGGAAATGAGGCTGAACTTGGCTAACTATGCTAGAGGTGCTGATGGACGGCTATATAAAGAGACAAAGCCTGTCATGTACATTTCTCAGCAAAGCTCTCCAGGCTTTCTAGAGAATTTGTCAATAACTAAAACTGTTTCCTCTGGCACCCTAGTTTGCCATCTCAAGGGAAAAATTTCCAGACTGACTTTTCTACTAGCAGGTAGACCAAAAAATATGCTAATAAAATTTATTATACTTCATCCAATAAATATACTAATAAGATTTTCTAATCTCAAATTAACTATAGTTTTTTAAATCCCCTTCAGCCCCTCTCTTTCAATTCTGTTTTTACCTTTGTCATTTGACTCAGTCTACAACTAACTTTCTAACATTGGAGTGAACAATTTTCATTCAAACTAACTGTGAGAGTGCAAAAGTACCCAACTAAATGTCTGAGTTATTCTTTAGTTTATCTAAACTTTGAAACATTGTTCTTAATCTCAATTGATCCATCAAGAATCTGATAAAAGTTATTGAGTCTCTCCCCAAAAACGCAACACATCCAACCACACCAAATTTTACAGATTCACAGGCTTCCTGAAGTGTCCCGTTGTGTCTGCATTCCCCAAGGTAAGAAGCCCTGGCTGATGGGAACTTACAAACTTTTCCAGGACATCCAGAAAAAGCTTTAGAGACGTTTACAGGTGAGACAGAAATTTACCCTCAAAGTCATTTGCAAATATTAGCCCTTCTCATTCTTTCTAGCACAAAACCAAACAACAGGCAAGATATCTCCACACCTGCCCTGAGCCTTTCTTGAATACCTGATAAGATCCACCTCAGAGAATGCAATGTGTCTAAATTGTTATATGAGATGACTAAGCCTTTGAATGACTTCTATTGACATGCTTATGACATTTCCCGATAGTTTTGCCTAATAGTTCTAGTTTCCTATGGGACTTTGCCAAATAATAAAGTCAATATTATCAGCTTTGTTTCTTTAATCAAATCTAACTATGGCATATCTACTTTTTGTTACATATAATTAGAATTGCTTCTTTCAGACAACACATGAGAAATGTTATCAAAGCCCAAGAAATTCTCCAATGAAAGGGCAAGATTCTCACTGCACTTTGGCAGCCTTCTCTCTCCCAGCCTTACCTCTCAATTTTAGCACAGGCCCAGCTTCATGACAAGATACATAACATTTAAATTGGAAATGATCATTTTTTTGTGCTCAACAGTATCAATATACCTTATTGAAGTTCAATAACTTATCATATGTGAATCTACACTGT
Source organism: Symphalangus syndactylus (assembly GCF_028878055.3). Lineage (NCBI taxonomy): Eukaryota > Metazoa > Chordata > Mammalia > Primates > Hylobatidae > Symphalangus > Symphalangus syndactylus. The sequence goes on along the minus strand of NC_072428.2, from coordinate 98,905,388 downwards.
GAATATTTGCCTATAGTGAAGTTGAGATTAACTTCAAAAAGCAGAATCCTACTTTTCTTGGTCATTCACCTTGAAAAAGTAAGTAACTTTAGTGCTTTCTAATGCTTATAATGCATCCTATTTGTTAAAATTGAATAAATGGTAAGTAATTGATGTGTGTGTTCTAAATGCTGTTCATTGTCAAACTGAGTCTGGCCCTTATTTAAAGACATCCTGCGTAAGTAATTGCATCCCTCGATACCTGATTTTAAAAAAGTAGTTGAAGTAACCACAGTCCAAAAGACCTCAGCCAGTTCATTATTAAAGCTTAGCGTTGAGGAGCTATTCTCCAGAGAGGTTCAACATGTCTTGTGACAGTTTTCATCTGGACTATCTTCCCCAAGAATGATTATATAGTGAACATATTGGAAGTTAAAGATAGTGTCTCCCTCTGGGGCAGAGAGCAGAATTTTTTTTAGTGACAAGAATAATTTTTTAAGTCTCCTTTCAGAACAAAGTTTTGGCAAATTGGCCAGAAGTTTCTTTATAAGACTGGGGCTCAGGGATCTTCAGCTGTGATGCAGACCCACTGTGTGAACACCATTCATCTAGGCCACTCCACATATCCTCATAGGACTTGGAGGACAAGAGGAACAAATGGGACATGAAGCTCAAGTTCTTTGTTGTGCCATGAGCAATATATCCTTTTTCTCTGATCCAGGTGTCTCATGTCTTCTGCCAGCACTGTAACTGGGGCAGACTTACTCGTTAGTTTGCAAGCAGGGCACAGTTCTTGACACTAAGCTAAATAAGCAAAGACAATCAGGATAGAAAATAATATCTAGGGACTTCAACATCTGGCCAAGATGAAGTAATGGGCCAAATTTATCTTCATGCCTGGAACATTGGGAAAAAAATATATGAAGGCAATGGTTGTTAGACATTGGACATCAGGTGGTATAAGACAGTGCTCTCTGCAAGAAGGGAAATAAAGGGCCTGTAAGAGTGTCCAGGATGAATGGAGAAGAACCCAGAGAGATCCCAACAATCTCCCTAAGTTAAGGACATAGAGTTGAGAACCAAGGGAGGGAGGGCAATTAGAGTGTGCAAGGCAGAGTAGAGGGGAAGAGATTGCTGCACAAAGACAGAAATCTAGATATCTGCAGAGGATTTGTCTCAAGTCATCAAATGAGTCCTGATCCATGCATTTGTGTGAAGAAACTACCAAAGGCAGAAAGAAGAACCACCTTCCTACAGTGATTGTCTATGCCTCTCTCTCTCTCTCTCTCTCTCTCATATTGTGTATCTTCCTCTTTCTATTCTGGGAGATTTTCTACTCTACTCTTTGACTTTAATTTCTGACCTATTTACCATGTTCTCGTTGTTAGTTTTGAAATAATATCCTTAGTTTTTAAGAGTTCTTTCTTGGTTTCGCTTTTATGAGATATTGACCTTGTTTTCTCAGTCTTTATCTTCTTTATCCTGAAGCTCACACAGGACAAGGATAACAGCCAGATTGAAAAATTCATAATGGTTAGAGTCTCTGGTAGAGTACTCAGAAGAGAATTGCCTTAGTAATGGAGTAAAATAAGTCCTAAATTAACAATGCTCTGGACCTACCTAACAAAGTTTAAACACAAGCCTCAAAAGGCTTGAATTATTTCCAAGCAGCTTAGCTGCATCCCAGAACAAAGCTCAAGAATATTTATAAGAATATACAAAATCCAGCATCCAACAAGGTAACACTCTGGCATCCAATCAAATGTAACCAAGCATGCAAAGAATCAGGAAAATACAACTCATAAAGCAGCAGCTAGGGAAATCCAGGAATATCCTTCCTACTCAAAATATGGTTCACAGATCAGTAGCATTAGCATCACCTGGGAGCTTGTTAGAAATGCAGAAAATCTTGGGCCCTGCCTCAGTGCTGCTGAATCAGAATTTGCATTTTATTAAGATCCTCTAGGTGAAAGTACACACATTAAAGTTTGAGAGTCAAAGAACTAAAACTTGGAAGTCATGGAGTCACTCTAAGGAGTGACTTAGAAGAACCATTTGCTCAGAGACTTCTATAAAGAATGAGGATGTGGGAAAAAAAAACATATTTTTCAAGTACATTCTAGGGTGGATTTCTTTAAGTTTCTTAGTTAAAGTCCTAAAAGTCTATCGTAAGTCGAAATTACAATCCAAAGCAGAAGCCTGAGAAGCATGCTAAGCTCACACTGAAATCAGTAAAACAGGGGAAGCATGTCATTCCAAGACAGTACAAAAAACCCTTTTATACTCTGCCACGTGTTCAGAAAGGAAGAATAACACATTATAGGACAAAATGGAAATGTTATCTGACTTCTTTTTAAGTCTGGATAGATTTGGTCTTTAAACAGATTTCAAAAAATCATCATGCTGTTTCTACAACAAAAGAGTAGACCATATTGTTGATAGCATATAATATCACTAAAAAACAGAGAGAATGTGTGGTGATTAATCACCCAGAATTTGGCAAATACATCCTGATTCTTTTTTATGTGCTAAAAAAAACTCATGGGCCCTGTCATGCCTCGTCAGTTTTCTACATCAACTTGACTTGCAAGGGTAAGCCAGTTTCATGGCTTGAACTAGTTCTCATCTCCAGGATTGAATATTCGCTTACAAAACTGTTCTGTGTTAGACCATAATTGTAACTGCCTCTGTGCTACCAGATTATCAGCATTGACGTGAAATTTGTGCTGGCTAGAAATAATGCTTCATTTTTGCCACTTGAGCAGTTCAGTTCCTTCATTAAACAGAAGGATAATTAAAGGAAGGCATACAAGAATGAAACATGTCCAGAGCAAGTGCCTCCTTGCCAAGATTAGACTGTATTAGGAACACATCAGCCAGCTGAGTAATTTAGAATCACATTCTGAGACACAGTTCACAAATGCAAACCCTAAACCTCTTTCCCAATTACTATAAGCTGCATATACACTCAGCTCAGAGAGTGTGAAAATGCAAGTCGCCTGTCTGAAAGGAGGGGCAATGGCTCAGCACAATCCAGCACCACTCCTGGAAAACATATTCCAGATGTGCGCCATAATTTCTGTCAAACTAGGAAGGGAATATACTTGGGGACATTCTTATTTCATATTCAGGTTCAGATCACAAAGGCTGACATGTGTATACAACACTTCCCCAAAGAATCAGGCATGCCTAAACAAAAATATTGTTTATGGTAGTCAAATGATTTACTCACTCACCACCTCCTTTCCACATCTGGAGACCTAAGAAGAATTTTTACTTTTCTTATAATTTGAATAGAAAAGCACATTTTTATTCAGTAGCCAAAACACTGGTCTTCCTCGGGTCTCGAGAGCCATCATTAAAACTGACACTAATTGGCGTTATTGCTGACAGCACAGAGTGACAGGGTAAGTTCTGCAGATGGAGCACCGTTCATTCCCGGTTGTACATGTAGCTCACTCATGGATGGGGAGATTCAGGGAACTCTACAGCTGAGCCTGCCCTTGTCATTCATGCTCTGTCAAGACAAAGGATGACAGGACTTTTGATCCAGCACTTCCTCCAAACACTATTTACTGTCTTTGCCTCTGTGCACTTTGCTTCCCTTCCCAAGCTGAACTGAAGGGTTGGAATTCAAAGGCACTGAAAGCTTGGCTCTAATCAGTGATCCATGCATGGCAGGTGCTGAGAGGCCCACGGCTGCACTCACAGCTGCATTTGGGCTTTATGACAGCAGCTCAAGACTGTGACGCTAATGAGCTCCATATAACAGAATGCATCTTCCAGCCCAAAGAATCACCACCCACCTGAGTGATAGGAATCTTCTTGGGCTGTATTGTTGCTCGTTCGTGGTGTACATAGCAAACTCATCCCATTGCTGATTCTGTTTTATTTACACCCTTCTTATCTGCTTCTGAAATAAAACTCAGCTTCTTTCCACTGTAGTTCTCATATTCCATACCTTTGTGACTGTGTTTGAATTGTAGTATTGTATCAGAAAATTTACATGATAAATCCAAAAGAACATAGACTCTTTGCCTGGGCTTTTCTTGCACCTACTCACAAGAAGAGCAGAATTTGTTCTTGTCAGGGCATGATCTTAAGACAATATATCTATAGATATACTTATTAATAAAACAAATATAGAAAAAAATAGCTTTGAAAAACATTTTATGTAAATAACGAAGATTTGTGAAATAAGGAGAATAATTTCAAAATCAAGTACTGAGCAGTCACTAAAAAATAGATATGCATGGAAATCCATAACAAATGCATAAATATAGTACCTCGAAGGTATAATGCACTTGTATGTACTTGGGTTTCTTTTGTCTTATCTGTCGTTTACCTGTACTGAGCTCATAGAACAGCAAAGATTTCATGAGTCATTTCAGAAGTCCTTCTAGTCATCCCACTGCCTTCATATATAATATGGCAGGTGAGGGGAACAGGGAAATCTCAGTAGAAACCCAGTGTTTATCACATGTTTCTAGTCTACTACACATAGCTAATCACATTTAGAAGAGTATTTTACCTTCTGATAATTGCCAGGCTTAGGATCATGCTAAATCCAGAGAAGAAGAGACAGTCATATTGAATATGTGTTTCTTGAGCTCACCCACTTAAAGTCAATGAATGAGGGAGAAGTCAGACCAACATATAAATTCACCACCCAAATAAAATAAAGTAACGAGAATGGTTAGGAATGCTTTCAGCCAAACTCATAATTAAAAGACACAGTGGAACTTTACATCAAAAAAAAAAAATTCATATAAAAAAAAAGACTGTTGCTGAGAGAAATGTATCTGACACTCTACATGCAACTGTAGAGTGCAAGTGATTTTTCAAACATGGTTATCAGCAGAGCTAAAGTAGACATTCTGGATTACTCAGTAACAGATGAAAGTTAACATCCCAACACCCAAAACAAAGTCAGCCAACATTTTATCAAACGTTTAGGCAAAAATGAGGAAGAAAAGACACAGGAAGTGAGATGTTAAGTACACTTTTGTAAGTTAGCATCCCACATAGCATCTTCCACATTATTTCATTGATTCTTGTTGATTAATAATAAAGACCTTAGAAAGGCACAAAAAGCTTTATCAAGAAATCTAAAATGATTTACCCCAAGGTGAGGAAAATGGTTAATTCTAAGGTTGAGATTAAATCCTAGAGATCAAAATTCAACTTCTCATTTTTCTTATTGAAAAATTTGGGTCTTGAGTGGCAAAGGACCTTCCCCAAGGTCATTCAGTTACTTAGCTTGCCAGAAATGTGCAGTTTCTTCAGAGATTCAAGGTTTCTTTTGCTCTTGCTATATACCAGGACTCAGCAAGGTACTGCAAATACTAAGGTGGTATTCTTGCCTTCATGAGGAGTATAATCTTTGCGGAGGACATTGAAAATAGCTACAGCAATGGATAGTTACAGAGAGTGGACTTCAGTACAGATCCCAAAGAGAGCACATGCCATGACGGCAGTGACACAGAGAGAGGACATCCACCTGGTGGGGGACAGAATTGGTTAGGAAGGAGAGGACTTCAAGGGAGCAAGGAGAAGGAAAGCTGAGACAAACTACCCAATCTCAAAACCAGCCTCAAATGAAGCACAAATTGAGATGCATCCTATTGAAATCATTAAATACTTTATTGGTGACATGAATATTTATTGAGTGATTTCTCTGGGCCAACAACCTGCAGGTACTAGGGATTAGCAGTGAATAACTAAATGCAGCCTCTCTCCTAAGTGTTTCAGAGCAACAGGGAAAGCTAATCTGAAACAAATAGAAAAGCAACTGGATTGCCATTGACTCTAGTGTTCCCTGAGAAACCAATGAATTCTACAGAATGGCTATAAAATCTGTCTCTACTCATCTTCTTCTATGCTTCATCCCCTAATGGCAAGAACCTCTGACAGTTTTACAGACTTCTGTTGCAAGTTTCCTGACAACATCACCTTTGAGGAAAGGGGACTAATTGAGCCACTATTTATAGGAATCCATGGATGAGATCTGGGGTCACGAACAAAGTCTTTCTGTATACATATGACCAACCAGGCTGGTCACTGCTTATAGCCAGGCAATCAGTGAGTGCAATTCCAGGATTGGTGGCTCATCTCTCTACTTCTCAGTCAAGGAAGTTCAGAATAATATTGTCTTCAAGATCTCCAAAGGAGAGCTCTCTAGAAAATCACCTGTAGAGTGGAATTCTTGCTGGATACAAGCCATATGTCATCATTGAATGCATCTGGCAAAGGCTACCAAGTTGACTAGCATCTACAAAACCCTTTCTGATTGGGCCCTAGTGTTTGAAGGGTAGGATCTAAGAATCATCTCTGATGACTATGTCTTTAATAAATGCAGACATCCAGAAGGCGAAGGTGAATATCAAGAATGTGTTTCAATATTGCAACATGCGGCCTCTGGCATTTTCAATGCTCAAAGTCAATCTGTGAATGTTAAGCTCTTAATAACCCATAAATTTTGTCTAGAAAGAGCCCTAAAGACCTTTGGGAAATTCATAGAGGGTTTAAAGCTAAAATCCATGCCCAAGTGCAACTCCAATAGCCAAAATGTCTGATGTTCTGCTCTCAATCTTACCCTCTCAGCATTTCAGAGACAGATGCCTGGGCAGGGTAGCCTCTGATTAAGAAATTCCTAATGAGTGGTAAAAAATAAATTAATATAATACATTAAAACCAGAGGGCCCTATACAGAAGAGGTGGTGCGCCTTAAAAACAAAATTAGGGATGGCTTTGGAAAACTTGTAGCCGGGATAACATGTTCATTCAGAGCAAAGTTCAACAAAGGAAGACAAACCAGGCAGAGTCTACAAAATCCCCATCTTCCTAGCATGCCTGAGTCAAGTAAGGAGAGAAATGTGCTATTGCTATTAGGATTCTTGGCTTTACCATATCTGTGGCCAGGAGGGGATGTGAGAGGAGGAGTGGCGAGTTGTCAAAAGACAAGTTCATTAAGTTTTATCTGACCTAGAGGTCAATTTTAATGGAAACTCATACCCCAGGGTCTCAGATGGGAAGCTGTCTGTGGTTTTGAGCACTTTTTGATTTGAATATAAAAGAAGACTAAGAGAAGAGACAAGACTGTATGGAAAAATAAAAGAATTCTATATTAATTTAGACCAGACTTTTCTTTCCCTGAATGTAGAAATAAGTTGCCAGGAACCCTGTCAAAATAAAAGTGGAATAAGAATTATGATAAGAAAAGTATAGTGAGCTCTGCAAATATACCACAGGGGGGTCTTCCAAGACATAAAGTCATCCCTGAAGAGATAAAATTTAAACTAGGTCCTAAAGATGAGGAGGAATTAGTCTTTTGAAGAGAGAGTGCAAAGTGGTAATATCCCAGGCAGAGGAAACACCATGCAGAAAGGCCCTGAGGTAAGATAAAACAGAGCACATTCAAGGCATGAAAAAGTTCAATGTGATAAACGTGAGAGACCGAAAAGAGATGAGGTCAACTATCTGGACAGGGTGCAGGTGGCAGAACTTCCATGCCAAATTAAAAGATCTTGACTTTATCTCAAGGCAAAGAGAACCAACAAAAGCATTTTAAGTATAAAATTTAAATTATGACATTTTATAATGTAGCCCTAACTAAAGAATGGAGAGTGAATTTAGGAGGAACATGATTGGAACCAGAAAGGCGAGTCAGTGGCTACTGCAGAACTCCAGAGGAGAGATGATAACCAGGATGAGAGAAGTGGCAGTGGGGTTCTGAAGAAAGGGATAACTCATGTATTTAACCACATACTTGACATCTGCTTGAATAGGTCAATCTTGGTGTCTTCTGACACAAAGCATATCCAAAACCCTAATAATGAGCATCAGTCTTCCCAAGTTCCATGAAAAGCATCATCCTCCTAGATGTGGAGGTCAGAAACCTTAGAGACATAGAAGATTCTTCCCTTTTCTTTATTTTGGCCGCCATACCCTTCCCCCTCTGATCTGTTCACAAATCCCATTAATTCTACCTCCAAAACTGATTTTGCATTCTCTTGGTTCAAATTGGAAACAGAGTCAGAGAGATTTGCATGCAAGAGGTTTACTGGGGTGTACTCAGGAGAACATATGTAAGGGAACAGGAAAGCAGGATGACAGCAGGAGCAGCTGAACTGCAATGCAGTGGCGACACGGGCCTCAACTGATTCCACAGGAAGCTATGGAGCTAAGATGGTCTTTCAGGGTTGTCCTAAATTAAGGCAAGGGCCTTTGTACTTCCTTCTCACTGAGCAGTTAATAGGGGTGGCCAACCCAGAGGCATGATGGATGAGGCACTTCCCTTAGGAAAGGACAAGTCTTGGAGGTAGACTAAGCTCTGGGTTGTTGGCAGCCTACTCTCCCCAGTGCTGAGGGAACGAGCGTCTCAGTCCTGAGGGGAATCTGGGATGGACAGCACAGCTTCTACCACATCAAAATATATCTGCCTCCTTCTTTACTGCTACCTACATTATTCAAGTCATTATTATCTCTCACCTTGAAAATGTGTGATAGCCTCTGAACTGGTTTTCTCTGCCTCCACTAATGATGCCCTCAAAGCCATTTACTACTAAACAACCAGAACTATCTTTTTGAAATGTGAGACTAATCATGTCACTTTCCAAAATTCAATAACCTCACTGCAATGAAAATGAAATCCAAACTCCTAATCCTGCCTATGTCTACTACTTACTGATGTGCCTTAAAGCCAACTTCTCTCTTAACAGGCAATTCCATTAGCTTTGAGTTACCTGTATCAGCAAACACATTGATTCCACTTGCTTTCTTAAGCTACACCTTGACCAACTCTTGAGACCCTTCAGCCTCAACTACATGCCAAATTATGCCTGATATTGGGGAAAAAGAAGGAGAATTAGACAAAAATGTAGAATTTAAAAGAAGAATATGAAGTTGGATATGGGAAGGGACATAAAAGGGGGAGAAGAGCAATCTAAGAGGAAAATAAATCCTTGCCCCATGAAGAGTAAGAGACGAAGACTCAATTCTGTTTTGAGGGTACAGACCCCATGGGAAGCAGCCAATGACTTCACTAATGTTATCTTTGACCATCCACAGATGCTGATTTTTTTTTTTTTTTTTTTTTTTTGAGACGGAGTCTCACTCTGTCACCCAGGCTGGAGTGCAGTGGCGCGATCTCGGCTCACTGCAAGCTCCGCCTCCCGGGTTCACGCCATTCTCCTGCCTCAGCCTCTCCGAGTAGCTGGGACTACAGGCACCCACCACCGCACCCGGCTAATTTTTTGTATTTTTAGTAGAGACGGGGTTTCACCGTGGTCTCGATCTCCTGACCTCGTGATCCGCCCGCCTCGGCCTCCCAAAGTGCTGGGATTACAAGCGTGAGCCACCGCACCCAGCCCACAGATGCTGATTTGCAAGCATATGTTGTAAGAGTAGCATAAAAACATTGCCATTCTGCAGTACTGGAATTCCAGCAATCCCTCATGCTTCATGTTTTCATTGGTTCCAAATGCATACATTTAATTTCATATCATAAGACTATAACAGACTGTTTACACAAAAGACATCTGTGTTTATGTCAACTTGCAACTAACCTTGTTTGCTTTAAGTGTGATATTATGGATAATCCTAAGCAGTGGTAAAACTACATTCACAAATACATGACTTTTATTATTAAATTGTTGGCTGTGGATTTGCCTTTTTTTTTTACACTTTTATATTTTATTAGAAATTAAGAAATCAAAAATCCTACACAATGATCTGTAGTTATAAGAAAACAATAAAAAATATAATACCCAAATGATATATAATATAAAAATGTGCTTCTGAATTGGTATAGAAATACCGTCTAGTTCAGAATAATATCAATATGGATACTTCCTTTTATATTAAATTCACAAAATCTGAGTTAATGGGTGCAGCAAAACAACATGGCACATGGATACATATGTAACAAACCTGCACATTGTGCACATGTACCCTAAAACCTAAAGTATAATAATAAAAAATAAATAAATAAAAAATAAAAATAAAAAAATAAATTCACAAAATCTAGCAGTTTTCTATGGTATTTTACATTTTCTTAGATTGTTTTAAAATTTCTTCATTCTTTCTTTGGTTTTGGATAAACTAACAGGCATTTTAATTAATGTAATTAAATTAGTATAAAATTCACTAATCTGAATTTAAAAATCTATCTCAGAAGTAGTTCAATTTATCTTTTTTATTTATTTTTTATTATACTTTAAGTTTTAGGGTACATGTGCACAACGTGCAGGTTTGTTACATATGTATACATGTGCCATGTTGGTGTGCTGCACCCATTAACTCATCATTTTACATTAGGTATATCTCCTAATACTATCCCTCCCCCCTCCCCGCACCCCACAACAGGCCCCGGTGTGTGTTGTTCCCCTTCCTGTGTCCATGTGTTCTCATTGTTCAATTCCCACCTATGAGTGAGAACATGCGGTGTTAGGTTTTTTGTCCTTGCGATAGTTTGCTGAGAATGATGGTTTCCAGCTTCATCCATGTCCCCTACAAAGGACATGAACTCATCATTTTTTATGGATTTGCCTTTCTTAAGTAAATATTCTAGAAGTCATCTGTGATTCACTTGTGGTTACAATGATGCTTACAAGTTTTGGCAATAAATAATCTTTTTTATATTACAAATGAGAAAACAGAAGTCCACAGAGTCACAGTAACTCACCTGAGTCACATGGAGCCAGAATTCACAATTCCCAATGCCCTGTTCAACGCGCTCAATAGGAGAACGAACCAAAACTGCATGCATGGGATATTTCTCATGACCCAGTGATTTCCAGTCTAAGATAACTGAAATGCTATTGGTGGCTTTTTTGACATTACCCCCGCAAGATGACTTAAACCATTCTTTAGAAAAATTTTAAAACTCTTTCAGATAACTGGGAGAATTTCAAGGTATGTTATAATATCTGAGAATGATGGAGTGTGCAGTTATTGTTCATTTAGTGGCCTAAATTTATTGTCAGCTCTTCTCCTCTCTGCTTTGTCACTGGGAGACTGGACCAACTGGTTCACATCATCTGAGCTCCTTTGCGGCCTGGCTTAAGTAGGACTTGGCTAATGGGCGTCATCAGAAGGAAGCCAGAGCTGGGGAAAAGAACGAGATCAGTATATTTCTTCTCCTTGCACTCTATGCTTTGGACTACCTTTCCGCCAAGTTATATTCCTCCAGGACTACAACTAATATTAAGCTAATTCCTTCTCCAAAGCATCAATTCTCACCAGGCTTAAATAATGCCATTTTCCCTTCAACCCTAGGAGCTGTAACGGCTTCCCTTGCTGCTAGTTTCTGGATGCCTCCACATCCCATGTTGGTTTCCTTAATATTAATCCTCTCGGGGTGGGGGCGGGGGTTCTTAAACTAAATGATTCGCTTTTTTTCCCCTGGAACCTGCCTGACCCATACATATGGAAGCTGATTATTTGTGTGAAGGTGACTCAAATGTTCAACCTTGAAGCTGCAAAGGTATATACATAACCATAATTAGCTGAATCTTTACTAGAAATGCCAAGTGAAAATAGCTTTAAGTTTACTTAGGAGATATTGCCTGTGCTTTTCATCATAATAAGTGCCAGCAGTAGGTCTATGAAGACTCGTTCAGGTGAGAAAGAAAAAAACAGAGAGAAACAAATTCAGATGTGAAAGTATCACCTCTCTCCTTAATCTGGGACTTACGAAGTCATTGCAGTTCACATCTCAGAAACACCAGCCAAATAGCACTAGTATTAATTATATATAAAACACGATGTTATCAGAAAACACCAGAACGCTGTCTGAAAAATTGCTACATTCCTGCAAATCCCTGACAGCTCAATTCGATGCGAAGGTGTTTTCAACCAAAACAATGGGTTAATCACTCCATTACCAGCAATATTGCTGTATTAGCTGATAAGGCTTATGGAGTACTATCCCTTATCCCTGGCAGCAGCATATAGGTCGACCTATGAAAGGGTGACTCCCAAGAATGTATATCATAAATCCATGCTTAGAGAAATGTCCAGCTTCAGCACTTCCTGCATTTCTCAGTGACTGCACTCACTTGAAGATTGGGAGACAAAACATTGATATTTTACGTATCATTTAGGGGCACTTATAAGCCAGCACTGCCACCACTGTGTCATCTTCTAGAATGCACAACTTATGAAACTGCCTATATTTGAAACACTTTTTTTTTTAGAATGCCAAGAAATGACCATGTTAAAGACTTCTAAGCCTTACTCATGCAGGCTGCTTGTATTTTATATGCATTTCTTTCACATTTCATCACCTAAAAATTATATGACTTAGTTGTCATTCCCTATCTGGTTATTATTTGTTTGTCTGTTTACTTGTTTGTTTGTTGGAATTATGGAAATTAAGGCTCAGAATAGTTAAGAGCTTGCCCTAGGTCAAACACAGCCTAAAGGAAAGCCTGGGTAAAGAAAGATCTTCAGACTCAAAGCCCAGTACTCTTTCCCTTCCACCACAGCCATTTGTGTTTGCTCAGACTGTGTTTATTCAAAAGCACATGATCTCTTATAACAGAAAAATAAATCCTTTAATTATACTTCAAAACATGTCCCTTATGAGATTCCTCATTTTCTCCATTCCTATTACCCTATTCCCCACTACCATCCTCTCTCTCCTGGACTCCTCCAATTGCCCCTTAATTCTTCTCCCTGCTTCCACCCTCACCTACCCTTACTCCCATGGCCCAGAAGCCACTCAGCAACAAGATATTATTTTAAACTTAGATTGCGTCACTACCCTGAGTTGAAAGCCCAGTGTTTTCCCATTGCAATAAGATCCAAACTCCTTGCCTGGCATACACTCCCCTGTGTGATCTGGCTGCTGCCTGCTCTGAACTCCTGTCTAGTCACCACTATTGGCCAGGCTTCAGCCACTTTGGTCTACTTTCCAGCCTGGGAGTAAGTCAAGCTCATTCACACCACAGGGTCCTTGCCCTTATTGCTGCTGAGGTCCAGAATGCCTATTCCCCGGGCCTCATGTGACTTGCTCTTGCTCACCATTTAGATCTCAAGTCCAAAGTCACATCACCTCTTCCCTGGTCACTTTATCTAAAGAAATTTCTTGCTCTATCCCCAGGTACTCTATCCCATTACCTGGCTTTATTTTCTTTCAATACACATTACTCTTGAAGATCCTACTCTTACATACTTTTTGTTTATTTTTTGAGGTAGACTGGCTGATATTCAGCAAAGAATCAGTCTTTCCCACAGCACTCCCAATGGGAAGTGTGTACTTCCTCAGTCCCTTGAGACTTGGTCATGTGACTTGCTTTGGCCAGCGAAATATGGTTGGAAGTGACCATGAACCTCGATGGGCATGGTAAGTCTCCACAGCTCTCTTGTGCTCCTGAAACCCTTCCCCGACAATGAGAAGAGTTTGTCTGAGGTAACCACTGCCGCTTCAACAGAGCTGCTGGAATTGCAAGCGCATGGCGCAGGTCAGAAACCACCCAAAGCATCAAATAGATTAACCCCAGCTGATCCCAGATCTGCAAGTAGGAAATCAATCTTGTTCCTTTAAGCCACTGAGAATTTGCTGTTCTTTATTGCCATAGCAAAAGCATAGATCATTTATCAGTCTAAGGATCATTTACTGATTTGTTTATTGGGTAAATGTCTATCTCCCTCACTGGAACTTAAGCTGCATGAGGGGCAGAGACATTGTCACATTTATAGCACTCGAAATGGCAATTTGGTATATAGTTGGTACTCAATGATTACTTGTTAAAACTTATTAGCGTGCCTGATACAATCTAAACCTATAGAAAATTTAAAATTCATTAGACAATATGAGACTTTAAGATGTAATATTTAAATGTTAAAATAGGGGACAATTTCCTAAATTTTTATTTTCATTGATAGAAACTGGGGTTGTTATATTGTCTAAAGTAAGACCCATTGAAAATTAAAACAATTAAAATGTAAATATATTAAGCGGCAACAAAACATGCTTGAATTATTTTTCCAAAAATAAACGAGTTGCTATGTGCTAAGAGTGTTTCTCGGTCAAAACCTAGAGTAACAGTCCAGGCCTCGACCTTTCTTCCACCCAGACCCTCCAGCTACACCCTCACTCATCCTCTCCTTTCCTGCCTCTGTATTCTCGCTCACATACCTCTTTTATCCAGAACACCCTTGCCCAACATCTCCACATTTTGAAGTTACAGCTATTCTTCAGATGCTACACTGCTACCCTCTGTAAAGCATTTTCAGCCTTTGCCATACAGAATTAATCTTCTCCTTGGAACTCAGGGAGGCTATTTGTACCTCCTGTGTAACATTTATCACATCCTGCTTTCTGGGTGGAATGAGAGCTTCTAATAAGCTATGTGAGGACAGGAATCATGTCTTACTCGTTGCACACTGCCCTGAAAATGCTATATTTTCAACAAAATACTAAAGTTTTCAAACATCCGTTACCACCACGGTATGCGTTAGGGCTGGAGAAAAGGTAATAACCCACATTACTAACCAAACTTTCTCATAATATGAGATTGTTGCGAGGGTAGAAATGGAGGTCAAAATGTAAACCAGCTTCTTGTAAGTTCAACTATACATGAAGAGCTGAGATTTTGCCCTTATGCCTGACCTCCACAGATAAGAATCACCCTACTTGATTTTGAAATGCTTTGTACATCTTTCACTTTGCCAGTAAATAATATTAAGTTTATTGCTTCTTTTACAAATGGATCAACTTGAACAGTTAGACATTCAAGCAAGGCTGATTTGTAGGAAAGGGAATTGGCATGCGCATTATTTGATGATTAGAAAAATATCAAGATGCACTACCCACTAAATGCAATGCATCATTCAAGCTTCATTCCTTAGGGTAATAAGTATCCTCTTATAAAATTTAGATACTCTTGAGACAGTTCACAGATTAAGTTAAATAACAGTATTCATACACTAATTAAATTAATGTAATGAGGTTTCTTTCCTCTTGGTAGTCAGTAATAAACGGTGGCCCTGGAAAAAGGGTGGACTGAAAGTCAGAGAGTGTAGAGAGGAAACCTTGTAACAAGTGAAATTGCCCTGGAGCACAGAGTGCTCTGAGCCTCAGCCGACCCTAACAGCAGCTGTAGAGTATTAGGAATCTGAGTGGCAGGGGGACAAAAAAATAAAGCCAGAGATGAAAGGGGAACAAAAGAGAAGATACACCAGGTACTAATGTAATTTCCAAAACTTTATCTAAGAGTGCCCTAGGACAATGCTGCATGTAAGCTGAGTTTACATGATACCAAGCAAGTCCTTTGAGTTCATTTAATTGTGTTGAAAGTAGCAGGGGCAGGGAATCAACACTATTTTCTGTTTTAACTGTCATATTCCCTGTGTAGATTCACATTAAGAAACTTCCCCCAAAGTGACCCAGAGATTGTGTTTACATGATGACAAAAACATATACATTAAATATATATCAAAAGGCCTCCAGAACAAATGTCTAGATGCCCAGCTGAATCTAAAACCAACATTAGAATGAATATTTGGCATCACTCAAGAAGATATTTAGATAAACTTCTTTCCTCACCATTTCAATTCAAACATTTGAAGCCCTGATATGCTCCAGAAATTGGATTAGAAACAAAAATAAATAAGATGCATTTGCTGTTTTCAAAGAGCTAGCAGTCTACTAAGACAGAAACATAGAGAGAGATGCTCCAGAAAACGTGAAAGGATTGGCTGGGCAGGACAATGCACATGCAGCTGGGCTCATGCAGAGCCAGCAGCTGAGCGTGCTGTTTGGGGAACCACAGTTTGGTTCTGCCTAAACTATGAAGTGGCAAGATTGGGCTTGGCACACATGTGGGTGACAGAACTCAGACAGCATTCCCTGGTATGCTGAGCAACTTAGAGGAGCTCTTTTCTAAGGAATGAAAATCTACAAAGAGTTTTATGCAAGGTAGTGAAACAGTAAATTTGTGGTAATATGCTTTGTGGATTAACATGGACATACTGGGGCACTGAAGTCTATCATGAGGCTATAGCAATAAAGTGAGATACAATGGGGGCATGAACTAGGGCAGGGATAAGAAGGGCCAAAAAGGATGGCAAAATGCTAATAATGTTCTGGATCTTGGAAAAGTTCTAGGTTTACCGGTGTTCACTGTATCATTATAACAAGCACACATACATAACTATATACTTTCACTGCATTAACTAATATAAAGGACAATTAAGCAGAGAAGAAAAAGGTGTTGCAGATTACAGGATATTTGTGTGTTGAAAATTGATCGTATGTGAGTTAGAAAGTAGAATAATGCAGAATGAGGATTGTTCCATAGTTATGCATGTCATGTGCTGAACAAGGATCAGCAGGGGAGGGGAAGTGAGGACTAAAATTCAACATAAGCTTTGCTTATCAGGTAGGATCTGTATGCCCAAAAGGTCAACTCTTTCTAACTTCCACAAAAGCACTACAAGGGCAAGCAGCAGCCCCGTCCAGGAAAACTCCCAGTTTTCTATCTTGAGCAAGTGAATGAATGGTGATGTCATTAACAGTGACTGGAATACTGGGAAAAAAGACTGTTCTTGGATAGCAGTGGGGGAAAGGAAGAAGGGTGGAATATTAATTTAAGATCATGTAGGGCATCCATGTGAAGATGTTCAATGAGAATGTGTATCTATGATTCTCAAGGTCAGGGGAAAAATCAAGGCTCAATACAGAGATCAATGGCAGACATAGGAAATTAAAGCATAAAAGTTATAGAAAGTAGTAAGTATAAAACTGAGCTCACTTAATCTAGCAAAGATGAACCCAAGAAAATGATTTTTGGGCCTATTGCTCTGACCCAAGATTTAACATTCCCTAATACTTCATTTCAATGACATCTTATTGCACTTACAATTTTCCTGAAAACTTAAACCTCTTTTTCTACAGAAAACCCATTTCATCCCCTAAAGCACCAGCAAGCCCATTTCTCATCAACATTAAGGCTTTTAACTATGTCCTTATCTCTTCTTGAGAAACAACTGATTGCCTGTCATTGGCTTATAATTTTCAAGATGGATTCTGTAAAAGGTATTTTATCTTACACATTGCCTTAGTCGACCAAGGATGTATTGCCTCTTGTTTCAAGATACATTTAATTCAAAACAGAAATTTAAGTCTCTGTCTTTAGCACTTTGTCCTTTTGCCCCCATGGGAAATGAAATTTTTATATAATATTTTTGGTGACATTCTTGCCATTCAAATGGCCCAAACATTGTTTAAAGCAACATTGCACTATAACACCTTATTAAGGGAAGGGAATGATATCTGAAATGGATTTCTGAAGAAATCTGAAGTGCTTCCACTCAAACAATCACAAAGATCTTAATGGGTGGGTTCTTAGCCAAAAAAACTAGGTTATCTGATTAACAAAGGTTTAACTATTATTAGTTACACTTTCCTGTGAAGAGAGAATGAGGCCATACTTTGTGTTAAGCCCCTACCTTTCACCATATACAACAACAAACTCAAGATGAATTAAAGACTTAAATGTAAGACCTCAAAATATAAAAATCCTAGATGAAAACCTAGGAAACACCATTCTGGACACTGGCATTGAGAAGTAATTTATGACTAATTTCTCAAAAGCAATTGCAACAAAAACAAAAATTGACAAGTGAGACCTAACTAAACTAAAGAGCTTTTGCACAGAAAAAGAAACTATCAACAGAGTAAATAGACAATCTACAGAATGGGAGAAAATATTCACAAACTATGCATCCAACAAAGGTCTAATATTCAGAATCCATAAGGAACTTAAATAATTCAACAAACAAAAAAAAATAACCTCATCAAAAAGTGGGAAAAAACATGAACAGACACTTCTCAAAAGAAGACATACAAGCAGCCAACTAACATATGAAAAAAATGCCCCACGTTGCTAATCATCAGAGAAATGCAAATCAAAACCACAGAGATACCACTTCATACTAGTCAGAATGGCTATTCTTAAAAAGTCAAAATGGCAGATGCTGGTGAGGCTGCAGAGAAAAGGAAAAAGGTTATACACTGTTGGTGGGAACGTAAATTATTCAGCCACTGTGAAAACCAGTTTAGAGATTTCTCAAAGAACTTAAAACAGAAATACAATTTGACCTAGCAATTCCATTACTGGATCTATATCTGAAAGAAAGCAGTGTTCTACCAAAGACAGATGCGCTCACATATTTGTTGCAGCACTATTCACACTAGCAAAGACACAAAATCAACCTAGGTGCATGTCAGTGGTGGATTGAATAAAGAAAATGTTGTACATATAAACTGTGGAATACTATGCAGCCATAAAAATGAATGAAATCATATCTTTTGCACCAACATGGATGCATCTGGAGGCCATTATCCTAAGAGAATTAATGCAAGAAGAGAGAACCACATGTTCTCACTTATAAGTGAGAACTATTGAGTACTCATGGACATAAAGATGGCAACAATAGAAACTGGGGACTTCTGGGCGGAGAGGGAGAGAGGGGAGAAATTGGTTGAAAAACTAACTATTGGGTACTGTGCTTAGTACGTGAGTGATGGGATCATTTGTGCCCCAAACCTCAGCATCAAGCAACATACCCAGGTAACAAACCTGTATATGTACCCCCTGAATCTAAAATAAACATTGAAAAAAGGGACTTAGGAATTCAAAGAAGAATGCCACGTAAAAACAGATATCACATGTTCTTACTCACGTGCAGGAGCTAAAAAAGTGAGTCTCATGAAGATAGAAAGCAGAGTTCTGAGTACCAGAATCCAGAGGTTGGGATCATGGGAATGAAGGGGTTGGGGGAATAATATAAATGTATTTAAACTCTACACTTAAAATTGGTAAAGATAGCAAATTATGTATGTATATTTTTACCTCAAAAAAATTTTAAAAATAAAAGGTTGTTTGGGTAACACATTATCCCTACCCTTTAGAAACTTAATCTAGCAGATTATCAGGAGTAAAATATCCCAGATCATCAACTGACAACTTCCCCAGTTCTAATTATATGAGAAAATATGAAGATTATAATTAAAATTTTATTTTAATTTTACTATTATAAAATATGTTACTTCATAATCCAATTCATTCCCTTTCTTCTATTGTACCCTTTCTTCTTTAAGTTTTTAATTTTAAAATTCCAGAATAAAACAGGCTTATCTGACTTATTATTTATGATAGTCTAATACACTTATCACTATTCAAGGTAAATGTCATATGAAAGGAAATAAATTATGTATCCAGGAAGGCTGCAGTTCATAATTCCTTGCCTCTTTAATGTCGGTGTGTTCTGGACAGGTTTTCAGGGTCAAACTAGCAGTTAATGTAGATTATGTAGATTCAGCCCTGACTATCATTTAATGACCCAGAAACTCCTGAGTTTCCAAGTCTGAATTACAAATCAATTTGGTATCACAATTATTTTTATTTTACTCACCTGATTATACCCTGAAAAGTAAAATAAAATGTCCAAGACAGTGTCTCATGTCATTTATTCTCCTCGGAACTAACAGAACATGTACCTTGTCTACTCAGCCAACAAATAATTGAGTACATATATTGTTCCAGGCACTGCATTAGTTAGGAATGGTATCTACATTGGTAAGTAATATAATCTCTTACTTCTTAGAAACATATTTTTCCATGTCATAGTATATTTCTATCACATTTCTTTTATATATAGAGAGAGAGAGAGAGTGCACAGGGCAGTGAGAGAGACAGGGTCTCACTATCCTGCCCAGGCTGGTCTTGAACTCCTGGCCTCAAGCAACTCTCCCACCTCAGCCTCCCAAAGTGCTGGGATTACAGGCATGTGCCACCACACCCAGCCCTATCACATTTCTTTATGAGTCTGTGAACTCCCAAAAACACACTAGTTGAGTATCTCTTAAAATGATGTCTAAGAGGGGAAAAAGAAACTCTAGAAGTCAGAGCTATTTCTCAGGATGTAAATTATCCTAACTGGAGTTCCTTTAAATGAAGTCACATCACATGACATAACATAAACACCTGAAGAAGATTACACAGAAGAACCCTATCTATAATTCAATTCAAAATGATCTTATTATATATTTCGATAGTTATCACGATATGGTTCAAGAACTAGAGAATCCACAATCAATTTGTGTGATAAATACAAAAGTGACAAGCATTAGGAAGTTGAGCAGTATTAAAGGGGTAGACCATCTTCCCAACAAAAAATGCAACATATTTTAGATTTTTCTTTCTAGTCCTATTCCCTACACCACTCTTGCCATTCCCTTTAAAGAAAGGAAGAGAATAATTCATCGCAGGTTTTCTTCTCCCTTCTCAAACCGTGTCTAAATGTATTATTGCCCTTAGATTTTCAACAACTCCCATAGAGATCCTCTACAAATTGTTCTGGATCTCAAAAGAGCTTCCAAATCTGTGACTTGTTTCTGTCTTTTCTGGGAAATGGGGGTATTCTCAAATTATTTCCTCAGATTCTAGTTTTCTAGTCCTGAGAACACATTTCCCTTAATACCTCGAAATATTTTCCTTCTCCTCCTACACCTAGACACACACACACACACACACTTGCATTTATTTGTCTTCTCTTCCTCTACCTAGTAGTCAAAAGAATCTGAATTAAAGATACAACATAGATTGCCAAAATAAGATAAACCAAGGACAAAAACAGACTCCACAGACACTTAGTTGGATAAAACATCTGATACAGGCTTATAGTCAGTAGCCATCTCAAGTAGGTCTTGTCCTATTCATAACGGATTGGCCCATTCATTAAATCAACCTATAAGCTGGCTTCTTTTTGGCAACCATCATCTACAAGGAGTCAGACTTTAAAAGGTCATTTTTTTTTTTGCATCTTATATTTGGCACACACTGGCTGGAACAAAGCATTAATCCACATTTAGTCACTCTTTCGTACAGACCATGGAAAGAAAGCAAATGCCACTCTAGCATATTACATAAACAAAAGGTTAATATGAAGACTAAGGTTTTTTTGAGTCGACTTTCATTTTACAAAAAGAGAAATAAACAATGCCATTATTGTGTTTTAGGACCTAAGTTGTTGGTGTGACCCAAAATTCCATAGTAATTCATGGCCCAGTAAAAAAAAAAAAAAAAAAAAAAAAAAAATACACATACACAGAGAGAGAGAGAGAGAGAGAGAGAGGCAGGTATATACATATATATATAAATATATATGAATATATATATTTATAGCAGTACTAGAGATGGATATATATTCTCTTTTAGTCTTTTCCTTCCTATATTACTTTTTTTTAACTTTCATTTTATGTTCATATGCAGGTTATATAGGTAAACTCATGTCACAGGTGTAGTTGTATAGATTATTTCATCACTGTACTAAGCCCAGTACCCAATAGTTTTTGTTTGTTTGTTCGTTTGTTTGTTTTTTCTGATCCTCTCCCTCCTCTCATCTTCTGCTTTCAGGTAAGTGCCTTCTACCTTCAGGTTAAGTGCCAGTGTCTGATGTTCCCTTCTGTGTGTCCATGTGTTCTCATTATTTAGCTCCCACTTAGTAGTGAGAACATGTGGTTTTTGGTTTTCTGTTCCTGAGTTAATTTGCTAAGGATAATGGTCTCCAGCTCCCTTTATATTCCTGAAAAGAATATAAATGTTCTTTTCTCCCTTTATATTCCTGAAAAGAACATGATCTCATTCATTTTTACGGCTGCATAGTATTCAGTGGTGTATATGTACCACATTTTCTTTATCCAGTCTATCATTGATGATAGATTTACATTGATTCCATGCCTTTGCTGCTGTGAATAGTGCTGCAATTAACATATGCATGCATGTGTCTTTATGATAGAACAATTTATATTTGTTTGGGTATATTCCCTGTAATGGGATTGCTGGATCAAATGGTAGTTCTTTTTTATCTCTTTGAGGAATCACCAACCGGCTTCCAGAATGGTTGAACTAATTTACACTCCCACTAACAGTGTATAGGTATTCCCTTTTCTCCACAACTTCACCAGCATCTGTTATTTTTTTACTTTTTAATAGTAGCCATTCTGACTGGTGTGAGATAGTAGCTCATTGTGGTTTCAATTTGCATTTCTCTAATGATTAGTGATATTGAGCTCTTTTTCATGTGCTTGTTGGCCACATGTATGTCTTCTTTTGAGAAGTGTCTGTTCATGTCCTTTGCCCACTTTTTAAGGAGGTCTTTTTTTTTCTTGTAAATTTGTTTAAGTTCCTTATAGATGCTGGATTTTAGGCCTTTGTGAGAGACGTAGCTTGCAAACATTTTCTCCCATTCTGTAGGTTATCTGTTCACTCTGGCAATAGTTTATTTTGCTTTGCAGAAGCTCTTTATAGATCCCATTTGTCAATTTTTGCTTTTGTTGCAAATGCTTTTGGCATTTTTGTTGTGAAATCTTTGCCCCTTCCTACATCCAGAATGGTATTACCTAGGTTGTCTTCCAGGGTTTTTTTAGTTTGGGGTTTTACACTGAAGTCTTTAATGCGCCTTGAGTTTATTTTTGTATGTGATGTAACAAAGGGGTCCAGTTTCAATCTTCTGCATATGACTAGTCAATCATCCCAGCACGATTTATTGGATAGGGAGTCCTTTCCCCATTGCTTGTTTGTGTCAGCTTTGTCAAAGATCAAGTGGTTGCAGGTGTGCAGCTTTATTTCTGGTCTCTCTATTCTGTTCCATTGGTCTATGTGTCTGTTCTTGTAACAGTACAATACTGTTTTGGTTACTGTAACCCTGGAGTATAGTTTGAAGATGGGTATGTGACACCTCCAGCTTTGTTCTTTTTGCTTAGGATTGCCTTAGCTATTTGTGCTCTTTTTTGGTTCCAAGAGATTTTTAAAATACTTTTCTCTAGTTCTGTGAATAATGTCATTGCTAGTTAGATAGGAATAACATTGAATCTGTAATTGCTTTGAGCAGGTTGGCCATTTTAATGATATTGATTCTTCCCATCCATCTGTACGGGATATTTTTCCATTTGTTTGTGTCATCTCTGATTTCTTTGAGCAATGTTTTGTAATTCTCATTGGAGAGATCTTTCACCTCCCTGGTTATCTGTATTCCTAAGTATTTTATTCTTTCTGTGGCAATTGTGAATGGGATTGCATTCCTGATTTGGCTCTTGGCTTGGGCAGTTGTATAGAAATGCTAGTGATTGCTGTATACTGATTTTGTATCCTGAAACTCTGCTGAAGTTTTTTATCAGCTTAAGGAGCTTTTGGGCAAAGACTATAGAGTTATCTATATATAGAATCATGTCATCTGCAAACAGGAATAGTTTGACTTCCTCTCTTCCTATTTGGATGTTCTTTATTTATTTCTCTTACCTAATTGCTCTGGCCAGGACTTCCAATACTACATTGAATAGGAGTGGTGAGAGAGGGCATCCTTGTCTTATACTGATTTTCAAGGGAAATGCTTCCAGCTTTTGCCCATTCAGTATGATGTTGCCCGTGGGTTTGTAATACATGGCTCTTATTATCTTGAGGTATATTCCTTCAATACCTAGTTTATTGTATTCTCTCTTTTTAAGTAATATATCCATGCCCCATTCCCATAGAGTATACTGTCACATCCCAAACTGACACCTTGGCCAAAGCTAACCAGAAGAAAATTTTCTAGCTGAACCAATTATATTGTCTCACACTGATTGTATTTGAGTTCACTGAGAGAACTCAGTCACTAAGTATTTGGGCTTCGAGGTAATTTAAAGGGAATTAGAATGGTCATTATTCGACTTATGCAAAATGACAAGAAAGTCAGTTAACAGAAAAAGTAACAGAATGAAGCAAATGCAAGAGAATTGCAGAGATGGGGATTTTGAGGACAGGAGAGGCAGAGAGAGTGACTGCCTTGAATTTGGATGATTTTTTTACAACTAATGGCAATGCCTCCTGTGGTTAAACTGCACCTCCTGCCTTTAGGTTCTATAACCCAAATCTTTTTGGCTCGGCATATTTTTAATAGGCTTTATTTGTTATAGTCAAGTCATCTTTGATCAAGACATTGATTTCTTTTAAGTACAGAGGTAAAAACAAGGTGCCAGACATTGTCAGAAGGCCTGACTCTCATCTTGTCTTAAAATTAGTATCTACTGAGCATATGTCATTGTTTAAAACAACCGTGTGATCCTAGGAAAGTCATGTTAATTCTGAGTCTGTTTTCTTACCTTTGAAATAAAAGTAGAAGGATTTCTGTACTTGACAGTATGGCAGATTAGATACCCTGAACAATCCTTTCGAATAAGATGTCAGGTAAAATTTTTTAAAGTATTTTTTAAATGAATCACTGAGCTAACACAAAAGCAATGAAGACATCAAGCTTCAAAAGTAAAGTAACCTGGAAAGTCTAGGAGATAAAAGAGTGTCAAGGCTGACTTTTGATCTGAAGACTATTACTAAAGTTGGAAGGCCTTGAGCTTCCACTCTGACACTTGCTCAGAAGGTAGGGAATGTGACATAAATCCCAGGCCTCCTCAAGGATGTGTAATCTAAGTGATTCCTGCTATACCCATGATGAGGTGTGGGTGAGACATAGGCTCCATAGCACAGAATGGAACAGAAAAGAAACTCACCTATTTCATCTATGTTCCCTTGAAGACGAAAAAATTTATATTTACTCTGGTAATGTAGAGCTATGAGCCATTCTTATAGCATGTTTGCAACCTGAAGCCATACTATTTGTGTGATTTGAAGAAGAAAAAAAAAAAACCTTAAGAGGAAATTTTAATTTATGGTGGTTCCAGCTTGGTAGCAGCCTCAGAGAACTGGCAGAGTAAATGCAAATCTTACTTTGAGGTGTATTGATCACCAACTAATTAAACAAAGAATAACTCAGAAAGTAAATGTAATGCAGTACTGTTTTCTAAATACAAAACTGAACCACGTCACCCCATTGCTTGAAATATTTCATGGCCTTTCAAAAGTTGAGCTCAATTCAACGTCTTCCCAATAACACAATTTTCTACTTATGATGCACTTTATCTCCAAAATTACATATCTGAGTTGTTTGGGAGTTTTAAAACACATGGGAGTGGAAGGAATTTCTCCAACAGAGCACCCAGCAATTATCTGCTGAAATGAAAGTTATGAGTACTACTTGACTGTTTAGAGATCTTTATACCACTGGGAAAAGAAGCAAAAGGAGGTGTTACAGTGTTGACCGCTATGTTGAAGGAGCTGCTGCTATTATATAGGATCAGGGAGAATGGCTGGAATTCAGGTAATTCCCTGGACCCCTTCTTTTACAACTATGCTTAAAACGTGGTTAAAAACAAATATGTAGTAGAAACTAAAGAAGGACCAGCAAGGTTTCAGATATTTAAAGAATGAATATTTGGAGCGTATCCCTGGGCAAAGGGTTTCAGATATTTAAAGAATGAATATTTGGAGTGTATCACTGGGCAAACAACCCCTACCAAGGGCAAGGGAACTGGAAAAGGTAATGCAGAAGAAATCATAAATGCCTGAGATGAAACTCTAACCCTGCTCATATTCCCTTCATTGCTGAGTCATTTTTCTTTTAGTAATTTCCTTTCTCTTTCACATTGCCCTCCACCAATATTGAAAATGGCATTTAGTGATGGTTATTAACCTTGCCACTTAGCCCATAATGTGAGTATTATGAGGACAAAATTGATCTCAACGAAACCACACAAGGAATAAACATTGCCCAGATATCCCCATACTTGGTGCAAGATGCAGGAACCGATCACAATTTTAGTCTATTTCCATTTGGGAAAGGGGTGAGTATAGTTTAGGTTGGTTGTAGATAACGTAAGAGGTAGAAATATTTGTGAAACTCCATATCAGGGTTTCTCAATCTTTTATTATTACCTCCCTCAGAAAGAAAAATCCAATTCAATTCAAATCTCCCTAATGAAGATTTTTGTCATGTAGAGTTAAACTTTGGAGGACCACAGACCTTTGAAATACTGTATTTGTTTCCTATTCCTGCTAGAACAAATTACCACAATCTAGCATCTTAAGGCATAATTTTTTTCTCTTATAATTCTGGAGGTCAGAAGCTCAAAATCAGGCTGACTGGGCTAAAACCAAAGTGTTAACAGATCTCTTCAATATATTCCATTTTTGCTTGAGTTAGCCAGTGCTTTCTTTTGCGTATATCCAAATAACTCTAACTCATTCAGAATAAGATAATTTCAGATACTAATCTAATACTTTCGGGGTCCAGGATTTCAAGAAAAAAAAAAAATCATCACAAAAGTCATTTCACTTCCACTTTGAGTCAAAAGAAAGGAAAGAAGTTAGGCAATTAACAATTAAATAACTAGAGTAGCACTATCCAACAGAATTATCTGTAATGATGTCAATGTCCTCTATTTCTGCTGCCCAGTACAGCAGCTACTCGCCTCATGAAGTGAGTGAGCACTAAGGAACTAAATATATAATTTTATTTAATTTGTATGTATCTTGATTTAAATGGTCGCATGTACCATACTGGACAGAGACAAATTCAAATGCTTATATTTTTGCGATTAAAGATAGTCTTACATATGAAAGAGCACCTTAAATAAGTGATTAGATCTTTAAACATGAACATGAATACTAATTACTCTAACTTTTTTTAAGACAACATCTCACACTATTACCAAGGAAGGAGTGCAGTGGTGCATTCATAATCACAATTCACTGCAGCCTCATTCACTGTAGCCTCAATCTCTTGGGCTCAAGTGATCCTCGTGTCTCAGCCTCCCAAGTAGCTAGGACTACAGGTGTGCATCACTGCACCTAGCTAATTTTTTTTTTTTTTTTACTCTTTGTAGAGATAGGGGTCTTATTATGTTGCCCAGCTGGTCTCAAACTCCTGGCCTCAGGTGATCCTCCCACCACAATCACCCAAAACTCTGGGATTATAGGCATGAGCCACTGTGCCTGGCCTACTTTAATTTTTACAAATACTCTGTATTAGTCTGCTCTTGCATTGCTATGAAGAAACGCTTCAGATTGAGTAATTTATAAAGAAAAGAGGTTCAACTGCCTTACACTTCCACAGACTGTACAAGCATGGCTCCAGCATCTGCTTCTGGTGAGGCCTCAGGCAGCTTCCAATCACGGCAAAACGTCAAAAGAGAGAAGGCAATATCATGTAGCAAGAGAGGAAGTAAGAGAGAGAGAGAAGGGGAGGTCCCAGACTTTTAAACAACCAGATCTCCTGTAAACTAACTGAGTGAGAATTCACTATCACTAAGGAGATAGTGCTAAACCATACATAAGGGATCCACCCCTATGATCCAATCACCTCCCCCCAGGCCCCATCACACTGGGAATCACATTTCAACATGAGATTTGGAGGAAACAAACATCCAAACCATATCACTCTTAAATTTTATAACAAAGATCCATGATCAGTAGGCTGGATATTTTGTTGCTCATATAGATCAAGACTCTTTCTCTTCACTACTCAAGGGCCCTTGGGCTGACATGTATAGATTAAGAAAATGGACTCCCTTGCCCTCTAGCTTCTATTTTGGGGTTAGTTTCTGGGAATTTCCTGCAGAAAGATGGAAGAGAGGAATGAAGTTAGATTATTTATCTCCAAGGCCGCTGTGGGCTACCAATTTCCCTCAACCACAGGCCACATTTCCTTTCCCACAGCCTTCTCCAAATGCCCTTTCTGTTTCATGCTTCTGGTAACTACTCCTCCATTTTTGCCTCTTCGGGCCTACAGATCATGATGGTGTCCCACTATTACTAATTCCCAGGTCCTTACTGTGCTATGGCTTTGCTGGTATGCCTCCACATACCCTGTCCTTATTTACTACCCTGTGTATTTATTACTCAGTTTGAGTATCCCATCTGTTTCCCCCCGACTGAAAAAAACAGTCAACATTTCCTTTTACTAATGATTGAGAATTAGGCTTAAGACCATAAGCTAACAAATTAATAGATTTTACCATCGAGCTAAAAGAGGACCCTAATCAAATATTTTACTGATGATTGCTATAGATATTCATCATTATACACACACACACACACACAAATATACACAGACAGAGTTAGGAATAAAATTTAACTAAAAACTCAAAGGGGAAGTAACAATGTTTCTAGTATTCAAAGTAGATAGCAAGGTTCTTCTACAAAAGTGTTTACAAATATATTGACATGAATACTAGATTGCACTTCGGTCAGACTCCTGGGAAGTTGAGGTTTTCAAATGCACTTGAAAAACAAGATAAAATGTCATTGGATTCCCATTCATTCAGTCTAGTTAGGTCACTATTAATCAAAAAAAGAAAGTGGAAATAGAATTTAGTGTTGTCAACCACACACGGTTGGAAACAAAATATGGAAAAACTTATTTTCTTTCCAAGATGAGAGTATGCTATATCCCAAAGAAACTTTAGAGCTCACCTAATCCAAGATGTTCCAGATTGTGCTGTGAGTGGTCCTGGGGTCCCTACAATGCTTCTACAGAGGATTCATTAGTCTGATAGGATTCAGCCCTTCACCCACCACCCTTATTTCAAGAGAAGCAATTCCAATTCTGATGTTAATCCCCAAATGTTTTAATTCGAATAAATAAGTCATTGTTAGACAAAAACAAAAGAAAAATATAAAAGCCATTTCTGATTCAAACCCATTTATTTACTTCCCATTAACTAACGGAGTTCTATCTAAGTAAGAAATTTCCTATCAAATACTTTGCTCCTCAACTTAGGTCCTAGAGTACCTTCCAATTGTTCTTACTGTCATATTACAGTCATTCTAATGAAAACATCAATGATTTCCTTTTACACACACACACATGCACACACGCGTGTATATATATATTAAACATGTATGTTAAGATCTAGATAATGTGTATTATATATATGCTTATTTATTTATAAAATTTTTAAGGATCTCTATTAGGATGTATGGTCCAAAGTTTAGTTGCTGGCTAGAGTAGTTAAAGTAACACTAGCTTCTCTAACAAATAAATCCAAAATATATTTTGCCTCAAACTCAATGGGATTTTATTTCTCGCTGGAAAGGTGATCAGCTCAGTGGAGCTGTCCTCCTTACAGTCATTCAAAGACCTAAAGTGACAGAGGCTTTGCCACCTTCAATATGTAGGGACCAAGGCCATGATGGTCATTTCCCTCCCAGCCAGGCCTAATGGGAAAGTAACACGGAAGACCACATCTGGAAGATTTTTCGAGGCCAGGAAAATGTGACATATATCACTTCTACTCACATTCCGTGAGCTAAAACTCAAGTTACATAGCCACCAAACTGCAACTGAGAATGGGAAGAAAGTCTAGACGTGTGCTCATGTAGGAAAGGACAGGGACTTGGAGACTATCTAGCAGCTCTGTCACAATGGCATTGAACCTCTCTTTCTTTCGATTCCCAAAACATATACCTAGGACACTGGAAGAAAGAGTCATCCCCATTTTCTAAATGGGAAAGCTCAAAGCACAATGTGCTGGCAGGAGAGGCCTCTCCCCTCTCTTAGGCCTAAGTCTTGTATTAAGTGTTCCAAACTGTCCTGATTATGCTAGGGAGAGGAGTCCATAGAAATGAGACCTAGCTCCACCACTGGCTCAGAGAATAACACTGGCTTCATTCGTTGCTTTATTTCCCAGCACACCATCTATGAAATTCACCGCCCTCTACAGGAGACATTTATCCTATTGACTTATGTCAGAAAACTATACACGTACTGCTTATTTCTCAAGTAGTGGTCTGTGGCTAAACCCTCTACCATAGTTATCAAAATGTACAGTAGTTATTTAAGATAACATCGGCTGCTTTCGAGAAATCCTGAAATCTCAGTGGCTTACCATATAATAAATGTATCTCTCATTCATATAAAGAAAAATAAGTGTTCCTGATCTGCTGCCAGTTCTCCTCTGAACATTAATTCAAGATCCAGCCTCCATTCAATTTACTGCTTTTCTGTTTTCAACATGTGGTTTCCAAGGTTACCCCAGGGATGTTCATCCAGACAGCCAGTGAGAAAAAGAGAGGATGGAGAAGGTGTGTCTCATTCTTGACCCTCTCTTCCTGCAAATGACACATAAATCACCACTGCTCACATTTTACTGACAAAGCTATTAGTATAGCCATGCCTAAACGTAAGGGAGACTGGGAAAATAGTTATTTCCCAGCAAGAGTTCTATGCTATAATAAGAAAGGCATAAGTTTTTGATGAAGAGCTAGCTCTCTGTGTTACAACTCACTAGGAGCCAGTAGAAAGAATCCCTTTACTTGGCTAGTTGTTATCAGTGCCACAAACAGTTCTATTTGCATAAATAATCACTTCCAGAGGGTTTTCTTTAGCCTGGTGTGGCCAAGCTTTCAACGTTAAGAGAACACTTTGAAATGTAAGCAAATTTTTATGAACAGGTATGCACTGCATTCTTAAAGGATCCATAGCTTTTACATTAGATTTTCAGAGGGCTTTAAGATCCACCAAACATTTTTTTAAAAAATCATTGCCATAGTAGGGTTTTTTTGGTTTGTTTTTGGTTTGTTTGTTTGTTTGTTTCGAGACAGAGTCTTGCCGTCGCCAGGCTGGAGTGCAGTGGCACGATCTCGGCTCACTACAACCTCTTCCGCCTCCCAGGTTCAAGCAATTCTCCTGTCTCAGCCTCCTGAGTAGTTGGGACTACAAGCACCCAAGCACCCGCCACCACTCCCAGCAAATTTTTTTTCTTTTTTCTTTTTTTTTTTTTTTTTTTGTATTTTTAGTAGAGACAGGGTTTCACCACGTTAGCCAGGATGGTCTCGATCTCCTGACCTCGTGATCCACCCACCTCAGCCTCCTAAAGTGCTGGGATTACAGGTATGAGCCACCAGGCCCAGCAGTAGGGTATTTTTTTTAAGTAGCTCTGCCCTTCTAGGCACCATTCCCTAACCCAGTGGTTCCCGTCATCAGACCCACTGAAGATCACTTTGAATGCACAGATTTCAAGACACTAACCAGTCCTATTTATTAACAATTAAGTTGGGCAGAGGGAATGACATTAGGCATCCTGGAAATACGTATTTTTTTTACAACTCTTCAAGGAGTCATTGTCCTTACTCCTTGGGCTAATCTAAACAGATGCATCGTTTATTGCAGAGAGGTGAGGATGCTTACTCCTCACTAATGCCAGCGATTAGCTGCCCGACTCAGAGCACATCTGTGTTCCCTACAGCCTCTTCAATGTTCCCAGATTGTTTCTAACATAAGCAACTTTCAGTACATTTATCAGACCCACTTTCCATTTCATACATCTCTTGAGTGCGCCTTTTTAATTATAATGACTGACATTGATTAACTATCTCTCATGTGCTGGGCATCATGCTTTTCACTCTATGTTTCATTTAAAATTCACAGCAACCCATTTACAGGGGTTTATAGACATGTATAACTTATGTGACATCACAGGGCTAAGGGCCTAAACCTATATTCAAACCTCGCTGCCTGATTCCAATCCATTTGTCTTATTCAAAAACCTACTTTTTTTTAAGAGACAGGGTCTTGCTATGTTGCTCAGGCTGGTCTCTAACTCCTGAGCTAGAGTAATCCTCTTGCTTTGGCCTCCCAAAGTTCTAGGATTACAGGCATGAGCCATCACATCTTGCCCTCAAGAACCTACTTTTAATCTCTCCTCTCCTCTTCTTTAGAAAATTGCAGGAATTTTTCATGGTTTTATTATTTGCTTCTCTAACCCTCAGCAGATTTTGCTTTCTCTCTCTGCTACTACTTTAGGTTCTTATCTTTCCTAGTTTAAAATTTTAATTCTGAGTAGTCTATGTGTAAAACAGGGAACCTTTATAAGTTTCTTAGTGGTAACAATGCATGTATAATTCTTCATCAATTTTTCAAGTCAGAAGCACCAAATGAAGTCGATGTGAAACATTCTGGGTCTTACCGGAATTCCAGGTAGAGCTACAAAGTCCTTTTTTCTGTTTTAACAGAAAGAGGAAAATGTTAGCTGCTATAAATCCACAGATATCCTTAGAGCTTTGATCACAACATGCATAGCTGAGTGAGGCTGTTAATGACAAACACTTCAAAAAATAATTAACTGTCATATCTGACTTGATGTCTCAAGGAATTCAAGATGTGATATCAAGAACTTGTGTTGAAACTCTAAATTATTTTGCAGCAGATGGCACATGGTTACATTTCCTTAATTCATTCTGTATAAATGCCCCACACTGGGAAGCGGCACAGCAAGATGGCAGAATAGAAAGTGCCACGGATCTTCCCCTTCACAAGAACACCAAGTTAACAACAATCTACACAAGAAAACACCATCATAAGAAATAAAAATCAGGTGAGCACTCATAGTACCTGGTTTTAACTTCATATCACTGAAAGAGCCACTGAACTGAAAAGATAGGGAAAACAGTCCTGAATCTCCAATGCCACCCCCATCCCACATTGGCTGCATGGTGCTAACAGCGGCTCTGGTGCTGGGGGAGGGAGAAGACTGCAATTGTTAGGCTTTGAACTCAGTGCTGTCTTGTTAGAGCAGAAAGGAAAACCAGTCCAAACTCAGCTGATACCCACCCACAGAGGGAGCATTTAAACAAACCCCAGCCAGAGGAGAATCGCTGGTCCCTGTGGTCCAAACTTGAGTGCCTGCAAACCTCGCCACCAAGGGCTACAACACTCTGTGTCTCCAAGTGAACTTGAAAGACAGTCTAGACCATAAGGACTGAAACTCAGGTGAGTCTTAGTGCTGAACTAGACCCAAGACAGTGGACTTGGGGGGTGTGACATGAGACATACTGAGACACCAGCTGAAGCAGCCAAGGGAGTGCTGGCATCACCCTCCCCTAACCCCAGATGGCACAGCTTGCAGCTCCAAAAGAGACACCTTCCTTCCTCTTGAGGCAAGGATAGGGAAGAGTGGGGAGTACTTTGTCCTACATCTAGGATACCAGCTCAGCCATAGCAGGATAGGGCACCAGTCAGAGCCACAAGACCCCCATTCAAGGCCCTAGCTCCCAGATTACATTTCTAGACATGCCCTGAGCCAGAAGGGAACCTGCTGCCTTGAAGGAAAGGACCCAGTTCTGGCAGCATTCATTACCTGCTAGCTGAAGAGCCCTTGGGCCTTGAACAACTAGCAGTGATACCCAGGTACTACATCAAGAGCCTTGGGAGAGCCTCTGAGACTTGCAGGCTTCAGGTAAGACTCAGCACATTACCAGCTGTGGTGACTACGGGGCAAAACTTCTTCCACTTGAGAAAATCAGAGGGAAAAGTAAAGGAGACTTTGTCTTGCACAGCCACAGGTAGGTAGAGCACCAAGTGAGCTTTTGAGGGCACTGATTCCAGGACTTGATTTGTGGATGGCATTTGTGGACCTCCCCTGGGCCAGAAGGGAGCCCACTTCCCTGAAGGGTAAGTCCCAGGACAGACAGCATTCACAAGCTGACTTAAGAGACCTTGGGCCTTAAGGGAACATCAGCAGTAGTCTGGCAATACTCCTCATGGCCTGGGGTGGCAGTGGCTACAGGATGAGGCTCCTATGCCTTTGCAAAGGGGAGGGAAGAATGGAAAGGACTGAATCATGTGGTTGGAGTTCCAGCTAAGCTGCAGTACAAGAGAGCACCAGATAGACTTCTAAGGTTTTTGACGCTAGTACCTGAATTCCAGACAGCACTTCTGGACCGACCCAGGGCCCCATCATCCATTCCCTGAAGGGAAGGATGCAGGCCTAAATGGCCTTGCAACCCGCATATTGTAGAGCCCTGGGGCCTTGAGTGAACATAAGTGGTCAACAGGGAGTAGTTTCAGCCAGCCTTGGGTGAGACCAAGTGCCATGCTGGCTTCAGGTCTGATGCAGTACATCATAGTGGTGGTGGCAACAGGTCACATGTGTCACTCCAGCTGCAGCTTTAGGTAGTTCAGAATAGAGCGCAAGATACTCTGTATGTTTGGAAGAAAGCAAGGGAAGAGAACAAGAGTTTCTGGCTGGTAACCCAGAGAATTCTCCCAAATCTTGTCCAAGACCATCAAAGTGGTATACCTCTATAAGCCTGCAAGAACCACAGCGTTCCTGGGCTTGGGGTGCCCCCTAAAGCAGATATAGTTGAGGTCACAACACTCAAGTCCTTTCAAATATCTGGAAAGCCTTCCCAAGAAGAATGGCCACAAATAAGCCCAGACAGTACAGACTACAATAAATACCTAACACTTCAATGCCCAGATGCTAAAGAACATCTATTAGCATCAACACCATGCAGGAAACCATGACCTCACCAAATGAACTAAACGAGGCACCAGGGACCAATCCTGGAGAAACAGAAATATGTGACCTTTTAGACAGAGAATTCAAAATAAATGTGTTGAGGAAACTCAAAGAAATTCGGGATAACACAAAGAAAGAAAACAGAATTCTGTCAGATAAATTTAACAAAGAGATTGAAGTAATTAAAAAGAATCAAGCAAATTCTAGAGCTGAAAAATGTAATTGGTATACTGAAGAACGCATCAGGATCCTTTAATAGCAGAATGGAGTAGGCAGAAGAAAGAATTGGTGAGGTTGAAGATAGGCTTTTAAAAAATACACAGAGGAGACAAAAGAAAAGAGAATTAAAAACAAGGAAGCAGACCTACAGGATCTAGATAAAAGCGCAAAAGGGCAAACTTAAGAGTTATTGACCTTTAAGAGGAGGTAGAGAAAGAGATGGGGGTAGAAAGTTTATTCAAAGGGATAATAATAGAGAACGTCTCAAACCTACAGAAAGATATCAATATTCAAGTACAAGAAGGTTATAGAACACTGAGGAGATTCAACCCAAAGAAGAATACCTCAAGGCATTTAATAATCAAACTCCCAGAGATCAAGGAGAAAGAAAGGATCTTAAAAGCAGCAAGAAAAAAGAAACTGCCTACAATGGAGCTCCAATACATCTGGCAGCAAACTTTTCAGTGGAAACCTTACAGGCCAGGAGAGAATGGCATGACATTTTTAAAGAGCTGAAGGAAAAAAAGTTTTATGCTAAAATAGTATATCTGGTAAAAAAAAAAAAATCCTTCAAACATGAAAGAGAAATAAAGACTCCCAGACAAACAAAAGCTGAGGGATTTCATCAATACCACACCTGTCCTACAATAAATGCTAAAGGGAGTACTTCAGTCAGAAAGAAAAGGACGTTAGTAACCGTAAATATTCACCTGGAGGTACAAAACTCACTGCTAATAGTACACAGAATATTATAACAGTGTAACTGTGGTATGTTAACTACTCTTAAGTGGAAAGACTAAATGATGAACCAATCAAAAGTAATAACTACAATAGCTTTTCAAGACACAATACAATAAGATACAAATAGAAACAACAAAAGTTAAAAAGCAGGGGGACAAAATTAAGGCATAGAGTTTTTATTAGTTTTCTTTTTGCTTGTTTATACAAACAGTGTTAAGTTGTTATCAGGTTAAAATAATGGGTTATAAGCTAGTATTTGCAAGCCTCATGGTAACCTCAGACCAAAAACTCTACAATGGGTAAACAAAAAAATGAAAAGCAAAAAACTAAATCATATCACCAGAGAAAACCACCTTTAATAGAAGACAGAAAGGAAAGAAGACCATAAGACAACCAGAAAACAAATAAAACAAAGTGACAGAAGTAAGGACTCACTTATCAACAATAGCATTGAATATAAATGGACTAAACTTTCCAACAAAAAGACATAGAATGGCTAAATGCATGAAGAAGACCCACTGATCTGTTGCCTACAAGAAACACACTTCACCTATAAGGACATATATAGCATAAAAATAAAGGGATGTAAAAAAATATTCCATGCCATTGGAAACAAAAAAAGAGCAGGAGTCACTATACTTACATCAGACAAAATAGATTTCAAAAACAAAACTATAAGAAGAGACAAAGAAGGTCACTATATAATGATAAAGGGGTCAATTCAGCCAGAGGATGTAACAATTTTAAAAATATATTCACCTAAC
This sequence comes from Symphalangus syndactylus, assembly GCF_028878055.3. Classification (NCBI taxonomy): domain Eukaryota; kingdom Metazoa; phylum Chordata; class Mammalia; order Primates; family Hylobatidae; genus Symphalangus; species Symphalangus syndactylus. The sequence goes on along the minus strand of NC_072428.2, from coordinate 98,869,499 downwards.
ACTGGAGCACCCAGATATCTATAACAAGTATTATTAGAGATAAAGAGAAAGACAGGCCGAAATACAATAATAACTGGAGACTTCAGCACCCCACTTCAGCAATGGACAGATCTCCAGACAGAAAATCAACAAAGAAACATCAGACTTAATCTGCACTATAGACAAAATGGATCTAATAGGTCCAGAACATTTTATCTAAGACCTGCAGAATACACATTCTTTTCCTCAGCACATGGATTATTCTCAAGTATACACCATATGTTAAGCCACAAAACAAGACTTAAAATATTTGAAAAAAATTGAAATAATATCAATGAGCACAATGACCACAATGGAATAAAACTAGAAATAAGTAACCAGAGGGATTTTGGAAACTATATAAATACATGGAAATTAAACAATATGTTCCTAATGACCACTGGGTCAATGAAGAAATGAAGAAGAAAACTGAAAATTTTTTTAAACAAATGGTAATGGAAACACAATATACCAAAACCTATGAGATACAACAAAAGCAGTACTCAGTAGGAAGTTTATAGCTATAAATGCCTATATCAGAAAAGAGGAAAAACTTCAAATAATCAATCTAATGATGCATCTTAAAGAACTAGAAAAACAAGAGCAAACCAAACCCAAAATTAGTAGAAGAAATAATAATCAGAGCAGAAATGAAATTGAAGTAAAAAAATACAAAAGATCAATGAAAAAAATGACTGACTTTTTGAAAAGTTAGAAAAAATTGACAAACCTTTAGCCACACTAAGAAAAAATGAGAGAAGATCCAAATAAATAAAATCAGAGATGAAAATGAGATGTTACAACTAATACTGCAGAAATTCAGAAGATTATTAATGGCTACTATGAGCAACTATGTGCCAATAAATTGCAAAATCTAAAGGAAATGTACAAATTCCTAGTTACATACCACCTACCAAGATTGAAGAAATCCAAAACCTGAACAGTCCAATAAAAAATAACAAGATTAAAGCCATAATAAAAAATCTTCCAGTAAAGAAAACCCGGGACCTGATGGCTTCACTGCGGAATTCGACCAGACATTTAAAGAAGAATGAATACTAATTCTACTCAAACTATTCCAAAAAACAAAGAGGAGGAGGAAAGGCTCCCAAACTAATTTTATGAGACCAGTATTACCCTGATACCAAAACCAAAGACATATCAAAAAAAAAAAAACTGCAGGCCAATAACTCTGATGAATGTTGATGCAAAAATCCTCAACAAAATACTAGCAAACCAAATTCAACAATACATTGGAAAGATCATTCATCATGACCAAGTGGGATTTATTCCTGGGATGCAAGGATAGTTCAACATATGCAAATCAATCAATGTGATACATCATATCAATAGAATGAAGGACAAAAACCATATGATCATTTCAATTGATGTTGGAAAATAATTTGATAAAATTAAACATCCCTTCATCATTTAAAAAACCCTTAAAAAGCTTGAGATAGCAGAAACATACCTCAATATAATAAAAGCCATATATGACAGACCCACAGCTGGTATCATACTGAATGGGGAAAACCTGATAGCCTTTCCTATAAGATCCGAAAGAGGACAAGGATGCCCACTGTCACTACTGTTATTCAACATAGTACTGGAAGTTATAGCCAGAGTTGCTAAAATGTCCATACTACCAAAAAATCCACAGATTCAGTGCAATGCCTCTCAAAATACTGATGACATTTTTCACAAAAATTTACAAAATCTAAAATTTATATGGAACCATGAAAGACCCAGAATAGCCAAAGTTATTCTAAGCAAAAAGAACAAAACTGAAAGAATCACACTATCTAACTTCAAATTACACTACAGAGCCATAATAAAAAAACAGCACAGTACTGGCATAAAAACAGACACATAGACCAATAGAACAGAATACAGAAACCAGAAACATGTCCACACATCTACAGTGAACTCGTTTTTTACAAAGATGCCAAGAACAAACACTGGGGAAAAAACAGCTTCTTCAATAAATGGTGCTGGGAAAACTGGAAATCCATAAGCAGAAGAATGAAACTAGACCTCTGTCTCTCATCATATACAAAAATCAAATCAAAATAGATTAAAGACTTAAATTTAAGATCTAAAACTATGAAACTACTACAAGAAAACTTTGAGGAAAATCTCCAGGACATAGGCCTGGGCAAAATTTCTTGAGCAATACCCCAAAAGCACACGCAACCAAAGCAGAAATGGACAAATGAGATCACATTAAGTTAAAAAGCTTTTGCACAGCAAAGGACACACAACAAAGTGAAGAGAGAATGCACTTTTGCACAACAAAGTGAAGAGAGAATGCACAGAATATTTGCAAACTGAGAAATGAGAAAATATTTGCAAACTATCCACCTGACAAGGGATTATTAACCAGAATATGTAAGGAATTCAAACAACTCTATAGGAAAAAATCAATCCAATCAAAAGATGGGCAAAAGATTTGAATAGACATTTCTCAAAAGAAGACATACAAGTGGCAAACAGGCATATGAAAAGGTGCCAAACATCACTGATCATCAGAGACATGCAAATCAAATTTACAATGAGATACCATCTCACCCCAGTTAAAATGGCTTATATCCAAAAGACAGGCAATAACAAATGCTGGTGATGATGTGGAGAAAAGGTAACACTTCTATATTGTTGGTGGGAATGTAAATTAGTACAACCACTATGGAGAACAGTCTGGAGGTTCCTCAAAAATCTAAAATTTGAGCTACCATATGATCCAACAATGCCACTGCTGGGTATATACCCAAAGAAATCAGTATATTGAAGCAATATCTGCCCTCTTATATTTGTTGCAGCACTGCTTACAATAGCTAAGATCTGGAAGCAACCTAAGCGTCCACCAACAGATAAATGGATGATGAAAATGTGGCACATATACACAATGGAGTACTATTCAGCCATAAAAAAGAATAAGATCCAATCATTTGCAACAGCATGGATGGACTGGAGATCATTATGTTAAATGAAATAAGCCAGGCACAGAAAGACAAACATCACATCTTCTCACTTATTTGAAGGATCTAAAAATCAAAACAATTGAACTTAACGGACACAGAGAGTAGAAAGATGGTTATCAGAGGCTAGGAAGAGTAGTAGGGGGCTGGGGAGCAGGTGGGGTTGGTTAATGAGTATAAAAAATAGAAAGAATGAATAAGATCTAGTATTTAATAGCACAACAGGGTGAATATAGTCAATACTAACTGTACATTTTAAAATAGCTTAAAGACTATAATTCAATTATTTGTAACTCAAAGTATAAATGCTTGAGGGGATGAATCCCCGTTCTCCATGACATGCTTATTTCACATTACATGCCAGTATCAAAACATCTCACGTACTACACAAATATATAACATTGTGTACTAGAAGAATTAAAAATTTTTTAAGTAAAATTAAAATGTCCCATGTTACATCTTTCTGAGTCCCTGTCTCTGATTTCTGGCCCTGCTGACCTGGTATGACTAAGCTCCGTTAGCATCTGAAAGGCAAGTCTAGAATCACCAGTACCATAAGGAAGTAGTTACAACTGTTGAAATGGCACAAAGCTCCTAATCATAAAAATTTACTTTAATTTTCCCATTGAGTAAGCCACTTCCATCACTTGATTGGCATTAGGAGATATGAGTGATGTTTGTTAGTTTTTTTCTATTATTTTTCATGGGAGTAAGTAGGAAAGGAAAGGAAAGGAGAATAAAGCATACGTCAGTCAATGACACTATGTTTTGCATTTCATTAATAGATCAAAATGGTTAAAAGGTTAAAAATGGTTTATAATGAATTTTTCAAGGATTTTAGTTGTTTCTGCTATTTCTAAACACCATAATAGCCAAGATAAAGAAAAGGAATATATCGCCTACACATTATATCACCTGTAATAAGAGATCAGAGACAGAAAGACTTGAGTACATATGTCAATGGTTTAATACATTAATTTAAAAATTCATTAAACATTGTACCTTACATACATAGATACTTCATAGTTACTTCTGGCAGCCAGCACAGTTTTAACTGTAACAGGCCAGCAGCTACCTATCAATGCAGAATCTTCCTCCACATCATCTTTCTCTTGGCTTTGTTTATACCATAACTTTTAATCCTTTGGTCTTCTTGTACCCTCCAGTCTTTTACCCTGAGCTAATAAATATATTTAAATTTCTTCTATCCTAAAAGGATATCCCTTTCATTGGCCCAGGCCCTATCTTTAACTCTGTGCTTAATTTCCTTCTATGTTCAGCTGCTTTGGAAGAATATTCTACTCTAGTTAATTCTACATCCTCACTTCCCATTTCCCACTCTCCACCAACCATGAAAAGCTGGTTTTCACCTCCCACCTACCCACCACACACTTGCTTCAACTCTAAAACTTGCTCTGCAAATGGCCACCACCTATCTTCATATGTCAAATTTGCTCATTGTCTGTTATTACAGTGTTAGTCCCCTGTGTTCTACTTGGGAATGCTAGAGGCTCACTTCTTTCTAAAATTATATATCATTGGTTTCCATGGGATTATTCTCTCCCGGGTTTACCTCTACTCTGACTGTTCTGCTATCTCCTGCATGACTATTTTTGCTTCTCCTCCGCCTGTCTCTTGATTGCTGGTGTTCTACACGGTTTTATTTTCTCCTCACTTTTTCTGCACATTGCTCTTCTCTGTATATATTTTTCTCAGGTGATATCATTTGAGCTAATGATTTGAACTCTCACCTATGTGCTAATGGCAAACAAAGCAAGTTCCACAGCCCTGCCCTCTGCCCTGACCTTCAGATGCAATTAACCAAATGTCTTCTAGATATATTCACCTGAATATCTAGTTATCTCTGTTTAATACAAGCAAATCTGAATATAACATCTTCTCCTCCTAAGACAATAGAAGCTCTCCAGATTCATTCCTCCTTGGTTCCCAGTAACATTTGTGGTAACAATGTCTTTGGGGATAATATCTGAGCTAGACTACCAAGGAGTCATTTTTTATCCACAGCCCTCGCTGTGTGGATGGTAGGCCATTGGTTCTCTCTGCCCTACAGTTGGTTGGAGCAGGAGACAGAAAGATGCAGGCTTTTGTGGTGCAGCTGAGTCTCAGGAATGGCTCAACACAAGAGGAAAGATGCATGAGCTCCTGACACTAAGACTCAAGGGTGGCCTTGAATCCAGAACCACCACACCTGTGAAACCCAGACCTCTTTTGACTCCTAATCTTAGAAGAGAGTTATCTTACGCTCCACACAATTGAGAAGGGTCTGTTTCTTGCAACAAAAATAATCTTGACTAATAATATAATTTAAAAAACACTTGTATCTTTAAATCAAAGGACCTCAACACCTAAACAGGACAACAGTGCAATTTCTATACTATACAATGTCTCTCCCGCCTACAGGCCCCCATTGCTAAAAAACCCCCAAATTGACTCTAATTATCCATATAATTTATCTAGCTAAGTAAAATCTTAGGCAACACACTAGCTCTATTCCAATTCTCTTCTCATTCAGCAGCTCAGAGTCTAAAATGTCGAATATAAATTATTAAAGAATGCATTTAAAAAGTCATTTCTGTAGGTTTCCAGAATTTCTGAGGCTGCACTTTTGCTAGCTGTTTTAATAATCCTTCTTTAACTTCCATTTGTTAAATTATCTTTAATCAACAAAAGTGCTGTTGCATGAGGTATACAAATGGGAAAGAACAAAACGTTCCTCAAGGTGCCTTCTCTTGGAATGAGCCAAAGAAGTGACTCTTAAGTCGTGCTGATTTTAAGAAAAGGTACACTCTGAGTTCTAGCATGAAATGACAGATTCCATCATAAAAGGAATCCAGATGGTCTAGGTACTGCCTGACATCTAATGATAATATTCATAATTGTTAAGTTTAAAAGCGTTTCACGTGTAATCACTTCTTTCAGGAATAAAATGGAGTCCTGTCTGAGATAAGCCTGGGCTTAGCTATTTTTTAGTGAGTCAGAAGCATTACAAAATATCTAAAGGTGAAAGCGATTTGTCACAGTAACATGTAATAATTGAAAGTTTTTAACTCTTGCATTCTGAATGGATGTTTTCCTTAAAAACACGCTCTGATATTATTTGACAGCAACTAAGTAGCTCACAGTAGACATTTGAAATAGAGGCAGTACCAGCTCCCCTGACAAAATTTTAGAAGGAATAAATACAATCTTCCAGTCTAACTAATTTTCAGAAGTCTTAACTGATTTTTTTTTTTTTTTTTTTTTTGAGACGGAGTCTCACTCTGTTGCCAGGCTGGAGTGCAGTGGCACGATCTTAGCTAACTGCAATCTCTGCCTCCTGAGTTCAAGCGATTCTCCTGCCTCAGCCTCCCAAGTAGCTGGGACTACAGGTGCCCACCACCATGCCCAATGAACTTTTTGTATTTTTAGAGAGACGGGGTTTCACCATGTTGGCCAGGATGGTCTCGATCTCCTGACCTCGTGATTCACCTGCCTCGGCCCCACAAAGTGCTGGGATTACAGGCATGGGCCATTGCGCCCAGCCTTAACTGATTATTTTATTAGGGCTTCCATCCCAGAAAAGTGATAAATATATCCAGCCTCTATAATGCAAACTATAAATAGTTAATCCTGTAGTTTTCCAAACAACTATGACTCACCATGAATCATGGTGAAGGAAGGGGAAATAAAGGAAAAGGAAGGGGGAAAGAAAACACGATGTTGAGCTGTATTTTCTCATTCAACACCTGGGTTATTCATTAGGCTTTTTTTAATATCTCTGTAGTCATATCCCTAAAAGCTTAATTCTGTATGCAGAGCAAAAATTAAAAGTGAGACATGATTCAACAAAGGTTTGTTAAACTTTTCCCTTACACTTACCAGGAATCCTATTGTCCAAGTCATCATTTGAATTCATTTAAGCTCAGCTGAAATCTGCAGGCAATTATTTTCACTAAAAGGCTACAGTCTTATTTTTTCCACTTATGAACTCAGAGTGTCATAATCTTGGCTTTCAATTTTGGGATATAAGAACTTATTATCATACAGTAAAATCACCAGCCTAGCTAATCTAGGATATCACTCTAGCAATTAAAAGATCCACATTGGCCAGGCACGATGGCTCACACCTGTAATCCCAGCAATTTGGGAGGCGGAGGCGGGCAGATCATCTGAGGTCAGGAGTTCGAGACTAGCCCAGCCAACATGGCGAAACCCCGTCTCTACTAAAAATACAAAAATTAGCCATGCGTGGTGGCACACACCTTTGTCCCAGCTGCTCCAGGGGCTGAGGCAGGAGAATCACTTGAACCTGGGAGGCAGAGGTTGCATTGAGCCGAGATGGTGCCATTGCACTCCAGCCTGGGAGACAAAAGCGAAACTCTGTCTCAAAAATAATAAAAAATAAAAGATACACATTGATGATACATATTAATAAATTTTAATAAAATCATAAGCCTCTGATCATCCTGAGTGAAAAAATAAATTCATGAAAAATGGCTACCAATAACATGAGATAATTAAATCAACTTTCCCTCTACTGTTTAATATGCTGCTTTGGAATTTCAGCAAACTCAAATTATGTATATATTTATTTGTGCACACACACACACACATACTAATGAACATACACACACATAGGTCCACATTCTCCAATACACCTTGTACCAAAAATAACAGATTAGGATTACCAAATCATAAACAATATGGATTATATCCTACCAATGTTGAAATATGTTTAAGCAATCTAGGAGAAGAATGGTTCATTACAGGTATGGTAAACTAGTAAACTACTATTTATCTAAAATATTTATGTATATCAGAGGTAATTTAATAAATTATATTTAAAAACTCGTTGAAGAAATACCCCCATAAGCACATGGAGTGTACTTTCAATTTAGAAAGACAAAAAATACAAAGATGTGAAAATATATTGAATGCAAAAGGAATTTGGCAAAGAGACAATTCAGGTGAGCTGGATAAATCAAGAGAATTTTTAAAGCAGTGGTTCTCAACCTTGGCTACACATCAGAATTACCTTGGGTTCTATTTATTTAGGTTCTGATTTATTTGGTCTTAGTTGTAGGCTTGGCATTGGAAGTATTTTAACTCTCCAGATAATGGTAATATGCAGCCAAAGTTAAGAATCACTGCTCTAACTGATACAAGCTGTGAAACTGTCTCTCCGACAGGACTGGAATGAGTAGAAGAAAGTGCATCAAGAAAAGGGAATGGGTAATGTAAAATCAGGCACCGTCATTCAAAGGAGAGATAACCTGAGAAGGAAATACTGTTGGCAAAAGCTCGAGCCACACTGTATCTCAGCCAGAGCACTCTATAATGGCATTTACTTAGTGAGGGCCTAACAGCTCAGAGCACAGACTTCAGTATACACATTGAGAATATCAATTAACAGATGATCAGTCTCTCAGAGACTTTTCTCAATAATTGGACTCACAAAATATTAAGATATCAGTCAGAACGCCAAAGCATGCCTTTATAATAAGAGACCTAACAGTCCCGTGGATTGTATGTCATATTGACACTGGGACAAAGCTATATGAGAAGCCAAATTATAATCAGAAGGTAGTGTAAAGAATCAGAATAAGGGCAACCAATTGTATGGTTTCAGTACCTAATACAGCAAGTATGGAGAGCAGGAGGCTTCCACTCCACTACATACACATTCCTGATTCATGGACCAGATACTCATGCAATTTTGGAGCAACTTTTCTCTAAGATGGTGCCCTTACTCCTCGTTTGTCTCTGCTTTCATGCTACTGCCTGCCTCCATTGGTATCTCCTTCCTTTATCAATGTTCATGCCATAGATTATATTACAATTAAGCTTGATTTATTCTTCCAGATTTGGACCTGGAAGCATAATATCTCTAATCATTATATTTGGATTTTATTTTTCTAAGTCTCAGATATCTGAAGAAAACTTAGATTCTGAGTTTTTGCTACCTCTAAGAGAGAATTGGGAATGAGAAGGCAGAGAATTGAAGCCAAGGGGACATATTCAGCAGCAATGAGAAGTCAGTTTGTACAGATCTGGTAAGGACAATAAACATGATGTACTATGCATAGGTTGAGTATCCTTTATCCAAAATGCTTGGGGCCAGAAATCTTTTGGACTTTGGATTTTTTTATTATATTTACTGGTTGAGCAGTCCAAATCTGAAAATCTACAGTTCAAAATGCTCCAATGACCATTTCCTTTGAGTGTCATGTCAGCACTCAGAAACTTTGGATTTTGGAGCATTTTGAATTTTGAATTTTCAGATTAGAGATATTCAACCTGTATTCATTTGTTTATACCTTCTTCTTTCTCTATCAAAATGTTGAGCATAAACAAGAATTATCAATTATTATTTGGACATTTGAATGTTATGTGTGAATATATATACAAGTATTACATATATACACATATATATTATTTAACTCAACAAGAGCTTATTTATTTGCCTTTGCTTCTTCTTAGAAAATCAGTTGGATAGTGAGTAGGGCTCCCTTCTTTCCTTCTTGCAACTATTATTTGTAAAGGAACTCTTCTCACTGTAGTGCTGTCCCAACACTCCAGATCAGATTGGCTTTGGAATCACAGTGTTTATGCTATTTCATGATTAATCTCTTTTTCATTTCAAAAAAAGTTACTGTTAAAAGATGAAGTCAACACTTTGGTTTTGAAAAATTCAAATAAGAAGAAAATATCATAACTTACCTAGATATCATCTATGAGTATTGCTCCTGAAATATAAAAAGGATGGAAATATAATTTCTAATCACTGAACTTTAAAAGTAAATTAGTTATTTTAGCTCATCTACTGGGTGGAATTGAAGCCTTGGTTCATTTTTTTAAAGTGAAAACAGAGATTTAGACATCATATACACTTAATGTTGTATTAGAATTAGTTAACTTGTAGGTGACACTTGACTTTTTGTCATTTTATATTTAAGCTTAGTTACAACTCACAGCATCTCTGGAAGGTTAGCATGTAATATGATTTGGCTCTGTGTCTCTATCCAAATCTTATCTCAAATAGTAATCCCCACATATCAAGGGAGGGACCTGGTGGAAGGTGATTGGATCATGAGGGTGGTTTCTCCCATGCTGTTCTCATGATAGTGCGTGAGTTCTCACAACATCTGATTGTTTGTATGTGGTGCGGTCCCTCTCTCTCTCATTCTCACTCTCCCGCCTCCATGTAAGACATGCCTTGCTTCCTCTTCACCTTCCACCATGATTGTAAGTTTCCTGAAGCTTCCCCAGCCATGTGGAACTGTGAGTCAATTAAACTTCTTTTCATTATAAATTATCCAGTCTCAAGTAGTTCTTTATAGCGGTATGAAAACGAACTAATACAGCAGGATTCATCCAAACCTCAACTAAGAAATTTATTCAGAGGAGCTACACTCATAAGTTCATACTCTAGGTTCCAAGTTCTATCCTTAGCCTATTGCCCAGGTTAAAATCATGCTGCAAGACTGAGTTTACCCTCAGATAATTCTGACTGATCAACTCTCTGGTTGGATGCTCTTTTCCGCTGTTAACTCTGATGCCCACTCAAGAGTTACCACTGACCTTGATCACTTTGGTTTGCCTTTATTCCATTGAGGACCTCACTTTAACAGACACAATTAGTATTCATACCCAAAACGTTCTGCTTGTTCTCTTCCCTACTCCAATGCTTGGCATCTACCAGACACATCATAAACTAATGGTAACACCCTTTCAATCTTTTCCCTACTTGATCCTCAAACCAAAGATATGTAATCTTAAACTTGATCTCCTTATTTCCAATTTCCAACACTTGCTAATCCTATCTCCTCAGAATATATGAATTGAATGTGCTTAATGTCCTAGGTTGATTCCAAGGAAGAAACCAACATCCATTTCTCCTCTACACTTGTAAATATAAGAAATATTGATGGTTTCAAAAAGTTTTCAAGTGTATTCAACATTTTTTACAGAAATCAGTTGTGCAGGGTATGATTAAATATATTTATTAAAACACATTTTTGAGCTATCACTTCAAGGAAAATCGATATTTCAATTTCCATCAAATATTTAAGTAATTCAGGAGGCTTAAGTGAATACATTCTGCATTCTAAAAATAATCTTTCTTTTCAGTGGACATTTTCAAATTCTATAAGAATTTTCATCTGAATTAATACAAATCACTATTAGATCATTAACAGTAATTAAGGATATTCTATTTTAGTCTTTTTTCTGAGTTTTTTTCTTTCTTTTTTATAACTAATATAATTCTGATATAGTCATGCTGGAGAACTTCAGCCAAAGAATTCTCAGTCAGAAAAACAAAGTCATAAGATACAAGGGAGAGAGAGATAGAGATAAAGAGAGAGAGAGAGGTTAAAATGAAGTACACGCATGTTTCTAAGACCAGAACAGCACGGTAAATTCACACTCCTTAGTTAACTTCTTTCACACCCCAAATTCTCTGTAGACCTTCCCAACATATCAAGAACAAAAAAGAATCACTTTTTTGCATCTTTCCATTTCCGCAAAACTCTAGGGTAACAGGTCTTGTTCATACTTTTACAGACACATCATTTTTTAGCTCCCTTCTTGCTGAGAAAATTGGTGAAGTTAAAAACCTGCTGGGATTCTGATTTGAAATAAGAGGTACCACCATAATTCAAAAAGTAAGACTTAATTTGTAAAGCTTCAACCACATTTGCAAGAAATCAGTTGTCCTGTCCGTTTCTCCATCTGTAAAACAAGGATAATAGCACCTACCATGGTTATTGTGAAGCATGAATGAAAAGCCTGGTGCAGAGAAGGCAGCTGTTGGAGTTGTTACTTCTGGGTGATGCTTTTAGATGTGAAACTGAGGGAAACTTTTGTCTCTAGTGCTGCCTTGAGCAAACAATCACTTTGCCAAGTAATGAATTCAACCAGAATTTATACTCCCTATATATGGCAGAGTTGAGAAAAGCTCACAAATACTCTAATGCTTCAGGAGAGGTGGTGGCTTTGTGCATATATTTTCTTTTCTTTATGGTATAATGTATATGGCAATCTTATTCTTCAAGTTAAATATTATTTTGAATCATTAACAATATCTACTATGTATTGTTTCATAAAATAATGAGCTCTAGTGTATATGTTAGAGTTCAGCAAGCTCAGATGTGTGTGTACAGACTTTCTTAAGGCAATTTTCTCTGTATGTCATCTCAACAATTACATCCTGTATATGACAGGCACAGATATCCTCTCAGAAACAAGCAGTGTTTGGTCTAAAAGATTAAACATGCCTGAAAATGTGTCCAAGGCTGACTCTTGAAAATCTGATTACAAAACAGTACATTTCTTCATTGTTCTAAAGACAAAAAAAATGGGAGGATACTTTAGAGAAAATGTGTAATCCCACTTCTGAACATATATCAAAGACAATGAAATTGTATCCCAAAAAGATATCTGCACTCCCATGTTCTTTGCAGCATTATTTAGAATAGCCAAATGTGAAAATAACCTAAGAGCCTGAAAATTGATGAATGAACAAAGAAATTATGGTGTGTGTATACACAATTACATACATAATGTACATATGTATACACACACACCATAATTTTTTTGCCAATTGATTCGTGTGTATGTGTGTGTGTGTGTGTGTGCGTGATGTAGAAGGAACATGAAAAACCTGGCTGAGGCATGTCCCAAACCTCATGCTTTTGGCAAGCTTTTGGCATTACAATTCTTTAAACCAACCTAGCTCAACCACATTAAATACCTGCTCTGCTTCCATAATAAATGGCCTCAAAAATCCATACTTCAACTCTAAAATTCACCCATACCATTCTCACTGGGCTACACTATATCATTGATCTCTTCAACACAGCTTCCCACCAGCCACAACAATTTTAAGTCCCAATTTTGCTCCATGCTTCAGCTATGCTTTCCTGACAAATAAAATTGATTGATAGCTTGTTTTGATCCGCAGTCTTATCTTTTTGATACTAACACTTTCCTAAAGCCAGTCACCATTTAGAGGAACCCAGACTAGGGACAGGAAGTCCCCAGGCTGGAACCTTACCCCAGGATCCTGAAGGAACAACTGTCTTACCGCAGATCCTGAAGGACCAACTGGCCAGATCCACTGCTCACCAGGAGCTCCCCCGCAAGAAGTCTGATGGAACGTTCCTCAGAAGAGGAAACAGAAATTATGGAGTGGATCACCCGAGCAGTAGAAAGTGCTCAGCAGTGCTTTTGGAAGTGGGAGTTATCCCTGGATGTTGAACTATTTATTCAGTTGTCACACAAATATTTATTGAGTCTTTTGTGTTCTAGGCACTGTTCTATACACTAAGGATAAAGGAGTGACCAAGTCAGAGAATGTTTCTTTTCTCCTGGAGCTAGTATACTACTTGGGGGAGGCAGACACCAAACAAACAAACAAAAATACTACATACATAAATACATAACTAAAACCATGATAGTGCAAAGCAAACCACCAGGTGAGTGAAGGGACCTCATTATATTGGACAGTCAGGAAAGTCCTCTGGTGATATATAACACCTGGGCTTAATCTAAATGTGATGAAAAAGATAGTAATCAACAAAGTGAAGAGACAACTCATAGAATGGGAGAAAATATTTGTAAACTACTCATCTGACAAAGATTAATAACCAGAATATATATAAAGGTCCAACAATTCCATAGGAAAAAAATGAATAATCAAATTTAGAAATGGACAAAAGATATGAATAGATATTTCTCAAAAGAAGACATACAAATGGCAAACAGGCAGATGAAAAGGTGCCAAACATCACTGATCAGAAACATACAAATCAAAACTACAATGAGATATCATCTCACCCCAGTTAAAATGGTTTATATCCAACAGACAGGCAATAACAAATGCTGGAAAGGATGTGGAGAAAAGAGAATCCTTGTACACTGTGATGGAAATATAACTTAGTATAACCACTGTGGAGAACAGTTTGGAAGTTCCTCAAAAAACTAAAAATTGAGATACTATATAATCTAGCAATTCCACTCCTGGGTATATACTTAAAAGAAAGGAAATCAGTATATTGAAGAGATATCTGTATTCCCATGTTTGTTGCAGCACTGTTCACTATAGCTAAGATTTGGAAGCAGCCTAAGTGTCCAACAACAGATGAATGGATAAAGAAAATATGGTACATATACTCAATGATGGATAAAGAAAATGTGGTACATATACTCAATGGAGTACTACTCAGCCATAGAAAAGGATGAGATCCTGTCATTCGCAACCACATGGATCGACTGGAGGTCATTGTGTTACGCGAAATAAACCAGGCACAGAAAGACAGACATCACGTGTTTCCACTCGTGGGATGGTTACCAGAAGGATGGTTACCAGAGGTTAGGAAGGGTGGAGTGGGGAGGGGGGATCGTTAATGGATGCAAAAGAATAAAAAGAATGAATAACATATAGTATTTGATAGCACAACCAGGGCGATTATAGTCAATAATAATTTAATTGTACATTTTTAAATAACAAAAAGAGTATAATTGGATGGTTTGTAACACAAAGGATAAATGCCTAAGGAGATGGTTACCCAATTTTCCATGATGTGATTGTTGCACATTACAAGCCTATATCAAAATATCTCATGTAGCCCATAAATATATATATATACATTATAAATATAGCAGTTTATTAAGTATTAACTTACATGATCACAAGTTCCCACAATAGGCTGTCTGCAAGCTTGAGGAGTAAGGAGAGCCAGTCCGAGTCTCCAAATGGAAGAACTTGGAGTCCGATGTTTGAGGGCAGGTAGCATCCAGCGTGGGAGAAAGATGTAGCCTGAGAGGTTAGGCCCGTCTCTCCTTTTTCACGTTTTTCTGCCTCCTTTATGTTCACTGGAAGCTGATTAGATTGTGTCCACCAGATTAAGGGTGGATCTGCCTTTTTCCACCCACTGACTCAAATCTTAATCTCTTTTGGCAACACCCACACAGACACACCCAGGACCAATAGTTTGTGTCCCTCAATCCAAGCAAGTTGACACTCAGTATTAACCATCACAAGTCTACCCCTTGTCAACTTGAACCCATACACACCTCCTGAGATAATACATAATCTTCAAATAAAGACAATAATGAGGTCATAATTATGCCTAACATAATACAACTATCCTTTGTACAACCGGAAACGCACCAATCCCCAACCCAAATACTATTACATAAAATTAACAATACTTAAATGCTGATATGAAGTCAATAAATCTTATGCCATATAATAAAGGAAAAGGAAATAAAATGAAGGTTTTTTTTAGTACAGGTGTATACATGCACAAACATGTTTTTAACAAAAGAAGGAAGAAATACTCATGACAGAGTCCTCATTTCTGCAGCTGGTCACATGGTTATAGTTAGTATTGATGACTACCTTCTTCTACTACCGATTCTGTATTCCATTTGCCTTCAGCAAGCACCTCAGCAGTCATGGCTTTTTTTCTGACAGAGTGACCAAAACCTTCATTCCTGAAGGGTCTGGGTCATTTGTAGTCCTGCCTGGATTGGCTGTTGTAGTTTCCCATTGATCTTAATCACAGGGCATGGTAATACTAAGAGACGCCCTAATGGATCTCCTGTATTCCATGTGTACTCTTCCTTACCTCTGTGTGGAGCGGTAGACTGATTTCATCTTGATAGTCTGGGTCAATCACCCCAGCCAACACTGTAACTCCCTTCTTAGCCTGTTGACTTAAAGGTAGGAGGAGGTCAAAGTATCCAGGTGGCAATCTTAACTTCCAGTTTAATGGAATCATTGTCGTGTCTCCTGGTGGCAGTGTTCCTCCATCTGGAACTAAGACCTCTAGGCCAGCAGAACGTAACATCGTGGGAATAGGAAGCACAAATTTTGCTAGTGGATCACTAGGGGTGATGGTGAGTGGTACTATTTCCACTTCCACCCCTTGATTCCTGGACCCAGGAATCCTGGCTATGGGAGAAACAGTACCATATATTGGATGCTGATTCAGAGCACATATGGCCTTCTGGAGAACTTTGCCCCAGCCCTGCAAGGTATTGTCACCTAGTTGGCATTGTAATTGTGACTTCAAAAGGCCATTCTGCTGTTCTATCAGTGCAGCTGCTTCAGGATGATAGGGGAACATGGTAAGACCAGCAAATTCCATGAGCATGAGCCCACTGCTGCACTTCTCTAGCCATGAAGTGAGTTGAGTGCCTTGGTCAGATGCAATGCTATGTGGAATATCATGATGGCGGATAAGGCATTCCGTGAGTCCACAGATGGTAGTCTTGGCAGAAGCAAGCATTGCATGCAGGATAGGAAAACCCATATCCAGTGCAAGTGTCTGTTACAGTGAGGACAAACCTCTGCCCTTTCCATGATGGAAGAGGTCCAATATAATCAACCTGCCACCAGGTAGCTGGCTGATCACCCCGAGGAATGGTACCATATTAAGGGCTCAGTGTTGGTCTCTGCTGCTGGCAAATTGGGCACTCAGCAGTGGCCACAGCCAGGTCAGCCTTGGTGAGTGGACGTCCATGTTGCTGAGCCCATGCATAACCTCCATCTCTGCCTGCCACCATGGCCACTTTGTTCATGGGTCCATTGGGCAATGACAGGGATGGCTGGGGAAAGAGGCTGAGGAGTGTCCACAGAACGGGTCATCCAATCCACTTGATTATTAAACTCCTCTTCCACTGAGGTCACCCATTGGTGAGCACTCACATGGGTTACAAATATCTTCACAGTTTTTGACCACTCAGAGAGGTCCATCCACGTACTTCTTCCCAAAATTTCTTTGTCACCAATTTTCCAATCATGCTTCTTCCAAGTCCCTGACCATCCAGCCAAACCATTGGCTACAGCCCATGAATCGGTATATAATTGCATATCTGGCCATTTCTGCTTCCATGCAAAGTGCACAACCAGGCACACTGCTCGAAGTTCTGCCTGCTCGGAAGATCTCCCTTCACCGCTGTCTTTCAGGGATGTCCTAGAAAGGGGCTATAGTGCTGCAGCTGTCCACTTTCGACTGGTGCCTGCATATCGTGCAGAACCATCTGTGAACCAGGCCCTAGTCTTCTCTTCCTCTGTCAGCTGATTTTAGGGACCTCCCCATGAGGCCATCGATGCAGGTTGGGGGAGAGAAGGGTGGCAGGAGTGGAGATAATGGGCATTTGAGTCACTTCCTCATGTAACTTGCTTGTGACTTCAGGACCTGCTCGAGCCTGATCACGTGTATACCACTTCCATTTGATGATGAAATGCTACGATGCATGACCCAGTTTATGCTAGATGGGTCAGAAAGTACCCAGTTCATGATAGGCAGTTCAGGTCACATGGTGACTTGATGACCCATAGTCAAACGTTCGGTTTCCACCAAAGCCCAGTAACAGGCCAAGATCTGACTCTCAAAAGGAGAGTAGTTATCTGCGGAAGATGGAGGGACCTTGCTTTAAAATACAAGGGGCCTCCACTATGATTCACCTATGGGGGTCTGCCAAAGACTCCAAACAACATCCTGTCTGCCACTGACACCTCAAGCACCACTGGATCTGCTGAGTCACACAGCCCAAGTGGGAGAGCAGCTTGCACAGCAACCTGGGCCTGTTGCAGAGCCTTCTCCTGTTCTGGACTGCATTCAAAACTGGCAGTCTTTTGGGTCACTCAATAAATGGGTTGGAGTAACACACCCAAATGAGGAATGTGTTGCCTCCAAAATCCAAATATGCCCACTAGGTGTTGTGCCCCTTTCTTGCTTGTAGGAAGGGCCTAATGCAGCAACTTATCCTTTACCTTAGAAGGACTATCTCAACAGGCCCCACATCACTGGACCTCTAGAAATTTTACTGAGGTAGAAGGTCCCTGAATTTTAGTCAGATTTATTTCCCATCCTCTGGCACACAAATGTCTCACCAATAAGTCCAGTGTGTTTGCTACTTCTTGCACACTGGATCCAATTAGCATAACATCACCAATGTAATGGAACAGTTTGATATCTGGTGGAAACAAAATGCAATGAAGTTCCCTCCAAATAAGATTATGACACAAAGCCAGAGAGTTGAAATACCCCTGAGGTAGGACAGTAAAGGTATATTGCTGGCTTTGCCAGTTGAAGTCAAATTGCTTCTGGTGGGTCTTATGGACAGGAATGGAGAAAAAGGCATTTGCCAAGTCAATAGCTATGTACCAGGTACCAGTGTCAATTTGCTCAAGCAATGAAACCACATCTGGTACAGCAGCTGCATTTGGAGTCACCACTTGGTTAAGCTTACAATAATACACTGGCATTCTTCAAGATCCATCCATCTTCTGCACAGGCCAAATGCGAGATTTGAACGGGGATGTGGTGGGAATCACAACCCCTGCATCTTTCAAGTCCTTGATGGTGGCACTAATCTCTGCAATTCCTCCAGGGGTGCAATACTGCAATTATGGCCCAGGGGCCATAATTCTCTGTTGTCGTTTTTTTCTTTTTCTTTTTTTTTTTTTTTTTTTTTGAGACAGAACTTCACTCTTGTTACCCAGGTTGGAGTGCAATGGTGCGATCTCAGCTCACTGCAACCTCAGCCTCCCTGGTTCAAGTGATGATTCTCCTGCCTCAGCGTCCAGAGTAGCTGGGATTACAGGCACCCACCACCACGCCAGGCTAATTTTTTGTATTGTTAGTAGAGATGGGGTTTCACCATGTTGGCCAGGCTGATCTCAAACTCTTGACTTCAGGTGATCCACTAGCCTCAGCCTCCCAAAGTGCTGGGATTACAAGCGTTAGCCACCACGCCCAGAAATTCTGTTTTTATCAATCAAATTAGTCTTTTGTCCATTTGACCTAGAAGTTTTCTATTTGTATAATTAAGTAGGATTGCAGTAGGCTTTCTATCAATATCACTTCTAGGAACACTGCAATTAATTAGCCAATGCCAGGGCTCTGTATACACAAGTCAGACTATTCTGATTGCTGCTTTGCTTCAGCTGTCCATTATGGTTGCTATGTCCACCTTGCCTTTGATGATTGAGTGCTGCCATTTGGCCCCTGCCACCTTGGGATCCAATTATTCCCATCGTATTTAAATTTTGTAGTGGAGTGACTGTGGTTCCCACCGTTAGATCTGACATACAGAGAAGAGCAATTACAAGGCTCTTCAAAGACGCAGGTGTTGCCCTTACAAATTTATTTCACAAGGCATTGGTCAACAGTATATCTTCTGGACCTTCCCAGCTTGGATGCGTAGTTTTAAAGTGACTAATCCATTCCACCATCCTAACCTCTCTAAGCCTTTGGATCCATTCCTCTACATTAAACTAAGGGAGGTCAGGCATTTCCAGCTCACTCACAGTGGGGCACCTTTTAATCCATATTTCAGCTAACCAAGCAAATAAGCTATTAGAACTTTTTTAACTCCCTGAGCTACAACATTAAAAGCAGAGTCCCTACTTAGTGGGCCCAAATCAATAAATTCAGCCTGATCCAATTCTATGTCCCTTCCATCATTACTTCCATACCTTAATATCCATTCCCATGCCTGTTCTCCAGATTGATGTTTATATAAATTAGAGCAGTCAAAGAGTTCTTTTCAAGTGTAGTGCACCTCCTCATGGGTCACACTCTCAAGCTCACCTCCAGGGTCCCACCGGTACTTTAGTTATAGGTCTAAAAGCAAACAGGGGTGTTGGAGGTGGCTCCTGAGGAGAATCAACATTATTTTGCATGGAAACTGCCTCGGGCAGGCCATTACTGTTGCCTCAGGCAGTGCAGTGTTTATCTCCTCAGACAAAGGTGGAAAGGCTGATGGCAGCATGGGTTGGGGAGGGGATGTTGCCACTACTGGGGATGGGGAAGCTGTTCCTTCTGGCGAAAAAGGTTTATCAGAGTTTACAAACTCAGTGTCCCCAGCTTCATCAGGGTCCTCCCACACATCCTTATTCCAAGTTTCAGGGTCCCATTCTTTTCCAATCAAAGCCCTCACTTTAACAATAGATACCTGGCAAGGTTGGGCATGCATCTTTCCTTGCAGGTCAGCCACTCCCATGATAAGAGCTTGTGTCTCTTTTTCTTAAATTTCAGCTGTTTCTCTACAGGAGATAAGACTCTCACTCAGGGCAATCTCAGCAGATTTGAGAATCAGTATCTGCTTCTGAAGCCTGGAGGTCAAATCCCTGAATTCATCATTTTCTGTCATCACTTTATCTACTGAACTTAGGAGAAACCCACCAGCTTCATTATGTTCCTTGGTTCTCCACACATGGTCAAAGGTATTATGTATAGAGTCACGAAACTCCTTGCCTCTCAAGAGTGGTGAATCAGGAGTGTCAAATGCATTTATTTTGCCTAACTCTCTAAACAGTTCATGCCAAGGACTATCAGTGTTCTCCATACTATTAGAGGTAGAGTCCTTAGCAATTTTGGGTTGAATCATATTAAGCAGACAACTCCAGAAACCCCAAAACAAACAAAAGAGCTCCATCCTTAATATTCTGTTTCTCTAGAACCACTCCTGGTACCAAAATCTGTATTAGTCAGGGTTCTCTTAGAGGGACAGAGAATTCATGAAGTATTAACTTATATTATCACAAGGTCCCACAATAGGCTGTCTACAAGCTGAGGCACAAGGAGAGCCAGTCTGAGTACCAAAACTGAAGAACTTGGAGTCCAATGTTTGAGAGCAGGAAGCACCCAGCATGAGAGAAGGATGTAGGCTGGGAGGCTAGGCCTGTCTCTCCTTTTTCAGTTTTCTACCTGCTTTTAATTCACTGGAAGCTGATGAGATTGTACCCACCAGATCAAGGATGGATATGCCTTCCCCAGCCCACTGACTCAAGTGTTAATCTCTTTTGGCAACACCCACACAGACACACCCAGGATTAATACTTTGTATCCCTCAATCCAATCAAGTTAACCCTCAGTATTAACCATCACAGTATCCACAAAATTTTTTTTTATTTTTTTAAAAAGATAGTCATGGGGGAAATATAGGATAAAAGGATTCTAGGCAAAAGAGATGGCAAAGGATATATAGAGTCTGCTGAGTATATTAATTTGACTAGGTTAACAAACAGAAAGACATTCAGTGTGGCCGGAGCACAGCAAATGAAAGTAGTGGATAATGACAGAAACATTAGTGGGGCCAGGATATATAGGACTTTGTAAAAGCATGATAAAGTGTTTGGATTTTGTGCTAAGAGCTATGAGAAGCAATTAGAGGGTTTTATGTAGGATAACACATGATGTGATTTATATTTTAAGACCTCTCTGGCTTCAAAATGTAGCATCCATTACAGGGGTCGAAAAGTGGAAGCAGGAACGCGTAAGAAGACTTGTCCAGAAAAGAGAGGATGGTGGCTTGAGTTAGGGTTTGTAGGCAATAGCAAAGAATACAAGTCAAAAGAATCAGAATGCATACATTTTTAATGGAGCATGAGACTAACTGATGCGCTGAATGCAAGTTGCAGAGTGAAGTATGAGGAGAAGTAGGGAAGGAACTGCAACCCCACACCAAGGAGGAATGTAAAAATGTCCCACCAGCTTCAGGGGAGTGAAAGAGGCAGAGGGGAAAACTGCAGCCAGATGACCATTTTGAAAAGGTGTCTGAGCATCCCCAGATAAAGCAGCCCCTCAAAGCTTTGCATTTCAGCTCAGTAACTTGGGCTGCAGAAAAGGTCCCCTGCCCCCACATTTTGCTCTAAAAGGCTTACCCCATACAACACTAGCAACATTTCAGCTCATGCTACCCTGAAATGAAAGGTATTGCTAGATCTGGCACATATAGCCCCATCTTTGGGATTCAAACCAAGTCTATTTGGTTTGACAGGAGAGATGGTAGGGACAGATGACAATGATAGCTAGCCACAGAGGAGAGGAGTTTTGTGACAATGAAAGTGATTCTGGCTCAGAACACATAGGTGTTCATCGAAACAACTGCAGCACTAATGTCATCTGCCATGAGGTGATAGAAAGGAGAAAGAAGAAGAAAAGAGAGGAGAGAGAAGAGGAGAGAGAAGAAGTGGAGAAAGAGAAGACCTACCAGCACTACTACCACAACTAGTTTTGTATGGCTACCATTTATAGTGCATACTCAGCGAGGCATTTTTAGATGTTGAGAAGTGTTATGATGAGCTAGGCACTGTGTTAGGTGTTTTATATTGTCTTTAATTCACACAGCAATCCTAAAAGTTCGATGTTGTTTTCTTACTTACACGGGTGAGAAAACTGAGGATCAAAGAGAGCAAAGGATTTGCTCATGGACACAGAGGCACTAGCAAAGCCAAGATTCAAACCAAGGCTATTTAGCTTCAAGGCCTGTAGATGCTGTGGGCAGAGAGTGGAGGAACTTGGGAGACAGCATCTGCCAATGAAATCTGCCTGGCCTGGCTTGCCGAGCAGCAGTGGACACAGTCAAGAGCCATAGCATGAACAACAGGGACAGCATCTGAGACTCTTCCCAGGAGGGACACAACATACAGACCATGGAAGATGCAACATTTGACTGATAGGTAGAGATTATGAAGATATTCTTTGATGTTGCTGCTTTTATTGTGACCCTGATGCCTGTCCCTTTGGGTTAGAAATACTGCTACAAAACTGCATAATTCTGGAGCTAAATAAGTGCAGTGTAACTTCCCACCCTGCTCCCAAGTTGCTGCAGCTAGAAAGAAGAAAAGGCTTATCTCTGTGTGCACAATTAAATCTCTACAGAGGGCCATGTTAGTCCTACTCAAAGACATCCGCATTCCCCTCGTTTTATGAAAGAATTATGAAAGTGTTCCTTGCTGAGTTGAGTTACGTCCTGAAATCTTTGAAGAAAACTTAAGTCTCTCTGGACTTGCATAACTCTCTTGAAGTCTGTAAAACCAGAAGGAAAGATAAGGTTTCATAAGCTCCAATTCTTTTCTTTTCTTTTCAAACATCCACAACTTTATGCACATAAGAGCAAGAGTAGCTCTCATTATTACTTGCTTACAATGCAAACATTGATAATGTTTCAAAATGGGTTTTTCACAGAAGGAAGATATTTTCATACCTTCAAAATTTCACATTTTCCTATTTAAAAAGTTGTTCTTAATGAAAAATATGTTCTCTGGCTTCTCTTTTCACCAAACTCAACAAGCTACCAGTTTTTCATCTCTAATACTTCTTCCCACCATTAGTCACCCCAAAAGGAATGAGACAAGAGCCACTAGGCCTACCATACACCAAAATCAACTCAAAAATTGATTTAACTTTTATATTTGTGGCAATGAAAGTGATTCCAGCTCAGAACACAAAGGTGTTCATTGAAACATATGCAGCACTGATGTTATCTGCCATGAGGTGATAGAAGGGAGAAGGAAGAAGAAAGGAGAGAAGAGAGAAGAAGAAGAGAGGGAAGAAGGGAAGAAAAAGAAGAGTTAACAAATGTAGAAGACCTAAATGTAAAAGCAAAAGCTATACGGTTTTTAGAAGAAAACTGTCACGACCTTAGGTTCATGAGAAACAAAATTTCTTAGAAAAGAACAACAAAATCATGATCTACAAAAGAGAAAATTTATAAACTAGACTTAATAAAAATTAAAGTATTTTGCATCAAAATACTTAAATAAGAAAATGAAAAGCCAAAACAAAGACTAGAAAATATTTGCAAATTATATATATAATAAAGGATTTGTACCTAGTATATAAAACAACTCAATAGAAAAATATAACCCAATCTTAAAATGAGCAGATTTGAATATGTATTTTACAAATGAGATATATGAATGAAAAGTTGCTCGATATCATTCGTCATTAGAGAAGTCATCATTAAAACCACAATGAGATGCCACTGTTGATCCACTAGAATGGATCCACTATAATCAAAAAGACTGACAACACTATAATCAAAAAGACTGACAACATTGGGGGGATGTGGAGAAATGAAACCTTCATATACTGCTAATAGGAATGTTAAATGAAGCAGCTATTTGGGAAAATAGTGTAGCAGTTTCTTTAAAAAGGGAAATGTAATTCATTAATTTCACTTCTAGAAATTTATTCAAGAGAAATAAAAACATATGCCTCTGTAAAGGCATGTACACAAATATTTGTACCTGCATTATTCATAATAACCAAAAAGTAGAAACAATTCAAATTTTCAACAACTTGTGAATGGATAAACAAAATGTGGAATTATTCATATAATCAAATACTATTCATCATTAAAAAGGAACTGATTGGTGCTAAAACATTGATGAATCTCAAAACCATCATGCTCAAAACCATGAAGTCAGATTTGAAAAACTACAGATGGTATGGTTCCATTTATATAAAATGTATTGAAATGATGAATATACAGAAACAGAAAGCAGATTAGTGGTTGCCTGGGGCTGAGGGTGGGAATGAGGATTATCTGCAAGTGAGGATGAGAGAACTTTGGGGGATTGCTCTAAAATTGATGGGATTGCTTCAAAAGTGAATTATTGTGATGGTTGCAGAGCTCTTTAAATTTACTAAAAAATATGAAATTATATACCTAT
Organism: Symphalangus syndactylus; assembly: GCF_028878055.3. Classification (NCBI taxonomy): domain Eukaryota; kingdom Metazoa; phylum Chordata; class Mammalia; order Primates; family Hylobatidae; genus Symphalangus; species Symphalangus syndactylus. The sequence continues at coordinate 98,845,025 of NC_072428.2, read as the reverse complement.
AAAGAAAGAATTGCATGCTACATGATTATACCTCAAAAAAAGCTGTTCAAAAAAACTTTATAAAGAACGAGACATTAGGTCCCCAAGGGCCAACGAGATGTATCTATGGCTTTAAAAACAGAATGAATTGCTTCCCTGATAAAAGATACTTTAAGACATCTATCAGATTGGCCAAAAGCTTACAGCCGGACAATACCATATGGTGGTGGGCATATTAGTCAGGATTTGTTATGTTATATTGCATAACAACCCCAGGATCTCAGTGGTTTGAAACAAGGGTCAGCAAAGTTTTTCATCAAAGGGCTAAATAGTAGGTATTTTCAACTTTATAGGCTACATGGTTTCTGTCTCAACTACTCAATTCTGCCTAAATGATATATAAACAAACAGGTAATGAGCCAGATTTGGCCAGTAGGCTATAGTTTGCCAACCCCTGGTATAAAACCTCAGTAATTTATTTATAGCTCATGCCTAATCTTTATTGCAAGTCAACTGGAGACTTTACTCCATGTCATCCTCACTGAGACCCCATTCGATGAAGTCATCGTATGGATCGTTAAAGTTCACTGAGGCAGAGGCAAAGAAGGAATGTGGCAAATTCCTCCCTGCCTCTGAAGGCTGTGCTCATATTTCATTGCCCAAAACAAATCAAATGGCTACACCTAACTTCAAGGCGATTGGAAGAATACAATTCTACCATGTGCTTAGAAGGCAGAGCGCTAGAAGTAGTAGCAAAATTAAACATACTGTACAAACCAAAATTTCTACTCTTAGATGGGTGCCCTAGAGTAGCTCCCACATAAGTGCACTAAAAAAATGCATACGAGGATGTTCACTGCAGCGTAGTTTATAATATCGAAAAAATTGAATACAACTTCAATGTCTATCAATAGTGAAAGATAAATTATGGCATTTTTTACTAAATGGCATCATGCATGGCATTCCAAATGAATAATGTACAGATCAATAAAAATAAATTACTATATAAGTATAGATATATCTATAGAAACTAATTTTGAGTTTAAAAAAGGAAATCTGCAAAAGAATACATACACAATGACTTTATATATGTAAGTTGTTAAAAACACATTTTTGTGGAGACATAATATAAAGAAATGGGCATACATTAACTTTAAAACAGTGCTCATCCTTGAGGAGACTGAAGGATTGAGGAAAATTCTAATGTATTTTGCAACGTTTAAGATAAAATATCTGAAGAAGTTATGGCAAAATGTTAATGTGCATTAAATCTGGATGGTGGATAATGTGGGTATGTTTTCTCTTTCTCCTGTTCTTAGGTGTATGCTTGAAATATTTTTAAATTAAAAAGAAAAATAATTACTGCAACTAGAGTATGATTTTCAGCAGAGCGAAGTGACATTAAATGACACTAATGATCCAGGATGAGCTGAGAGCAAGACAATGAGTTGCCCTTACAAGCGTCCAGCTATCAAAAATGAGCCAAGAAAGAGAATGACCTAATATCACTAACTGAGCAGTCTCAAAGAAAAACTGTCAAGACTCATCTCTCTGATCTAGGGAAAGTTAACAGTGAATAAAATCTTCAAAAAATAAAGTCTATCTTTTCATGCCCTTTAATAATACACTGTGGTCTTTGAAGAGACAATTGTTAGGACTTTCATGATATAAAGATTGCTGTGTCTTCTACATTGTAAAAGTGTTCTCACATAGCAGAAACAAAATGGAAGAAGAGAGAGTGGAGGAAAAAGAATGGAAAGAATTGGAGAAAGAGAATGAGAGAAATTTTGAATGAAGCAAAGGACGGAGGGCCCATACTCAATTCTGGGAACTGAGTTCCCATCCTCGCACTGTTACTAAATCTGTCTTGAGCAAGTAACTCCAGTTCTGTGAGTCTCAATTTCCTCTTCCCTAATAGGAGGACAATGGCCTCCATTGAAGCTCAACATTCTATGAACCTTGAAATATCCACTGGGGGTCATGTTTGGAGAAGAGGTATTATCCTGGAACTAAAACCCTCAGCATCTGTCTGATTCAGTGAACAACACAGAAGAATAAAAAGTCAGGGTGACAATTCAGCATGAAGGTCAAAGCCACATATCATTCCTCAGGGCAGTCAGTTGTGCTAATGACAACTGGGAGACTGCTGGGCTTCCTATTCCACTGATAACAAGCAGGATTCCATCCCATCAAGGTGGCCCAACAGAGAGGTGTGAGAAGAATCAAAGATCTATGCCTACTTCCATCTTTTCAGGATTCCAGAACAACATAAACCCAGGAGACCCTGGTATACTGAAACCTTTCATTTTCTCCTAAATTTAGTGTAAAAAGATAAAAATTATAGGATATGGGACAAAGCCTCACCAGAGTGGTTTCTAGAACACCAACTGTGTGCCAAACACTGCACTAACAAAAACAAAAACAAAAAACAAACAAACAAAAAAAAGAGCCACATCTGTTCTTTTCCTATTACCCGTTCCTCCCCATCACCATCCCTGTGGCACCTTAGCCCCTTTCTTCAGAAGGCATAATGACTCCTAGGATTTCTCTCCAGCCTAAGCCCTTTGCCTTTTAAGTGGGATTAGGCCACATGAAGTCATTTCCCTATGACTATCCATAAGAAATCATCCATAATTTAAAGCAGTGAAGGCAGCATACAGGACCTGTGAACTAGTGAGGCTCCCTTGGGAAGCAGAATGTCACTGGATTAAAACAAATTTTCTTCAGAATTACAGACAGACATTCTCAGAGGAAAGTTTTCCAAGCAATCTGACTATCTCTACTTTACATTTGGTATGATGTCATCACAAACCAGGATGTTTCCATTAAAGTGTCAACACTCAGATTTATACAACAGACAAAAAATAAAAGCTAAACACTAAGGCAAAGAACGTTAATGGAAGTTATGTACATGCATTAAGGAGAAAATGCACCTCTGAGTGCTGTTTATGTAAAAGGCCGTTTGCAAGTTTGATCTTGCATTTCCTCTGACATTTTTTGAAAGTGTCTATTTTACTGGTGTGCTAGAAACATTTCTTACATTTTAATTATGTTGTGTAACATGTTGATTCCAATCAACACATTGAGGACAGTTTTAAAGTCTATGAGCAAGAAAGAACCGCCATTCATAACAGAGTCCAGGCCTTTATTCATACAGATATGAATATACAGTTAGTACCTACTATGTGCTAGTGTCTGCATTAGACACAGCAATTTAGATACTACTCTCTCTCTCTCTGCTGCACGAACAATAGGTTTCCCCTTTGTGCTCCGAAGTTTGCATTAGGACAATAGTTTTTGTGCAGCAGAGAGAATCAATAGGCGGCACAGTGAGGCAAGCAGGGTCCAGGTCATCAAACCCCACATAACCTTGAAAGCTATAAAAAATATGGAATATTTTTAATCTGAGGAAGTATGGAATCAGACTTGCATTTGTAAAAAAAAAAAAAAAAAATCATTCTGGCCAAAGTAAAAAGAACAACGTACAATCAGGGGCAAGGAGATTGGTTCGGGGCCCCTGTGGTAATTAAGGGCTTGCATGTGGAAGAAGTTTTAATATGTACGTTGATACGATTTGATAACCAAATGAATTGGAGGTGAAGGATTGAAGGCAAGGATAGCTCATTATTTCCTGGCTTTGGCTTCTAGACAAGAAATGGTACCATTGGCTTAAAGAAGGAATAGGAAAAAAAAAAGCAGGTTTGCAAGAAGGTGAGAGATGACGAGTTCAATTTTGAACATATTAAGTCTGAGGTACATTGGAACAGTCCAGCTGGCTATGTCTAGAAAGCCCCAGGAGATGTACCTAAGGCTCAGAAAAGATGTTCAGGGGATAGTGGAGACTTTAGATGCAAATAAGTTACTGCAAAGAAAGTCTATGGTGGAAGAGGTTAATAACAACAATAATGATGCTAATGGCCAAGTTTGAAAGAGTATTTCCCATGTGTCAGACTCTATTCTAAGCCCTTTACATATATTAACTCATCTTTTCCTCACAGAAATCCAATGAGGGTGGGCATTATCACTCTTCCCATTTTGCAGATCATAAAACTAAGGGACAGAGAATTTAAGCAACTTACCCAAAGTCACACAGTAGCTAGTCATTACTGGAGCTGAGATTGTAAACCAGACAAAATGTCTCCGGTCCATGCTTTTAATCTCTATACAACACATCCTTCCTAAGACAGCAGGGCCACAGAGGTGACCCTGGACAGCAATGACATGGGAGGAAGAAAGGATTGCTTGAAGAACATTGAGAATGGGAAGCTAAAAAGGGTAATGAGAAAACTAAGGAAAGAAATAGCTTTACGAATTAGGGAGGAGTCAGGAATGCCAAAGATTGAAAATATCATTGGCTGATGATACCATTTGTTAACTCACAGGAGGAGAAAGGAAAGTGTTCTGAAAAGAAACTAAATAAAATTTACAAGTGATCCAGTAACAATGTTGCAAAAATTTTCATGGAATGATAAAGGATTTCTGTCCCCACTGACCACATAAACATGAGGAGGTCAGGCAATTAATATGGATCTCAAGGTACAAATAGACACTATTTAGAATCAAGCTTCCCTCTGTTCCTCCTGTATACAGTTACCTGCAGTTCCGCCTTGCCTTTTGATAGGTAAAGGCTCCTGAAAACCAAAATGATGTATTCTGCTGCCACATCTTGCCCAAAGGAGGCAATGAAACTAGTGAGGCCACTTCCCAGCAAGGACTATAAACTCAATTTGGGCAGCACTAACTCTCTACTGCCACTGCCAAGAAAATGAAAAGGAGAGATACAGCAAAGGTAGCTTTGTAATCCATCCTTGAAAGAACCATAATCAGATCAAAACCAAACAAACAAAAATCCTTTAAGCTTTTAGATAGGCTCATTGAGGTTGTCGATGCATCCTAAACCTTGACATGTCATGCATATTCCAGCAGTCTGCAAATAACTGAGCATCTCTAAATCTAATCTCCCATCCCAAAAGAAAATTGTAAAGCCTATCCTTTTCTCATTTTCAACTGGAGAAATACACTCAAATATTCTGCTCTGAAAAATTAGGAATTGAGATCTCATTAGCTCCCTTCTCTGCTTCAATGGCAATATATCCCCCTCTTGTGGATTTTTAGGATATTTCCACCCGAGAGCCCTTTCCAATTTATACCCCCACCCCCGCTTAATCATTAGGTTCCATTTCATAACTGTAAGCATTAATAAAAGATAGGTTACTCCACCATAACCTTCTACTAACTCAAGTACTAGAGTACATACCCTGGCAATTCACATACATTCTCCTGGGAATGAAATCACTGTTAACAAACTGTGACCATGCATCAAATATTTATTGGGCTATTATGAAGAGCATGGACACAGAGCACTTGAAAAGGCAGAGCTGGTTTCTACAAAAATTTACAACCTAAAAGAGACCAAATAGGCTGCTGAAAACTGTGAATCAGTTGTTCTGGTGGGAAAGTTGGACTTAGATGAGGACAGCTGCACAGGTGGACTTCCCCACCTGTGACAAATAGTGCCAAACACCTGGATTCTAGAAGATCATTGAAGTGGGTAAAGTATGCTGATGTCCTGTGACTAGGAAAGTAACATTTTTTCCTCTATGCACCAAAATTCAATACAGGAATTAAATTTCATGAGTGTTTGTAGAGATAACACCATCAGACAGAAACACTACTGACTTCTTGTACTTCGACCTTAAAATGTGGCAATGTGTAGGCCTAACTTTCCCTCGTTTCAGAAAAGAAGGTGTCATTCCTTCCCAAGATTGACACATTTACTTTCTCGGGTTCATTCTCCTCTTTTGGATCCTTTCCCTCCACCTCTGATATTGTTCAGGTCTCTTTTATCCCATACTCTGATACTTTGAATCATGAGAAGTGAATGAACCTAATTTATTTCAAATAAAGCTATGACATAATTTACTACCTAACAGAACCTACTTGAAAAATGAAATGACACAAAGCAACTTATACCCATTCAAACACATCGCTTGTTGTTCTATTCTCTGTCTAGTGGTCATTTGTCTCCATTTGATGTTTAGAACAAATAAAAATCTGATGTGGTCTCCCTCAGGAAAGGCAAAGGAACAAATGAATGAGGTATTTACAACCTCTATCTCAAGACTCCAAAATAAAGGATACTGTTGATGAACTAAAACGTATTTCATTTTTAAATACCGAACAGTGGTGTTTCTCAACCTATCATGGTCTAATTATGCAAGAATTCTATCCTAGAGGAACACAAGTGCCAGGGAGCTACATGGTTTATTATCTTTCCACACATCCACTTCTCTAGAATGTGGGATTCCCAAAGGAATAGATACAATTTCCTGACAGCCCCTAAGCATAAAATTATTATAGAGGGTAAAAGAAATTTTGCTATGGAGATTCAGAGCTGATTAATGTAAGCCATACCCGTCAGTCACTCTCTGGAAGCCAATTAAGCGAAGTACTCAGATGTAACACTTTAACACCATAAATTAAAGTGGGCAAAAAGTTTAAATTCTATCATAAAATTAACCATTGTAAGTGAAGTAGCTTTGAAAACGTACCTTGTAAAAATAAAGTATATTAACGCCTCAATTGCTATGCAAATAAAGGAAAATTTTATTATGAATCAGCCAAAATGACCTCATCAATCTTTTCTAGCCTTCCATTTGGAGAAAAGAGGATCTTTGCACCAAGAGGTATGCGAAATTAATCTTCTTCAAGAGTAAGATTCTGTAGAACCTTGTGAAAAACTTCATATAGAGTCCCTTAAAAGTAAGAATGGACAACTCACCAGATGCCATCTTCCTTCTCTGCTAACTCATGAAGTTGACCCATGGCTGCATCGTGGTCAGAGCAGAAGGAAAAGGGTAGATGGCCTGACTTCTTTCTCTCACATTAAATTGTTTGGGCACTTTTTTAATCCTCTATGAAATTTATTTGAGGTAAGAGACAGTGCCTCCCTCCACACCTTCATACAATAAAGAAATTGATTGATAATTAGATAAGATAAAGTACTCCTGTAACTCTCGGTCTTATATACATGCTCTCAATACATGATTTTTGTTTGTTTTTTGCTTTTAACTTAATTGTTAAACAATTGGCTACTGAACCGTGGCTTTTATGACATAATCAGGAAAAAGTCATTATGATTAGGGAAGAATAGTACTGTGTTCTGAACCTGAAGCACCCAGAAACAAAGAACCCTGATTAATTGCTTATGCCAGGTGACTCTAACATTACATATTACCTCAAACACCGACACCACGGCGTCCTAATTCCATGCCCTGGGTTCTTCAAGCATCAGCTAATACCACTCTTCTGCCTTTTCCACACTATCCTTGACAAGAAGAGGAAGGTTTCCAAACTTCATGTGCTACAGATAAAACCCCACTTTTCTTGTTCACTACACCAACTCTCACTACCTTTCTATCTACTATAAAACTTGAACAGACTTATCTCTTAATTCCTGACTTATTGATCACCTCAAGAAGCTCAGCTTCTCACCTTCCTCGCTTCCTCTCCCACCCCGTATGCCTTCATCCTCAGACTCTTATTAGATAGCTGCCTACTTTCCCGTTTATGAACTCATCTCCCACACATCCCAATACCTGAAACAATTTCAGTGTGCTCTATGAAATCCACACTCGATCATCAGCAGGATGCCCTGTATCTTTAATGTCCTCAACTTGACCTGAATCTCCTGACAAGATATAGTTTCCATTTATCTCATCAGACCATCAACCCACTACCCTCCCTCCCTTGTTGTAATTATCTACACACCTGGGTCCTTTCCCTCACTCCCTGAAGAACTGAGTTCCTTATTCACTGCACGTCCAGCACACTACTGACCATCGTTTTTGGTGACTTAAATATCCAGCCTGGATGATCCTTCCTATACACCTGAACTTATCTCCTCTAATGCTCTTGTCTTCCACCTAACCTAGCCACCTACAACAGCAATTCCTCTATAGGCTCAATATCAAGCATTCCACTCTCCCACCACCACCCCTTGTCCTTCCAGCACTTTCCCTCTACTATCCCAAGCCCAACTAGGACCTATCAGTTTTTCCCACATCCTATTTATGTATTCACTTCCATTTTTACCTATTTTTAAATCCATAGCCCATCCTTTCTCTTTTACATAAACCTCAATTCTTTATCCTCTTACTTCGTGGTTCTAACTTGGCAAAACTGTAATCATGGTTAAATCCAACTCTCCACATGTTCTGTCCTAGCACCCATGAAGCTGAAGGTAGCTAGTAGCTAGAGAAAAAGAGTTTTTCTATATGTTTAAATCATAATAACTAATCTCAAAGAGACTTTTAGTGCTGCCCAGAGAATGAACTGTATTTCTCTACTTATTCTCTTTCTCCTAGAAAATTCTTTTGTATCTCTTCTTCCACCCCAAAATACCATCACCTCATCTTCACTCTCAATTAATTACTTTCCTTCCTACATCTCTTAGAAAAAAGTAGTTCTAGAAATTACTGCCACCACCTCTATCTACCCAGCTGCAAGTATTGCACCTTCCTGTCTGTTAACTACAGGTGATTTTTGCATGGCTTCATCTAGACCCAACTCCTCTATTTGAGCACTGGATCCCATAATCTCTCATCAAATAAATTATATTGCTCCAAAAATTTTTCCTCTTACTCTTTCCTAATTTAAAAAAAAAAAAATCTCTACTAAATCATTTTGTTAAGACACAATCATCAGTTCACCAAAGCTGTTGTCAAGGTTACCTCCAGGTTACTAAATTAGGTCTCCATTTTTCACCTACATGACAAAGCTGCAATATTTGACTTAGCTGATCACACCCTCCTCCTCAAAAGACTTTTTACACTTGTTTTCCAGGACCGCACATTCTTCTAGTTTTTCCCCTATCCACGGGCCACTCTTCAGGTTTTTGGGGGAGTGTTTTGTTTTGTTTTGTTTTTTGCGAGCCCCTCCTCCCCTTTATGACAACTTCACAGTGGAGAGTCCCAGGGCTCATTCTTGGGATCTCCTCTATCTTCACTCATTTCCTTGGTGATCTGTCAATCTACAAGCTGACAACTCCCAGATTTATATTTTTAGCATTGACTTCTCCCATAAACTCCAACCTCAAATATCTAAGAGCATTCATCATGTTTCTGCTTTAATAACATTGTAACAAACAACTCACAAGTTCAGTGGCTTATGATTTTAAAAAATACTTAATTTTTGCTCATTTATCTGCAGGTTTGCCCAGGCTTCTCTACCTCAGGTTACAGGTTTAGTTCAGGTCTGCTTCACCTCTCTCTCATTCTGGTTCCAATAGCTCTTCAAGGGCATGCTTTTCTCATGGCAGAGAGTAAAATCTTCAAAGGAGCTGTCACATTTTTGCCATAGTATTTATGCCTCAGCCAAGTGTGCACACTATCACTTCCATTCACGTTTAATGGGCCAAAACAAGTAATGTGGCCAAGCCCAGAACCAATGAGGCAGAGAAACATACTGCACCCAATGGAAGCCATGACAAGGATGAGGATGGGGAAAGAAAGAGCTGTGAACAAATATTATAGTCTACAACACCAGCTCCCTACTCAATGTCTTCACTTAGATGGTCAATGAAAATCTCAAAACGTCATGAGCAAAACTGATTTTTACCCCCAAACCTGCTTATCCTGCAATCTTCCTCATATCTGCAATGGGCAGCTCCATCATTCCAGCTGTTTCAAAAGCTTTGAAGTCGTCATTGACTTTCTTTCTGTCATGCACCCATACAATCCTATTGGCTCCGCCTTCAAAATAAATCTAGAATCTATCCCCTTTTTATCACCTCTGTTGTTACCACCGTGATTCAAGTCATCAACATTTCTTGTCAGGAGTATAATCACAGTCTCCTAACCAACCTCCATGTTTACACCCTCAACCCCCTATGGTCTATTGTCAATATGACAACTAGAATAATCCTTTAAAAGTTAGATTGGAGCATGTCTCTCCTTTGCTTAGTCTACCACTGATTCCTTTCACCACTCTGACCTCATCTCCTACTATTCTTCCCCTCATTCTATTCCCACCACACTTGTCTACTGCTAATCCTTGAACACAACAGGTAGGTACATTTTTTCCTAGTGCCTTTGCATCTGCTTTTATCTCTTCCTAGAATATCCTTCCTCAGATATCTATATGGCTCTCTCCTTTGCCTCTTTTGGGACATTTATTCAAGTGTCACCCTCTCAGTAAAGCCTCTCTGAACACCCTAATTGCATAGTGCAACGATAGGTGCCAAGATGAAGTAAGCAAAGTAAGCATGAACTAAGTGGGAACCCTAAAGGGCACCCAGTCTTGACTATGAGTCAATATATTAAGTCCCTGTTTAATAGGGAGGTACCAATGAAGAGCAGTGGATCATTATGCCATGTGTAACTCTGAAATTCATTACCAAGAGATACGTGGTTGCTATCCTGATTCTGGAGGAGGTGTGTACTCTGACCCATTGAGGTTGAACTAAGCCATGCGATTTTCTTTGGCCAGTGGGTTGTGTAAGGGGACATTATGCAAGCAGAGGCTTTATATGTGCTGTGGTGGTTTGGCTTAAACACTTGTGCTTTCATCATCTTCCTTGAAAAGAGCATACCTGGGATTGGACCTGGTCACTGAATGAGAATCATGTAGATCAAAGCTGAACCAACCCACAGACAGCACCCAAGCCCAGGCAAGCCCAACAGAGTCCAGCAAGTAAGATCTAACCTCCAACCCCGTTAGAAAAAAACACTTGCTGCTGAAAGCCACTAGGCTTTGAGGGTGTTTGCTATGCAGCATTATCGCAGCAAAATCCTTAAACTATTTTTATATATAGCATCAATAACATCTAGAAAGATTTCTGCAACCATTTCTCCATTAATTTTTTTTACCATATCCCATAAAGGCTTTCATCCTTTCTCTACTACCCAGCTACCACCCTCACTCTTTCTTCTTCAGTGATAATTTCTTGAAGCAATATCCTACACATTCGTCTCCTCTTCCTCATTTATTCACCCACTTTAACCCCTCCAACATGTTTGAGGCAGGAGAATAGAGTCTGGAGGCAGAGAACCTAAGGCCAATTCATGCTGACTTCCTAGAACTAAATCAAAAGGAAAGCCCCAACTTTCCACATCCAAGTAACAAAAGTACCAAAAGTACCAGAGTTGACTCCCTTGACAACCGCGCCGGTGCCCCCATTTTCTGCCTGGCAGATGAAAAATTAAAAGTACCTCTGACTCTGATTGGTCCCCTCCCACAACAAATCAGACTGCTCGTGGGCCACTTTTTACATAGGGTGTATACCAAGTAACCAATGGGAAACCTCTAGAGGATATTTAAACCCCAGAAAACTCTGTAACCAGGCTCTTGAACCCCTTGCTCAGGCCAACTCACTCCCTATGGAGCATTCTTTTGTTTTCAATAAATCTGTGCTTTTGTTGCTTCATCCTTACCTTGGTTTGTTTGTGCATTTTGTTCAATTCTTTGTTGAAGATGCCAAGAACCTAGACACCCTCTAGCAGTAACATGTTTACACCTTGACACAGAGCCATTTTTTCAGACATCACTTGTTTCTGTTCCAAAGGGTAAACACGGGCAGATAAGACACAAAGCTGGGCCCGTAGCAGTCATGACAACTGAGTCCATCAATAGTGACAAGTAAGAGGTGGTTGTGTCAGCGTGGAAAGCATAACGCAAGCTGAGAAGCACTTTTGCTCGGTACATTGAGGTTTGTTTCCTACCCTTCCCTTTCAATTTTATATTAAAATAATTTATTTTATAAATGAGAAACTAATCCGTTTTCTAAACTAGTTTGGTAATGTTATGTATTGTCACAGAACATCTCTGGAGCCTGGTATTTTATCAATTTATAAAGTTACTACTCTTCAAGCAGAAATGCCCAAGAAATTTTCAAAATTCATGTAACCGATGACTGCATACTCCTCCATCTAATTCTGGGCAGGGCAAGGTTTAGCAGTCTAAAAATGCTCAGCAATTAATTGCTTATCTTTTCAAGCCCCCTTGAACATCTCCTGCCATACATGCACACTGGCCATTCAGGACCACTGAGCTAGATGTTCTCCAACATTGCCTTGAATACTTGGTAGGTGTCTTTATTGCCTATGGAATATGGTCTGAATTCACTAAATGAAAAAATGTTGTGTATTTCTAAAGCAAATTATGTCATCTAATGAATATAATCTTTTTTTCTTTTATAATCTCCATCAAAGCACTAAGTGTTAATAAATACCTTCCCAAGCCTCCAAAATACCAAATATGCAAGGCCTCTCATACCAAGCCAGCAACTTTGCAGTAACATATAATAATTTCTTCATATAACCCATAGCATAGAGGCTAAGAAAAAAAACTTGAAAACTAGTATGATTAGGATTTACATATGTTAGATATAAATTTTTTCCACCACATAAACATTTGAAAGAATTTCAATAATTGAATGTTTTTCTTCTCTTCTTTATATCCTTATTCTGAAAAAAAAAGGTCAGATACTTTTAATTTAATTTGAGGTTTTAGGACACAAATGCATTTCCCTTTTCTATACTAATCTTCAGTCATTTCAATATGAATTCACAGACATACACATGCACCCAACTTCTAAATCTGTAAATGTACAGACAGACATCAAGCAGTTTCCAAGGGAACATTGCTTCAAGGCAATGATCCTATTAAAAAGACCCTTTTGAGAACAAATATCCATTCCCCTCACTATCATTCAGAAGCATTAAATTAGAGCCACTCCTCTTGAAATGAAAAGAACAATCCCGTAGTTAACGATCATAGGGTAGCAGAGAATTTTCCTCTTAAAAGCATAATTATTCTACAGGGTGGCAGTACTGGTATGGACCATTAGCTCTGACAGTGAAAAGCTTCCAATTCCTCTACAATTGAAAAGCTGCTTGAGATGACAAGAGATCTACAGATCATGATAATCTTAAAATCAGAGAATTAGGCCATGTAGTTGAAAGGGCCCTCCAGAGAACTGACGTTCAAGTCCTCTGGCTTAGGCAGGGAAAACAGCCAGAAACTAGACTTGTTGAGTAGTCTTTAAGGGGTGCTGCTTGCCTAGTGTTAGCCCTTGGAGCATAAGAATGCCCTTAAAAATAGTTATTTTTAGTATTTTTCTCATTATACAACAATAAAATTTAGAAAACAAAGAAAAGCACACAGAAAAATTAAAATCAACCATACCCCTATCACCAAGAGAAACACTGTTAACATTTTAGGGCATAGTTCTAAACTTATTCTGTGATTTTATATTTACTTTTTAGAGACCCAAGCAAGGTCATAGCCTATGTACTATTTCATAAGGTACTTTTTTCAAAGAACACTTTATTGTAAACATCTTCTCTACATTACCACATATTCCAATAAAGATTTTTAATGACTGCAGTGAATTCCAGATTACCATAATGAAACTCATTTAACATATACTTATTTAGGACACTCAGATTGTTTCTGATTTTTTACCCTTAGAGCTAATAGGGTGCTAGACATCCTCATACATAAATCTTTATGCACATCTGTGATAATTTCTACAGGACACATTCCTAGAAAAATTGCTGAGTCATAGAACACAAGTATGTTATGAGTGTTTATACAGTTTGCCAAAGCATTGCACAGAAAATTCATAACAATTGAAAGTCTGCCATCAGTGTATGAGAATGGACAACAGAAATGGCGCTGTAATTGCCTGACAAGGTCCACCTGGGACAGTTATACCTGTACATAGCAATGACTAAGAGGGATTCTGCCACCTCCTCAAGGGCCAAAAATTAATTCACTGAGAAATATTAGATGTACACTAAAAAACAAGAAGTAGGGTTTACTAATAATGTTAATTTATATATACTTCTAAGCATCTGTGAATATTCCACAGTGAGATTCTGGCACAAGTTCCAGTTTCTCCTCAAGAATGGGAATACCGAGAGAGAGTTAAAGGAGGGGTCTCTCTTGGATTTCATCAGGATACTTCCACCTGGCTTAACAGAGCCTCCTGTTAGGGCTCCGCCTCACTCTTTGCTTATACATCTCTAATGGTATAAAAGGACTTTTAATACAAATAGCTGATTATCAGGGAACATAAATTCGATCACCTGCAAAGACCAGAAAGCTATATAAAGATATAAACCTTCACAGTTTCAAAGCATTAGGGAGTTAGTGGAGCCTGTAACAAACTGAGTGATAACTGTCTTGCCTAAAGTAATTCACATTCATTTTTTAAAACCATCCTGGCAGTCAAGCAAAACACATTGCAGGGCAAATGTCACTCATGGACCTCCAGATTGCAACCCTGGTTTATTTGTTTGTATTACTCCTTGTAGATTATTCTGTCTCTGATTAATGATTATTCAAATATGTTTTGGGCAACAAACATTCGTTTGCTCCAACGTGCTCCTTAAAAAGAAGTATTCAGACCAAATCTGTGACACTTATTTTCTAAAACGGAAATGGAGATTTCTTCCTAATGTGCACATCCTTCCTGTGTTGTCTGTGTTCTGCCTTGCTGTAGCAACTGGGGCTCTGAATACCCTTGCAAATGAAAAATCATTATAAGGTATTTTTTTTTTAGTAATAATAATATTAGGTAGTATTTATTAAGTACTTACTGGAGGCAGGTCAACTGGCTTCATCTAAGCTGAAAAGGCCTTTCCTCATTACCCATCTCCCCCTAGCAGCTCTTGGAGATGTTTCTTTTAACCGTTTTACCCACAAAAATATAGAGCCTATCCTTATCGTAAGAATGAAGTAACTCAACTCTAAGAGATGAAGTGAATCACCCAAAGTTAAATGATGCTCTTTACCTTGGGATACTGCCGCACACTCCTGTCACTAATTATAGAGTTTAAATTGTTACAAGTCTATACACAGATACAAGAGAGTGTGCTTAGTCCCAAGGTCTCCTAAAATGAGTAAAAGCATAGGCAAGGAAGGAAAGGTGGCATAGGAAAGGAAATGTAACTGGAAGCGCTTGTAAAGTTTGATTTTGAGTTGGCGAGGCTAAAGTCCCAGGAGAGTAGAATGCTATTTAAGCCTAATGTTTTAGGAGTGGTGAATTTATTGAACTCACAGGCTGAAACAATCTCAAGAGGGTTGTTTATTCAGAGGAGGCATATTAATCCATTAAGCTAATGCTTTTACATAAACGTCCAGGCTTATTACATTAGCTTCGGTGACCCAAGTGATTTGACCTATTTAAATAAAATAACCTTTGGTGTGAGCAATATTTTTTTGTTAAAAAAAAAAAGCATCAAATTCCATCGTGTGTGTGTGTGTGTGTGTGTGTGTGTGTGTGTGTGTGTTCCATCTGTTAAGTTAAATTTCTAGACTGGGCTTTTAGATTACTCTGAAAATCACAAACTCTTCCATACTTTGAAACGTGCATCAGACCTAAAAAAGAAATTGCAACCAAAGGCCTGTACTCACCTACATAAATTGAAAGTTTTATGAATGTGTTTAAAGGAAAAATGCTGCATAAAGGGAAAAATACATTGTGACAGCTTGGGGCTCCAAAATAATAATGAAATGAAATTATATATTAATTATAATTAGAAAGGTTAGGTAAGTTCTGAAATGTGAGTAAACCATTTATGCTTTCAACAAAGTTTGCATCTTAAATGTGTTTAAATATAATTTTCACTAAATCTTAATAAATCATTTGTGGCAGATGTTAAGTGTATCAATATAACAGGATCATGCAAAGAAGTTAGAAAATTCCATCCTACTAATAGCATAAAGCAAAACAAATGTGCATGATTAACAGCGACAGTTTGAGAGAATAGCTTCAAGCAATTTAAAGACCCAGCAACCAAAAGGATCAAAAGAAACAAGTTACTTTCATTGGATGAATAGAAGTAACTCTAAAATTGAGATTGTTGTAAGATACCACTTAAAATGAGCTACAGGAAAGAAATGAAAGAGGACTTATTCTATTCTCAAAAAGCCTATTCTGTCAAGGTTGTTGGAGAACCAATTATTCTTAGGAGTTCGTCAAATAAACACCTCACAGCCTGTCTCAAGCTAAAAAATTACATACAAGCATTTAGCATGTATTAGTTTGACCCTGTGAGCTGACCTCATTCATGATATTTCAACAGAGTTGTGGAAAAATACTTCAACATACTAGCACACCTTAATTGAACATGGCACATATTATAGCAAAGGGTATAATGTGGGAAATTGCACAAAATGAGAGTGAAAAAAGAAATTAATTTAATGCTGTTCTATATCCCTGTGCCATTCTAGAATTTAACAAAGAACACAAACCATATAACCACTAAATTCTCGTTGCATCGATCCAAATCTCCTCCAAGTCACCCAACCCAACCACCCACTTGTCTTGTTTTAAATATTTATGAACACAGCTTTTATCTGTAATGACTATCAATCACTAATTGTTATATTAATAATAGAAAATTAAAATTCAACACTGAAACAGATGGTCTCCCTTCTACTCCACTTCAGTCTTTTTATCTTACTAAAAAAAAAAACCCTAAAAGCCAAAAACGGCTAATCAGTTAGATGAGTTTTATAATATGTTATTACTCAAGATGGGGTGTCAGTGAAAGCTTTTCTTACTGAAAGGCAATTATTTTGATCTGGAAAAAGTTCAGAGCATGTTTGATAATCAACGTTCACCTAAACATAAATATTTTCTCTTTTTTTTTTTCATTTAGCATTGACTCTTGTACCCTCCAATCTCTTACTCTTCAGTGTTTTATGAATTGTTAATCTGGTAAATATTTATCTGATACTCAGTGAAAATGGAGATGGTACATTCACATAAATTTGAGAAAGTATCTCTTTAGTGTGGCTTGTTTGGGGTTTTTATCTATGTGACCTTCTCTCTCCCTTCAGTAATCCCTTTCTGGCTGACCATGCCTCCCTCACAAAATAGACCTATGATCCTATTTGGGGCTCCAGATACTTTCTCAATTAAGTCATCCTCATCCACACATTATAAGCTGCATGACTGAATGCCAATAAAAGCCCTTCCAACTCTAAAGTATTGTATATTACAAGTTTAAAAATTATAACAAAGATATAAACACAAGTTTGATTTTCTTTTACTTTTTTCTTTTTTCTTTTTTTTTGTTTTTTGAGACAGAGTCTTGCTCTGTCACCCAGGCTGGAGTGCAATGGAGTGATCTCGGCTCACTGCAACCTCTGCCTCCTGGGTTCAAGTGATTCTCCTGCTTCAGCCTCCCGAGTAGCTGGGATTACAGGAGCCCATCACCACACCTGGCTAACTTTTGTATTTTTTCAGTAGAGACGAGGTTTCACCATGTTGACCAGGCTGGTCTCAAACTCCTGACCTCAGGTGACCTGCCTGCCTCAGCCTCCCAAAGTGCTGGGTTTACAGGCATCAGCCACCGCACCCAGCCACAAGTTTGGTTTTTCAAGGCCTACATTATGCATTTTACAGCACCACTTTGTTTCAACATTAAATTCATATTCTGTGTACATAAAAAAATTGAATTCTTATTATTTTCATCCAAAAGCTAATCAAAACTAAGTTCTTATAAAATAACTGGCTCTAAAGCCCTTCTGACTCAACAGGTAAATTATAAATATTTTAGTTATATTATATTAAGGTAAATAACAGTAAAGTCAATTACTGTTGCTTAAATGCTTAAAATGCATTTATTCTGGATATTTTCTGTAACTACAAACATTAAGAAGTATTTTAATAAGATAAATGTTATTTATATGAACAATATTTTTGCTTCCTTTCATTAACCAATTGCATTTTTGCATAGAAACATTAAAATTAGGATAGCCAGCTCACCTCAAACATTGTTTATTTATTAATAGACTAAGCTATCAGGCAGGAAATAATGCTTTCCTGCTTTTTCAAATTCTAAACCATTTTTCAACTGAAAATAATTTAACAAACTAAAAATATTCTTTCTAAACCATTCTGTTACTAAAAACTTAATTGTCTCTACAGCACTCCCATGATACCTTTCTAGGGAAAATCTGCAAATGAGACAAAAGATTTATACAGAGTTTTGCCTCTAAGAACCATGGTTGGCCTTGGCTCTGGTTCTGTAGAACCTCAGTCCTGGCACTCAGGAAACTGAGCCCCTTTGGACAAGTTTAGCCTGTCCCCATGTGTTGGGAACAAGCCCCCCCAAAATATGGCCATAAACTGGCCCCAAAACTGGCCATAAACAAAATCTCTGCAGCACTATGACATGTTCATGACGGCCACAACGCCCACGCTGGAAGGTTGTGGGTTTACCGGAATGAGGACAAGGAACACCTGGCCCACCCAGGGTGGAAAACCACTTAAAGGCATTCTTAAGCCACAAACAATAGCATGAGAGATCTGTGCCTTAAGGACATGATCCTGCTGCAGTTAACTAGTCCAACCTATTACTTTAATTCGACCCATCCCTTCATTTCCATAAGGGATACTTTTAGTTAATTTAAGATCTATAGAAACAATGCTAATGACTGGCTTGCTGTTAATAAATACGTGGGTAAATCTCTGTTTGGGGCTTTCACCTCTGAAGGCTGTGAGACCCCTGATTTTCCACTTCACACCTCTATATTTCTGTGTGTGTGTGTCTTTAATTCCTCTAGCACCACTAGGTTAGGGTCTCCCCAGCCGAGCTGGTCTTGGCACCCATGCTTTGGGCCAGCTGTGCCTATAGTGAAGGTGAATTTTAAAGCACCAGACAGGTATCAAATCAGCATTACTTCTAGTTTCACTCTGAACAGATGCCCTGATTCTAGTAGAACTCTTGATATCTTTTTCCATGGTAGCTTATGGCAACAAGGACAAAGGGGGATTCTCAATAATAGTTAGAGTAGGGCAAAAGAAATCAAAGCCAGAGAGGCAGTGCTGAGCATAATGTGGGAAGGTTAAAGAGAGGCCGTGGCTATGATGATCAATCATAAATCAAAGCATGAGGGATAAGACTAAGACTGACTATGGTGCCTCAGATGGGCAAAGGTAAAACCATGGTTTTAAGGATGAAAATCATGACCAGTATAAGGGTGTGCTCTGTGATAGAAGCTGTGTGACATGGCAGAGGGCTCCATGGCTCAAAGGACAACATAAGACTGAACATAGGCATAGGTTCTATTCTGTAGGCGAGAGGAATCTATTTAAAATTATGAACAGGAAAATGACATGACCCGATACATGTTTTAGAAATCTCACTCTAGTGTCAGTGTGATAGATTAGAAAAGAAAAGGTGGAAGGTAGCAAGAACATAAGGAAACAAGAAATGACAAAGGTGTAAATTAGGGCACTGGAACTGGAGTATGTTTGAAAGATATTGAAGAAATACAATTGATAGCAATTGATAAGCAGTTGGCAGCTGGATCTGGGTAAGGGCAAATTGTGGTATTTTGGGATCATTCCCAGGTCTGGCTTGGCAAATGTGTGGATGGTGATTCTATTCACAAAGATAGGAAAATTCACAAAGAAGAGCAGATTTTTGAGTAAAGATAATGAAATCATTTTCAAAGACTCCTTTAAGCCAGCTAAAAGTATCCAGACCAAATCAAAGAGAGAGCATTCCTTCAGCTACTCTGGATTGGTATCCCAACCTCAAGGAGTAACTAGAACTTGCTGCCAACATCTCACTGTGGGGTATTCAGAGCTGCTTAGAAGTATTTAAAAATAGACATCATTAGTAAACCTTATTTAGTTTTTACTTTTTAGTGTAAATCTAATATTTCTTAATTTCTGGCCTTTGAAGAGGTGACAATCTTTCCTGTTATTGCTATGTCTATATATAACTGTCTTGGGTGGACTCGCCAGATGATTACAGTGTGATTTTCAGTGTTCATTCTCATACACTGATGGTGGACTTTCAGTTGCTGTTACCTTTCTGTGCAATGCTTTGAAAAAAGTGTCCCAAAAGTCTTAACATACTTATATTCTATGACTCAGCAATTCTTTTAAGAATTTGTCCTGTGGAAAGTATCAGAGATGTTCACGAAGATTTATGTAAGGGGATGTCTAGTACACTATTAGTCATAAGAGTAAAAAATCTAAAGGGTAACAAATAGAATTGGTCACAAGCAACTGGAAATAAGCTGACTCCTTACTAGTCCAGTTTTCTCCAGTTGTATGGGTATACTTAATCTGCAGATCCCGCTTTTTCTTTATCTCTTCCATCCTCCCCCAACCCAGATCTTAATCCTATTGTCGTGCTGCTTCATGTGTATTTCATGTTTGGTTCAGTCCTGCCGTTTCCAAGACTATTCATTCTGCACTCTAAATGTTACCTGCCCTTTCTTCATCTAGCCTTCACAACTCTGTTCTTCTCTAGATAATAGACTGTTAATCTGAAACTTAAGTGCATATAACAATACAGGGAAGGCCAAGCCCATTATATGTTCTCAACTCTTCTCCACAATGAGATGTTTATTTTAGCACTAATCTTCTAAACCCATGCCCTGCATTTCTTGGGTTCACAGAGGATGGGAATTCCAAACAAAGCAGAAAACAGGAATGCTGTGCCAGTGAGTCAGACAAACGCTCTAGAAAATGAAGTTTCCTGGCATTTTGCTTCTGTTTGGGCATTTATTCCTATCCACGATTGGGTTCATCCTGGCCTCTGATAATATTTGAGGGATGCTGATGTACTGCTTTTCTGGAAAGTTAAACTAAATCAATGTTTCCAAGACATATTTCACTTGAAAAGAGTTACCATTATCCCTGAGGTAGATGGAAATCATTATAAAAGGATGTTTATTGAATGTATTCACACAGCTAATATTTCCTCCACAGTTAATGACTAACAATACCAAGAACTGAAAACACTGACAAGAATTTACCTTTACATAGTTAATAAACTGTAAAAGGGATGTATAAAACCTTGTAAAACTGCACGAAGCCCCCCAGGGGAGCCACAGCACATTTACAAAAGTGCCACAGGATGTTTAGTTTTCAGGAGAAACACAGTGACATCTGTAGGACACCACACAAACTACTAGCTCCAAGATGGTTCAGTGTCAGCATTAGATGAATTTACAGTCCTTGTGATGACATCATATCATTCTGAAACATTTTCAACAGCGATAAAAAGTACCAAATGAAAATCAGTGTGGAACAAGAAATGAGAGCAATAATGTTCATCTGTTTCCAAGGTTTGAGAACTTCCTCAGTGACCAGTAGATAGTTGTAGTTATTTCAAAATGACATGCGAGTTTTCTCTGCCTTTATATAAATTATTTTTCAAAATAGCATTCATGTTTTAGGATATAAATAGTTACTAAGTTGTTTGAGCCTAACTACTTAATAAACAGATCCACTGGGTATTTCTTTGGCCTAGAGACTCTGTAAAAAAAATTACTAGACACTAAAGGTACTGAGGCTAGAGAAAGTTAAAGAACCTCTGCCTAAATGCTATGAAATGAGATATAAACTACACATTGTTATTATATATTGGCCCTTTTGCAAAATTCAAATGAAAAACTTTCTATAAAGATTTATGACCAAGCACGGTGGCTCACACCTATAATCCCAGCACTTTGTGAGGCCGAGGTGGGTGGATCATGAGGTCAAGAGATCGAGACCATCCTGGCCAACATGGTGAAACCCCGTCTCTACTAAAAATACAAAAATTAGCCGGGCATGGAGGCACACGCCTGTAGTCCTAGCTGCTTGGGAGGCTGAGGCAGGAGAATGGCATGAACTGGGAGGCGGAGCTTGCAGTGAGCTGAGATCGCACCACTGCAGTCCAGCCTGGGCTACAGAGTGAGACTCTGTCTAAAAAAAGAAAAAAAAATTATTTTGGTATTACAAAAAGTATTTAACCTCCAAATACAAAGAAATTCTTTGTTTTTTATCTTTATGGAACTAAATATTGGCAGCCATAGTGTAGGATTTTATAAAGGTAAACACTAAGTCTTTAGTTTCAGAAGAATTAATTTTTTCTACTATCTTTGATTTCACATTTCTGTAATTTAAGGCAGTACAAACTTTTAGGCAAAGTGCCCAGTAATTAGTTGCCAAAGGATTTATTTGTGTGGAAATCTCTCTTTAGCTCTTTTCACTGACGCACAAAAGTAGTAAGGAAACTTTAACCTCACTGATATCGGAAGAAACACCTGAGGCAGTGCCAATCAAGTCAAATTCTTTTACAAAATTGCAGGTGCACATTTTGTTTTTAATATTCAAACCAACACCAGTTATTCAAATCAGCTTACTTTATGTAAATTAGTCCCTTCAAAAAGCCTCCTTAATGCAGGCAGTTATTAAATGAAATGGGATTTACTTTAACTAATGTCTGCACAAAGAGGTAAAAATGCATCAGAGAAATCCTTTCATAGCTTGGATTTACTGGGCTCACCCTTGTTTACTTACAACCCCTCCTCTGGCAAGAACAAAGAACAGAGTGTAATTACTTTCTTGACTGTCATTTTTACAGTTCCAACTTGACCCTGCATTTAAGGAGAAGAGGACCCTGCATTTAAGGAGAAGAGGAGAGGCATACAAACACAGAGCCCTTTTTCCTCTACCAGTCTGGCTTAATGATTAGGAAAAGGAGACATCAATTTTGCCATTAATTTCCAAAGGGACATATTTAAGGAAGCCTGTACCATTGTGCTTGGAAAATGCAGTAGACTGCTTTTCCAAATGTCCTGTCTTATTGCTCAAAATCAAAATTATTTTTATTAAAAAATAGACTTCCATTTAGAAGGAAATAGGTTGTATTTAAAAAAAGAAGAAAGAGGAAGCAGGGAAGGAAGGAAGGAGAGGGGAGAGGAGGGGAGAGAAGGGAAGGGAAACAGGAAGGAAGGAAGGAAGGAAGGAAGGAAGGAAGGAAGGAAGGAAGGAAGGAAGGAACGAAGGAGGGAAGGGAGGGAGGAAGAAAGAAAGAGAGAAAGAAAGAAGAAAGAAAGAAAGAAGAAAGAAAGAAAGAAAGAAAGAAAGAAAGAAAGAAAGAAAGAAAGAAAGGAAGAAAGGAGGGAAGGAAGGAAGCAGGGAAGGGAGGGAGGAAGAAAGAAAGAGAGAAAGAAGAAAGAAAGAAAGAAAGAAAGAAAGAAAGAAAGAAAGAAAGAAAGGAAGGAGGGAAGGAAGGAAGGAAGGTAGGAAGAAAGAAAGAAGAAAAAAGAAAGAAAGAAAGAAAGAAAGAAAGAAAGAAAGAAAGAAAGAAAGAAAGAAAGAAAGAGAGGCAGGGAGGGAGGGAGGGAGGGAGGGAGGGAGGAAGGAAGGGAGGGAGGGAGGGAGGAAGGAAGGAAGGAAGGAAGGAAGGAAAGAAGGAAGGAAGGAAGGAAAAAGAGAAAGAAGGGAATAAGAAAGAAGAAGGGAAAGGAAGAAAGGAATGAAGGAGAGGAAGAAAGAAAGAAAGAAAGAAGAAAGAAAGAAAGAAAGAAAGAAAGAAAGAAAGAAAGAAAGAAAGAAAGAAAGAAAGAAAGAAAGAGGGAGGGAGGAAGGAAGGGAGAGAGGGAGGGAGGGAGGGAGGGAGGAAGGAAGGAAGGAAGGAAGGAAGGAAGGAAGGAAGGAAGGAAAGAAGGAAGGAAGGAGAAAAGAAAAGAAAAGAAAAGAGACTTCCAGCAGGATGGATGTTTTTTGTTGCATTAAACAGCTATGTACAAAAATATATATATAAGACATCTCAAGATTTATAATCTTGAGACATGAATCAAGCATGAGTTTAAAAGTATCAAACTGAAGTTTAACTAGGAGATGAAGGTGAGTTTTAAGGTCTCTCTTTTTTTAATTTTTCAATTGCTATTTATCATTATTAAAGAATAGCTTGAGAGAAACCCACTAAAGTTTGGAGCCAAATCCACAGTCATTGGTTACATTGTTTTGTCTTAGTGTCATTCTTTTGTAACTAAAGAAATGTTGATTGTAAATTAGCATCATAAACTGTTTTGTTTTAGTTATATTCTTTTGTTCAGACATTGCATTTATTAATGTAATACTGATAAGCCAAAACCTTGTCACTTAGAAAGCTGGGAAAATTTCTTCTCACGGTGTCTTTTTGAAGGTAGCAGCTCACATTCCATACTCAATAGAAAGTGACACAATTTGGCAGATCCTGGTTTTAGGAACCCAAGAGAATAAAACTGTTCTGGTAACATAGGTATACAATGGAGGCTGAGCCAGGGTGAAATTCACTTTGCCAAAGTGTCATAAACTACCTAAGTTGGGGACAGGGGTGGGGTTGGTACAAGACGGATTTTGAGGGAAACCATGGAATTTATGTTTTTATAATTAGCTGTATTTATATAAGACTTCCATTTTGTCAAGGGACTTATTTTTATTTAATATATTTGACACCTTCATTTCAGATCCTAAATAATCAGTATAGAATAAGCTCCAAAGACCGAGAGTCACTCCCAAAAGTTGGAAACAAAATCAGAAAAGTCATCCTCTAAAACTGAAGTTAATTAACGTAGGATGTGATTAGCCTTCTCCAAAAGCGACCCACAACAGGCGCTTTGAAGTGAGTAGTGCAGGAGACTGATGTGTCTCTAACTCTCTTCAGGGGGCTAAGTCACTATAACCTGAGCTTTGACTTTGAATAATCTGGAAGACCACATTTTACTCATAAATGCTAACAAAATGACCTGGCAATCTGCATGAAGTTTAGAAAACAGTATTGAAAAATAAAATAACCATTTGTTAGAGTTTATCCAGAGACCTGGAATCTAGATAATAAAAGATACATACTCCGTGGTAAAGCAGGCATAATTCTTCAATTTCTGCCATAACTCAAAAGAAATATCCATCAAGCCTACTCAGTTTATTTTACCATGATTTCATATATTCATGTTTGCCTCACAATTTCTTGGTTAGCAACCTGGATTCCAGGAAAGCCTGATAATGGGAAGGGCTACATGAGATAAGGTTTTCTAGTGACAAGAAAAGCAAATCCCCACTGAATATTAATGTTGGCACTTGTTTATACATCAGTCCATGTGCCTTGTTAGCCTGAAGTCAATCCCCAGAAGCTCATTATTCCTAAGGGAACTGATAGCAATAAGGGTCTTGAAACTGGATTCTGAACCTACAGAGATTTCATCAGTCTGCAAAAGAACTCTGCCTGAGCAAATGTGTGAAATGGTAAAAAGTAATACACAGGATACACCCTGATGCCTTTTTGCAAACCCCTGGAATCTACAGCACTGAGAATGAGCCCTAATGTAAACTAGGAACCCTAGATGATAATGATATGTCAATGCAGGTTCACTGGTTTTAACCAATGTACCACTGCTGTGGGGGATGCTGACAGAGAGCTGTGCATGTTGGGGTGTATGGCAGCTCTTTATACAGTACTTTTCATTCAATTATGCAGTGAACCTAAAACTCTTCTAGAAATATGAAATCAATTTTCTGTAGAGGTTCAGCACCACTTTATTAATGAATTTCAGCCACCTTAGAAAGACCAACATAAAGGGTAGCTGGGCTGGGCACTGATGAAGAGATGTCTCTGGTCTGCAAGTTTATAATAAAGAGTTTGACTCCATTTTTGATGTTTCCCCATCTGGGCAAGCTAATAGGAAAGCCCAAATGTTCCCTCCTTTGACACCACGGCAACCTGGAGTTCAAAGCACACACTTTGGCATGAAAGACAACCTAGTGAAAATCCTGACGTGCTCCTCCTTGGGCGACATCCGGTAGTTCATTTATCCTCTCTGAGCCTCAGCTTCTTTATCTGTAAAATGGAGGCAATAAATATATACCTTCAATGCTGTGAGAGTTAAATGAAATAACATACGGAAAGCATATGTCAAGGTGCCCGACACATAGACTTAATACAGTAATGGCCATACTCTGCCCAAAGTGAATCCTGTGATGTTGGACCTGATTTAGATGCTATTCTTCATGCCAAAAAGAATATATCTTCCCTGACTTCTCAGAGGGTCTAAAGTACACAGAAATAAGCGCAAGAGATGGCAGACTACAAGACGAGGCCCTTGGATTTTAAAAAGGCATTCCCAAGTAATAAGTTGTTAGGGTCAAAAATTTTGTAAAGCATATTGGCTGTATCAAGTTTTCTTATTAATACAATTGATATAAACTTCATTAATTTGACTCTAAACATCAATCATTGTGTATATCAGAAGACCATGAAATTTCTGCAATTAATAATAAATGTGATAATATAAGAAAGTTATTATTGCAGCAAATACCAAATGAGGACACAAAACAACAATGGAACACAAAAAAGAAGGTCAAGCAGAATTTGGATAAGGAAAGAAAAACTTGACAGAGATAACGCTTATAACGAAATCTAGGTAAGGTGTTTGTTAATTCATTGATGCAGAACAATGGTAGTTAATATCGGCTTACATCAAGCCATTATACTAAACAGCACAATGAAATTAAATGTTATATTAACTGTAGGATGTCGTTGAGGGCGTCAATCACTACATCAAAAATGGTCCTATTGTCACAGAATCAGAAAGAGTTGTACTTTTCCTAAATGGTCTGTTTGTGGGTGCCTTAAGGGCCCTGTGAATATAATGGTTGTGTTTTCTTCTTCATGATGGCTGCTAGAGAAAACTTGTTGACTACCCCTTGCAAAGATCTATGATATCATAATTAGCATTTGTATATTCTGGAATTCCTCTACTTCTATTGTACATATTCCCTTTGTCCAAATTCCCCAATTATTTTTAATTTATTCCAACATGATATAATGTATGTATTTTTGCAAACCATCTTTTAATAATAATATGAGGTAAAAACAAATTTTTGAATGTAATAAGCAAGAAACTCTCAGGATGCGATCCAAAAAATGAAATAGATGCTATGTGGATGGCTAGGTCTTGTTAACATAGCTTTCAGACTTGTAAGTGTTTGTTTGTTTTTTTTTTTTCTTTCTGTTGCTGGTCTTGTGTCTCATCTCACCTATACCACAATTCAGGGCCCATAGCACAGTATTACATGGTATGACTCTTGCATTTGTTAAGGAAAAGAGAAATCAGGAGAAGCCAGAAGGAAAGGAAAGTCCTGGGTCCCACCGTTTCTGCCCTTACATCAGAAGGATGCATACTTAGGCAATGGCCCTGCTGGGCCCACAGCCGGGGTTTGCATTCCCATGGGCCTTGCCACATGTTATTCTATCTTCTTTATTGAGCCAACTGAGAAAATAGCCTTGTCACTGGGGAGTACACAGGTGGCTTGCCCCAGGTAGTCTGTTTTGGGGAGCCAGCCCTTACAGTGTTTGTCTGGAAACACCAACTGCCCAGCTTCTGGAGACTTTGGAGCACATGAGATGTTGCCATCCACCTGCTGGAGAGAAGTACCTGGCCCATGGAAAGTTGTGTCTGGTACAGCCTCACTCTCACTGCACACTGGGAAAAGGGTTCTTCCAGGACATGGCTGGTTTGTTTTCTAGGCCATCCTGAATGAGAAACCAACCCTGACAGCACCTTGAAGGGCCACTTGCAGCCACTTCTGCTTGTTGCCCCCGTCATCTGTGGGTAAATGTTTAAGCGCAGGTCTCCAGTGGAGAGAACAGGAAAGCTCAGGTTTGTAGTGTTTGCCAGTTTCCATCCTATTTCAAGCTGCTAAGGTAACAACCCTGCACACACATTTGGAAGGAGCTATGCAGCCTCCCACCATTAGGTTTATTCCTTTGGGCAGACACAGCAAATGTAAACAACCCCAGGATTATTAATAATCATGAAATGCAGTGCAGTAATTAGAAAATGATATGTTCTGAGTAATAACCTGTGCTTTAAATTTAATTTTTTAATTGTAAGTTTATATCATTTAGTTTTTAATAATAGTTGTGCTTAATATTAGGCTCATAAAATTCATAAAAATATAACAATTGGCTCTCACAAGCCAGTGCAAACTGGTTCCAACAGAACACATTTTGGTTTGTCGTTGTTTAAGCTTTGTTGAGATGTAATTGATATACAAAAATTGCACATATTTATTGTATACAATTTAGTTTGGACATACACATATACCTGTGATGTCATCACACAATCAAGGTACTAAACATATATGTCACCTCCAAAATGGTATTGTGTTCTTTTGTGTGCAGGTGTGTGTGTGTTGGTAAAATTTAACATAAGATCCATTGTCTTAGCATATTTTGAAGTGCACAATACTGTATTGTTCATTGTAGGTATCATGTTGTACAGCAGATCTCTACAACTTAATCATCCTGTATAACTGAAATTCACCACACCTTGTTTCATAAAGCTTCCCTAAAAGTTCATGGATTGCTTGGTGCCTCTTGGCAATTTTTTAAATCTTTCTTTATTTGTTTATTTCTTACAAGGATTCAGGACAGAAGGAAGACATCAATACCAGATTGCAAGGAATGGCATGCATTACGTTTATTGTTGATGACATTTAACATAGAAAACCTGGGAGAGTTCCACAAATTTTCATGTGAAGCAACTGAAATATAAATATGAGATGATCTTATGTCACTATTTTTTGAAAAGCCTGGGAAGAAACAGCTACAGAAGTTGAAGAAAAATGACAATCATATTTTTTATTCCCTAAAATACAGATTTCAATATGTGTTAATTACTTCTGCAGTCAATAGTAAGAACTATTATTTCTGGACCTTGTAGTCTAGCAAGAAGTCTTCACTAATTCACAATAAGAAGTCATCGAATGAGTGCTTTTGTTGATGTGAGTAACCAATATTTTAATAGTATTTTGTAGTCTACATATACTCTCCTATTTACCCTTCCCTAAAAACCTGAGAAGGTGGTCTTATTTTCATCTGCATTGTGTCCATTAAGAAATAGAGGCATCTGGGCAGGGCACGGTGGTTTACGCCTGTAATCCCAGCACTTTGGGAGACTGAGGAGGGTGGATCACGAGGTCAAGAGATCGAGACCATCCTGGCCAAATGGTGAAACCCCGTCTCTACTAAAAATACAAAAACTAGCCAGGTGTGGTAGCATGCACCTGTAGTTCCAGCTACTTGGGAGGCTGAGGCAGGAGAATCACTTGAACCCAGGAGGTGGAGGTTGCAGTGAGCCAAGATTGTGCCACTGCACTCTAGCCTGGCAACAGAATAAGACTCGGTTTCAAAAAAAAAAAAAGAAAGAAAGAAAGAAACAGAGGCATCTTCAGTGATTTGCCCAAGACCACACGATACAGTAAGTAGAAAAGATAAATCTCTTCTCCTTCCTGTCTTTCTTCTTTCCTTTATTCCTTTATAAAGATTTAGTGGGTAGTGTATTAGTCTGTTAGTGCTGCCATAACAAAATACCACAGACTGGGTGGCTTAACCAACAGAA
Organism: Symphalangus syndactylus; assembly: GCF_028878055.3. NCBI lineage: Eukaryota > Metazoa > Chordata > Mammalia > Primates > Hylobatidae > Symphalangus > Symphalangus syndactylus. The sequence goes on along the minus strand of NC_072428.2, from coordinate 98,815,853 downwards.
ATTTATTTTCTCACAGTTGTGAAGTCGGGGAGAAGTCCAAGATCAAGATGCTTTGGGGTTGGTTTCTGTTGAGGCTTCTCTTCCTGGCTTATAGACACTGCCTTATTGCTGTATCCTCACATGGCCATTCCTTTGTGCATGAGCAAGAGAGAGAGAGAGAGGGAGATCCGATCTCTCTTCTGCTTCTTAAAAAGACACTACTCCTATCAGATTAGGGCCCCACACTCTGACCTCACTTAACCTTAGTTAACTCCCTAAAGGCCCTATCTCCAAATAAGGTCACGTTGGAGGTTAGGGCTTCAACATATGAATTTTATGAGGACACAATTCAGTCTGTAATATATAGCTATTACATGGCAGACACTAAACTAGAGCTGGAAATGCAGTGACAGACAAGAAAGACCTGGTCGCCGATTTCATGGCATTTGCAATGCAGAACAGACACTGAATGCATCCACATTTTCTCACACACAGCATTATCTATAGAAGACACAATGTTCACCCCGGTCTTCTTCATACTATGATTTTACCCAAAAAAATTCTTTTTGTATACCTATAAAGGATAAACTTCAGACCACCTTTTGTCTCATTCATCTGTCTTTAAATTTGTGGAGGCTGACTTAATACAATTTGCTTGGAAATGGAAGGAAAGAGGAAGAGGAAGTAGGGTCCTCCCTGAAAACAGAGGCAGCGTTAGGCCAAGACTTGTCAACAGGAATGCTGTGTTGCCATCATGAAAGACAAGGAATGTTTTTGTGAATTCTGTGCAGGCAGATGCTTTGCCTTCTTATCCTACCTAGACCAGTGAAGAGCAGAAAAGCTTTCTCTTTTCATGAGTCCCAAAATTCAACAGGTACTATATCTAAGAAGTCTCTGCTGTTAAGCTGAAGCAAATTCACAAGTGATTCAGAAGTTTTTTTTAAAGAACAAGAAGAACTGGACTCAACAACATCACAGCCCTTTGAGTCCATGATTCTGCATCATCTTTCTGCAGTGCAAATGGTAGTTTAAAAAAAAATGGGAGAAAAGAAAAAACGTTATAAGACCTTCTGTTTAATGATATGCAAATGAAACAGCTACTAGGTAACCAAGCACCATGGATTCTCATGGATTCTAACTCTGCAGTGTTTTCCGAATCCAGCTCTGCTTCCCAGCTGGTGAAAGCTTATATTGAATCAGATATAATATTGGCTATGAGTCAAACAAATCTGGCTTCAGCTTCTGTCTCTAGTCTCATGGTTACTAGTTCTATGAGCTTGAGCAAAACACCTAGTCTCGAGGAGCCTTGGTTTCCTCACCTTAAAAATCATAATAAAAATAATAGTGCTATCCTAGGCTCTCTCAAGGAAGAAACACACATTTCTAGCTATCTCAGGATATTATCAAGATATTACATATGATAGAAAAATGTTCTGCACAGCAAAGGAAACAACAGTGTGCAGAGGCAACCTATGGATTGAAGAAAAATATTTGCAAGCTGTACATTTGATAAGGGGTTAATATCCAAAATATATAAGGGGCCCAACGAACTCAATAGGATAAAAACAAACAAAATAAACCCAATTAAGAAATGGGCAAGGGACTGAAATAGACTTTCTCAAAGGAAGACATAGAAATGGTCAACAGGCATATGAAAAAAATGTTCAACATTGCCAATCAATAGGGAAATGCAAATTAAAACTACAATGAGATATGTCTCACACCTGTCAGAATGACTATTATCAAAAAGACAAAAGATAACAAGTGTTGGCGAGGATATAAAGAAAAGTGAACCCTTGTACACTGTTAGTGGGAATGTAAATTAGTCCAGTCATTACATAAAACAGTACGCAGTTTTCTCAAAAAACCAAAAATAGAATCACCATATGAGTCAGTAATGCCACTTCTGGATATTTAACGAAAAGATTTGAAATTAGTTTGTCGAAGAAATGTTTGCACTCCCATGTTCATTGCAGCAGTATTCACAATAACCAAATTATGGAATCAACCTAGATGATCATCAATGAATTGGTGAATGAATAAAGAAAATGTGGTATACTTACACAATGGAATAATATATTTGGCCTTAAAAAAGAAAGAAATTCTGTCATTTCCAACAAAATAGATGGAATTGGAAAGCATTGTGCTAAATGAAATAAGCCAAGCACAGAAAGACAAACACCTCATATTCTCATTTATATGTGGAATAAAAACAATCTAACTCATAGAAACAGAGAGGAGAATGGTGGTTAGAGTGGCAAGGCCGTGGGAGGAATGGGGACATGATGGTCAAAGGCTACAAAATCTCAGATGGGAGAAATATGATTTATTTTAGTTCTATTGCACAGTGTGGTGAATGTAATTATTAATAGACTGTTGTGCATTTCAAGATTGCTAAGAGAGATTTCTAAACTTCTCATCACAAAAACTGTCAAGTATTTGCGGTAATGGATATGTTAACTAGCTTGATTTAATTATTGTACACATCGTACTAAAAAATTATAATATCACTCGGACCCCATAAATTTAACAATTATAAATTTACAATTTTAAAAATATAAATAAACAGGAAGAAAAGGAAACAGTCACCACCCAGATGACCAGGATGTCATTGATCATGATTCAAAACAGGGCAGGTGTGGCTCTGATGACCCTGCAGGACCAAAATTCATCTGTTTAAAAATGAGAGTTTGTTACTCCCTACACTAGCAGCTCTGCCTAAATGGTGACTAGTCCCTTTCTCTCTCTCTGCTTTTCTTATACCTGCTCCCTTCTATTCTACGCCAACTAACTTCCCTCTGCTCTTAGTGTTATGACTCCTGCTAACGTCCTTCTCCTATTGCCTTCCTTCTATTGCCTTTTCTATATGTATTTTTCTTCTGCTTCCACTACCCACTGCACTCTTTTTGTGTGTTTCATTTTTAAGCTGTCTGAAGACAGGGTCAGATCTGATTACTACTCCATATAGAATTCTGTCTTTGGGACAGAGCTCGGTGCTGTCTCTTGTAGGCACTGGCCAGCCTATGGATGGCTGTCTTGGAGATTGATGATGCTTATCCTCAATACACTCAAGTGTGGCTAAAGTGCTGAGGCCACACAGGACAAAGCATTGTTACATCTGAACAGAGAACTTGCTAAAAGAGAGCTGGTAACAGGCAGGTGCTCTGGGGTTTATCAGAAAGGGATAGTGTAGCTGAACACTAGCTTACATGACCTGCCCAGTACAGGTGTTTGTGAGAATAGGATAAGACTTATAGCAAGTTGTCTAGTGTCGGGCCTATAACAGATGCTCAGTAAATCTTAGCCCCTCCTTTTGATCATCATTGCCACTATGCCACTACAAGCCTAAGTCTTCTCTTAAAACTGCAATAGGTTCCCACAAGTCTCCTTGCCTCCACGGTCTTCTCAAATTCATCTCCCACAACTCTACCATAGTTATTTGTAGAACCCAGGTAGAATTATTCATTTGTTTAATATATTTAAGATAAATCACATCCTTGCTATGTGCTAGACACTGTCTTAGATAACAGGAATAAAGAAATTTACAAGGTATGTATTCTATTCTCAAGAGGCTCAAAGAACAGTAAAGAAAACCAGTCATCATAAATATATATTATAAAAGGTTCATTAGAGAAAAAAAGAAACAAATAGTTCCCTGGTTAGAAAATGAAGATATTTCTAAAGAGAAGGCAGAAAGTGAGTCTGGAGGAATACAGCAGCTCAGAAAATGCTTAAGGGGAAGTTCGTTTCACAAAGATGACCAGATCATGGAGAATTTCAACTCCCATGCAAAGAATCCAAGTATTCTGAGACAAAGTGGAAAACTAATTTTAAGGGATATTAATGATGGTCAATGTAAAAAAAAAAAAAACAAAACTATTTCATAATCCATTTGTCCAGGAAATGCTGGGTTAAATGAAGAAAACAATGATAACAGGTTTCTTTAGGATTTCTTAAAGCTTTTAATAGGCAAATGCATATTGTGAATCTCCAAGAACTTGATGAAGGAGAATTTAATGTAGGACATTTTCCAAACCTATATGACCAGGAACTTCTTTTTTTTCCCCATGGGACACCGGGCAGGACATGCTACGACATTCCAGTGTATATTAAGTTGTTGTCTAAGAGGAGTCATTGAGGAGTTTCAGCAGAAGAGTGAGGTGAAAAAAATCCACTCGTGGACCTCAATATCCTGTAGAATGAAGTGCAAACTCTTTGTGCTGCCCTCCCAGCTTGGCCTCATCCTGCCTTTTCATCTCCAGCTCCTGGCTTCTTCCCTCCATGGTTTTAAACCCCAGACAAACTGGACATTTTGGTTTTGCATATGTGTATTCCCTTGCTTCTGAGCTCTTGCACAATCTCCTTTTGAAATTCTACGCTGCATCTCAAAGACATCTCTATCTTCAATAGAGTTTTCCATGAGTCCCAACACAATGTCAGTAGTAACTTCTGCACACTCTGTTGCTTATATTCCTAGTTAGCCCTATTTCATTCCATTTTCTCTAATAGACGGCAGTGTTCATGTGTAATGGGGGGAAGTTGCAGGTGGAAACGCTGGTCACTGCTTGCCAGAACCTCCATGTACCAATTCTAATTTTTCCCTTGTATGTTCCTACTTCCTCTTTGTATTTTGAGACGAACCCTCCTCCCACCTATCCCCACTACACAAACATACCACACACAGCAGAGGCTTCCAAAATTTCTCTCACTTCACACAAATGTGCAGAAGAAATTCAGCTTCTTTATTTTGTCTGTAAGCAATCTAATCTTTCTCATTAGCACCCACCTACTGAGTGGTGACAAAAACTGAGTTCATTTCTCTCTTGTAAAGTAATCTATTTCTCTCTAGAGAGCTCAGTCTTTTTTGGCTAGATGTTCTCTGTCTTTTCTTCCCCAAGGGGACATCTGGGTATATGAAGCATGGTTTCTGTATCCTCCTGACAGTAGGGAGTGGAGGTCTTGGATTAACATTTTCCATCCTTATGCTTCTCTCTGGACAGGCCATCATGGAAGTGCCACTGAGCCTGTTTCTGGTCATTGTACTGGCAACTGCTGTTAAACTTGGCAGCTGGTAGGATTCATGGCCTGTCCTTTTCCAGTTTCATTAAGACCCTGCGGTCTGATTTAAGTCTATCTTATGTCTCACTGAGGCAGTTGGTCTTGGCTCAGGAGGATTATCCTGCCACTCTCAGCTACAGAGCCATCCCACTCTGCCACAGCAGCCCTCTCCATGCCAGAATCCCAGCTCATTTTCTCTTTCCCTTTCCTCTCCAGGGCCTTCAAGAAAATCTGGGGCTCTGTCCAAGTAGGACTGGAATGAAAGACCACCTGGGAGAGCTAAAGCCAGTATATAAGGCACAAGACAGTTAGTTGCTCAATAAAAATTTGAATGGAGGGCTCCAAGAGGAAAAAATAATTTTTATGAATTTTAATTTTATCAGTGCCTATGATGGCTTGTTTTCAAGAAGCTATGACATAAATGATCATATACTCTTTATCCAAAGATTTTAATGTTTCTTATAACCATTTTAACACATTAAAAAAATTGATTTCTTTCTTCTTTTAGCTTATTATCACCATCCAAGAACATCATTTCAGCAGAAGGAAGTCCTCTACCCTCACATACTTTAAATTCTAAGAAAAATAATCATGGTATAAAACGAAACAAGCAAAAGCATCATTTTAGTAGGAGCAAGGACCCTATTCTAGATATTTTAAATTTTAAGAAAAATAATCTTAATACAAGATATACAATGCAGAATAAGCAGACAAGAATTCTTGAACAAAGTATTACCTTTTTTTTTTTTTTTTTGAGACAGAGTCTTGCTCTGTCACTCAGGCTAGAGTGGAGTGGCATGATCTTGGTTCACTGAAACCTCTGCCTCACGGGTTCAAGTGATTCTCCTGCCTCAGCCTCCCGAGTAGCTGGGATTACAGCACCCACTACCATGCCCAGCTAATTTTTGTATTTTTAGTAGAGACGGGGTTTCGCCATGTTGGCCAGGCTGTTCTTGAACTCCTGACCTCCAGTGTACCTCCCGCCTTAGCCTCCCAAAGCACTAGGATTACAGGTGTGAGCCACTGTGCCTGGCCAAAATGTTACTTTTAAATTGGAAAACAAACTGAGGACCTCACAGACAAATCAGTGGGCAGGCTGAGAGACAGAAAGTCTAAAAGTGAGATGATGGAAGAAAGAGCATGAGAGAGGTGGACTTTGGAATTTGTGAAATGAATAATCAGAACATTTCTCTCATTAATTATGCTCCATAAAGGTAACAGTACAATATTATTCAGGTGAAAATAGTATCTCTAAGGAGGACTATCTGTAATAAATGGATTCCAAATTAATAGAATCTTTTAAATAGTTTTCTAAAACATAGGTTCAGAATAAAGATAGTTGAAGAATAAAGAACGCTGAACCCTGATTAATAGGTTGATTGCATCTGTTCTTATTCTTCTGTATTAGTTCACTGGTCAGAGACTGGCTTACAGCTTCCTGTTAATTGTGACATTAGCAAAATGCCACACTTGCTATTTAAGGAGAGAGAGAAATCCAGACAGCTTTTAGCATATGAGTAATCGGCCATTTAGTGGGCAGCACTAAAGGTTGGATGTGAGGAAGGGTGAATTAGATATCCTTTTAATAGTGGGTCAAAGGAAAGTAGAAGCTTTAGATATCATTTTCCTTCATGGGAATATTCTGGAAGTTTTGATTTAAAAAAAAAAAGGTACTTTATATCAAATACAGAGTCATGAGTTCACTGGTTTATTTCTTTTCATTTCTCTTTTTAAGTAAAGCCTTCCTGGAAGATTGCTGCAGCATGTAAGTGTGAAGCCAAGCATTGACTATTCCATCACACCAAATATCATCTCTTTTCCTGTGGAAGGTGTTGAAAGGTTCATTTAATCCAATGACTCAATTGGAACCTTTTATAATGCATTTTATATGACACACAATTTATCTAGGTTTTAAAAATGCATTGGAAGAATACCTTTGTATATTTCAATGACCCTGAGAGAGCCTTGGTTACTTTAGATTATATGGATATTGTGCTATGACCTGCCTGCTTAACGGTAAACTTTTATCTCCAATTAACTTCTGCCTATGATCTATTTAAACCCTCAGAGAAGCAGAGAGAGGTAGAGAGTCAGATAGAGGCAAAGGGTGAAACTGCCTTTGGGAAACTATGACTGAGACAGTGAAAAAACCTAACTTAACCACCTCCGTCTTGCTTCCAACCTCCAAGCCATACTTATTCATCCCTGGGTGTAGGCTGAACTAACTTTGGGATAAACTTAACTTATAATTTATAGTCTAAACAAAGACAGTAACAGACCTTTCCCAAAGCAGGCATCCTTCTTGCCTGGGGACTAGACTGCTTTTGTAGGACTAACATTAGCCACAAGATTAGAAATTATGGTTTAGGAGTCATGCAGCTAGAGGCTACAAGCTTCTCACCCTCCCTAAACTGCTACTAAGATCAGTGGTTGAAATATTTTGCAGACCCTGCCCCGATAGATCAGCTGGCACCACCCAGATCAATAAACTGGCTCATTTCATCCTGTGGCCCCAACCCAGGAACTGACTCAGCACAAGAAGATAGCTTTGACTACCTATGATTTCACCCCTGACCAATCATCATGCCTGGCTCACTGGCTTCCCCTCATCCACCAAGTTATCCTTAAAAACTCTGCTCCCTGAATGCTCAGGGAGACTGATCTGAGTAATAACAAAACTAAACTAGGGTCTCCCACACAGCTGGCTCTGCATGAATTACTCTTTCTCTCTTGCAATTCCCGTCTTGATGAATTGGCTCTGTCTAGGCAATTGCCAAGGTGAACCCCTTGGGTAGTTATAAATTTGGGGGCTCATCCTGGATTGCCCTTATGGCTATCTATCCATAGTTCAGTGGCCCCCCACTCCAGCAATGGATCCAGAAGCCAGCCCAAGTGGCCGCCTAGCTATCTTGGACTGGGGGCTGACTCTGGTACTCTCTCTACTGGTGGGGCACTGCCGACCCAATGTGAATAGATTTAATTGCAATGGAGAAATAGTCCTTGGGAGATGTTGCTTAACCGCAGCCCCATCACAGAGTATCTGTCTGTAGCCGCATGGTAGGGTGTCTGTCTGTAGCCCCATTGTAGGATGTCTGAATTGGTGAGTATCCTAGGCACTGCCAATGCTTCCTTCCTTCTCCCGACTGGTTCTGTAGCCCTGTGGTAGGGTACCTGCAGCCCCATTGTGGGGTGTCTGTAGCTCCACCATGGGATATCTGTGTCTGTAGCCTCATTGCAGTGTGTTTGTTCAGCTCCTGGGAGGTCTCAGTTGGCTCTTTCTAACTAATAGGAAGAGTCCTGGTTTGGGAGACTTCTCCTAAATCAGGAAGATTTTGAAGAGGTTTCTCAGACGGAGAATAGGAGGATAGTTTGGAAGGGATACTTTTGGAGTTCTTGGTTAGGGATCTAATTTGGAAGGCCTTCTGTCTGACTCGTCTTTGTGTGTGTTTGTATATATGGAAGAGGTCTCAGAGGGGATGCTGATGGAAGTCCAGAAGGCCTAACTCAGGGAACCCTCTTTATTTTTCTGGTCACATTCAATGAGCCCTAAAGAAGGCTAAACAGGCCTGTCTCTCAGGGTGACTATCTGCTCTTCCCCTTGCCCAGAGACCCCATTGTGAACTACAGTTCAGAGGTCGCCTGTCCCCACCTGGAGTGGATCAAAGACAACAGGGACCAACGGGAAAAAGTCTGAGTTTTGCCAGGCTGATATTGGGTGTAGCTAAACAAGTGACTAATGTTTGTTTTGTTACGTGTATTTTGCTGGTTGGAAAATGTTAATTCGATTCCCCATGCAGCCCATTGGGCAGCATCTTGCAAATTAAGAATCTTGTCTGTGTTTCCAGAAAATAGTAAAGGGTGATTTTCTCTTGTAAAGTGGATTGAACTCCACAGCTATAGCACAAGTCAGCAAGGACATTAGAAGCCACTCTGTTCTTCTGGAAGCTGCAGAGAAAGGGAATCCAGAAACCTGGCATGCCAGCAGAAAGGGTAAGAAATTCTTACCAGCCAAGTTTCTGTTCTCTCTCTTTCTCTTTCTCTGTCTGGGTAAAACAGTAAACTATTGGTCTCCTCTGCAAGAGTTTGACGAATAGAAAAAGAGACTAGTCTTAGTCTCTTTTTTTAGAAAAAAAGTGAGTCTTAGGGACTTGTGAGTCTTAGACTAGACTTGTGAGACTAGTCTTAGGCTGCAGCAAATCTGGTGTACTTTGTGCTAAGAATTTGTCTTTCTGTGTTCCGTAATGGAGAAAGGGGTATCACAGGCTAGAACATGGGTTTAGACCCCTATAAGCCTGCTTTTCAAGCCAGCTTGGCAGGCTGGTCATTTACAAACTTTGCTACGGATCCCTGAAACCAATACGGTACGAAATGCCTCTGTCTTGTTTTGTGTCTTTAAGAGCTTAACCTTGTGACCATGTGGGGATACTTTCTTTTGGTTTCCACCATCCAGAGGACAGGAATTTGGGGGTTCATGTCATAGTTAGTCCTAAAAATTTTTCTTGAGCAGTTAAAAGCCTAGCAAGCTTGAAATTGGCTTCTCTAGGCTCCTTCTGGGAAAAGTAATAGAAAACTGCTCAACGCTGTTTAGCTCAGTAGCTAAGTCTTTATCTTTTGACAGTGGTGGCTTGGGTTCAATTGTTGGCTTCTGGATTGATTCCTTTCTGGTTTGTTATTTGTGTAACTTGGCCATTTATTGAGTTTTTCCCCCCATAGTTAGCTTCTGATTTCCTCTCTTGAATTTTCCTTTCTCTGAACTACCTTGTGGAGATTCTAAATCTTATAAAAAAGAAACTGCTTACCATGTCTTTGAAGCATGTAAGAGGTTACCTTTGGTAAAGTTCAGAAACTAGAAATATTGGCTGCTTGGCATGGCTAAAGTCGGGTAAGAAGAGATCTGAAAGCATTTCTTTTTTAAAGAGCACTATCGTTAAAAGTCGGCTTAATTAAAAGTGGATAAACAAGCTATAGATATATTTTTAAAACCTTTATGTTTTTCTCTTCTTGGAACTTGTTTTTCTGGAAAAAGTTTTTTCTTCTCAGTCGGCTGAATTATTTTTCTCCATTTTTTTTTTTTTTTGTCTTGCCACTCTTAATGCACATGAAAGGCCCTAAGATAAATTCTGGTAGCCTGGGACTCATTGGGAAAAACAGAGGAAGTGCCAAAAACCCCGTTTGGGGAAAAAACCCTCTGTTTTCCTCACGAAATCCCAGGAATTAAAAGCGGATAGATCTCTCTCAAAATCAAAGGCCCCGTTCTGTTTTGCATTGTGTTATCTGATGGTTTTGAGTTTTGAGGGTATCAGAAATTACTTTGCATTATGAGAGAGCTTTGGTATGTAATAACTAGGTAGGAAATATACTTTAAGGGATGGCTAATAGTTATTATGGAGGGGTACTTGATTCTTTGCACACTTGAATCAGAGAAGCACGCTCTTGGCCACCTGGAAGGAAACATCCCCACCTGCCCAGGGAGATGAGACTCCCATGAAGATGGGCTGATTATAAAATGGGCTGATTGGCTTTGGTCTGCCTTTCAATGAAACGCAGGGTAGAAGCTCTGCACTGTCCTCTCCCATAGTATTTCCCTCTTTTGGGGAGCCAGGATCCAGTATAAAATGACACCCTTAATTGTGAGGATCTGTCTTTGCCTTCAACTGCTTATTTGCTGCTTATTTGACCCTAGACATGCATGCTTTCCTGGCCCCATTCCCCCAAGGGCTCCACCCTGAAGCCAGTAATCCAATTAAGAATCTGGCAAATGAAAAATTTTACAAGTGCTGAATCTTCTGTCTGTCCATATATTTATATGTGTTGTATGTTTATATATAATAGCTCCGATTAATTGGCTTAGAAAAATAAGCAGGATCAAAGGACAAGGAGGCCAATAAAAGCTGCAAAAAGGAGGAGGATCTTGCCTTTATTCAGCCTCCACTGAACCTGGGTGGGCATGAGCTGGCAGGTTGAACTGATAATAGAAACATGCCAAGTTAGCAAAGCAACACAGAGAAGAGCCTGGACAGTTCTCCCCAGACCCTACAAACACTGGCTCCATGTGGCCACTGGGATTCAGGATCAGAAGATCCAAACCACAGAGGGGCATTCATTTGCAGAAATGAGGACAGAGACAGAAATAAAATCCTAGAGTCAGTACAAGGGTGTGCACATCAGTTGGAGGAAGGCAGTATCAAAAAGGCAATGAACAGTTGATCCCATAGGAAGAGAGTCAAGGTCAGCAACAAGCGAAGCCAAAGAAACAGTAGCAGACAAGATGTCACCTCCAAAAATGACCTGAGTCCACAGTGCTTGTAGATCAGCAGCACGCTTTTACCAAAGTGAAGAACTTCCCTTAGTATGCCCACAAGGACGTGATTCCTTCTACCACATCTTATTAATGATGTGGACATTTGAAACACTAAATTCCACAACAATTTAATTGGCACCTGCAGCCCTGAATTACCCTTCTGGAAAGATCTTGTCAGCCCGCACTGAATGCTTCTTCTGAATTGCCAAATAGCACTTAGAAGTGTGGGAAAATGGTCTGCTGCCCTCCACTAAGTCATGTCATGCTTTCTTCTTCATGTTGCCCCATGGTCCGCTGCATCCTGGCCTCCTGTTTACAATAGACATAAAGAAGATATCCAGCAATTTCAGGTCATAGTTCCTCACCAAAGAGTTAATGATCTGGTTGAGGCTGAAACCCCTGCTGTACATTGGAATCACCTGGGGACCTCTCGCAAAACAGCGTGTAGAGTCCAGTGGATATGGGTAAATTTTGTAAACTCCCCAGAAAAGTCTAATATCCATCCAGGGTTGTAAATGACTGTCCAACTCAAGGCATTACACATAAGCAGCAAACAAATGCAAGGCCACAGAGAGCACAAGCACAGTGTACCACAGATCAACGTCATTGCTGTTGCAAGTCAACCACACTAAAGCATGCACAGAGTCATTTTGTTCTTTGTTTAATAAAATGGCAAACCTGAAAAGCCAAAAATAAACTTAAGTTTACAGTCAGTTGGAAAGTAACTGGGATAAGTCAGTTGGCTTCAGCCTGACTACAGTTCTCCATGAACGGCATTGCTCAGGGACTGTCAGTCAATTCCTTGGCATAGAGGCTAGCTTATGCTGTGGTAACAAACAAATCCAAAATTCCTCAGCAGCTTAAAGCAACAAGTTACTTCTCACTAATGCCTCACATCTGTTACAGTTCAACTGAGGGCTTTGCTTCTTCATCGTTAGTTCAGGACCCATTTCCCAGGAATGTCCCAGATAACAGAGCAGCCGTTATCTGGGACATTCCTGGGAAAGACAGCATGATGTGCCACGTGAACACTTTTAAAGCTTCTGCTGAGATGTACCACACCTCATTTCTCCTATTTCATTAACCAAAGGAAGTCAGGTGATCACACCTAACAAGAATCCTACTATGTACCAAAACAAAAAGCCAGAAAGACTTGGTGAACAGAAAAACTGACTACTTAATGCACTAGATAGGTATGGACAAAGCAAAGCAACATAGACAAACCCATCTCTATTGTGTAATTTTTGTATTTCCTAATGATAGCTAAAATGTATTGAGCACTTATTATGTGCAATGGACTGCAATAAGGACAGACAAGCACTATTTAAGATTCATAACAACTCTACAGTAGATACCCTTAACATGACCACTTTATAGATGAGTAAACTAAGACTAAAAAGAAGTGAAATAATTTTTCCAAGCTCACAGAGCTCGGGGCAAGCTGTTGAGTTGGGGTTGAGTAGCTCCAGAGCTAGCCTACTGGTAAAGCAGTCCAGTTTGCTCAAGACTAAGAGGTTTCCTGAGGGGTTTTCAATGCGAAATCCAAGACCATCCTGAGTATTACAGGTATTAATCACATTACCATCTTATTGATCAGGTTTATAGTGAATGACAGTGCTTACTGTTTTCCACACCGGGGAAGAGCTCTGAAATCTGCTAATCCCTGTGCATAATAACAACACAGCATAATTCATGCCCTCCAGAAAAATCATTCCAAGTCTCATGTTTTTATTTTGATTTGTGTCTGTTTGTTGGGTTACTGTAGTGGTGATGATAGTATTAACATATCAGCATCCTATCATGAATATGCCTAAGAATCTCCCACCAAGATATCCTCAGTGTTATGTGTTCATTTAACCCAGGCTTCTGTGAACCACATAGACTTTCAGACCAACATTACCGTGGCCTTGGGGATTATCACAATATGACTGATTCTATCCCAAATATCCCCATTCTGTCCTCTGGTTCCCTGGAAGTTCCAAGTGGCTCACATCCTTCCTTAACAATCATTTCCATTTTTAAGCAGCCACTGTCATAGTTGTCAATTCTCCTACCGCTGCCAGAATGGAAGCCTAATGACATAATTCTGTTTATTGACCAGTCCCTACATATCAAGCCAGAGGCTGCTGCCGTTACACATTGTTTCATGTCATCCCTGACCAATCAGGTTGGGTTATTAACCTTCTGACATACCCAAATAGTTCACTCTACTTTCTGACAAGAGCTTCTCTTCCTTCCCAGATCTGGTGATTGCCTGTTTTCTTGCCTGTATATCTCATGTATGCAGCATGAGAGGAAGTCTATGTTTTAAGCCATCATTCTATTCCCAACAATCCCTCTTTCTCCCTTTAGTACAAAGCAGGACACTCTTAGGGGCAGCCCTCCAAGAGACAATCTTCTAAGAAGCACCCTGACACTGAACCAAACTACCTGACTTCAAATCCTGACTCTGTTACCTACTAGCTATGGAACCCTGGACAAGTTTCCTAACCTCTTTAAGCAAGCATTTCCTCATCTGCAAAATAGACATAATAATAGTACCTACCTCACAGGGTTGTTGTGAATATTAAATGTGTTAACAAATATAAAGCTTTAAAACAGAACCTGGCATCAAACACCAACGTTCTGGCTTGCCTGGGACTTAAGGGCTTCAAGGATGCAGGACTTTCAGTACTGAAACTAGAAAAGTCCCACGCAAAGCAGGTAACTCCACCTGGCACATAGTAAGCAATGTTTCTATGTAAGCTTTTGTTGAAGAAGTGGTTGGTGATACATGGAAAGATAGTACCCTCTTTTGAACCATAACTAGATTATTACGTATCTCCAATTTCTGTTTCTTTTCTGAATTATGTCATCTGAGCAAGCAGCATGCATACACACCTCCTAAACTAAGCACCCAGCTTATGGGCTCCTAAACTAGGCACCCAGCTCATGGGCTCTTTTGTCTTCAAATATATCATCCTAAGCAGAGGCCCAATCATCTCTGGTCCATCTCTCCCAAGGTTTTTACATTAGAATCACAGGTTCACATCTCATTCATTTATTTACTCCTAAGGTCTGCTTAGGAGAAGCAGAAATGGGGCTTTCTTCTTATTGGCTCATTTGTTTGATCTTGTTTAATGAGGCAAATTTTTATAACACTAGGATGTGAAATATTATTACTGTCAACAGTGCCCGATATTATTTGGCTTTCCAATCACAGTGATTGCTGTGCATAAACAAATGACATTTGTTCACCTATCCTCAGCTCTCACAACTACATAATCACTAACAGAATGTTAAATATATCTCTGATGCACTGGCCCAAACTTACATAGGTATGTACATGGTCAACATAATTAAAAACTATTGTAAATTTTCACAAGCACAACAGGACTTGTAATTCCAAAATGATATTGTCACCTTGAATGGAGATGACAGCTGTAGAAGAAAAAATTAAAATTTAGTCCCAGATAACTCCCAAGTCTACACTAGTTTAAAGAGACCTTAAATTACTTAAACATTTTAAGTCTATTTCCTCATCTGAATAACATGAATAACACCTGCTTTATAGGACTTTGTGAAGATTAAATGAAACTAATGCATATCAGTCACCCAGCTTACTCCTTCCCAATTTTAAATCTAAGTTATCCTGGGGTAGGAGAAGAGGCACATAGCCAATCCAGAGAGAGTGATGTTGCACAAAATATTTGGACTTCCTTGCACCATATCCTTGTAAGTTTCTAAACACAAAAATTCACTCCAAGTGAAGCTTGGTGAATAAAGTGCCCCAGCAAGGCAACACCATCTGTAACAAAAATGTAATTCTAAAGTGATAAGGAGACGCAGATGAAAAACTAACTCTGAGGAAATTCCAAAAGAAGAGTTTCAAAAACATTTTGAGAAATGGTAGAATATTTCAAATTAGTTCAGAGCTTCTCAAGGTGACTCCTTGAAATAGCAACCCTGACCTGAATGGTTGCATCTATGTTTATTTTTTTAATCACATTTATTTTCATTTCTCTTATATAATTAAAATTAATCCTGATTTCAAACATCAATTTAGATATTCTAATCACTGTCTATGCTTGAAAGCACCCTGATATGTCATAAATCAAAGTTGAAAATTTTTTCTTGTTGTGCAAACTTCAGGGTTGGTGTAAGAAGGAATAAAGTTGTGTGTGTTACACATATGGTACTCCTGCAGATGGCCACGTGGAGGGCAGATTTCCATAGCCAGAATGTAGAATAGATTGTGTTTCCCATCCTAACATTTACAATAAAAACACCCACATAAGTTGGTTAAAAATATTTTGGTTTCAGCATGATTAAATAATATGTTTGCAATTAATATCTATTCACTTTGCTGTGAACTCTTTTTTTTTTTTTTATTATTATACTTTAGGTTTTAGGGTACATGTGCACAATGTGCAGGTTTGTTACGTATGTATCCATGTGCCATGTTGATTTCCTGCACCCATTAACTCGTCATTTAGCATTAGGTGTATCTCCTAATGCTGTCCCTCCCCCCTCCCCCCACCCCACAACAGTCCCCGGAGTGTGATGTTCCCCTTCCTGTGTCCATGAGTTCTCATTGTTCAATTCCCACCTATGAGTGAGAAGATACGGTATTTGGTTTTTTGTCCTTGCGATAGTTTACTGAGAATGATGTTTTCCAGTTTCATCCATGTCCCTACAAAGGACATGAACTCATCATTTTTTATGGCTGCATAGTATTCCATGGTGTATATGTGCCACATTTTCTTAATCCAGTCTATCGTTGTTGGACATTTGGGTTGGTTCCAACTCTTTGCTATTGTGAATAGTGCCGCAATAAACATACGTGTGCATGTGTCTTTATAGCAGCATGATTTATAGACCTTTGGGTATATACCCAGTAATGGGATGGCTGGGTCAAATGGTATTTCTAGTTCTAGATCCCTGAGGAATCGCCACACTGACTTCCACAATGGTTGAACTAGTTTACAGTCCCACCAGCAGTGTAGAAGTGTTCCTATTTCTCCACATCCTCTCCAGCACCTGTTGTTTCCTGCTTTTTTAATGATGGCCATTCTAACTGGTGTGAGATGGTATCTCACTGTGGTTTTGATTTGCATTTCTCTGATGGCCAGTGATGAGGAGCATTTCTTCATGTGTTTTTTGGCTGCATAAATGTCTTCTTTTGAGAAGTGTCTGTTCATGTCCTTTGCCCACTTTTTGATGGGGTTGTTTGGTTTTTTCTTGTAAATTTGTTTGAGTTCATTGTAGATTCTGGATATTAGCCCCTTGTCAGATGAGTAGGTTGCAAAAATTTTCTCCCATTCTGTAGGTTGCCTGTTCACTCTGATGGTAGTTTCTTTTGCTGTGCAGAAGCTCTTTAGTTTAATTAGATCCCATTTGTCAATTTTGGCTTTTGTTGCCATTGCTTTTGGTGTTTTAGACATGAAGTCCTTGCCCACGCCTATGGCCTGAATGGTATTGCCTAGGTTTTCTTGTAGGATTTTAATGGTTTTAGCTCTAACATGTAAGTCTTTAATCCATCTTGAATTAATTTTTGTATAAGGTGCAAGGAAGGGATCCAGTTTCAGCTTTCTACATATGGCTAGCCAGTTTTCCCAGCACCATTTATTAAATAGGGAATCCTTTCCCCATTGCTTGTTTTTGTCAGGTTTGTCAAAGATCAGATAGTTGTAGCTATGCGGCATCATTTCTGAGGGCTCTGTTCTGTTCCATTGATCTATGTCTCTGTTGTGGTACCAGTACCATGCTGTTTTGGTTACTGTAGCCTTGTAGTATAGTTTGAAGTCAGGTAGCGTGATGCCTCCAGCTTTGTTCTTTTGGCTTAGGATTGACTTGGCGATGCGGGCTCTTTTTTGGTTCCATGTGAACTTTAAAGTAGTTTTTTCCAATTCTGTGAAGAAAGTCATTGGTAGCTTGATGGGGATGGCATTGAATCTATAAATGACTTTGGGCAGTATGGCCATTTTCACGATATTGATTCTTCCAACCCATGAGCATGGAATGTTCTTCCATTTGTTTGTATCCTCTTTAATTTCATTGAGCAGTGGTTTGTAGTTCTCCTTGAAGAGATCCTTCACATCCCTTGTAAGCTGGATTCCTAGGTATTTTATTCTCTTTGAAGCAATTGTGAATGGGAGTTCACTCATGATTTGGCTCTCTGTTTGTCTGTGATTGGTGTACAAGAATGCTTGTGATTTTTGTACATTGATTTTGTATCCTGAGACTTTGCTGAAGTTGCTAATCAGCTTAAGGAGATTTTGGGCTGAGACAATGGGATTTTCTAGATATACAATCATGTCATCTGCAAACAGGGACAGTGTGACTTCCTCTTTTCCTAATTGAATACCCTTTATTTCCTTCTCCTGCCTGATTGCTCTGGCCAGAACTTCCAGCACCATGTTGAATAGGAGTGGTGAGAGAGGGCATCCCTGTCTTGTGCCAGTTTTCAGAGGGAATACTTCCAGTTTTTGCCCATTCAGTATGATATTGGCTGTGGGTTTGTCATAGATAGCTCTTATTATTTTGAGATACATCCCATCAATACCAAATTTATTGAGAGTTTTTAGCATGAAGGGTTGTTGAATTTTGTCAAAGGCCTTTTCTGCATCTATTGAGATAATCATGTGGTTTTTGTCTTTGGTTCTGTTTATATGCTGGATTACATTTATTGATTTGCATATGTTGAACCAGCCTTGCATCCCAGGGATGAAGCCCACTTGATCATGGTGTATAAGCTTTTTGATGTGCTGCTGGATTCGGTTTGCCAGTATTTTATTGAGGATTTTTGCGTCAATGTTCATCAAGGATATTGTTCTGAAATTCTCTTTTTTGGTTGTGTCTCTGCCTGGCTTTGGTATCCGGACGATGCTGGCTTCATAAAATGTGTTAGGGAGGATTCCCTCTTTTTCTATCGATTGGAATAGTTTCAGAAGGAATGGTACCAGTTCCTCCTTGTACCTCTGGTAGAATTCAGCTGTGAATCCATCAGGTCCTGGACTCTTTTTGGTTGGTAAGCTATTGATTATTGCCTCAATTTCAGAACCTGTTATTGGTCTATTCAGAGATTCGACTTCTTCCTGGTTTAGTCTTGGGAGGGTGTATTTGTCGAGGAATTTATCCATTTCTTCTAGATTTTCTAGTTTATTTGCATAGAGGTGTTTGTAGTATTCTCTGATGGTAGATTGTATTTCTGTGGGATCGGTGGTGATATCCCCTTTTTCATTTTTTATTGCATCTATTTGATTCTTCTCTCTTTTCTTCTTTATTAGTCTTGCTAGCGGTCCATCAATTTTGTTGATCTTTTCAAAAAACCAGCTCCTGGATTCATTAATTTTTTGAAGGGTTTTTTGTGTCTCTATTTCCTTCAGTTCTGCTCTGATTTTAGTTATTTCTAGCCTTCTGCTAGCTTTTGAATGTGTTTACTCTTGCTTTTCTAGTTCTTTTAGTTGTGATGTTAGGGTGTCAATTTTGGATCTTTCCTGCTTTCTCTTGTGGGCATTTAGTGCTATAAATTTCCCTCTACACACTGCTTTGAATGTGTCCCAGAGATTCTGGTATGTTGTGTCTTTGTTCTTGTTGGTTTCAAAGAACATCTTTATTTCTGCCTTCATTTCATTATGTACCCAATAGTCATTCAGGAGCAGGTTGTTCAGTTTCCATGTAGTTGAGCAGTTTTGAGTCAGTTTTTTAATCCTGAGTTCTAGTTTGATTGCACTGTGGTCTGAGAGACAGTTTGTTATAATTTCTGTTCTTTTCCATTTGCTGAGGAGAGCTTTACTTCCAACTATGTGGTCAATTTTGGAATAGGTGTGGTGTGGTGCTGAAAAAAATGTATACTCTGTTGATTTGGGGTGGAGAGTTCTGTAGATGTCTATTAGGTCCACTTTGTTTAGAGCTGAGTTCAATTCCTGGATATCCTTGTTAACTTTCTGTCTTGTTGATCTGTCTAATGTTGACAGTGGGGTGTTAAAATCTCCCATTATTATTGTGTGGGAGTTTAAGTCCCTTTGTAGGTCACTCAGGACTTGCTTTATGAATCTGGGTGCTCCTGTGTTGGGTGCATATATATTTAGGATAGTTAGCTCTTCTTGTTGAATTGATCCCTTTACCATTATGTAATGGCCTTCTTTGTCTCTTTTGATCTTTGTTGGTTTAAAGTCTATGTTATCAGAGACTAGGATTGCAACCCCTGCCTTTTTTTGTTTTCCATTTGCTTGATAGATCTTCCTCCATCCCTTTATTTTGAGTCTATGTGTGTCTCTGCACGTGAGATGGGTTTCCTGAATACAGCACACTGATAGGTCCTGACTCCTTATCCAGTTTGCCAGTCTGTGTCTTTTAATTGGAGCATTTAGCCCATTTACATTTAATGTTAATATTGTTATGTGTGAATCTGATCCTGTCATTATGATGTTAGTTGGTTATTTTGCTCATTAGTTGATGCAGTTTCTTCCTAGCCTCGATGATCTTTACAATTTGGCATGTTTTTGCAGTGGCTGGTACCGGTTGTTCCTTTCCATGTTTACTGCTTCCTTCAGGAGCTCTTTTAGGGCAGGCCTGGTGGTGACAAAATCACTCAGCGTTTGCTTGTCTGTAAAGTATTTTATTTCTCCTTCACTTATGAAGCTTAGTTTGGCTGGATAGGAAATTCTGGGTTGAAAATTCTTTTCTTTAAGAATGTTGAATATCGGCCCCCACTCTCTTCTGGCTTGTAGAGTTTCTGCCGAGAGATCAGCTGTTAGTCTGATGGGCTTCCCTTTGTGGGTAACCCGACCTTTCTCTCTGGCTGCCCTTAACATTTTTTCCTTCATTTCAACTTTGGTGAATCTGACAATTATGTGTCTTGGAGTTGCTCTTCTCGAGGAGTATCTTTGTGGCGTTCTCTGTATTTCCTGAATCTGAATGTTGGCCTGCCTTGCTAGATTGGGGAAGTTCTCCTGGATAATATCTTGCAGAGTGTTTTCCAACTTGGTTCCATTCTCCCCGTCATTTTCAGGTACACCAATCAAACGTAGGTTTGGTCTTTTCACGTAGTCCTAAATTTCTTGGAGGTTTTGTTCATTTCTTTTTATTCTTTTTTCTCTAGACTTCCCTTCTCGCTTCATTTCATTCATTTCATCTTCCATCAGCGATACCCTTTCTTCCAGTTGATCGCATCTGCTACTGAGGCTTCTGCAATCTTCACGTAGTTCTCGAAACTTGGCTTTCAGCTCCATCATCTCCTTTAAGCCCTTCTCTCCATTGGTTATTCTAGTTATCCATTCTTCTAATTTTTTTCAAAGTTTTTAACTTCTTTGCTATTGTTTTGAATTTCCTCCCATAGCTCAGAGTAGTTTGATCGTCTGAAGCCTTCTTCTCTCAACTCGTCAAAGTCATCCTCCATCCAGCTTTTTTCCGTTGCTGGTGAGGAACTGCATTCCTTTGGAGGAGGAGAGGTGCTCTGCTTTTTAGAGTTTCCAGTTTTTCTGCTCTGTTTTTTCCCCATCTTTGCAGTTTTATATACTTTTGGGCTTTGATGATGGTGATGTACAGATGGGTTTTTGGTGTGGATGTCCTTTCTGTTTGTTAGTTTTCCTTCTACCAGACAGGACCCTTAGCTGCAGGTCTGTTGGAGTTTACTAGAGGTCCACTCCAGACCCTGTTTGGCTGGGTGTCAGCAGTGGTGGCTGCAGAACAGCGGATTTTCGTGAGACCACAAATTCAGCTGTCTGATAGTTCCTCTGGAAGTTTTGTCTCAGAGGAGTACCAGGCCCAGTGAGGTGTCAGTCTTTCCCTACCGGGGGGTGCCTCCCAGTTAGGCTGCTCAGGGGTGAGGGACCCACTTTAGGAGGCAGACTGTCCGTTCTCAGATCTCCAGCTGCGTGCTGGGAGAACCACTACTCTCTTCAAAGCTGTCAGTCAGACAGGGACATTTAAGTCTCTGGAGATTCCTGCTGACTTTTTGTTTGTCTGTGCCCTGCCCCCAGAGGTGGAGCCTACAGAGGCAGGCAGGCCTCCTTGAGCTGTGGTGGGCTCCACCCAGTTCGAGCTTCCTGGCTGCTTTGTTTACCTGAGCAAGCCTGGGCAATGGCGGGCGCCCCTCCCCCAGCCTCGCTGCCGCCTTGCAGCTTGATCTCAGACTGCTGTGCTAGCAATCAGCAAGACTCTGTGGGCATAGGACCCTCCGAGCCAGGTGCGGGACACAATCTCCTAGTGTGCCGTTTTCCAGGCCCGTTGGGAAAGCGCAGTATGAGGGTGGGACTGACCCGATATTCCAGGTGCCGTCTGTTACCCCTTACTTTGACTAGGAAAGGGAACTCCCCGACCCCTTGCGCTTCCCGAGTGAGTCAGTGCCTCGCCCTGCTTCGGCTCACGCACAGTGCGCTTCACCGACTGTCCTGCACCCACTGTTTGGCACTCCCTAGTGAGATGAAACAGGTACCTCAAGCAGAAATGCAGAAATCACCAGTCTTCTGTGTCGCTCGGGCTGGGAGCTGGAGACCGAAGCTGTTCCTATTCGGCCATCTTGGCTCCACCTCTGCTGTGAACTCTTGGCCCCAGTGTGCATTATCAGAAACAGTAAGACATGCTCCCCAATTCTCTGATTTCTCAAAGCAAGAGGTTTTTCTTCTAGTACTGACTGCCATAACTGTCTCAAAGAAAAAAAAATATGTCCCTGGCCACAAAGTTAAATTACAGGAGAATTTTTTTTAAGTTAGGTTTGCTGATTTAAAAGGCCCTTGGTGAGCTTTCAGATCTCAATTAAGGCTGTGATTTGAGAAAAAGAAAATGAATTTTCCAAGCAATTAGGTGGTAATAGATCTAATGGCTTTGGGGGAGAGAAATGGGTATATTTCACTTTGACAAGTGGCTGCCGTGCATGTGTTATATAACCTCTTTTGATAAGTTTTTTTGCTCCATAGACCAAATACCTTTTTTAATTATCTGAAAACGTCTTTCACAGGGAATTATAAAGAGTAACAACCACAAAGCAGACAGGCATCCTGCCCTACTGAGTCAATAGCATTCACTTTTCTAAAAACATCTCACGTTAATTTCATAATACTCATTTTAAAAGGTCTAAAAATATGTGCTTACTGATAAACCATATGGTCTCAGAAGGATATTTTACAAGAAAATGTGTCAGCTTTCATAAACTTCCACAGGGGACCCTTTTCCTTTTGAAAGAAAAAAAACTGACACTGAAAACACTGTGGAATTTGAACATGAAAAGACTTTTTAGCAGCATGAGAAGGTAATAGAACCCAACAAAATCAGTATATTTCATATTAAAGTAAGGCCCTGTCTTCAGCTCATTTGTGGGACAAAAGAACATACCATTGGTTACAGTGATGTAGCACAGGTATTCAAAATAAATGGAGGTTTAGATGTTTCATTGATTTGTTATTAAAGGATAGGCTAAGACTGATTCATCTAAAAACAGAGCTGCTTTTCTATGGCTAATTCTATAGGTAAAAACCCCTTTAAAGCTTTTTTGTTTATAGTGTGCTATTTTCTTGATTATTTAACTCTACTTTTTTCTTTGCCAGTTCTTCAGAGAACCAAACTGTGTTCTACAAGGTCTTACAAGGGAGGAAATTCTCCACCCAGCTGCTGTGTACGAGCAGGAAATAAATTCTGTGAGTTTTTGTTGCTTTCCTCTTTCAGGCCCCAGAAGGCTAACCTCTAACCTACAGGACAACAAAAATACTTGGCTTTTGGGTGACGGTAAATATTTCAAGCTAATGACTGAATGAGAGTTCCCTAAAAGACGGCATACACAATTAAAACAAGTCATGGTCAACCTAAAACATGGCTGGAAACAAAAGAACTTGAATATCCACATTGCTGGCATTAGAATCATTGCCCATGGCATGAATTCTGCAGGCATACCTTCAATTAATCAATGAGTGATGAATAGAGCCATAGTAGCCAAGCGAGTCCCACCAATGATGAACATGGATTTCTAAAGTTGAATCATTCAGGAGGTGATCTATAGTGTTTATTCAGATGACAAAACCAACAGGTCAGTTCCACTGGTAACCTGATCTCTTACCTGGTAAGATCTGAAGGGTGTTTGCTATTGCCTGAGATTGAAGAGCAATGATACTGAAGCAGCTCTCCTAACCCCCGGGAACCCTCTGCTTCCAGGAGTGGAACTGAGGGAGAGAAGCAGAGGGTACACTCAGATTGAAGAAAGCTAGGACAGGACATTGTGCCACAGAATTAAGCAGAAGACAGCAACACCAGGTCACAGAGCCACAGTAGCGTAAGGTCAAGCTAAAAGCAAAAGCACCCTAAAAAAAGTAATAATAATAATAATAACAACAACTGGCATGTATTAAGCATGAATATTTACCAGAAATTGTGCTTATCTCAGTGAATATTGACAACAACATTCTGAGATGGGTTCTATCCCTGTTTTAGGGAGAAGGAAGCTGAGACTCAGAGAGCAAGCAATAGAACAGGAAATAAACCCAGGCAACCTGACTTCAGAGTACATGCTTTTGCCAGAAACTTTAGAAAGCACCAACTAGAAGTGAGGAAAATAGCCAAATTGAGAATGAAACTGAAATGAATCAGGGAAGCAGTGAGGGAGATACAAATGGAGTCAGATGGGCATACATTCAAGGGGCAGAGCCCAAAGCCAGGATGAGCAGGTGGCTGTGTGATGCGACTTTTAGAGCCTGTGCTCGGCCTCATCCAGAACCTACGATCTGTTTATCTTTAAGCATTTACAATTATAAGCCACCATCAGACAGGTACAACTGGACATAGCCATCTTAGTAAGTATAGATAATTCAAATGCAAATTCTGCAAGTCAAATAAAATTCTTTCATTTCTCCTCACTTTGTTTTTTTTTTAATCTCTTTCTCTCCACACTTTTAGAAAAAAAAATTATTATTTTGTAATCTATTTGAAAATCTCACCTGAAAAGAGTGTGTCATGTATTTTATTTGAGGAGCTCAAAACATTTCATGAACACTCTCCCCACAGCCATTATAAAATTAAATAAATACTAGTGCTTATTATTCAGTGCCTCGAAGCTATGGTTAAAGTACTAGAAAAGAATGCAGTGTCTTTCCATGGCCCTGTGGGTATTCTGCACTTTCACCTAAGGTAGAGAGGAGACTATGATGATTTAGAAATTGGAATTTCTCTGATTGTTTTATAGAAATTACACGTACTTAGGAATGAGGGAATCAGTGGCAGAGCCTGTAGGGCATACCAGATTGTTATGCCTGAGTTGATTTGTTAAATAATTAGAACATGTATCATATAAAGTCTTTCACTCACTATGCCATGCTAGTAAACAGCCAGCTTTAATCTTCAGTATCTTTAAATGGTTGCCATTATATTATAATGTCCTCAGTGGATCCATGCATTTCTGCTTACACTTCTTTTATTTCTAGAAGTGTGGTTTATAAAGAAATATATCTGACCAGTAAAAGCCATGATATGGAAATGATTGTCTTTATTAAATGTATCTATAGCACTTCATGTTTACAAGAGTTTTTGTTGTTGTGGATGCTAGTTGAATTTGTCAATGGATCTGTTTAGGTGAGCATGGCTATTTTCATCTTACTCCTGAAGATTAAAGGAGATCACATTGCTACAATTCACCCACCAAACTGATGACCAAAACAGTTAGAAGTCATATGGGGCCACCCGGAACAGTGTTGGCCCATTTTTTCTTTTATTGAGGCAAAAGGTAGAGGAATTTGGACAATGAACCAATTTCCATTTAACTAATGATTATATATATATAATGTGATGGTTTTTTGTCAACTTGACTAGGATGTGCAGTACCCAGGCATTAGGTCAAGCATAATTCTGGGTGTGTCTGTAAGGGTGTTTTTGGATGAGATTAACATATGAATGCACAGACTGAGGAAAGCAGATTGCCTTCCCTAATGCATGTGGCCCTTATCCAATGAGTTGAAGGCCTAAATAGAACAAAAAGGCTGATTCTTTGTAAGAGGGCACTCCTCCTGCCTGATACTTGAGCTGAGACATCGGTCTTTTCCTGCCTTTAGACGCAAACTGAAACATCAGTTCTTCTTGGATCTTGAATTTGGCATCTTTTGGACTGAAATTTACACTATCATCTCTCCTGGTTCTCAGGGCTTTGGACTTGGACTGGAACAACACCATCAGCTCTCCTTAGTCTCCAGCTAGCTGACTGCAGATGCTAGGGACTTCTCAGCCTCTGTGATTGTGTGAGCCAGTTCCTTCTCATAAACCTCCTTCTCTCTCTCTCTTTCTGTCCCTTTCTCTCTCTCCCTCCCTGTCTCTCTGTCCCTGCACTGCCACCACCATCACCACACACACACACACACACACAAACACACACCCTATTGATTCTATTTCTCTAGAGAACCATGACTTACACATATGAATTGAGTTATTCAGGCCAAATCCTTCCCTAATCCTAACACTTATTTTACATCAGTACTAGTATTTCTGGCAAAAATTACTCACTAAAATAGCACGTATACTGAAAGATTAGTCTTCAGTGATTAAGGACTGATCGCCCCTTCAGTGATTAAGGACTGACTGCTGGAGACTGCTAGCTCCGTGGAAGAGTAAGGACAAACAGGGACAAAAGGCCCAGGCCCACCTCAAGTGACAATGCACTTAGAAAGAGACAACATGTACCCATAAAATATCCTGAGAAACCAATGTAACCAAAATGTGAGACAATATTCAGCTCAAATTCTAATAAATAAATCCAACCACAGCGCTACAAAGAAAACAGTTTCTGAGCCACAATCAACAGCCATTCAGTTTCAAATAATATTTAGCAAAGCCAAACTCAGTATAACAAACAAATAAGGAGCATTCTTTGGACTTTGCTGTGATAGTAGTTGATTGCATAAGCTGGGTGAATACACGCTAAAACAGTGGCTCTCAAAGTGTGTTTCTAGACCAGCAACATTAGCATTGCCTGGGAGCTTGTTAGAAGTACATATCCCAGACCTTCTCCAGACCTGCAAAATCAGCAACTCTTGGGGTGGGGCCTAACATTTTGTGTTTTTACAACTTCTCCATAGGATTCTGCTACACATTACAGAGGCACGGGCTTCAGGTGGAATGAGATCATGAGTGTTTTCCTGAAAGAAAAGAATCCCGAGTTAGACTTGAAATAGAAGACTGGCCTGATTTTCTCTCTTGATTAAAGGCTCTATAAACAAGACCAGAAAGACAGATTAAATATTTACCTTTTCATGTAAGTTTAGACTCTGTCTAAATGGTTAACCACATGCAACTACTTTGCCCAACCTATTTTCTACTGATCTTCAAGCCTCAAAAATATACGTTCCCCAGCCAGACGGCCAGACAGCCAACCATCTTGAGAAAATTCATAATCACTCCCAAAACACTTGAGACCTCACATATTACCGCTCAAGATGAAATGTGTAGTATTTCCCTTCACTGGCAATTGTTTCTTTTCTTTGTCCATTTTGTAAACCCTGTATTTAGTTTGAAGGTGAAATTTGTAGAAAATTTACAAACTATAAAGAGGCTGAAATTAATGTGAACATGAGGACACAAAGATTACTAATTTTTAGTAGACTTTTTAAAATTCTTTTTTCTTATTTCTTGCTAGAGTATGGTTTTTCTTAACACAAATATGTGACACCTTTTCATGAGGGCCATTTCAAAGCACTTTTGGTGTTCTACTCCCACCTTGTGGAGAAAATTAGAATTTCTCTCTTTCTGAACTCTAAAGGCTGACAGTGAACAGCAAAGGCTTTAATATCCAGTGTGAAGTTTAAATAAAGATTGACAAATTCCATCGATCATTTCATTGATTTTTCTATATCATCCAAATTCAGATATTTTTGAAATATCTGATGGTTGGTAGAGTTTGTTCTCTGTCATTCAAGTGTATAGTACTATCTAGAGGCAGACAAAAACAACCTGTGGAAGTGGCCTGCACATTTTTCTCCAACATTCAACTGTTTACTTTTTTAGGGTGACTGAAAACAGAATTGCAAGATAATGCAATTATTACTGTTAAATATAGAGTCGCTAATGACTACACAGAAGGATTTGTAGTGGGTTTTTCACCATTCATTTTCTACATACTGTGCTAGTTCATAGAATAAATACCACTATTTTTAAAAAGCCCAGTTTAATCAAAATTTCATTATAAATCTAAAACTTACAGCCCTAGAATTGACTTATCACTGGTGCCAGATTAAGTGTCACCACAGCAATAAATTTTAGTCAGTTATCAGAATGTACTTCAAGTTGAATTACTAGGGCTATGAATGTAATGCTGCTATGATTTGAATGCATCCCCAAAGTTCATGTGTTGGAAATGTAATCTCCAGTGCAACCATGTTTAGAGGTGAGACCTTTAAGAGGTGATTAGGTCATGATGACTCTGCCCTCATGAGTGGACTAATATCATTATGGCAGGAGTGGGTTTGTTAAACAGTAAGTTTGCCCTACTTTTGCTCTTTCTCATGCTCTCTTGCCCTTCTGCCTTCCACTGTGGGATGACACAAAACAAAGGCACTTGCCAGATGTGAGCCCCTTGACCTTGGACTTCCAAGCCTCTAGAACTGTAAAAACTAAATCTCTATTCTCAAATATTCTGCTATAGCAGCACAAAACAGACTAAGACAAGTGTCAAGGTCAAAAACTTAAAAATATAAAACCCTCCAATGGAAAAAAGTAGGAGAGATGATCATTTCAACAGCTAATTTAGTATTCATCATATGCCAAGCTTCCACTCCCATGTCCTATGTAGGGTCCATGTGATAATCTCAGGAACATGGACGATTTATAGGAGTCTAGTGATGCCACACCAGGTAGGGGTCTGAATGAGAAATGGGTCTACCTCAATCCAGGCAGAAAATGGAAAAACAACAATGGACTTAAATTTCAAGGAATTCTAGTTTCCTCTATCTTTGAGGTTATTAGGCAATGACATTTATTAAGGGTTTGCTGTATTCAGGATGCCAAGCTAATGAGATACTGAGAAACCGTCTTGTCCTCCAAGGCTGAGCTCAAATGCCAGTGTGTCTCTAAAGCCAGACAGAATTAATTTTTTCTACTCTCAATGATACAATGGCCTTTTATTGCTACAACTAGGAATGGACTTCACATTATTTTGTAACTATTGTGTGCCCATAATTTCCATCTTCTCCACTAGGTTCTGTGTTCTTTCAAGACAAGAACCACATGTTAATGATTTAGAATCTCCAACATCCAGCACGGCATCTGGCACATAGAAGATGCTCAGAGAATGTTTGCTAAATGCATTGAATGAATTAGGCTGAATGGTGTGATACAAAGGCATTGAAAGCATAATCATTGCCTTCAGTTAGTTTACGGTTTATCTGTCAACGCTCCTGAGTCAATTTCTGTCGCTTCTTCTTATACCCTAGTGTATATTGGTTTAGCTTTTTGTAGAATTGTAAAAAGCTCAAGAACATGGAAGGGCATCCTCTGGGTTTAAATGCATCTGAGAGAGGGTTTAAATGCTCTGTTGGCTAAATGCCCTCTGAATCAACTTTTCTGTGGCTCCTTCCACAAGCTCCTCCCTGAAGGCACAGAACTTGTTATGCAGCTTGATCACTTTTCGTGCTTCACATTATTTTCCTCTCTCCACAGTAGCTTGGAAATGCCCCACAGCAAGGTAAGTTCGGTAGCACATGGGAGGAATTAGGAAGTGGTCAAGATCCTGTGTTTTGTAAGGATATGAAGTCCCCTGTTATCCAACAATATGTTCCCCCACAATTATGGTAACTAAAAATCCCTCCAGAAGGATTAATTTCATTGTTTTATAAATCATCCTAACCTCTGTCAAAGGAAATTTCTCTTTGAAGGGGCAGCCCATGCAGTTCCTAACACCTTCATGTATGTTTATGAGACTACCTCCCATCTGCTCTAACAAGAACTGAGAGAGAAAGCGCAAGGATTCTGGGCACTTAATAAGGGAAGCTATGCGAGGTGGGATGAGAATGAACAGAAATGCTCTGCCAGTGAGGCAAGGAAGCCCTGCCATCCTAAAGCCCTGCACTCCTGGGGCTGCTCAGGGACCCATCCAGGTGGCCTTCCTGTACATTCTGCACTTTCTCCTGTGCACCCACAGTTTCTCACTGCTATGCCCCCCTCTTCAGAGCAGATTCAGGGTTAATTTGAGAAAAGATATTCTTCATACTATATAAACCCTCAGAATCTTCTTTCCCTCTCAAGTAGCATGTGATAGCCTACATGGTGTGGGCATGCTCTGGTTAAACCAAAATGGCCTGAGCTTAGCCTCCGTGCAAAAGTGGCCATTTCCAACAAGAAGGACTAGAAGCCCTTATCATCTAGCCTTGAAGAAGAGTAGCCTCATTGTCCCACGAGAGACAGCCAGCTGAGAGCACACAGACCCCAGGGCAGGATGAAGAGAGAGGGACTCGCACAGTCATGTTTCCTCCAAAACTCGTGCAGCAGGCATCCAGCAGCTTCCAAAGGGTCCTGGAAGGACACTGTACCCTGCAAATTAGCTGATGGTAATTCTGTACTTTAAACTCGCTCTGAGCAGAGCATAAATAAAGGCTAACCACGCTCTGTGATAAATGGCAACAGGTAGACATCTTCTTTCAGATAGGGGGTGCCAAAAACAGCCTACTAGGGCCAGGCACAGTGGCTCATGCCTGTAATCCCAGCACTTTGAAAGGCTGAATAGGG
Source organism: Symphalangus syndactylus (assembly GCF_028878055.3). Taxonomy (NCBI): domain Eukaryota; kingdom Metazoa; phylum Chordata; class Mammalia; order Primates; family Hylobatidae; genus Symphalangus; species Symphalangus syndactylus. Next base: position 98,785,843 of record NC_072428.2, on the reverse strand, counting down.
AGGATTGCTTGAGGACAAGAGTTTGAGACCAGCCTGGGCAAAATAGTAAGACCCCTGTCTCTACAAAAAATAAAAAAGTAGCCAGGCAGGTGACATGCCTGTAATCCCAGCTACTCAAGGGCTGAGGTGGTGGGATTGCTTGAGCCTAGGAATTTGAGGCTGTAGTGAGTGTGACTGTGCCACTGTACTCCTGCCTGGGTGACAGAGTGAGACCCTGTCTCTAAAAGGAAACAAATGTAATTGAACTTAAAACATCCTAAGACAAACTGGAGAGGAGCCACCCTCATCAGATCACCAAATCAGAAACAAGGAGTTAAAATTCAGTGGACATTTCTTGCTATTATTTTTGTCATTGTTGTTGTTACTGTTTGGCCAACCAAGATTGCTTCCTTCTTCCTAGTATTATATCAAGTCCTTTTTGGGAGAATTACTTCTCCACCTCTCCATGCAGCCTTAGTCAAACTGTACCTTACCCTAACCAGAGATTTGTCACCAAGTCATGGAATGAGATTCTCCCTCCCTGGACTTTGAACACAGAGAGAAGTGATACAAGGATAGTTTTTTAAAAATTAAGTTTAGGGCACATTCATTGCAGGAGCAGAGCCTGTAAAAGATGGTCAGATAATTTCCACTGCCTAGAGATCTGCCAAACTATTCTGATTTCTATTATTGTTCTGTGATAGCATGGAAGCCAACATATTTCTAAGCTTATACATTCTATGGTGAATACCTCCAATAAAGTTTCTTTTTGCTAGCGTTAACAAGAATTAGCTTAGGTTACTTATAACTAAAGAATCCTGGTTGACATACTTTATAGCCTTTAGAGATTATGGCAGATCAACAGATGATATATAGTTAGATAGACACACATACAAACACATGCATACACATACACATATATGATTAAATAATAAGTCTAGACATTACTATATTTGAATACCTATACCAGCTATCTTAGCTGCTTAATTGAAGATGCCCATGGTAGGCAAAACCAGGTAAGCCAGACACAATTCTTAGCACAATTGTGCTGGATATGCCATGTGCTACATTTTAATTTTATCAGCTTACTTCCAGCCTCTCATTGTGAATGATCCCTTAGTGAGCCAGGAGAGGTAAAGCAAAGATAAAATGTTGAACACAACTCTCTTGACCTCATCACATGGGCCTATTGAACTGAGAATTCTATTCCAATCTCTTGAAAGGGTGAAAGAGGTTAAACTTTAGATCAAGGAAAGGAATCAATAGACACCAAGCCTTTAGTCTATCTCATCTCCAACTCTCCCACTCCCAAAGAAGGTAATTCTTGTGGTTGGGATGTTCCACCCTCAAGGTACATGTGGCTGGCAGCAGGTTCACATTAAAGGGATTTTTTTTGGATTGTCCCTGGACTGAGTCACCACTAAGGCTCCCATGCAAGAGTTGAAGAGGCCAGTCAGCTTCTCCAAATGGCAGAAACACAGCAGTACCAGGTTAAGACTCAAGCTCAGTTTTCTGGTCCATCTTCTCCAAATTACCTTCTGCCCCCAAAAAAGCAGGGTTCATTTTTATTGGCTTATTTAACCATAAGCTTCACTCAGAAAAATTGGAGTTTAATAATTATGAGATTAATACTTCATTTTGCTTAAGAGAATGAAGTTTATTAATTAATAAAAACATTTTTTTAGCCACACTTTGCTGGCTTGCACATTTTGATACCTTTTTTTTAATCACTGCATTTGCAGTTTAAAACAGGATAACACTTACTCCTTTTTCTTCATATCTACAGATGAGATCAGCACAAACATGGTTTGCTCCAACAAAGATTTAAGGCACCTCTAAAAACATCCAAACAATAGAACAAGGTAAATGTATTTGTTTGCTAGGGCTATATGTTAGTCCACTAGGGCCAACACAAAATACCACAGTCTAGGTGGATTAAATAACAGAAATTTATCTTCACACAGTTCTGGAGGCTGAAAGTCCAAGGTCGAAGTGCCATTGGGACAGGTTTCTAGTGAGGACTCTCTTCCTAGCTTGTAAACAGCTGCCTTCATACTGTGTCCTCTCCTGGCTTCTTCTCTACATGGAAAGAGGGAGCTCCCTCGGTGTTTCTTCCTCTTCTTCTTACGTCACCAGTCCTATCAGATTAGGGACCCACCTTTCTTAATTACCTCCCTAAAGTCCCTATCCCCAAATTCAGTCTACACTGGAGGTTAGGGTTTCAATATATGAATTTTGGGGGAACATAATTTAGTCCATAACAGGCTGCCATAATAACATACCATAGACTGAGAGGCTCAAACAAGAGAAATTTATTTTCTCACAATTTCGGAGGCTATAAGTCCAAGACCAAGGTGCCATTGGGGTTGATTTCCAGTGAGGCCTCTCTTTCTGCCTTATAGATAGCTGCTTTCTCCCTGTGTCCTCACATGGTCTTTTTTTCTGTGTATCTGTTTCCTAATCTCTCCTTATAAGACACCACCAGTCATACTGGATTAGAGCCTGCCCTAATGACCTCACTTTAACTTCATTACCTCTTTAAAGATCCTATTTCCAAATACAGTCACATTCTGAAATACCAGGGGTTATGACTTTGACATATGAATCTTAAAGAGAAACAATTCAGAATATACCAGTAAAACAGTAAGTCAAGAAATTGGGCAAATGGGCCGGGCGCGGTGGCTCACTCCTATAATCCCAACACTTTGGGAGGCCGAGGCAGGCAGATCACCTGAGATCAGGAGTTCAAGACTAGCCTGGCCAACATGGTGAAACCCCGTCTATGCTAAAAATAAAAAAATTAGCCGGGCTTAGTAGCAGGTGCCTGTAATCCCAGCTACTCAGGAGGCTGAGGCAGGAGAATCACTGGAACCTGGGAGGCAGAGTCTGCAGTGAGCTGAGATCACGCCGCTGCACTCTAACCTGGGTGACAAAGTAAGACTCCATCTCAAAAAAAAAGAAAAGAAAGAAACTGGGCAAATGATAAGGATAGGAGAGATGTTAAGACAATAAAGGGTGATGATATACTTACTAGGACTGGGTCACAACTCTGGCTCGGAGGCTCATAGCTGCCAATGCACAGAGGGAAATTTGATCAGTTACAAGACTCATCCTACGTTGAGTTTGGATTTAAACAATGATCCTCCAGAGGCAGTATGCTTTTGTTGTCTAAAAAAAATAGTGACTTTACTTGTAGGAGACTTTGGCCAGAGAGGAAAAAAGAAGAGCACAATGGCAGCCCAGTGAGAAATGTATTCGGATATAATCATAATCTTATGTATTCCTTAAAAGCACAGTAATTGGGGCAACCATCTATGCTTCGAGATTCTGGGGAGACAAATAGTGTCCCCAAAGAAATGAATGTTTTGTAAGTAACATGTAGTATAGTTATATATGTTTACACAGAGAATTTTCAAAAATTATCTACTGTGGTCACTTTAAACATTCTCCTAAAATTAACTGCAGTTCTAATTTCTCAATCAAATCACAAAAGTCATAAGCAATTCTTAGCTCTATATAGGCTCCTCATAGTCTTCAGCATGTCTGTGTCTCTCCATTACCACTCCAGGTCAATGGGCCAAAGATGATGGATGTCCAGGTGCTGGAGCACAAAATATAACGTGAGACCCCATGTCCCCATGTCCTGCAGGCCACACAGATTACCTTTAAGGGGGAAGTGGATATTTGGAAGTGAGTAGACAGGAAGATATAGTCCCAGATGAATGGTAGAGGCTGGGGATATCTCACTGGCCCTTCTAGTCTCATTCACAGATCAAGTCTATCCTCCAAACTAAAGGGACTTATCTAGTTAGCTTCTTTTCTGCCACAGACAGGGAGTCTAGTGTAGTGCTAAAGGAGCATGAACTCTGGAGATCCTCTGCCTGGGTTTGAATCCCTGAATCACCATTTATTCATGTGTGACCTTAGGAAGGTCGTTAAGCTCTCTGTAACTTGGATTCTTCATCTACTGAAAGTGGGGAGACAATTGCACCTATTGAGGGGGCTTGTTATGAGGATTTATTTACTTAAATATATAAAGTGTTTACAAAAGTGTCCAAAACATAGTAAATGTGATTGTTATTAAATAGTTCTTTACAATCTGAAAATTACAGTTTGGGATAAACAAGTTTCTATAAAATTATTTGACTAGAAATGATAGTTGGAGTTAGAACAGTTTCAGCTACATTTTGCGTATTCACAAATCTCAAAATGCATTGTATATTGTGGGCACGGTTCATTTATTCAGATATGTAATGAGGATCTCATTGTGTTTGCAAAGAGACATGAAATCCTTTATCAAGGTTTCATAATGAGACACCTCTGCGTTTAAAACCATAGAAGGGAATTCTCACCTTTCTGAGCTGTTGTAATCCCCTGCAACTCAAAATTTTTCTATCTGCTTTTACTCCAGGTCCAGGCTTGACACATTTTTTTCTCCATCTGAGTATCTTTATTTAAGATTACTTTCCCCAGATGTGTTTGTGTTCACTTTTCTCAGCTGAATATTGTTAATCTTTTTTTTTTTTCTCTCAAATATCTGAGCTGCATTAAGCCTTTGTAAACTATCTCGGTCTGTGGTGTCGTCATCACCAACCTTCAGAGCTATACGGTAAGCCCTGCTGGCACATCTTCTCCTGCCAAATCATTCAAGATCATTTCAATATTTACTCCCAAGGCTTTTCTGAGTCTTTTTCTTGCATCCCATATGTGTTTCACTAGAAAATGTCACTGGCAGACTGGTTCTATTCTTTTTTTCATTCTCGTTGATTCTCTCACTTATTCTCCCCCTTTTCTTTGTTCCTTTAAGAATTAAGAGAAACTTTGTTACTGAGAGTCCCCAGCTAAATTGGGGTTCCAGCACGAGGGCAGCTAGCAATCCTGCCCTAATGGGAAATGTAGGGAAGCTCTATGTGGGTGTTTGCAGTGGGCCTTTCAGGGGATGCTTCTTTTACTTGGCTGATGACCTAGTGCCTAGTAGTCTGATCAGTGACCAAAAGTGGGTAGAGAGATGGTCCCTCACGTGGGAAACTTGTTTAAGCCAGCAGATGCCCTATGGCTTTTGTCTGACCTGCATCCAGGTTATACCTGCCCAACCATTGCCCTGGCACTGGGAGCCCAACCTTGAGCTCTCCCTGGCTTCCTGGGAGAAACCCAGCCTGGGGCAGCCCCTGGTTCCTCAGATGGAAGGTGCAAATCCAATATACCACCACCATCATAGGAAACAAGTTCCAAGATTTTTATTTACAGACACTGAGTAGGGAGAGCACAATGAGTCAAGAACAGTCTTCATCCCTGGGTCACATCAGGCAAGAACGAAGAGTCAGGCAGAGAGAGACAGAGAGGGCAGCCAGCAGTATATGTAAAGGAATAGGGTGTGGGGCACTTTCAGTTCACAGGCAAATGCCTGACTGGTTCATTTAAAGGAATCAATGAGAAAGCAGGGAGCCCTGGTATGCAGAAGAGATGCCTCTAGGTTCTTATCTCTGGCCACGTCTTGAGCCATTTGGGTGTGGTGTAGAACCAGAAACTGTGTCAAGGGTGATCGAACTCTGCTTCTGGTATAACAAACTTAAATTTGTATTCAAAATGGATGCCAAGACAACATAAAATTATAAGAATTCACTGCAATTACCCAAATCGGCCCTGTTCTTCCAAGATGGCTTTTCTCTTAGTGTACTCAGTGTAAATGCGTAATTACTATAGAACATATTCAAATGGGATAATTTGTTTTTTAAATCACAGCCATAGGCTCATCTGGTTTTGCGTTCTTTCTCTTTTCCTTACTATCTAAGGTAATCAGATTTACACTGCCGCGTATATTGACTCCTGTTGTTCTTGTGAGATGTGTGACATCTGTTATTTTACGGTACTTAACTCATGTGCACTGACAGCCAGACACCTACTGGAAATAACAATTAAAGGCATAAATAACACACATCTGCATGTGTTCTGGCACTCGCCCACATATTAACACTGCTTACCACTTTACAGATTTACTTCTCTTCGGCAGTGTGATAAGCATTTTGTTTTAAAGAGTTTAGCTTTCCTTCCTGTGGAGATTTTGGCATATATTTTATATAATTGTCTATTTTTGTGAGTTGGGCATGTGTGGTTGTGTGTATACCCACGCGAGCGTGCACTTCAATAACTGAACATTCAGGAAAGGGAGGCACTCCCCACCCTATTCTCTTATTGCAGCGCCTGCCTGCCTACCTGCATAGTTTTTACAACATGAAGCATGACTCATTGGTAATCCCCGCTGATATAAAATTCATAGGCCCCTGTGCTTCCTTCTGAAGGCAGCAATTTGCATTTCTATAGAGCTTTGAAAGAATAGGAGAGAGTTATTAACTGTTATTATTTGCTGACCACCCACAGCACTCACAGTGGGGTACAACAGACAAGAAGGGGGAAGGTCAGCTCTTTAATATGTATGTGTAACTAGCTCAGAGTCGCTGGAAGCATCTTGGTGGCACTTTAATTAGCAGCTTCCAGGGTCAGAGGACTCTAGAAAGCTTCGCAACATCTACTCTGAGCCCATGGAAACTGTCACTTCACAGACTCATGAGACATGAGGACTGGCGGAGAACAGCTGTGAATCCCTCTGCTTCTCTGTGAAACAGGATGGTTAGCTCTACCTCACCCCTACTTTGTAGAGCTTGGGACTGGGACTCTCCATGAATACTATTGGCATCTGCTGAGCATCACACATAAGTATTAAATGCTTGTTTCCGGCCAGGTACAGTGGCTCACGCCTATAATCCCAGCACTTTGGGATGCCGAGGCAGGTGAATCATCTGAGGTCGGGAGTTTGAGACCAGCCTGGCCAACATGGTGAAACCCCATCTCTACTAAAAATACAAAAATTAGCCAGTCATGGTGGTGCATGCCTGCAGTTCCAGCTACTTGGGAGGCTGAGGCAGGAAAATCGCTTGAATCTGGGAGGTGGAGGTTGCCGTGAGCTGAGATCACACCACTGCACTCCAGCCTGAGCAACAGAGCAAGACTCTGTCTAAAAAAAGAAAAAAAAATTCTTATTTCCTCTCAAGAAAATAGAAGTGAGGGAGGAAAGGATGAACTCACTGATTGAAGAGATGGTGCTGCAGTGGATGGCATTATAATGGCAGGGAGAGAATGGAGCCGGAACAGAAGCCTGAGCAAGAAGCTCCTGTGGTAGTGAAGTCAGACTGGAATCGAAAGCCAGCACTTGATAGAACTAGGAAGAGAACAAAAAGATGTTTTTCCTTTGTTTTGTTTTGTTATTTTAAAAAAGCATAGCTTCTAACATGTATTTAGAACATCCTAATTTTTTTTTTCTAAAAACCTTTCAAATATTTCTAAATGGCAGAGCATGAGGTCACAGAGTTTTCTGTTGATTTTTTGGAGGATAATAGATGAATGAGCAGGTTGCAACAGGTTATAAAAAACTACTCTTTCCAAACAATACCCAGGATTCTAGCATTAGAGATAAGAGTAAAGCCTTCCATACTAAGATACATCACAACATGATCATATTAAAACAAAAAATCTAGGCCAGCCATGGTGGTTCACACCCCAGCACTGTGGGAGGCTGTGGTGGAAGGATTACTGAGTCCACGAGTTGGAGACCGGCCTGGGCAACATAGTAAGACCTCGTCTCTACAAAAAGTAAACAAAATTAATCTGGGCATAGTGGGGTGCACCTGTAGTCTCAGCTACTCAGGAGGCTGAAGTGGGAAAATCTTGTGCCCTAGAGGTCAAGGCTGCAGTGAGCCAAGATCCCACCAGTGCACTCCAGCTGTGTGACAGAGTGAAACCCTGTCTAAATAAATAAATAAATAAACATCTAGATATCTACATGTCCAATGACAGGGAAATGTTTAGTGATATCTATATGATGGGATTATTAGACAACCATAGAATTATGCTTTCAAGTCATTTTAATGAATTAGGGAAATGCTTGCTATATAATGTTAAGTAAATGCTTGCTATATAATGTTAAGTAAAAGAATCATGATAGAAAACTGTACCTGCAGTTTGATTTTATTTATATCTATGCACGTACACTCATACTGGAAGGAAACACATCAAATTGTCGATAACATATCTCCCAATGGGGAAGTTATGGATGATTTTAATTTTCTTCTTAAAGAAAGATTATTTTTCTAATCTTTCCATGATGAATGCATTGTACTATGAAAATCAGAAAATACAAAAAAAATTTAAATTCCAGGCCAGGCACTGTGGCTCAGGCCTGTAATCCCAACACTTTGGGAGGCCAAGTCAGGTGGATCACTGGAGGTCAGGAGTTTGAGATCAGCCTGGCCAACATGGTGAAACACTGTCTCTACTAAAAATACAAAAATTAGCTGGGTGTGGTTATTGTGACTGTAATCCCAGCTACTGGGGAGACTGAGGCAGGGGAATCACCTGAACCCAGGAGGTGGAGGTTGCAGTGAGCCGAGTTTGTGCCACTGCACTCCAGCCTGGGCAACTAAGTGAGACTCCATCTCAAAAAAAACAAAATTAAATGTCTGGCCTACTGTGAAGAGATGATTCAACCCATCAGCAGAACAAACATTCACTTGGATGATAGAAATTCCAGGTTTTATAAAAGTCCATCTTACCCAAAAATCACTTCCACCAGTATCCTGCAGGTACCCAAAATTCCCACAATTAGAGATTTACCCCACAACAGATTTTGAGCAGACCGTGTATATTGTATAATCCTATTTTTTGTTGTTTTTTTATAGGAGCGTGTATTTTCATGTCTGTTTATTATTTATTCATCTTACTATACATACGTTTGAAACTGACCCAAATCAATTTGTGCACAATCCTCAGATTGTTCTTGACAGCTGTTGCCTGTAACAATTAGAAGTGGGGAATAGTTATGATGTCTTCTCCTACAACTCCTCACGAGGCAGTGCAATGAAAGCAGGTCTCAGACAGACTTTTGCTGAGGGAACAAAAATTTTATTAGCAGGCAGGCACAAACATAGTCACCATCTCCCCTTGTAAGACCAAGTGCCAGTTCTCTGTTCCTTTAGACACTCCAACTGACCTTGTATTAAAGGTTCATCAGAGGCAGATGTGACAATAGTCTACCTACAGTACTCAGTAAACCTAGTTGGAAGTAAATGATATAATTCTCCCTTTTAAATGCACAGAGGACAGAACGGACTCTTAGACCTAACATGCTATGCAAAGTGTACAGAATTGGACTTAACTAGACTCTTGTTCCCTATTCACCAAGGACAGGAGTGCCTATATAATATTTCTAGCCAATTCACCCATCTTAATCTCTAGTAATTTTACTAAGGAAAAAAATCTCTAGTATCCATTATACTAAATAAATTAAAAAAATAACTGGAAAGCTTGCAGTGTGTTCTAGGTTCTTCTAGAGTGTGGCCTTCTAATTAGTTTTTTATTGGTAACTAATCATCTCTGGAGTATTTGCCTTGACTAGGGCATGTCAAAGGTTAACTAATCAGCCCTAAGGTATTGATTAAAGCTAAAATACAGATATTAAGTATTTTAGAATAAATTATAGACTGTATAATGACATGCATTTTTTAAAGTCTAAAAGAATAACCAGCTAATTATTATTAGTGGTTATCTCTAAAAGAATGGAATTAAGAAGACAGAACATTTCTCTTGGCACTCTTTGGTGTTATTTGAAGAAAAAAAGCAAATATTACCTTTGTGATATAAACATACTAATAAAAGTTGTTAAAGGCTAGGATCAATAATAAATGGAGATTTATTTGTTTGAATTAAAGGTTTACCTCTGCCCACCTTCAGAAGAACACAGCAGTGTGCCAGGTGTGTTGCAAAAGCACAGGATGAATAAGGCATGTCTTTCTACAAAGTGAATTTTGCTAGAAATTTTAGAAGGGTCAGGCCAAGTAATTTAAAGGGTAGGCAATTTAAAACAGATTTTAAGAACTTTCCCTCAAGACTTCTTTCCCCAAAGTCTTCTTTCCCCCAGACTTACTCCCTTACCTCCTGGTATGGCTGTGTCAGATTTTGGCTGTGTCCCCACCCAAAATCTCATCTTGAATTATAATACCCATAATCCTCACATGTCAAGGATGGGACCAGGTGGAGGTAATTGGATCATGGCAGCAGTTTCCCCCTTGCTGTTCTTGTGATATTAAGTGAGTCTCACGAGATCTGATGGTTTTATAAGCTTCTGGCATTTCCCCTGCTTGCACCCATTCTCTCTCCTGCCACCCTGTGAAGAGGTGCCTTCTGCAGTTACGATTGTAAGTTTCCTAAGACCTCCCAAGCCATGCAGAACTGTGAGTCAATTAAATCTCTTTTCTTTGTAAATCACCCAGTCTTGGGTATTTCTTTATAGCAGCATGAGAACTGACTAATACACCTTCCATCCTACCTCCCTGAGCCCCTTTAGAGATACTCATTCACTTTTTTCTATCATTAGAGGATTTTAGTGGGAATGTTTGAAGAACAATGCTCAATTTTATTATTTTCTATTAATACTTGTGAATTAGCAGACTCTCAGAAATTATTATCAATCATTTACCTACAAGGGCCAGAGAATAACTGAAAAAGATGAGTAACTGGTGGCAGTTGGTGGTTGGGGGAGTTGAGAAGGAAATGCTTGAAGGAGAGGAAGAAAGAATAGCCTGAAATTCACGTAAACTGAGAAGGGGTACCCTGAACCCTGGGGACAGCCAAGCCATTAGCCCTCTGGGGACTAGAGCTCTGAAAAGTTGCACAGAAGGAATGAAACAGAGAAGGAGGAAGTGGAGCCAAGAGGTCAGGGAGCATTAACACCAATTAATTTTCCTTCCCAATCTTATCCTTTCCCAGGAAAAATATAGACATACGTTTAGCGGCAGTCGGGGCCATGTCAGTTATAAGATTTGCTGCCAATGATACACATCTGTCAGCTTATTTGCATCAAGCAAAAGAGCTGAAGCTACAATTTGTGTTCATGATAAATGAATATTTGGAAGACATTTGCTTTCCCCCATCTTTTGCTTACTTAAGCACCATGCAGATACAAAAGACACTGCCAGAATTTGCTTAGACAACACTGAACATGGGGGTAGGCGCGAGAAGGAAGGGAGAAAATCACTATGAAATATTGCCACTTTCACTGCAATTCTGGACCCATCATTTTAAATTGTGAAATGCCTGCTGCTGCACGCGAGAAGCAGGAGCCCTTCCTGATTTGAAGGCATTGGCAGGAGGCTTCATTTGTCAGGGAAGGAAAAATGCATAATTCAAAGCGAAAGTCACCTGGCCCTGATAACCTGAAACAAATGAAGCAAAACTTCATTCTTTGGTTCAACGCCAAGGAACCAATCCTGTACCTCCAGATAGGGCAAGTTTTTCCCCCATTTCTTACTCCCTGTTAGGTGCTCTAAGCACCTAATGAAGGAAGAGAGATGAGAGTTGACATCAGAACATCATCAGCATAACTGCTTTTGTGTATTTGACTCCAGTGGTCTTAGGGTTTCCATCTGTTTCACTCGCACTTGCCCTCTCTCCCTCTTCCTCTGCACAAAGGCAGATTTAATTCTGTGTCCCTGTGTCTGAATGATTATAAGCCACTCCAGAATGTTTGCTTGCTTCTCTGATATTCCTCTCTTTCCCCTGCCTTTTCTTTGCTTCATCACAATTTCTGTCCCAATACCCCCCACCCCCTGCCACCACAAATCCAAAGTTTAATTCAGGTAGCGAGCACATGACAATGAATCACCATTCATCCATCCCCCATCTTTTTTACAAATATTTATTTACAGCCTCTTATGGATGAGATGCTTAAGAAGGGAGAAAAAGCACTCCCTGCCCCCACCCCCATTTTTGCAATCTATATTCCTAAGAGATTCTGAAAACTCTGCCCCTAAAGTGACTATAAGCTGTTCACAGTTGTTATCTGTATAGATTTATAAGGAGAAGGTATTACATAAAAATTACAAATCTATTCTTACAATGCTCAGTGATCCCTGGCTGAATGCGACTCTCCTCCTTCAGCAGCTAAGTAAAATGAGCCAGCTGAGCAAACAGAATCTGGTGCCCATGGCAACATGCATTTACTGCTTTGAACTTGTCAATCTGTCACAAGGAAATCACATTAATGGGATGTTTTTCTGCTACAAATAGCTTTTGTTTTCACATTTTAATTACAGGGCTAGATTTTTCTTGATTTCTAAATTCTTCAAAGACCTAGGCAAAAAGGAAAATAAAAAGTAAAGTTGTATCAAAAAATGTCTTTGAAATTCCAAGCAGCCTTTTAGTTGGGAGAAGGAGGGGTAAAAGGGAGAGACCATGTATATTTGTCCCCATGCTTCCAGCGACATGACTAGAAAGCCAAAGGCTTAAGCAGATACTTTACCATTTTTCTTCTTTTGGATAGTTTCCTCATCTGAACAACAACAACAAAAAAGACATCTTCCCCACGAGAGTGTTATGAGGTTTAATTAAGGATAACTGCTAAGGATTATCAATTAATATTGCTAGTTAGTGCTGGATAGGGGAGCCTCCCTTTCCCCATAGGCCCTGAGCTACTTTATTCAGTCATTATAGGCCAGAAAAAAATGTTCTTTTTTTACATCTTTAATTGCTTAAGGGTAGTCCGTGGTTGTAGAAGTTTATGAACACATTTTCTGAACAAATTAGTAAGTTCATTAAAAGGGCTAAATTAGAATTAATTTCCACTACTGAGAAAGCTGGGGAACCAGGAGGTGGCAACTATGTACTGCTGTGTTTTCCAAGGGAAACTCCAAGGAAGAAAGAGTTGGACAAGATAGAAAGAAACCACGAACATTTCTTTTAAGTTGCAAATCTTAGTACTCTTCCTTCTGACTTCAAAACTAGCTATACGTTAAAAGGCGGGGAGGAACCACTCTGATTAAAAAAAAGACAGTTGGTAAACTGAGTTATGAAAGTCTATCTCTGTAACTCTTTCTAAATCTTATCATTCTGATTTCTGAAATGTGTGAAAAGAATAAATCTATGCAAAATGTTTTAAATTCACTCCCAGGCCCTGGATTTACTCACTTTGCCCACCAGCAGGTGTTTGATTGAGATATAGATACACAAAGAACTGTATATGCTGAGTGAGTGCAGTTGGATGAGTCTGGACATCTGCACTAACCCATGATACCAGGACTGCAATAAAGGTAGTAGACAGACGCAGCACCTCCCATAGATTTTCCTTAGGACATTGTTGCCAGAGGAAATCAAACCAGCCTCAGCTACTTCCTAACAGTCAATGCCTCCTGAATAGTGCCTCCCAGTAGAACAAAACCTTTACAGGGTTCAGAATTCATTGTTGGACGAACTGGACCCATGGGTCCAGTTTGGTCATGTCGTGGGAAGTATGGGGACAAACATACATGGTCTCTCCTTTCTACCCCACCTCTCCCAACTAACAGGCTGCTTGGAATTTCAAGGACATTTTTTGAAACAACATTATTTTTTATTTTCCCTTTTGCCCAGGTCTTTGAATAATTTAGAAATCAAGAAAAATCTAGCCCTGTAATTAAAATGTGAAAACAAAAGCTATTTGTAGCAGAAAAACATCCCATTAATGTGATTTCCTTGTGACAGATTGACAAGTTCAAAGAGTGCAAGCAGAGGACAGCCATTCCTGCTCCCCTCAGTGACTCACACTGGCTCTCACAGCTTGCTCTTCTGTGTCCTTGAAGGAAACCCTAAGCAGGCCCTGTATATTTTCAGGTCAGTCTCAGGTAATTTAAAGCCCTCTGAGCATTTTAGGCAATAAAATATCTGACCAAATTTACTACTAACACTTTAGTCTTTTATCCAGTTTTGCTCTCTTCTTCCTTCCTCAGGCCAAAAATCCTGCAGTGGAGAAGTGCAGAACGTCCCACTTCTTTCTCATCCTTGCTATACTTAGTATGACACTCTGGGACCTCTGGATGGAGCCACAGTGAGAGAAGAAGGAGGAGTGAGAAGGTCCCAAAAGGCTTTACACCTGGGTACAGTTGTAATCTTGCCTTGGGGCCCACTGGGCTGAGAAAATGGCCCAAGAGAACTCTCATGGAGGACTTCAGTAGTATCTTTAGAGGCTACTCCCCATGACTCAAAGGATCTCTTCTCTGTAGTTCCTTTGATGCTGGGGGACTCCTCCAGCAGGTGCTGTTCAACTTCCTGCTCAGCCCCCAGTACTCTGCTCTTATGTTGGGGTGACTTTGACCTGCAAAGCATTCCTCTAGGATGAAGACCCTCTCAAGGCAACCCAGTCCAGTTGCCTTCCACAGTATCCATATCTAGCCAGATACTGATGCACCCCTGCTCCCCAAACCCTGGAAGAAGAGGCCATCCCCAGCACAGTCCTGTCTCCTTCCCCGAAGTCCTGGGGCAGCTCTAGCCATACCTTCTCCCATGAGATCTTTCAACAGCGGTCAGATTTCAGTTTTCCTGAAGTGCACGTTGGGTGGGGACAACAGAGCCAGGTTAAGTGTCTACAAAGTCATCCTCACTCTGCATCTTCCTTGCTTCTCTTCTGTAGACCTGAGGTGGTCATTGGAACAATGGCGGCAGAACCAGAGGTCGCATGTCTTTGCATGTCTGGTCCATTGCTTTAGACTGCGGAGTACTTGACACCGCTGTATTGCTCCCAGCCTTGTGGCCTCGGCCTTCCTCTGACACAACAGGAAGTGTTGCATTTAGTATCCTGTTACAAGAAGTTGTTTTTGCTTGTTTGGGGCTTTTGATAATAAGATATCCAATGATGCAGAAATACAATAAATAATATACATGTATATGATGGGGGTTGTGGCAAAGTGAGACTTCTGAAGTGTCCTGAAGGATATGAACAAATTTGCACAAGTAGCTCAGAGGCCTTCTAAGAAAGAAAGGATCAAGGCCGGGCGCAGTGGCTCACGCCTGTAATCCCAGCACTTTGGGAGGCCGAGGCAGGTGGATCACAAGGTCAGGAGATCAAGACTGGCCTGGCCAACATGGTGAAACCCTGTCTCTACTAAAAAATACAAAAATTAGCCGGGTGTGGTGGCGGGTGCCTGTAGTCCCAGCTACTCGTGAGGCTGAGGCAGGAGAATCACTTGAACCCGGGAGGCGGAGGTTGCAGTGAGCTGAGATCATGCCACTGCACTCCAGCCTGGGTGACAGAGTGAGACTCAAAAAAAAAAAAAAAGAAAGAAAGAAAGGATCAAAACTCCAATACTTTATATCAAGATTCACCACTGAAATCTGTGAACTGCATTGGTACCAACCAAACTTAAGGGGCAAAGAAGGCCGAAAAGCCCCTTGATTTAAAAACAAAAAAAGAAGAAGAAAGAAAGAAAGAGAGAGGGAGGGAGGGAGGGGGGGAGGAAGGAAGGAAGGAAGGAAGGAAGGAAGGAAGGAAGGGAGGGAGGGAAAGAGAAAGAAAGAAGGAAAGAGAAGGAAGGAAGGAAGGAAGGAAGGAAGGAAGGAAGGAAGGAAGAAAGAAAAAGAAAGAAAGAAAGAAAGAAAGAAAGAAAGAAAGAAAGAAAGAAAGAAAGAAAGAAAAAGAAAAGAAAGAGAAAGAAAGAAAGAGGGAAAGAAAGAAAGAAAGAGAAAGAGAGAGAGAGAGAAAGAAAAGAAAAGAAAAAGAAAATAACCAAGAGAGAGGAAAAGAGCCTGTGAGCTAAGCCTAGCATCAAGTCAGGCAGTCAGTGAGGGTACTGATGTTAGGTCTTATCTGAAGATGACTCCAGCATTTCTAGGGCAGAGTTCCAAAGATCCTTGTCCTTGGAGAATTTGGAAACTCACAGTTTTATTTTCCTCATCTCGATAAGCCTCAATGTGAAACGGAGTATTTGATTTACTGAAACATGGCTGTTTAATAGCTCACACAATTCAGCCCTTAGATGAGAAAGTATATGTTAATATCCATGATTTCCAATAAATATAGCCATTAGATTCAGGACAACCTGGGACAACTGAAAGCCATAATCCATAATCTAGGAATTGACATTAGAGGAGAAGAACTTTCCAGGTAATGCCAGTCATTAAACCTGATGAAGTACTAGAAGATACTGACCTCCTAATATATATGCTATGAAAAGTGACACAAGGCCAGCCATAGTGACTCATGCCTGTAATCCCAGCATTTTGGGAGGCCGAGGCAGGCAGATCACCTGAGGTCAGGATTTCAAGACCGGCCTGGCCAACATGGTGAAACCCCATCTCTATAAAAATACAAAAAAAAAAAAAAAGCCAGGCATGGTGATGTGTGCCCGTAATCCCAGCTACTCAGGAGGCTGAAGCAGGAGAATCTCTTGAGCCTGGGAGGTGGAGGATGCAGTGAGCCAAGATTACATCATTGCACTCCAGCCTGGGCAACAGAGTGAGACTCAGTCTCAAAAAAAAAAGAAAGAAAAAGAGAGAGAGAAGAAGGAAGGAAGAAAGGAAGGAAGGAAGGAAGGAAGGGAGGGAGGGAGGGAGGGAGAAGAAACAAAGAAAGAAAGAAAGAAAGAAAGAAAGAAAGAAAGAAAGAAAGAAAGAAAGAAAGAAAGAGAAAGAAAGAGAGAGGAAAGAAAGAAAGAAAGAAAGAAAGAAAGAAAGAAAGAAAGAAAGAAAGAAAAGAAGGAAGGAAGAAAGGAAGAAAGAAAGAGAAAGAAAGAAAGAAAGAAAGAAAGAGAAAGAAAGAAGAAGAAAGAAAGAAAGAAGAAGAAAGAAAGAAAGAAAGAAAGAAAGAAAGAAAGAAAGAAAGAAAGGAAAGAAGGAAGGAAGAAAGGAAGAAAGAAAGAAAGAAAGAAAGAAAGAAAGAAAGAGAAAGAAAGAAGAAGAAAGAAAGAAAGAAAGAAGAAAGAAAGAAAGAAAGAAAGAAAGAAAGAAAGAAAGAAAGAAAGAAGAAAGAAAGAAAACAAAAGTGACACAATAAAGATGCCATCGTTGGTTGCTTCCATCCTACTTCCTGCCAAGAAGATTGACAATTCACCTGCTATTCTGGGGATTTGGCTCCCTGCTGATCTCTTTCTTCCCTGTAAGTGCTGTGAAGATGCTGGCTAGAACTAGCAGTATTCTGAGTAGCATTTTTAATGGGAACATTTGATCTTCCAGAAGAATGTTTGTTCTATATTAGGACGTCCGTAGACACCACAGACACCTAAGGAAGAGTTTTGCATCCAAAGGTAGTAGAAATATCATTAATGGGATGAGTGACAGGGTGAGGACTTTCAATGGCCATTAGTCACTGTTAAAGAATCAGGGAAGTCCTACAATAAATAGGCCTTTTTAATAATGCCTGTCCCCACATACTCTGAATTTATTGGGCCACAATATTGAAATATTGTGGAAATGTTCACAAGCATGCCAATTTAGAAGACATGTTTAGCATATTACCTTTCCAGAATAGCTAACTGCCACCTGGCTGAAAAATGGATCATAACCTCAGCTCCACAGAATTGTGAGAATGAGATGGCTGATGTGAAAATGCTTGGCACTGTACCTAATACATAAAAGCTGCTCAATGAGCACAGTATTTGATGAACCCAAATAGGAATCCAAATCTATGTGAGGAAACAGGACACTGCAAAGGTATATTTCAAAATATACCAGGTGCACCCAAGAAAGACAGGCCCCAGGCAACCAGGCACAACCGTACACCCAAAAGCAAGGCAGGGGAAACCAGTGAGGAAAATAGAAGGAAAATCTCAGCCTTTCCACAGTGGAACTTAGGCTAGCACTCGTTCTACCCTCTGGTCCCTCCTTCTAATTTAATCCTCTCTTTTATGGCCCACTCCAAAGGGCAAAAGCATGCATGAGGCACAAATAATAGCTAACAATAGAAAGACAGCAACAGAACATAGAAGGAAAAGAAAAAATCTGTAGATCATTTTACACCACACTGCAGCATCCAGGCTCTACACAGCTTTACAGCAAAGCACGGCCCCCATCTAGTGGGGAAGCAGAGGTGTCTAACATTGGTATTTGCAAATGTGAACCCCTCCTCCACCCTCCATATTAAATTTGGCAGCTGTTCCAAAGCTATACACCAACCAAATCATGCTTGACAATCATATTTGTTTCTGGCTACTTAATTCATTCATTTAGTCCAGTAATAGATATTAACAACATTATATTCCCTACAGCAATGCAAACAATTACAGACATTTGTAATGTTCCAGCTTCTGCTGTGTCACAAATGCTAATACATCAGTGAAATTAAATGAAAAAAACCCTGTCCCTCAGGCAGTAAGTTAAATAGAATAAGGGTGATTTTATCTTCTTTCCTAGTAATAGTGAAAAAAAATAAAGAATTTGACAATTTTGAAAAAAAGTTTTCACCCTTGGGCAACATATTTTTTAATCCAGCTGATTAAAACAAATGCTACATCTTAAACTGCAATTAGGACAATATATACCAAGTGATTTTTATAAGAAATAATAGCACTAAGACTGCAAAGTTACTCTTTACATGGTAGTTTATTATAGAAAATACTTCAACATAAGTGAAAAACAGCAACCGACCACCCAGTCGCAGTCAACAAATAAAATTAAGTATCTGAGACTTTAGTCTACAGTTTCTCATCACTACTCAGAGTAAATGGAAAAATAAAAGAGACTTTGGCAAACATGTGACTACATACCACCAATACAAGAGCTTTCGAGCCAATTAGTAGTATGCTCCTTTCTGAAATGAAATTGAATGTAATGTTTCTGCATTTTTATTATGCAGCAGCAACTATATAAACTGTTACAAATCAACTTCTAATTAAAAGCTTTAGGCTATCAATAACAAAATGATAATCATTTTTAATAATGTGGTGCTTATAATTCAGTGGAAAAGTAGTAGGAAGAAAGTAAAGTCAGAGACTAATAAAAAGAAAGCTTTAAACAAACTGCAACAACAGAGTTTAGAGAGTAAGAAGTTTGGTTATAACCATAATAAAGAATAAATTCATAGTCTTTTATGATGTTCTGTGCCTTTAAGATAGCAAGACCACACAACGTCCTCAGAAATGAGAATGGAAAGAGGGATGAGGAGACTTTGAGCCTAAAGACATTCATGCAAGTAGGAGGGGTGGTCAATAATAGGAGAAGAGATGAGTTTTGTAGTTAATTGAGTGCTGCTCAAAGTGGAAGCAAGTTGAAAAAGAGATCACCAAAGTTTAGTGACAATCAACACAGATGAAGTAGTGTTATTGCTGCTGAGAATAACATCAAATGGGAGAAGTGCATAAAATTCAAGTAGTAGAAATTCTCCAGAAAAAAAGACAGACACATTTGTAAAGACATGATATTCAGTCTGGGAGTGGTTGCTCACACCTGTAATTCCAGCAATTTGGGAGGCCAAGGCGGACGGATCACTTGAGGCCAGGAGTTTGAGACCAGCCCGGCCAACATGGCAAAACCCTGTCTCTACTAAAAATACAAAAATTAGCTAGGCATGGTGGTACACGCCTGTAATCCCCATGACTCAGGAGGCTGAGACATGAGAATCGCTTGAACTAGGGACGCAGAGGTTGCAGTGAGCCAAGATCACACCACTGCACTCCAGCCTGGGCAACAGCGTGAGATCCTGTCTCAAAAGAAAAAAAAAAGACATGATATTGGTAATTGGTTCAAAAAGTGACTTCAAGAGAGTATGAGTGAATAAGATTCAAAATTGATGTTACATAATTGATAAGGCATATTATTGGGTATAAATTTGTTCCATGACATTCTGGTCCAAGAACCTAACTTTCCAAATCAACTTAAATCTGGTTTGGATCTCCCTCCTACCTGCTGATGGATGGTCAACATCACCATTATGGATGCACCTGCCATCCCTCTGAGAAATCTACAGGAATCCTAGGACTAACACAATAATAGCAAAATTGGGCAGGCCTGGCCCTTAGTCCACATCTGTCATCATTGTTACTGATCCTCTTGCTGTTGCCTGCATTGCCATCAAGCACAGAACTTCCATCCATAGGACACTTTATGAGTTTCCTATTGCAGCTGTAACAATGTGCCACATACTTAGTGGACAAAAACAACACAAATTTATTAATTAGAGTTCCAAAGGTCAGAAGTCCACAGTGGGCCTCAGTGGTCTAAAGTCAAGGTGTCAGGAAGGCCCATGTTCCTTTCTAGAGACCATGGGAGAGAATTCATTTTCTTACCTTTTCCAGCTTCAAGAGGCTGCCTGTATTCCCCAGTTAGTGGCCCCTTCCTCCATCTTCAAAGCCAGCAAGGGCAGCTCCCGTCTTTCTCAGGATGATGCCATCTCCCAGAGATTCTAACTCTTCTGCTTCCCTCTTTCCCATTTAAAAACCCTTGTGATTACACTGGGTCCACACGGATAATCCAGAATAATCTCCTTATTTTGAAGCCATCTGATTAAACAAACTTAATTCTATCTGCCACCTTAATTCCCCCTTTCCAGGTAACCCAACATATTAGCAGGTTCTAGGAATTAGGACATGGACATCTTTGGAGGATGACGATTTGCCTACTACAAGCTCTACGATAGAAACCTCACATGGCAATCTTCTTCTAGTGCTTTCCAATCTCTTTTTTTACATCAGGGAATACAGTAAAAATGAAAAAAATTTTACAGCACACTGAGGCAACTGGATAACCCTGTCAGGCCATGGCACAATATTTTGGGAGCCCTATACCCTACACTGACCACAGGATTGGTCACAGGCGTTACTACTGCTCTTAAGGCTGAGGCACTTAAGGAACAAATCACAGGCATGCATGTGCCATCTCTATGGAATCCTCCAGGGTAGCTGAGTAGGAGGAAAGCCCTGCCATTTATTAATCAGATACCCTGCGTCCTTCCAACCTCAGGGGATTTTTCTCTCCACCTGGGCAGCAGTTTCTATCTTGAGATATAAACATTAGCTTCCCATGTGCTTCTATCTTTCTCCTTCCTTCTATGGGGAAACTCAGTGTAACTCCTTGTTGCTCTTGACACTTGATAAAGGGTCCATGTGAGTGGCAAGTGCTAGAATTCAATTCAAATTGGCTTAAGTGAAAAGGAGACTTTTTTGTCTCACATAACTGAAGTGTTCAAGGAAAGATGGCTTCAGGCATAGCTGGATCTAGGGCTAAATGGCTCTGAAATCCTCTATGAAGCTCTTTTTCAGGTCCCATAAAGTAGCCATTGGTGATATCAGGTTCACATCAGTCTTTTCTGTTAGCAGTCCCAGCTGAAACATACTTTATAGATTGTCTAAACATGAATTCATAGAGACTTCTTTTGACCTCCTATATGACCAATTTGAAAATATTCTAGAAGTGGAGGAAAAGAAAGAATTGTTTTGTTTGTAACTAACAAATAGGGGAAATTTTCGGTATACCATTTATTATGGCTTGAAAATGAAATTTCAGTTGCATGTCACTGTGCCAATACAAGCAGCTCAGAGGAATTGAGACAGGGAGGAGTTGCTCTTTTAAAGGTCCTCAGCTGGGCATGGTGGCTCATGCCTGTAATCCCAGCACTTTGGGAGGTGGAGATGCAAGGGTTACTTGAGGCCAGGAATTCAAGACCAGCCTGGGGAACATAGTGAGACTGTCTCTACAAAAAAAAGAACATAAAAATGAAAAAATTAGCCAGGTGTGGTGGCATATGCCTTGCAGTCCAGGCTGAGGCTGAAGGATGGCTTGAACCCAGGAGTTCAAGATTGCAGTGAGCTATGATCATGATCATGCCACTGCCCGGCTGACTGTCTCTGAAAAAAAAATAAATAAATAACTAAAAGTCCTTAAAAAATAAACTCACAGAAAAGGTGTCTACATAAAAAGAGTTCATACTTGATTTTAACTTTCTAACAAGGTAAAAGTCTTTTTTCTTTTAAGTTCCCCTCTGATCTCATAACTGACGGGATGTGTCCTAGTTTTCTAAGTATCTCAAGATCCACCAGTGTTGATATATAAACTGATTTTGTTTCCTTCCAATCATAATTCCTTATAAGATAGTATCTCTGACAGTTTGGACAATGGCATTTGAACAGAAAATTATTTTCTCACACTAAAATATCTGGAAGAAAAATAATGATAGAAAAATTATAGAAAAAGAGATGTTATCATTTGGGATTAAAAAAGCATTTTGTGAGCTGGGCACAGTGGCTCATGCCTATAATCCCAGCACTTTGGGAGGCCAAGGTGGGTGGATCACCTGAGGCCAGGAGTTCCAGACCAGCCTGGCCAACATGGCAAAACCCCGTCTCTACTAAAAACACAAAAATTAGCCAGGTGTGGTGGTGCATACCTGTAATCCCAGCTACTCAGGAGGCTGAGGTAGGAGAATCTCTTGAACCCAAGAGGCGGAGGTTGCAGTGAGCCGAGGTCACATCATTGCATTCCAGCCTGGGCTATAGGGCAAGACTCCATCTCAAAAAAAAAATTTTTTTTTTAAATGTAAAAAAAATTTGTGGATGACTAAATCTAAATCCCAATATCTTTATTAACAGATATCATTTATTTGGTGTAAGGAAGATGTCCCAATGCAGATGAATCTATTATATCATATAAGTAAAGGATTTTGTAATGTTTCAGAAAATCAAATTATGAGATATACACATATGACATCTAATTTGCTTATTCACTAAATAGTTATGGAAAATTAGCCCTATACCAGTCACAGATATAGGCACTTGAGACACAACAGTGAAATATTCCTACCTCCAAGTAGCTTATATTCTATCAGGAGGAACCAGATAATAACATAATAAGTAATCAAATAAGGTGATAAGTGTCGTGTGAAAATAAAAACAGAGTAAGATAAAGGGATAGAGAATGTGAGAGGAGGGACACAGTGTGGTATTAAATAGGGTGGCCAGCAAGGCCCCATTGAAGAGGTGACAGGTGAGCCAAGACTGGAAGAAGCTAAAGCGATTGGCTGTATAATGGAAGAATGCTCCAAACAGAGGGACCAGCTTGTGCAAAGACCCTGAAGAGAAAGCATGCCTGGCATGTTCCTGGAAGACTGAGGATTCCTGTCTGGCTAGTACAGAATGAAGAAGGGTGTGATGGTTAATACTGAGTGTCAACTTGACTGGATTAAAGGATGCAAAGTATTGTTCCTGGATGTTCTGTGAGGGTATTGCCAAAGGAGATTAACATTTGAGTCAGTGAACTGGGAGAGGCAGACCCATCCTCAGTCTGGGTGGGCACCATCTAATCAGCTGCCAGTGCAGCTAGAATAAAGCAGGCAGAAGAATATGGAAGAGTAGACTTGTTGAGTCTTCTGGCCTTCATCTTTCACCTGTGCTGGATGCTTCCTGCCCTGGAACATAAGACCCCAAGTTCTTCAGCTTTTAGAGTCTTGGACTTATACCAGTGGTTTGCCAGGGGCTCTCGAGCCTTTGGCCACAGATTGATCCACCACTGGCTTCCTTGCTCCTCACCTTGCAGACAGACTATCATGAGACTTCACCTTGTGATCGTGTGAGTCAATTCTCCTTAATAAAGTCCCTTATTTATAATATATACCCTATTAGTTCTGTCGCTCTAGAGAACCCTGACTAATACAAAGGGGAAAAGCAGGCAAAGATAAAATCAGTGAGGTAAAGAGAAGGTAAGCTGATTGTGTAGGACTTTGTAGACTATTGTAAATGATTTAGCTTTTACTAGGAATGGGGAGGGAGTGAAAGTAAGGCTTTAGGCAGAAGAATAACAAGTTCTCATGTATCTTTAAAAAGAATAACTCTCATTGCTGGCTTGATAACAGACTAATAAGGGGTAAAGAATGAAAACTTACTTTTACCTAATAATCCATATGAAAGATGGTGCTGGTACTAACATTGGAGTTGATAGGAAGCTGTCAGATACTGAAAATATATTGCAGGCAAAGCCAGTGGGATTGCCTATGGAGTTTGAGTGCTAAGAGTATGAAAGAAATCAAGAATCACTCTGGGGTTTTAACCTAAACAACTGGAAGGATGGCTTTACAATCAGCTGAGCTGGAGCAGGTCAGAGTTGGAATATCCACGATACCACATTAGACATGTTAAGTGGACAGTTGGATATATGAATCTGCAGTTTTGAATATATGAATCTTGGCTGGAGATAAAAATTTGGAAGTGGCAGGCATGTTGATGGTTAAAACTATGGGATGAAAAGAGTTCACCAAAGGAATGAGTATAACCAGGAGTAGAAGAGAATGGACATGATGAAAGGAGAAGAGGAAGGAAGGGAAAGGAAAGGGAATGGGGAAGGGGAAGGGGAAGAGACTCAAAAAGGAGAAGAGGGAAAAGGAGGAGATAAGAAAGAACTGGAGGGGAGAGAGGACAGAAAGAACCAGAACTGAGAAGATGCAAAGGAGAGGAAGAGGAATCAACAAAAGACACCGAGAAGGAGCAACCAATGGAGGAAGGAAAAACCCAGAGATCAGTGTTCTGGGACATAAGTAAAGAAAGACTATCAAGGAGGAAAGTGTTGAACTGTACGTAAGATTAGGTCGGAGAAATGACCGATTTATTCATTATCTGACATTGCTTTCACAATGTGCAACGCATTGATAACCATGACAAGGGAAGTTTTGGTGGCATGGTGGGATTGAAAACTCTTAGAAAAAGTTTTGCTACAAAGGAGAGCAAAGAAATGAGACCACAATTGGTTGAATAAGTGGAGTCCAAAGAAAAATTTGTTGACAGAAATGGCAACAGCTTTGTTTGCTGGGGAACTATTGAATGGAAAGAAAAAAACAAGTAACATAGGAGAAGAAGGGAGAAAGGAGAGGGGAATAATCTCTGGAGCAGTGCCCTTGAAAGCCCTGAGTGAGGTGATCCAGTGTACCGTGGAGGGGACAGCTGTAAGTGGGATTATTAATAGTTTGTTACTGGTAGTGCGACTTACAGAAAGGCAGAGAAAGTGAAGCCACTGCTATGGAAGGATGATGGGGAAACTTGGGGAGTTCTTTTTAGATTACTTCAATTTCTTTATGAAGAAAGAAGAGCACAAGCTATGAATGAGTGAGTGCAATTATCTTTGTCCTTTTTTTCTATCTAGGTGAAGTTTCTAATTTCCCCAGTACTAGCCTTTTATATTCATAATTTTATATCATTTTCCAGGTGGCAGGCAAACACAGAAGTTAATAAGCACTCCAAGAATAAGAAAAGGACTTTCATGCTCCTGCTCACTAAGATGGATGTGTATTGTATCTCTTAAATCACGAGTATTCTGTCTTTAGGACCAGTATCTAACTTTAATCTGGAGTTTCCTAGTGTTCGTAACAAACAAAAGCAAGGTAATACTATACACACATACTTTGCACTTTAAGGTCATGACTTTCTCGTCAAATCACTCTTTTAGTAAATTTGCTTTAGTGCCCATAGTAGCTCCATAAGAAACATTCATTCTAACACTTGTTCATGGCAAGCTTTTAAAGTAAAGTTTTTAGGGGTTTGCCCTTACCCTTACTACAAAAGTTAGTTCTTTAATTAGGTTTTTAAAGGTATGTCTAGTCTAGAGTTTCCGAAGAGCATTACACAGAATTATTCTTTTACTTAATTGGTCCACAGAGATGCTCCTTGAAAAAAGTTTTCTTGATTATATATATTTAGAAATGCCTCAAACTGTATCTGCTTCAGGACTTCCAGTGAAAATTAGCATATTAACCACTTTGAGAAATCTTCATGTAATAAGGAAATTTTTGAAACGGGGAGTTTCCCATACTTCACTATAAAATTCTTATTTTCATTTAACATAAATAGAGCACACTTTGGAAAATGCTGGTTTACAGCTATCCCTTATGTAAAAATACAAAATATAGAATTTATCTATAATAAAGTTATTAGAAATATTTTATTTTGATAGTACTATTCCATCATTTAAGGAAATGAATTTGAAATACATTTTACTCTAGAATGTTCTATTGCCCTTACCTATTCTATTCTTGTATAGAAAACACATACATTCCATTGGTGTAGCCCTGTTTACTTTCACACAATTACTATGATGTGTATATTTACTGTTGCAAAATTGGAGATCATCTGTCTCCTGAAAAATTTTCTATGACCTAGAAAGTACCTCTCTGAGGTAGATACTGCTAACATGTACCATTTTCCAACTCTACTCTACCTCCCAGTCACATAAAAGATTACACTTCCACATCCCTTCTCTTAGATAGCATAATAAGACCATACCTGGCCAGTGGGGTGAAGTATATGTGTCACTTCCAGGCCAAAGCATTTGACAATGGGAGACTCTTATTTCTTTCTCTGATAGCCAAAAAAGCCTTGCATTAAGCTTGTAGAGTCGTAATTTATGAGTCAGCACTGATGTCTTATCAGGTGGGAGACAGCTGACATGGAAAGAAACCTGGACCCACAGCAGATTTTGTATGAAGGAGAAAAAAAATGTTTATAGTGGAAGTCACTAAGATTTTGGGGTGGTTATCACAGCATCAATTAACTGATGCTGACTAATAGACTCTTTTACCTACACAGAGAAGGGAACAGAGATGAATGGATCATAACCCTCCCTGATAAGCAAAGAAAAATGTTGTTCTCCATATCTTATGTCCCAGATCTATATGGGCCTATATTACTGATCTATGTGTCAGAGAATAAGAACCAGTATTACCTAAAAGATAAAAATGAACAGAAAGAACCAAATAATATTCATTAGCAAACACCATCCCTTCCATTTCTAATTATGAAATATGTAATGTAAGACCTATCCTAGAATAATCATTTAGAAAATGCTAAGGTAAAATTTACTTAAAACAAGAAAATATTGTAACACTTTTAAATTATTACCTACATATTAATACACTTAGTTGTAACTAAAAGTAAACTGTGAAATGTCAGTGGAGAATTGTAATGACTTTTCCCTAATATATGTAATGAATCACGTAATGCTTCTTCAAGTAATTATTATATGAAATTATATTTAAATAATATGAAATTATATTTAAATAATATGAAATTAAGCCTAAAGTTGAATGGTTGAAAGTGTCTGCAATACTGATTGAAACTGAAAATTTAGTGAGTGATAATTGCATAATGTGTCACAACTCAAAAAGACACGACCAGAGGCATCCTTGGGACCTCAACAGCATCAATTGTTTGGGAAAGAGTGAAAACAAGGAGTTTCCAGGGCCAAGGCTAAGGGAAATAATCCAGGTGTAGATTTGACTCCCTAAAGGCCAGTAGTTTCAAATTCAAAGCCAGTATTCAAATTGATGAGGGAAATTTAGGTGTGACCATGGCAGGATGAGGCAGAGTGGAGAAAGGTGGGCAGCAAAAGATTTGATTGAGTAAAGGAGCCATGATCACAACCAATTCCAGGCAAAAAAAAAAAAAAAAAGTATTGACCTTGATTAAAGAGACTCGGATCTCTAATGTAATGAACACCATTTATCAATGCCTACGTAAAGTAATCTTTACCCGAAGATAAAGATCATTTTATTTACAAACCACCCAAAGACATCTTTATACATAGATGTTGAATTGGTAGCTATGCTCGCTTACCACCTGAGTGAAGAGTAGACTATTAAGGCATGCAATTGCAGTTCAATTTTATACTTCAAAAAAATCATAAATTATTACATCATGAAACTTTGGAATCTGTCCCAAATAGTTGGAACCAAAAATGTCATCTACCAAGGCCAAGATTCCATAGTATTTAAGGTGAGGTTTGTTCCTAACTGAAAAAAAAAACCCAGCCGTCATTCATGGGTACAAAAAGAGCCCAATCCTTTTTAAAAAATATAAATAATCTAATAGTAAAGAAGAAATCATAAAGAAAATAAAGATGTTAAAAACCAGTGAGGTCTGTTTTTAAGTTTTAATATTCAACTGGTTGTAGGATACACATCCTTCTCTCATTCCCCTCTAATATAATGTCTTTTTTTCTTGGTATCCACCTGCTACCATTTGAATGTGTCTCCCAAAGTTCATATGTTGGAAACTTAATCCCCAATGTTACAATATTGAGAGGTGTGGCCTCTAAGAGGTGACTAGGTCATGAGACGTCTGTCCTCATGAATGAATTAATGCCATTATCATGGGAGTAGGTCCCTTATAAAAAGATGAATTCTCTCTCTCTCTCTCTCTTTCTCCCATATGATACCTTCTGCCGTGTTATGACACTGCAAGAAAGCCCTCACCAGATGCCAGCACCTTGATCTTGGACTTCCCAGCATCTGGGCTGTGAGAAATAAATTTATCTTTATTATAGGCTACCCAGTCTGTGATATGCTGTTATAGTAGCACTAAACAGACTAAAACACCACGCTTTTCCATGTAATGATGAGTTTTAGGGGAGACTAGACCAGACCACAATTCTGGGTCTCAACTGTTGACCTACATCAGTTGTGGTCATCATATTCCACTTACTAGTGATTAGTTTGGGCACGGACTTGTAGCAACAGGTAGCATTTCTGGCCAATAAAGATGGGAGGGAAAGTGTTTTGAGGACATTCTAGGAAAGGTTTCATTTCTCATAACAATCATTTTATTACCAGCCTGAGGATGCGGCCAACACACAGAGAGGTCAGAGCCAAGACAGCTACTAAGAAGCAAAACCAGATTCCTGGAATACCATTCCTAGAGCTGCCTGACCTCTGTACCCCTTGTTAGAGAAGAAAATAAGTCTTTTATTGCTCAGCTTATTTTATGTATTAAATTTAATTTAGGGTTTTCTGTTACCTGCTGCTGCAGGCATCCTCACTGATACACCAGCGTTTGTGGTTGTTGTTTTCCTTAAAAGTATACTAATGTGGGAGACATGCATTCACAAACAAAAATTCAAACATTACAAATTGAAGTAAAATGCAAAGTAAATCTTCCCCTGACTCCCAGTCACATTCCTTAAAAGCTATCATGTTACCTGTGTCTGTTGTCAGATCTTCCATTTGTCATTAAAATTTAAAATAATGTGCTTAAATCACCAGTCTTTGCTTTATAACTTTAGATAGAGTCAGTTGATTACCTACTACGAAAGATAATAGAATTAATACACTAATCTTTTCTTACGCTTCACCTTCCATTTTCCTTTCTCCTTCCATTTCCCGATGTTAGGTGCATTTCACATGATTATCCTATAAATATAATTAAATCCTCCCTTCTTTGTTTACACAGATTGGAAAACATTTATAATATAATAATGCAAACAACTTCATTGTAAATTGAGTAATTAGATCCATGAAACAAGATATTTCTTGTTTCCCAAAAGAAACTTTCAAGTGTCAAATTCTAATATATACTGTCAATTTCCTTCTAGCTTTATTTTCTCCTGAGGGTGTATAACTCAGCTGCCATCATCTCTTGTCCTCAATATTGTTCCTTTTTTTGTACATTGTCATGTAGAATAAAAGCCAGGTTTTTTTTATAAAGGGTATGTGGGTGGTAATCTTTCAGTTCTTACATTTTCAAAATGCATTCATTTGGTCTCATCCTCGATTAATAATGTGTGTGTTTAGGCCTCAGTTCAAAAGCACTTTCCCCTCAGATCTTTGAAGACATTGCTCCATCATTTCAGCACCTGATATTATTTTTCATAAATATGTTAAACTAATTATTACTGCTTAGTAAGGAAACTTGACCCCACTACCCCACCAAATACTGCTCATTTATTTGCAACTTTTCCCAACAAAACTCTACACATTGCTTTTCTAGATTTGTTGTTTTTCATTTCTTTCCCTTTTTTAATTATTTATTTTTTAGTGAATCCTTTGGGTTCTCCCACAACATGAGACCATTTTGTAGGCACTTACTGGAAACCTTATTATAAAAGTGTACATGGAGTACAAGATGAATAATTTTTCATTTATGCATATATGCAAAGTAAAAAAATTTGTTAATTCCAGCAAGACTCTGTGATTAACTATTCATTTATATTAGTATTTTAATCTGTTTCTGTTCATCACATTATTTTGCAAAACCGAAGGATATTTCACCAAAATATGTATAGAGAGAGGTGTAGTAAAAGTGTCACAGGATCCTTAGGGTGTCACTTCGCCAGCTGGAAACCTCTGTGGCCGGCAGCCCCTTCTTCCTGAGTATTGCTCACACCCACTGGGGTCATTGTGCCCACTTGGCCATGCAGACTGTGCTTAGCTCGTGCTACTGGCCCAGATCCCAAACCAGCCAAGGGCAAGCCAGGTGCAGCATGGTAAGGGGTGTGTGAGTGAGTGCAGGGTCCAGCCACTGCACACAGCCAGGAACGCCAGCTGCTGTGGTGGGGTTGGCAGCTCCAGGTGCCGGCACAGGTGCCAGCTCTGTGCAAGGCTACAGCTGGACCAGATGTACCACACACAGCTTCTGCTGCAGGCACTCATGTCTGGACAAGGGGAACACAGTGGCACCCAGAAGCTTGGAGACACCAGGAACTATAGAGCCCCAAAGAGGGTGTCACAGCCATGGGTTAGGGAGCCCCTAGGTCTGGGTTCCCCAAAGGGTGCAGCTCTTCTCTCTTCATCTCCCACAACATGGCAAGTGGGAGAGTGCGTGTTTCGGCCCTGTTTGTGTTACGGCTCTTTCAGTCCCGCCATTTGGTGGATCTGGAGTTCTTGTCCCATGTCCCGGAAAAATGAGGTATGCAGACAACTGGAGGGTGACCGAGGCAGAGAGGACCTTCATTGAGCAACAGAACAGCTCGCAGGGAACCCCAAGTGGGTAGCTCCTTTCCACAGGCAGGTAGTCCTTACAAGTTAAGAAGACCCGAACTAGGTAGCTCCTTCCTGCAACTGGTAGTCCCCACATCTGTGTAAGTCTGGCTGAATCTGGGATTTTTATGGGCTCAGAAGGGAGGAAGCGTGTGCTGATTAGTGCATGGTTAGCCATGGGTCGGGGGGGGGTCCAGAAAAAGCACCATAACTTCTCACTCCAGGAGGCAGACTACACCTGGAACTGGCAGTCCAGCCCCCAGGCTTCACGCTGTTCCTGGCTTGAAGGAGAGGTTTCACTGGGGACCGGCCCCTTCCTACCAGGAACCTGTCTGCCTCTTGCCATCATCAACATGTTGGCCATGGCACCATGGCTGTCCGTACTGAGGAGCACCTGCAGGCCCATGCTAAGCCACCCTCAGCCCCACCTCAGCCTCCCTGCCATGCTCATTGGCACCCAAAGTCCAATGAGGACTGAGGCAGCAGGGAGCTGGTGTGTCAGTGCCATCCCAAGTACATGCACACACCTGGCCAAGTTGTGACAGCATGTGGGCTGGGCCTCAACATTGGTCCAAAATTGGAGCAGGCACTAGGAGCAGGGAGTCCACGGAATGGGAGCAAGCACTTCCAAGCCTGGAAGGGGAGGGGTCTTCCCAGGTACCCTAAGAGCACAGGGTGGCTGCAGGTGTGCCTGGGAGCAGAGGGCTCCCACCTGTTCCCAGCCCCTGCAGTCTCCATGGAGCACACAGCCCAGCTTTGCCTCCCCCACTGCAACTGGCGTCCCTGCAGCGGCTGTTCCAGATGAGCCATTGCCGCCACCAAAAGGATTAGACTGTCTTGGTTTGTTTTGTGTAGCTATAAAGAAATACTTGCAGCTGGGTAATTTCTAAAGAAAAGAGGTTTATTTGGCTTACACTTCTGAGGCTGTGCATCATGGCTCCAGCATCTGCTTCTGGTGAGGGCTTCAGACTGATTCCACTCATGGCAGAAGGCAAAGGGGAACCAGCATATATGGAGATTACACGATGAGAGAGGAACCAAGGGAGAGAAACAGGGGAGGTGTCAGGCTCTTTTTAACAACTATCTCTTGTGGGAATTAATAAAGTAAGAACTCACTCCTGAGAAAGGGCATTAAAGTATTTATGAGGGATCTACCCCTATGACCCTAACATTTCTCATTAGGCCCCACTTCCAACACTGGGGATCAAATTTCAGCATGAGGTTTAGAGTGGACAAACATCCAAACCCTAGTAGACTGTAAGATGATTTCCCATTTATCTTAATCAAAAGTCACAGTTTGATTTTTCTGTCTGCAAATACTGTCTTGTTGTAAAAATATAACAACAAAAATTACTAGCTCTTATTTTCTTGGGAGAATAATAAAGGAGTTTTCATTTACATAAATTATCCTCTTATAATTTGCTTGATAGTGGCTATTGTAGGTGTAAAATAGTCCTGAGGAAACAATATTATTCAAGTAGCTACAACAGTGATCAAAAGAAGGAAAGCTTGTTGATGAAATGTAGGCTAAAGCCCATCATAATGGGCTCTGATAGGATAATCTTTTTCAATCATAGTAAATTCAAATACTTTTTTTTTATAATGCAACACAGTTACCAACACAATATATGCTATCATCCTTGCTTTGGTACGTGTTCATGCACATGTTCCAAAGGTTTATTATATGAATTTTTTTCACTTTTATTTAGGCCAGTATTTACCAAGCTCTTACTGTGGCACACTTGAATATGGTTAAGGGTACTTAGTAAAAATGTTTCCACGGTCCAGTAAATTGGGCAAACAATATTTGGTATCCCTACCAAAGATTCACAACATAGATTAGTATGTTGAGAATTCTGAGCAGCTCACTGTCTCAGTCTGTTCAGACTCGCAAAACAAGATGCCATAGACCGCGTGGCTTATAAAAAACAGAACTTTATTTCTCACAGTTCTAGGGGCTGAGAAGTCTAAGATGAAGGCACTAGCAGATTGACTGTCTGGTGACAGCCCTCTTCCTCACAGATCTTCTCTAACCTCACATGGTAGAAAAAATGAGTGATCTCCCTTGGGCCCTTTTTAGAAGGGCACTAATCCCATTCATGAGAATTCTGCCTCCTGACCTAATTACTCAAAGGCCCTATCTCCTAATACTATAGGAATATGGGGAGGACATAACCATTCAGACCCTAGCACTCACCTAAAAAGAAACATATTTAACAAGGTTTGAATCCCAACCCAGATTTCACAAATCTATTTAAACATGATTTTTTTCATAGCATACTTCTTACTCCTGTAGAACATCATTCTGAAGAATAAGCTGTTGCTACATGGATTGAATCATAGCTGATACTCTACTAAAAAGTCCATGATAAAAATTCTGTCCAGAAATGTTTTTTCAAATGATTTAAGAGCACTTAATCTTGCTGCCATTCTGTTTTAAACCTGCTTCAATCAGGCTCACCCCTACAACTTGATAGAAATTGGCATCCAGGTCATTTTTGATATCAGTATTGCTAAAAACAACAATGGTTAGTTCTCAGCCATCATCTTACTGGATTTAGTGGCAGTATTTTACAAAGTTGATCACTTTCTTTTTTTTTTTTTTTCTTGAGATGCAGTCTCACTTTGTCATCCAGGCTGGATGCAGTGGCATGATCTCAACTCACCGCAACCTCCACCTCCTGGATTCAGGTGATTCTCCTGCCTCAGCCTCTCAAGTAGCTGGGATTACAGGCACCTGACATCACACCTGGCTAATTTTTGTATTTTTAATAGAGACAGGGTTTCATCATGTTGGTCAAGCTGGTCTCGAACCCCTGACCTCAAGCAGTCCACCTGCCTCGGCCTCCCAAAGTCCTAGGTTTACAGGCGTGAGCCACCATGCCCAGCCGCTTTCTACTTCTTGATATATTTATTTCACTTCCTTCCAAGACACAAAACTCATTACTCACTGCCTGCTGCTTATCAGATGCCTTTGTAGTCTCCTCATTTTCTTTTTGCATTTTTAGAGTACCAGGGGACTCAGTTATTCAATTGCTTTTTATATCTCTACACATTCCCTCAGTAATTTCATCTACTCTCAAAGTTTTAAGTATCACGTATTTTGACAATCCCAAAATGTGTATTTCCAGCTTCACTCTCTCTCCCAAACTTCAGACATATCTCCACCCATTTACTCATCATCTCAAATTTGATATATCTAAGCTGAACTTCTGATTTTTCCTCCTAAATGTCTTCTTTCTGCAGCCTCTCCCATCTTAAAGGCAACTCTGTATTTCCAGTTACTCAGAACATGAAGCTTAGAATCACAGTTTCTCCTCTGTCTTTCACATCTACATCTAATCCATAAGCAAATCCTGGTAGCTGTACTTGCAGAATACATCTGGAATCCAACCACTTCCTACCACTTCCACTGCTGCCACCCTCGTGCGATGCACAAGCTGCAACAATTTCTCATCCTAGAATACTGAAATAGCCTCCAAACTGTCTCCCTATTCCACCATTGCCCCTCTGTCTATTCTGAACAAAGCAGGTGGAGTGACCCTTTTAAAATGATTTAAAGATCAAGTCATTTATCTGCTCCAAGCTCAGCCATCACATCACATTCCAAAGTCAAATCCTTTACAAAGGTTGACAAGGCCCTAGGTGATCTGTAGGGCTGCTTTCAACCCCTCTTATCTATGAATTCATCTCCTACTACTCTGGTTTGCTCACTGGCCTCCAGTTACGTGCGCTTCTTTGCCATTCCTACAACTTCCAACATATGCTTCCACCTTCGGTACAAACAATTCCCTTCAAGTATCTGCTCAAATTTACCATCTCAATGAGGTCAACACTGACAATCCTGTCGAAAATTGCAACACATCCTCAACCTGCCTGCCCTCACAATTCTCCTCTCCTGTGCTACATTTTCTTTTTCCATACTTTATCAATTTATAACTTATTCCTATGGTTATTGCTTGTCTTTTTCCACAAGAATGTAATCACCCCCAACATCCTGCTCACCACTTACGGTGTATCATAATGAATAACAGTAAAGAGAACTGCACAATATTTAGGTAGCTCCACATTAGGGCAACCTCTGGAGAGAAGTTTGCGAGGGAGTTGAGTAACAAAGTTAAGATATGAGGAAGAATATGAATTTCACAGAAAAAAGTAGGCCTGCATGGTAGGGAACACACGTACCACACATCTGTTACCTCCCATTGACTTTGGTTGTTAGATGTAAATGTAAACCAAATGTGAGTTCACATTACTTCATCTGTTCTGACACCATCATTAGAGAAAAGAAATCCTGAAGTAAGCAGGTTAAGAACTGTCCTCATCTGTTAATGCAATATTCTATTAAAAAATCTGATACTAGAATCTTAAATTCTTTCAATCTCTGAATTATATTGTCAGGGCTAATAGTTGGGGCTTCTTTTCCTAGCTGTCAGTTTTCCTTAAATGTCTGACATTCTTTGGACATCAGTATGTGTTTATGAAGGATTAGATCAAATTGCACAGATAGCTGAGAAAAGCAGTTTCTTCAGCAGTTATTTGTCTGCATTAGATCTCCTTTTTGAATAGGAGCGATGGTTCTCAGTAAATTGTCAGGCAGTGGCCAATCATAGCTCACTGCAGCCTTAAACTCCTCCCACCTCAGCTTCCAGAGTATCTGACATGTGCATGTCATCACACCCGGCTAAATTGTCAGGGTTTTTTAACCAGCAGGTGCCCACAGGTGAGTATGTGGTCTGCATGCAGTTGTTTCCCACCAAGCCAACATAAGGAGGCTTTACTCTGGGAGTGCTGCCATTTCTCACCAGCACCTTCTTGACCTTCAAGTGAAAATTCACTTCACCTTTACTCTGCCTTCACCTCACACCCTAATACCCTCAACTGGGAAGTCTTCCCCCAAATAACCCCTTTCTTTCAAGACTTGTTTAGTCCCTTGCCTGAGAAAAAGTTACTTTTGTTAAAAACGGTTTACCTGGAGGGAGTAGCAAAGAGCAGAGCTTTCCAATGCAGTTCTTCAATAAATTAATATGAATGAATTCTGCAACGTCACCCAAATCCAATCCTTGAAGCTTCTCCAGGACATCCTGATTGTGGTTTTCTGATTTATCTCCCAAACCACACTCTTCTGCTTTATATATTACTGGAATGTCTCAAAACTTGATTTTTTAAAAAATAGGCTACAGATAATCCTCAGCCCAAAATTCAAGGTATAGCTAATTTTATTATTACCAAACAAAACTAGTAGATATAACTTCCAGGAAATAAGTTACATAAATATAACAGAATAAATTCATTTTCTTAAGTTTCAAATTAAAGATGATTAAGAAATACAGCTTTATGTAAAGTTTCTGCTTTTTCTCAACCACGCCTAAAGAGGAAAGAACTGGCAGCAAGAACACTTACTCCTAGCAAACAAATACAACAAAATTATAATTAAAAAGATTCTTAAGCTATCAAAATTTGTGAGAGGAGGATGGTAAGAATGCAGTAGAAATTACCAAATGACAAACAAAATCCTATCAGAGTTATCAGGTTAGTCAAAAGTAACTTCATGAATATAGCCTGTGATCAGCGTATGTCCCATAGCTTATATGCCCTCTATACCTCCGCAGTTGCATAATAAACTTTTACCAATAAAACAACAACGAATATCAGGTTGTAAATATTTATATTTCTCTCACATACAATGTTGTATGAGACATTTAATATGTATCCATAGGATTAATACTCATATGGAGTATAATGTGGAAAAGTGCAGAACTAAAGAAAGAAATAAGTCTATCCAAAAACAAAAGCACACATTTCTCAGGATTTAAAAATATTGCACATAGTAAGGTTGCACAGAAATTACTGGCTGGTTTTACAAACAGAATGAGGTATTAGTCAATCTCTAGATAAAGATGAGTAGAGAGAGGATAAACTAAACACACAAACACATAAATCCGTATTAAGACCTAAGAGTGCCAACAACTAAGAAAGAAATGTGAAAAAGATATGTAAGTAGCTATGATTTCAACACTACAAAATCATTTTTAGCCTGGGACCAAACACATGACAATCTCTTGGCAATATTTCGTTAAGTTTTCAACTTTTTTCCAGCCTAAATGACTATGGGCAATAAAACCATTTCCTTTACCCCAGTTCTACTGTAGAAAGGCACAGGGCTGTGGTAAGTATCAAACCATCCCTTTCTCAACCTTTCAGTAGCAATTAACCAAGATACTGTTCTCCTTTGCTGAATGACTCAATTATAGTTTCATGTACATTCTGCAACCCAAGTCACAGATGTTACAGAACATGCAACTTCGAATTAGTAAAGGTTTCACTGCAAAAATCATTAGGTTCACACAATTTAAATCTACAATAACTTTTAAAGTTTAATCAGGTAAACTCAATATTTTCTTGGTAATAAAACTGGTGATATTAGTGAGCCCAAGGGCAGGTAGAGAAAAAGGACTAGGCAAAATTACGTGTTTTTTAAAGAAACTTTCCTAATCAGGGAAATAATTAGCATTTTGTCTACTCGTTGAATGTTGAATTTGTCAAAAAAAAAAAACCCTTAAATATATTTAATAGCTATATCAAATTGTTTTAAGTGAAATCATGCACTTGTCGAAATAGTTCACAGAAAATTGTTTAGCATCAAAGATAATGAGGAAGAGTCAACTAGTTGGATTTAGTGAGAACAGAAAAAGAACTACTGTCCTGAACAGTCAGTGTATGTAGTAACCATATTTCCTCTTCGTTGAGTGACAGTCCTGCAGTGCTTGCTAGAGCCATGAAACCTATTTTCAGTCTGTACTGTATGCCCATTGGTAGAGTCAAAACCACTAAAAGAAAACATTTTCTCCATATCTTCAAACATGTCATCAAATAATCCACCTCCAAAAGAAAACTCTTGGAAATGATGCCTTTGTCTACTGGAACCATCCTGGCGTGTCTGGAAATGATTTTCAAAATGCTTCTTGGATCGAGCATTTTGGTTCTGACCAAAAAAGCCGAAGTCTTTAAATAAGTCATCAAAATTGAAGTTAAATGACTGCTCAAAAGAACTTCCACTACCTCTTTGTCCTTTACCGTTAGTAAAAGCACTGTGTCCAAGAGTATCATACTCTTTTCGTCTATTAGCATCTGAGAGTGTTTCATATGCTGAAAGAGACAAAAATATTTTTAGTAACTGAAGGTAAAATATTCAAAATTACATACATTCAAATCTCTTCAAGTAAGTGAACCGAATACTATTATTTTAGGGAAGAATTTCACAACAGAAATAAAAGCAAAACACTACAAATATAAGCATCAAGTTAATCAAAGTTATAAAATAAGGCAGAAACTGTCTTATTAACTGCTGTATTATCAGCAGTTGGCACAATGCCATCCGTAATATTCAATAGTTATTAAATCTTACCATTACTACAAATAAACATGTGGGCAACAATTACAGAGTTCTTTAATCTTCATATTATTTATGTGAAATCATTAATTGTATTCAAAAATTAAACCATCAACTATAACCAATTAATAGGAATTAAGATTTTGCACCTCCTTACTAAAGTAAATTGTTTAATTCTAACTCCCCACTCAGTTACCTCCACCCAACAATAATTACTGAATGCTCAGCAGGTGCAATTTGTTTTAGAGCTAGTCTGAAGTCAAAATTTGTTTCAATTTTTTCTTTAAAGACAAATACGGCTTTGAAACGCAGATCAAGTGAATAAAGCACTTTAGAGTCTAGTTTAATTTTTAAGTATTTAATGTTTAAAATGTAAAATATTCTGTTTCATAAGTTAGTTGATAAGAATTTTGGGTACCTAAAATTCTTTTTGTCATAGAAACAACAGTGATCTTATAAATAATATAGAATAGATTTCCAATATTTTTAGATACGTATACCAATAAAATTATCTATTATTCTTTCATGTATTTATTCAGGAATCAAAGCATCTGTGATAAGAAAATAATCTCAGAGAATCACCCAATATTTATACATAAATCACACTCCACCTCCCATCTCCACAAAACCTTCAAATACAAACACTTCTTAGCTATCATTCTCCTTACTAGTTAATACCCATGACACTTCAGAGATTGTCATTTATTTACCTTCTGCAATCTCTCTGAATTTTGCTTCAGCATCCGGGCTCTTATTTTTGTCAGGGTGGTACTTCATGGCCAACTTGTGAAAGGCCTTCTTGATTTGGCGCTCTGATGCCGATTTTGGCACACCTAAGATATCATAGTAGCTTTTTGAGGCCAGAATTAATTCTGTTATCATTAAAATGCAGATTGCAAAGATGAAAATTGACTGGGGAGTAGCCATTTCTAATATCCTAAAACAGAATAGAAAAAAAAATGTTATGGATGGAGCTAATCTTAAAACTTCTTTCTTTTAAAAGAAATCCAACACAAGGTAAACCTAATGCAGTATCAAAATAGTAAGCATACAGTATCTATTACCTGTTCACATGTAATTTCACTTATAGTTTTATAACTCCCAAACTGGCTTAACCTTATTGAGAACAAAAATAATTCTTGGCTTTGTCTGTCTACTAATACTCTGGCCATACACAGAGGAGATAGAAAATTATCAATAACTGACTTTTAACCAGTTTATATTGAAGATTCATCACATGCAAGCATTATAAGAAAAAAAAGAAAACCAAATAATATAAGATCCCAACTTTCCTTTCAAGAATTCATATCCTGAAAGTAATATTCAACTTCACAGAAAAAAAAATTTAAAAAAAAGGTGGAGCACCAAGGTAAATAGCCCAGTATATCTAAATTAGTATTAAACTCGCTCTAAAAATTCAGCTTTCATTTCAGCAGGTGAGCCAAAGACTGCAAATAGAGAATCTTAATATCACAATACTAATACTGACAATACAATAGAATGTTGTCTTTTTCCCAAATGTAAGATCCCAAATGTTTAACCAGGAAGCATGGCTAAATACTGTTTAAAACTCATGATGAACAGAATTTAAGATTTCTGCTAAAGCTGCCAGAAAAATGAACTTTGATAGTTTGTACTGTGGTTAAGGCAGATTCTTTCAAACTCAGTAGTTAAAATATTTCTTTTACCTTTAAACCATTAAAGAAATGTTAACTTAGAATTCTTGACAATATGTATTCAATGACTTGAGATTCAAAATGAAGGGATGGATCCTGTTTTTTGAATACGGTACCACGAGAATCCTTAGTAACCTATGATGCCATAATAATGCTGACGAAAAACACTACGGTTTGTGGAAATTGCCTGGCTGCCTCTCCAGCGGCCTTTCCTGAGAGTAATTAGCAGGCAGGTAGATTACTTATTTCCAGAGAGTCACTCGTAGTCACGGGTACCAAGGATCAAGAACCACCTCTCGGTTTAAGGAACACAGTGTGTC
Source organism: Symphalangus syndactylus (assembly GCF_028878055.3). Taxonomy (NCBI): domain Eukaryota; kingdom Metazoa; phylum Chordata; class Mammalia; order Primates; family Hylobatidae; genus Symphalangus; species Symphalangus syndactylus. The sequence continues at coordinate 98,745,961 of NC_072428.2, read as the reverse complement.
CCATGGACGCTGCGTCAACTGCACGTTGCTCCCTAGTCAAAGGGCGGATCTAAAACTGACAGGGAGGCGCCTCACTGGTTCAGTAGACGTTATTCCACGGTCTCAAGGTGGACATCTAATGATTTTTTTTTTAGCAGACTAGTTCTGTATTGTACAGACTTCTCATCCCCAAGACGGCCCCGCCAGCCAGCAGCCCGTGCCTTATTCCCCAGCCTCGGGAGGCAGCTGGGCTGGACCCTCCAACCTTCACCTAAAGGCGACTGGCACCTTCCCTGCCCGCCCAGGCCCCGCCGTAGAAGCTGCCCGAGACCCGGGCTCTAGTCCGGCGCCCGTGAAAGCCAGCGCCACAGCCCAAAACACGATTCTGTGATGCGGCTCTCTCCGTTCTTCCATTCTCTCGGTCAAAGCCATGCAGCCCGTTGTCCCTGCGGCGACCGTGGCGGACACCGAGGCCAAGTCAGCTCACAAAGACAGGCCTGGGCTACGGGGACCCTCCGAACTCCCCTCTCCACGACCCCGGCCTCGTCACTCACCTGCACCCTCCGACTACTGCTGCTCCTCCAGAGCTGAGGCGCTGGCGACCCTGACGATCGGCTCGGGTCGGCTGCTTGGGCCCGGCCCCTCACCGCGGCCTCCTGGAGCTGGCGCGCGCCCTAATCTCGGTCGTACACCGACCTAGCGCTCCTCCTTCACCGCTGGCGCCCAGTCCCCTCTCAGCCAGCTCCTCACTGGCAGGAGGTAGCCGCTGGCGCCACCACCTCTGAAGACCCACACGAAACGCTTCCCCATTGGCTTCTGCCTCCCCACGTGATCCCGGCGCCCTACGCGCACGTGGAAAACTGTTGTTGCCGCTAGGGCTGTGCGTCACTTCCGGCCCCAACCCCCGAAAAGGCGGTGCTTAAACCGGCGGAGGCGGAAGTGAGTAGACAGACAAGGGGGCTTTACCGGCGGATGCCAGCGCAGACGCAGTGGCTCGAGAGGCCTGGACTTGTGGCGCAGCCTCAGTGAGGAGGGCCGCGCTGCACCCGTCGCCGGCCCCGGTCTCCAGGGGCCTCACCCGAGTGATGCCCCGCTATTGCGCAGCGATTTGTTGTAAGAACCGCCGGGGACGAAACAATAAAGACCGGAAGCTGAGTTTTTATCCGTAAGTTGTTTCTGGAGCAGAAGCGTCAGCCTCGCCGTGAGGCCTTGGACCTGTGGCCTTTCGGCTTGGGTGTCTCCTGTTCGCTCTGCCTGAGTCCTCAGCTCTCCGTATGTCGCCCGCGGCAAGATGGAGGGAAGGCGCTAGTTCAGTTTACCTAGCTATGCCCTTCTTGCGCGAGGACTACGGGCTGGTGGCGAGGCCCAGGAGCCTGTTTGGGTGTCAACAGTTAAAACAGTAAAGTTTGCGCGGGCTTCTGTGGTTTTCAGTCTTTTCTCCACCTTACGTGATCTCATTTCATTGAACAACATTAACCACCATTTAAGATACGTGAAACCTGCGAAGTGGAAAGATGCATGCGAAGTTAATTTACACCCCCTGCGAATTAGGTCGCATAGGTATAATTTCATCCCACTTTTCTCCTGAGGAAACTGAGGCCCGGAATGACTAGGTAACCGACCTTGAAAGTTTAGTGTCAGAGCCAGAATTATAAACCAGTCTTCTGCTTAGGGCTGTAGATAACTCTGCAGAGAACAAGGTTTTATTCTGTTATTCTGAATTACTAGAGCCACAATATATTTCCATCAAACTATTGAAGCACTGATTTTTATTCAGAAGTATAGAAAAGCAGTGTCGTATAATAATTAGGGGTCCAGGCTTCAGTGCTAGATCCGGGTTCCACTATTCTGTAGCTTAATGACCTCTTGGAAAGTATTTAAGCTTTGGTGTCTCACATATCTCATCTATAACGTGGAGGTGTTAATAGTACTTACATGATTAATAACACATGAAAAGCAACATATTTAAAATACTGCGTTTCCATTTTTTCTTGTATTTAAAAACAATTCATTTAGATCTAACCTGGTTCAGATTTTCAGCAGTTGTTTTGTGCTCATTTTACTTTAGACATGAAGGAATTATTCACTAATGATTCAGCTGCTTTCCAGTATTTTAATTAATGGAAAAAAAAAAAAAAACTGGTAACCCCACCAGGCGTGGTGGCTCACGCCTATAATCCCAGCACTTTGGGAGGCCGAGGCGGGCAGATCACCTGAGGTCGGGAGTTCGAGACCAGCCTGACCAACATGGAGAAACTCCGTCTCTACTAAAAATACAAAATTAGCCGGGCGTGGTGGCGCATGCCTGTGATCTCAGCTACTCGGGAAGCTGAGGCAGGAGAATTGCTTGAACACGGGAGGTGGAAGTTGAAGTGAGCCGAGATCACACCATTGCACCACAGCCTAGGCAACAAGAGCGAAACTCCGTCTCAAAAGAAAAAAACACTGATAACCCCGAGTAATTCACAATCCTTTCACAATCCATGGCAATATTTCCAGGATTGTCTCCCTTGAAGCCCAGCCTCAAGATGCAAAGAGATGTTTGGGGGAGGAAAACAATCTAAAACACTTTATAGGGAAATACTACTGTACTATGGCTCTATCTCTGAGAATGTTTGTAGCAAAAGATCATGTTGAACTTGATTTAACCCCGTATTTCCCAGATTTATTTGGCCTTTGATATTGGAGATGGGGTATAACTCCACACTAAAATGTTTAACTAACCTTTGTGGACCTTACAGTAACTTTCTAGGAAGGAAAAAATAATGCAAGTGAATTGTAAAGATTTTTTTCACTGAAAATGTGAATTTAGTAAAAGTCGTATTATTTCTAGGGTTTTTAAAAAATTTCTTATGTAATCCACAAAATAAAAATTGAATTACTTTTATTCTCCAGTAGCGTCAAACTTGAATTGAATTTGCTCATGTTAACACTACAGCAAACTGTAGTTTAAATGTATATGAATTTGAGAATTCAGTTAATATAGTGTCCAGTTTGTACTATGATTATGTTATGCTTTTTTGGCAATTACATAAGACAGTGAAACAAAATTATCAAATGAATTGAACCAATATAAAGACATAATTTATTCAGGAAACATGATCAAGATTTCTTAGAGATTTACCTATTGAAGTAGTACAATCCAGTAACCAGTAAGGATATTCACAAAGTATTTTTTTAAAGAGTTGATAACTTAGCATATAGGTACAATGGAAATAATTTGCAAACAGCATCCATATACATGAATTTACAGTAAAAAGCATTATTGTAAAAGGCCTATTTTCATTTCAGTTGTAACAAAAGAAATGAATTTACCAATGGCCAGAAGAAGTCAGGTCCTCTAAAAGAAAATTTGTTTGCCTTTAAAATTCCTTTTCTGGTTATGCTTGTCATACTTAAAATCTAATATTTGTAAAGTTAAAATATTTTTAAAACATGATTAATATTGTTTCCGTGGTTAGAATTTCCAAAGGTAGTTTATCTGATTTTTTTCTGTATGAGGATATCAGGATTAAAAGTTATATCTTACAGAGTACCCAGACTTTCCATGGCATCTTAAAAAGTTACCAGAATTTAGGGGGAAAAAATGATGCTACTACAAAACATAAGCTAAATGATTGGGATTAGAGGAGGGGAATGTATAACAGCTACATTTTATATGAGAAACCTTATGTTGTTACTATTTTTAAAAACAGGAAATTATGTGGTGTCTTGGACTGTGTTCTTGGAAAATTACCAAATGGAATATAAACCATTTTCAAATATTGTTTTGTATACCTTGACCCAAACCTTTTTAGATTGATAGGAAAAATTTTCTATCAAATTCTGCCATACATTGTAATGTTAGCACCAACTCTAAATCCAGATTATTGTCAGGTACAGGAACAAAATGTATACAGCGCTGTCTTGCCATTTGTATTTGATTTGTTTCATATAAAATATCTGAGACTGTCCCTTTTAACATGTTCCATTCTTTTCTTGTATCAGAGTTTCTCCTTCAGAACTTGAAATTTGGAGTTCCCAGTTCATCGGTTATAGAAGTGTAGTACTATTAGACTAGATTACTTATAGATAGAATTAAAGCTGATGCTAGTAAAGAGAATATTTTCAGTACTCTTTCAGCTAAATCATTTGTTTGAAATAACATTTTTTAAATACTAACAAATAAGATTGTAAAGCTTAATACTGCCTTGAATTATAGACAACAAGCCATTTGACGTGGTGGTATTATGAAATACATTTGAATAGGAATTTATAATTTATACAAAGCTCTTTTCTAGTTCTAGGCAAACTGTACAGCAATATAAAAATGGAACATAATCCATAGAAAATACAAATAGATTTTGTCCTTTGTAGGAACACATATATTTTACTTGTAGGGACTCTGAATTATGTTCAGCTCTTATCAGATAAGAGCCTTGGCTACGTGTCTTACATCTTAGGCCTCTTACTGCAGAGATGATAATGGTACTAGTTGTCATGAAGATGCTCTTATTTGGTAGGGATGGTTGCCTTCCTCTTGTAGTACTTACTTGATGCATAGTTTACCCAGATATATAGGGTTGGAATTTGGCAAAATTGTAAAAATATAGCAAAGTTTTCCCTTTTTTCTTCTTTTTTTTTAAATTCCAGATTTCCTCTACATGACAAAGAAAGACTGGAAAAGTGGTTAAAGAATATGAAGCGAGATTCATGGGTTCCCAGTAAATACCAGTTTCTATGTAGTGACCATTTTACTCCTGACTCTCTTGACATCAGATGGGGTATTCGATATTTAAAACAAACTGCAGTTCCAACAATATTTTCTTTGCCTGAAGACAATCAGGTATTGCAGTATGGGAGAGGGGTAATGCTGAGCAGAGTGGCAGATTTCAGGGCGGCAGGTGATCAGGTGGGAGAGTAAGAGGGAACTAACTTGGGTAAACAGATACTTGGAAAAAAGGGAGCACTAATTTGTGCTTTTACTAAAAGTGATAATTAAAAATAAACGAATGAAGCACAGCTTAAGAGAAGCAAGAGATAATACATTATTAAGTTATTAACACAAGTTCATGAGTTTCATTTTTTATACTTTTTTTTGAGACAAGGTCTCATTCTGTCACCCTGGCTGGAGTGCAGCGGTGTGATCTCAGCTCACTTCAACCTCTGCCTCCCGGGTTCAAGCCATTCTCTTGCCTCAGCCTCCTGAGTAGCTGGGATTACAGGTGCCTGCCACCACGGCTGGCTAATTTTTGTATTTTTAGTAGGGATGGGGGTTTCACCATGTTAGCCAGGCTGGTCTTGAACTCCTGACCTCAGTTGATCTGCCTGCCTTGGCCTCCCAATATACTAGTCTTTTGAATGATCTGAAATGTTTCTGCCGTATATTGAATGGGATTAATGCTTTTTAGAAAATACTTTAAGGTATATGTACGCAGAACTTTTTTTTAACTAATTTGCTTGGCCAGTGTACTGCTTAATATTATAATTAAGTAGCACTAGCATAATAAGCCAATAAAGGTCATCTTTTTCAGAACATGAAAATATTATTTTCTAGGGAAAAGACCCTTCTAAGAACAAATCCCAGAAGAAAAACTTGGAAGATGAGAAAGAAGTATGCCCAAAAGCCAAGTCAGAAGAATCATTTGTATTAAATGAGACAAAGAAAAATATAGTTAACACAAATGTGCCCCCTCAACATCCAGAATTACTTCATTCATCTTCCTTGGTAAAGCCACCAGCTCCCAAAACAGGAAGTATACAAAATAACATGTTAACTCTTAATCAAGTTAAACAACATACTGGGAAACCAGAATCTACCTTGGAAACATCAGTTAACCAAGATACAGGTATAGGTGGTTTTCACACACGTTTTGAGAATCTAAATTCTACAACTATTACTTTGACAACTTCAAATTCAGAAAGTATTCATCAATCTTTGGAAACCCAAGAAGCTCTTGAAGTAACTACCAGTCATCATGCTAATCCAAACTTTACAAGTAATACCATGGAAATAAAGTCAGCACAGGAAAATCCATTCTTATTCAGCACAATTAATCAAACAGTTGAAGAATTAAACACAAATAAAGAATCTGTGATTGCCATTTTTGTACCTGCCGAAAATGCTAAATCTTCAGTTAATTCTTTTATATCTGCACAAAAAGAAACCACGGAAGTGGAAGACACAGACATTGAAGACTCCTTGTATAAAGATGTAGACTATGGGACAGAAGTTTTACAAATCGAACATTCTTACTGCAGACAAGACATAAATAAGGAACATCTTTGGCAGAAAGTCTCTAAGCTACATTCAAAGATAACTCTTCTAGAGTTAAAAGAGCAACAAACTCTAGGTAGATTGAAGTCTTTGGAAGCTCTTATAAGGCAGCTAAAGCAGGAAAACTGGTTATCTGAAGAAAATGTCAAGATTATAGAAAACCATTTTACAACATATGAAGTCACTATGATATAGAATAACTAGGTTTTAAAACTGGCTGTTAAATAAGCTTTTTCCAGCCAAACCAAACTACATGTAAAGTGAACTTTTTCCTGTATAAAGTTCTCATCTTAATGAACCTATGAGAGTGTTGTGAAGTTACGAACTGTATCCTATTCTTGTAATGCTCATTTAAGAAAAACCAGAGAGTTGGGCTGGAGAGAAAAGCGGTTTTATTACTTGATAATTTTCCAAATTAAAATTTAGCACATAGAAGGATTCAGTTATAACATGAGAAAACAAAGAAGTGTTCAAAGAGCACAGACTAGAAGTCAGGTTCAGGAATCAGTCCTGGTTCTACCACTGGCATATGACAGACAAGTTACTTATGATTGTGCCTCAGTCCCTAATTTGTAAAATAAGCACTTACTAGATTTCTAATTGTCTGGTTCTTTATAGTCCCTTCCCTTTTTATTAAGATACTTCTATTAGAACACATTTTCTGTAAGATAATATATACTTAATACTAGAAGTTGGCTAGAATTTGATGATATTAACTATTATTTTCAATATTTATTGAATTCTGTGGTCTTTGACCTTTTGGCTGTAGTTACTTATTGCAGTTATGTTATCTGTAATAGAAAGGAAGATAAACCTTTTTTTTTTTTTTTTTTGAGATGGAGTCTCACTCTGTAACCCAAGCTGGAGTGCAGTGCAGTGGCCTGATCTCGGCTCACTGCAGCCTCTGCCTCCGAGGTTCAAGCGATTCTCCTGCCTCAGCCTCCCAAGTAGCTGGGATTACAGGTGCACACCACCACATCCAGCTTATTTTTGTATTTTTAGTAGAAACGGGGTTTCACCATGTTGGCCAGGCTGGCCTCAAACTCCTGACCCCAAGTGATCCACCTGCCTCGGCCTCCCAAAGTGCTGGGATTACAGGCGTGAGCCACTGCACCTGGCCAAGATAGAACTTTTATAATTTTATTCCAGTTGAACTAAACTAAGGAACCACCCATTAGCCCAGTTCTTAGGAGAGGTACTTCAAACTTGAAAGAATATGTATTTCGGTTAACTTATATGTGGCTAACCATCAAATACATAGTCATCTAAGCTAAACTTTCTGTATTTATACAGTTATAAACCAAAAATTTTAATGAGGTTAATTTTAAATATATTTTAGAAATCACAGTTTGTATCTGTTTCTTAGTAGGTGTGGCCTTTAAAATATGTGCTTATTCATTGTTAAATTCCAGAATAATAGAGTAATACTTAATACTGTACATTCCCACTTATGTATATTTTATTAAAATTTGTAAGCAAGAAATACATAAGTGGTCATTATCTTACGGAGACAAAGAATTTCTCTTAGGAAAGAGAAGTGATGGTAATGTAAATAAAAATGCTGTTTATATTCACATGATTTTAAGAAAACTGTAAAAGCAAAGACTTTGTAGTAATGACACAAATGTAACAAATAGATGTTTTCTTAAAATTGGCAGTCAGTATAATTATGTTTCTCCCTATGATGTTGAGGAAGTTCTATCAATCTGTTCTCATCTGTTAAGTAGAACATACTATTACTTACCTTAAAGCGTGGCTTTGAGAATTTTGTAAGGAACAAACATGTTTTTGGTTCTGGAATATAGGAGGTGCTCAATAAAAGTTGACTGAATGGCAAATAATATTCTAATTGTTTTGTAAATGCATGATTATTTTTGGCCATATTTGACTTAGTTTCATTAGGCTACTATTAATTGGTACTATATGAAAGTGAGTCAACTAATAAAAGAAGTGTCTTAGGTGATGATGGGGGAAAAACTTAAAATTTTTGCATAAATTATGGGCAGATAATTGATAGTTATTACAGTGTTATTAAGTATTCCCATGTTGCATTTTGCAAATACTTACAATACAGATGAAAATAATCTTGAGTCACAATAAAGTAATGATATATTAACTCAGGTTTCAACAGTGTACATTGTAGTAATTTTCTGAAAGTTACAGGTTCCTCAGGAAAAATTTAAACTAGCTGTATTTCTTTAATAAATTATAAGTAAAAGTTGACTATCTCTTCTCTGAAAATTCAAAATGCTCCAAAATCTGAAGCTTTTTGAGCACAAACATGACACGCAAAGGAAATGCTCACTAGGGCATTTCAGTCTTCAGATTTTTGAATTGGGGATGCTCAGCTGTTAAGTGTACTGCAGATATTTCAAAATCTGAAAAACAGTACCCTTTCTGTATTCACATCCATCCTTACTCTGATTCTCTGGACCATAATAATCATTCTCTGGTAAAACTTTGAACAACATTGCTCTTTTGCCTATTGTTCTCACTTGCCTAAACTACATTCCTGGTTGAGTTCAAATATCTCTTTGCCTTTTCTCTTCCTACATCAGAAGAGCTGGTAGAATAGAAAAAAATCACGATTGGACAGACTTGATTATAAATTCATGACCACAAATCAGATTAGCCCAGCAGTGTTACTGTATTTTTCTAGTAAGTTCATAACCCCACACTCATTCTCTCTCTCACTCCTCCCTTCCTTTCCTGCCTCTCCTTCCCGCTTGCCCAAGATGAGGATCTCATCACATGCTTCATTTAAAAAATCAAAACAATCATTAGCTCATCCTGTCTCTTACAAAGTCATTAATGGTCTTAAAACTAAAAACCAAAAATTATTTTTATTCCTGTATTTATTTGTTGAGGCCTAATGGATACAGGGTACAGTATTTATTGCTGCCCACATCAGAATGAAAAAAATTGTCACTTCACAATAATTTGTTTCTGTGGAAACCCACAATCTTCCATGTAAGGGAATGGGCTGATGGAATTCAATACTTGTGTCACCTGAGGTAAAATAAGCAACAAATTTGTTCCTAAAACATACATTCTAAAATTGAAAGATTTCCTAGGATTTGGAGTAAGAAAGTCTTCAGAAATTTGTGAACCTCCTAAAAACTACAGTGAATATTCCTCAAAATCTGTATGGAAGAAAGTAAGGGTAAATGAGATGGATGAAAGGGAAGAAATCTGGATGAAACGGAGGGAGGGAAGGAGAGTGGATGAAAGGATTGATTGATGGATGGATAGATGGGTGTGTTTAGGCTCCACCTTTTTGTTTAACGACTGTTCTTTCCTAGGTAGTAACTAGAGTTCGAGTCTGTGAACAAAATCCAGTGAGGATTCTACAGTCCCCTCAACCTAAAGGAGCAAAGCAGGAAATCCTGTGAACTGAATCTGGATTCCTCACCCCTATCTCAGTAAATAAGATAACCTAATTACTAAAAGACCCTCATCCGATATAGGATGTGTATCTGAGATAAGTCTCAAAGTTTATTTTGCCAAGGTTAAGGATGTGACCTTGACACAGCCTCAGGAGGCCCTGATGGCATGTGCCCAAGGTGGTTGGGGTTCAGCTTGCTTGTATACATTATAGGGAGACATGAGATATCAGTATGTGTAAGATGTACATTGTTGGTCTGGAAAAGCCAAGCAACTCAAAGAGGGGCTTCCAGGTCAAAAGTAGATAAGAGACAAAAGGTTGTGTTCTTTTGAGTCCTTGATCAGCCTTCTGCTGAAAACACAATTTAGCCTGGCTCAGTGAATCTGCATTTTTACATAAATAGTAGGGCAGGGGAAACAATCAGATATGTAGGTCTCAGGTGAACCTCAGAGGGATGACTTTGAGTTCTGTCTGTCCTTTTTCACAAGGAATTTCCTTGTTGGCAAATTGTGAGGGAGGCATGTAGCTCTTTATCATTGTGGCTGTCTTATTTAGGAATAAAATGGGAGACAGATTTGCCTGACATAGTTCCCAGATTGACTTTCCCTTGGCTTAGTGATTTGGGGGTCCTGAGATTTTCCTTTCCCAGATGTCAAGAACCAAGTCTGTTTGGATCTGCTTATCACTAAATCCAGATTTTTGAATAATAAAAATAATACTGGCCAGTTGCAGTGGTTCATGCCTGTTACCCCAGCACTTTGGGAGGCCCAGGTAGACAGATGCTTGAACTTTGGAGTTAAAGACTAGCCTAGGCAACATGGCGAAACCCTGTCTCTACAAAAAAAAAAAAAAAAGCCAGGCATGGTGGTGCGTGCCTGTATTCCCAGCTACTCAGGAGTCTGAGGTGGGAGGATTGCTTGAGCTCAAGAGGTAGAGGCTACAATGGGCTGAGATCGTGCCACTGCATTCCAGCCTGGGCACCAAAGTGAGACCGTGTCTTTAAAAAAAAAAAAAAAAAATGGTATGTTGTTTCCTAATTTAGAATGTGTTTCATTGTCATCACTACCATGGCACATGCCTAAGGTTTCAGTCAGTGACCAAAGCAACACTTTAATAATGCAAGAGAGGATTTGAGTTAGGGTTCTTTGGGTTGCAAGGAACAGAAACTCAATCCAGCTCAAGAAAAGAAACAGGGAAGAACAGAACTGAAAGGCTCAAACCAGGGTCTCAGGAATCCAAACACAGAAGTTGCAGTACAGGCAGGCACAGTGGCTCACACCTGTAATCCCAACGCTCTGGGGGGCCAAAGCAGGAGGATCATCTGAGGCCAAGAGTTTGAGACCAGACTGGGCAACATAGTGAGACCCCATCTCTACAAAAAATTTAAAAATTAGCTGGGCATGGTAGTTTGTGCTTTTAGTCCTAGCTACTCAGGAGGCTGAAGTGGGAGGATCTCTTGAGCCTAGGTCAAGGCTGCAGTGAGCCATGACTGCACCACTGCACGCCAGCCTGGGCAACAGAGTGAGACCCTGTCATGAAAGAAAAAAAGTTGCAGTACAGTTGTGCCCCATAGTAATTGGTTCTGGAAGACATCTGGAAAAGAGGCTCCGTCATGTCAGCTGCCTCCTGAATGGCATCTGTTTCATACTCTCTCTCCCAGCCAAACCTTATAATCTCAGTTTACAAATAGGCCCCTAAGTTTCTCTACATTATGAATCTTCAGCTTCCTGTTAATTAGCTCAGTCATTCCAGATTTCCAAAAGAGGGATCCAACTGGACCTTGCATATATTTTTAAGCCAGTGGGTCTCTAGTAAACCTGTGAGTTGGCATCCTTTGGGTCCTGTCTTACAGGCTGCAGTTGCATCCAGTGAATAGGATGGGGAAGGGTCACATGGTATAGAACAGACTCATCTACCTCAGTAAACCCTTGAAAAGGAGCAATTTCCCTTTGAAAAAGAGGCTGTGGGTGAGCAAGCAGGTAACTGCTCTAGTTCTGTGCTGCTGTAAAATATGAACTATATGAGAATGACATCATTTGTACATCATTCTCTCCTTTGCAAACAAGGTCCTTCATGCCTTTCCTTAAGCTTGTAACTAAAGAAGTGGCCTACTAAGCCATTTCTCTGTTTCCAGAGAAAGTAAGAACCAGGCAGTACTGTACAAGATAACATGTAATCTTATAAGAGAGTAGGTTCAAAGCTAATATGAACTAATAGTTTTAACATAATAAATTTAGAGCTATTCACATCCCCAAACAATTCTGAAATAACCTGAAGACTTTAAGATCAGACTATAAGTATTTAATATTTTAATAAAAGAAGCTCTAAAATAGTGATATGGTTTGGCTTTGTGTCCCCACCTAAATTTCATCTCAAATTGTAATCCCCAGGTGTTGAGGGAGGGATCTGGTGGGAGCTGATTGGATCATGGGGGCAGTTTTCCCCATGCTGTTCTCGTGATCATGAGTTCTCATGAGATCTGATGATTTTTATAAGGAGCTCTTCCACCTACTCTCGCTCACTCTCTGTCTCTCCTGCCACCATGTAAAATGTGCCAGCTTCCCCTTATGGCATAATTGTAAGTTTCCTGAGGCCTCCCTAGCCATGCAGAACTGTGAGCCAATTATACCTCTTGTCCTTTATAAATTACTCAGTCTCAGGTATTTCTTTATAGCAGTGTGAGAATGGACTAATACAAATAGTAATCTCACTTCATTCACAATCTCTTTCGTAGAAACCTTAAGGAGAAGGAACAATACATCATTAATCTGTTAGCACATCAGTCGTTTGGTTCCAAGGTTCAGGTTTTTAATAGTGTTTGTGGCATATATACGAATAGTATGCAATGTCTAATTAAATTCGGTGACCCTTTGTTCTCCTGCATCACTAGTGAATGTATTCACTTATTTCCTCTCTCCATAGAGACTACACTTTCGTATAATAAGAGAAAACACTGTCTTATATGTTCATGGTAAAAAGTCATTTTCTAAAGCAAACATTCCTATTCAGACTTTCATTCTGTCTTTGACTCCCTCTAGCTCCCACACCCTATGTCAAGGGCCTCCAGGCTGCCCTGCATCCCAGAGCTTTTGGCTGTGATACTGACTCAATCTCATGTATCTATGCAGTAACTTTTACCAAAGTGTTAGCTTTTCCATCCATGACTGTATTTATCTGTGTTTTGTTCACCCTTTAAGCATTGTGATACAGCACTGTATTTTTGTCAGCATTACATACATTTCAGAAGGGCTTGATAGCATACATTCAGGTAATAGAAACATGAATATTTCACTATAGCAAATGGAACTGACAGATCTTAAATGTATTTTAAATGTTCTTATAGATGTCTTTTAAACTATATTTTAACATAAGCAAGCAAAATATGTTGGATGAATTCTTAACAAGTTATTCCCTTTACTTTCTAATAACATTATCTAAGAGGATAAAAATATTAAAACTTTTTATTTCATGATAACCACACAGATATGCTGTATCAATGAACACACATTTAGATATTTCTGTATATTTGAAATAGAGATTACAATAATATTTAAAAGAAAATATAAGATTAAAAAATTAGAGGTCAAGCACAGTGGCTCAAGCCTGTTATCCCAGCACTTTGGGAGGCCGAGGCTGGCGGATCACAAGGTCAGGAGTTCAAGACCAGCCTTTTTGTATTAAAAAACCAATTTTGTATTAAAAATACAAATATTAGCCAGGTGTGGTGGTGCATGCCTGTAATCCTAGATACTCAGGAGGCTGAGGCAGCAGAATTGCTTGAACCCAGGAGGCGGAGGTCGCAGTGAGCCGAGATCATGCCACTGCACTCCAGCCTGGATGACAGAGCAAGACTCTGTCCAAAAAAAAAAAAATAAAATAAAATAAAAATATATATATATATATATACATATATATATATATACACACACACACACACACACACACACACACACACACATAAAACTATCTACAAGTGGCCCTTAAAAGGGCAGGAAAGTTTTATTGATTAATAAAGTGGAATTTTCAAGATTTGCTAGGTTGAAAATGACATGGGTTTTGCCCTTAAAAGAACTTAAGTATGATTTTCATTTTAGGCATTTGATGTGATTTAACTCTGACCCCACCCAAATCTCATGCCAAATTGTAATCCCCATGTGTTGGAGGAAGGGGGATCTGGTGGGACATGATTGGATCATGGGGGAAGACTTTCCCCTTTCTATTCTCGTGGTAGTGAATGAGTTTCCACAAAATGTGGTTGTTTACAAATGTGTAGCACTTGCTGCTTCACTTACTCCCACTCCACCAAGTGAAGAAGGTGCTTGCTTCCTTTTCGTTTTTACATCATTATTGTAAGTTTCCTGAGGCCTTCTCAACCATGCTTCCTGTACAGCCCATGGAATTGTGAGCCAATTAAACCTCTTTTCTTCAGAAATTAACCAGTCTTAGGTAGTTCTTTATAGCAGTGTGAGAACAGACTAATACAGAAAATTGGTACCAGGAGTGGGGTACTGCTATCAAGATATGTGAAAATGTAGAAGCAGTTTTGGAACCGGGTAAGGGGCAAAGGTTGGAACAATTTGGGGGGCTCAGATGAAGACAGGAGAATGAGGGAAAGTTTAGAACTTCCTAGAGACTTGTTGAATGGTTGTGACTAAAATGCTGATAGTGATATGGACAGTGAAGTCCAGGCTGAGGAGGCCTCAGATGGAGATGGGGAATTTATTGGGAACTGGAGTAAAGGTCACTCTTGCTATGCTTTAGGAAAGAGACTGGTGGCATTGTGCCCCTGCTCTAGGGATCTGTCGAACTTTGAAGTTGAGAGAGATGGGTTAGGGTATCTGGCAGAAGAAATTTCTAAGTGGCAAAGCATTCAAAATTTGATCTGGCTGCTTCTAACAGCATGTACTCCTATGTATGAACAAAGAGATTACCTGAAACGAGAACTTATATTTAAAGGAAAGCAGAGCATAAACCTTGGGAAAATTTGCAGCCTGGACATGTGGTAGAAAAGAAAAACCCATTTTCTGGGGAGGAACAAAAGGCTGCAGAAATTTGCGTACATGAAGAAGAACCAAATGCTAATAGCCAAGACAATGGGGAAAAGGCTTCCAGGGCATTTCAGACACCTTCGTGCCAGCCCCTCCCATCACAGGCCTGGAGGCCCAGGACAGAAAAATGGTTTCGTGGGACAGGCTTAGGGCCCTGGGACATGGCACCCTGCATCCCAGCTGCTCCAGCTCCAGCTGTGGCTAAAAGGGGCCAAAGCACAGCTCAGGCTGTTGCTTCAGAGTGTGCAAGCCCCAAACCTTGGCAGCTTCCATGTGGTGTTGGGACTGTGGGTGTGCAGAAGGCAAGAGTTGAGGTTTGGAAGCCTCCACCTAGATTTCACAGCATGTATGGAAATGCCTGGATGTCCAGGCAGAAGTCTGCTGCAGGGGAAGAGCCCTCATGGAGAACCTCTACTAAGGCAGCACACAGTGAAAATGTGGAGTTGGAGCCCCCACACAGAGTCCCTACTGGGACACTGCCTAGTGGAGCTGTGAGAAGAAGGCCACTGTCCTTTAGACCCCAGAATGGTAGATAAACTGACAGCTTCCCCCATGCACCTGGAAAAGCTCCAAGCACTCAACTCCAGCCCATGAAAGCAGCTGTGGGTGCTGTACCCTGTAGAGTCGCAGGGGAAGAGCTGCCCAAGGCCTTAGGAGCCCACCCCTTGCATCAGCATGCCTTGGATATGAGACATGGAGTCAAAAGAGATTGTTTCAGAGCTTTGACATTTAATGACTGCCCTGCTTGGTTTTGGACTTGCATGAAGCCTGTAGCCCTTTTGTTTGGGCCAATTTATCCCTTTTGGAAGGGGAGCATTTACCCAATGCCTGTACCCCCACTGTAGCTTGGAAGTAAATGACTTGTTTTTGATTTTACAGACTCATAGGCAGAAGGTTCTTGACTTATCTCAGATGAGACTTTGAACTTGGACTTTTGAGTTAATGCTGGCATGAGTTATGACTTAGGGGAACTGTTGGGAAGGCATGATTGTGTCTTGAAATGTGAGAAGACCATGAGATTTGGGAGGGGCAAGGGGCAGAATGATATGGTTTGGCTTTTTGTCCCCACCCAAGTCTAATCTCAAATTGTAATCCCCATGTGTGAGAGGAGGGGCCTGGTGGGAGGTGATTGAATCATGGGGTGGACTTTCCTCTTGCTGTTCTCATGATAGTGAATGAGTTTTCACGAGATCTGGTTGTTTAAAGTGTGTAGCACTTCCTCCTTTCTCTCCTGCCCTGCCATCTGAAGAAGGTGCTTGGGCCGAGCACAGGGTCCCATGCCTGTAATCCCAGCACTTTGGGAGGCTGAGGCAGGTGCATCACCTGAGGTCAGGAGTTCGAGACCAAACCTGGCCAACATGGTGAAAGCCCATCTCTACTAAAAATACAAAAATTAGCCAGGCATGGTGGTGCTCGCCTGTAATCCCAACTACTCAGGAGCCTGAGGCAGGAGAATCGCTTGAACCTGGGAGGTGGAGGTTGCAGTGAGCCAAGGTCATGCCACTGCACTCCAGCGTGGGTGACAGAGTGAGATTCTGTCTCAAAAAAAAAAAAAAACAAAAAGAAGAAGAAGGTGCTTGCTGCTTGCTTCCCCTTCACCCTTCCACCATCATTGTAGGCTTCCTGAGGACTCCTCAACCATGCCTCCTATACAGACTGTGGAACTGTGAGTCAATTAAACTTCTTTTATTCAGAAATTACCCAGTCTCAGGTAGTTCTTTATAACAGCGTGAGCACAGACTAATACAACATTAAAGTTTATGCTGTCTTTTTCCTTTGAAAGAAGGTGTTAAAAATCTGTTGTTTGGGGCCGGGCACAGTGGCTCATGCCTGTAATCCCAGCACTTTGGGAGCTGAGGTGGGTGCATTGCCTGAGGTCAGGAGTTTGAGACCAGCCTGGCCAACACAGTGAAACCCCTCCTCTATTAAAAATACAAAAAAATTAACTGGGCGTGGTGGCAGGCACCTGTAATCCCAGCTACTTGGGAGGCTGAGGCAGGAGAATTGCTTTAACCCAGGAGGCAGAGGTTTCAGCGAGCCAAGATTGCACCATTGCACTCCCCCTGGGCAACAAAAGCAAAACTCTGTCTCAAAAAAAAAAAAAAGTTGTTTGTAAGTAATCAACGGGTTTGACCGTTTTTAATGGTCACTAATTAGCATATTGGCTCTCTAACCTAGGTAGGTATATTTTAACAGTGCAAAAGCCAGTATTATATATAACAACAATCAAATAGGCTCTATAATGAAAATGTTTAAGTGATTAATGACTAACTGAGGATTAGAGGTGTAAATAAGGCCTGGGAAATTTATGACTAAACACAAAATGGATTTTGATCATGTTTGAAATCTGGAATATTCAGTACAATTTATTGTTTTTAAAATCTTTCTATTTCTCTTTGTCTTGATAGATACAGCTAAAACGTAAAAGGAAGGTGTTGAGAAGAGGGACATACACCAGAAACAGACTACAGTCGTGAAGAATAAGGAAGTTAGGTATGAAAATAAAGAGGAAAAGATGATTTCTCTGAGTCACAAATGAAAAAGTGACAGTACACTTCAGAGAAATAGACTAAATGGATGAATGAATGATGCAGATAAATGAGGCTACTTAAAGATCTATATATAATATTGCACTGAAATTGCTTACCATAGTCATTTCTTTCCTCTCTGGATACTAGTAATGTAACAAATTTAACATATTAAAGTGTTATTAATTTCCATGATATTTTTGACAGTATTTTTAATCTAATTTCTCTAGATAGAGGTTGACCTGGAATTGCCTAAAATGAGTCTGCACTAAGTTTAAACATCTGTCAGTTATGTCACGGCTCCCACCCTTTATCTTGGTGTCTCCTATCTTACCCACATCACTCTCAATGCAGCCCATCTTGAAAAACCTACTCTAATCAATGAAGACTTTCTATCCTTTTTGCATGCATTACTTCCCAATATTTTATTGAGAAAAGCATATAAAGATCACTGTAAATACACATCACATGTTGTTTTCATCCAATTTATGCTGTTGTAACAAAATACCTGAGACTGGGTAATTTATAAAGAACAAAGTTTTTTGTTTTGTTTTGTTTTTTCACAGTTCTAGAGGCTAGAAAGTCCAAGATGAAGGCACTGGCATCTGATAGGACTTTCTTGCTGCCTCATTCTATGGCAGAATGGCAAAGAGAGGGAAAGTTAGAGGGCCAAACTCACCCTTTTATAATGAATCTACTCTTGAAATAACATCACTAATCCATTCATTCTGCCCTTATTGGGGATTGTTTCCAATACATGCTCTTTGAAGGACACATTCAAAATATAGTATATGTCATGGTTGAAAAGTCTGCAAATTCTAAGTCTCTTTGCCATCAATCACATGAATATTTTATTTCATGGTCACTAGGTGGCAACCAGAGAGAGGGCAGTTAGAGGTTGATGGACAACAGGAATTCTGCAGGGCTAGGAAGAGAATGGAGCTGCCATTGAGAAATATGCCCTCTTGTTTTCAGGACAGAAGCTTCTGGCAATCCTCAGCAAGGTTCTCTGCCACTACTACGAATAGCAGCTTACCTCTGTCAAATTACCCTATGTCTGAGAGCAGCACCCCTGGATTTTATTCTTGACTGAGTTTTCAGGAACTGAGACCTATGTTTTTGGTATGGACAAAAGGAAACTGAAGTTCTTACAATTCAGTCACAATGCAATCACAGGAAACAAAGATTCAAAATTTCAAATCCATGGAAGGAGAAGTGGAGTTCCAAAGAGTAAGTACAAATAAAGGTTCCTGGACAGAATTAGGCAAAATATAGTTGGGAGCACTAAAAGTGCAATTACAGTTATGCTGGTTTATGGAGGGCCTTCAGCTAAGTTAAGAACTAGAGACAGAGCTGTCGGACAGAGCTATTAAGAGTGGCATCAGCCAGGTACACTGGCTCAGTGCCTGTAATGCCAGCACTTTGGGAGGCCAAGGCAAGAGGATCACTTGAGGCCAGGAGTTTAAGACCAGCCTGGGCAACATAGCGAGACCCCGTCTATTAAAACAAAAAATTTAAGAGAGCAGCATCAAGGGCCTCAACTGAAGACATTGTAATTTAGTAGACCTAGGAAAAAATGTTGCTGCATTTTACTAAGTGTCAGGTAATACTATTGTGTGTGGTTCTTGGACCACATTTTAAGAAACAGAGCCGGCCGGGCGCGGTGGCTCACGCTTGTAATCCCAGCACTTTGGGAGGCTGAGGCGGGCGGATCACGAGGTCAGGAGATCGAGACCACGGTGAAACCCCGTCTCTACTAAAAATACAAAAAAAAATTAGCCGGGCGTGGTGGCGGGTGCCTGTAGTCCCAGCTACTCGGAGAGGCTGAGGCAGGAGAATGGCGTGAACCCGGGAGGCGGAGCTTGCAGTGAGCCGAGATTGCGCCACTGCACTCCAGCCTGGGCGACGACAAAGCGAGACTCCGTCTCAAAAAAAAAAAAAAAAAGAAACAGAGCCTTAGAAAATTAGTGGCTCCATTCCTGATGGGAATGCCTCTTCATTTATTTCTACTAGTTCTATTTTTTATGCCACTGCCAGTTTTTCATTCTTTTCCAACTCTTCTGAAATACAGAAATCTATGTACAAGCTAGAATATAATAAAGTATTATTTTATGTATAAAGAGTTTATGTAATTTGCCATTTGAGATAGCAAATGCAACAAATATATTTAGCTCTTCTCCCAGCTGATATCCTACTATAACAACTGTAAAGAGATTTTTTTTTTTTCCTGAGACAGAGTCTCTCTCTGTCACCTAGGCTGGAGTGCAGTAGCATGACCTTGGCTCACTGCAACCTCTGCCTCCCAGGTTCAAGCGATTCTCCTGCCTCAGCCTCCCGAGTAGCTGGGATTACAGGTGTGCATCACAACACCCGGCTAATTTTTGTATTTTTAGTAGAGACAGGGTTTCACCATGTTGGCCAGGCTGGCCTCCAACTCCTGACCTCAGGTGATCCATGCCCCTCGGTCTCCCAAAGTGTTGGGATTACAGGCGTGAGCCACCATGCCCAGCCTAAGAGATATTTTTAAAAGGTAAAACCCACAAGGGCAAAGTGAAAGAGGAAGCAAACACAACAACATTTTGGAAGCTGGAAAGTAGATGTACGAGTGGTAGCTGTCTTTGTGGTCCTGAGATTCCTAAGTCAACAAGAAAGAAAGCCAGCAAGTAAACCCAATTATTATTACAGAACCCAAAAGGCTTAGTAATTGAAATCAACAGATACCTCTGGAGTTGGGGAGTGTGGGGTGCTTAAGGCATGTCAAAAAAAGAGGATTGGTTAAAGTTTATTAAGAAGCAGTAGTCACCCCACACAGTTTGGTAGCTGTTTTGCTTCTTACCTGGCAAAAGATTGGAAGTTTATTCTCTAAAGAGGTTAAAACAGAGGGTCTCTAGCTGGGCAGGGGCATTATACTGAAAACAGCGATTAAGTGAAAGTGTATATACTGAATGGTGAGCTCCAACCCCCACCCCACCCAGCCTCTATCACATACTCAGTTCCCAGATCTCTAGCAACCAAGTGTATACCCTCCAGGCATAAGACTCCAGGTGTTTTCTCTGGAGAATTTGACAAGCCCCAAGAGAAAAGAACAAAAATATTTTACATCGGGTAGGGGACTCCAAATAGGTCCAGCTAAGTCACTCTGCAACAGTGATTCTCAACACTCACTGTGCATTAAAATCACCTGGGAAGTTTTAGAAACTTTTCCTGGCCTGGGCTCCACTCTCAGAGAATCTCATTCAATTGGTCTGGTTTAAAGCCTGAGCATCTATATTTTTTAATGTTTCCCAGGTGATTCTAATGAACAGCAAAAGTTGAGAATCATTGCTGTACAGTGAAACTTAGGGCAAGACTCATCCATAGGTACATAGTTTTTCACCAGCTTTTAAATGTTCTGTCCACTGATAGTCAACAGACAATTGAGAAGAGCAGTTAATAATAAAGATATGGCCATCTTAGTCTATTTTCTACTGCTATAACAGAATGCCTGATGCTGGGTAATTTACAAAGAAAAGCATTTCTCTGAAGGCCAGGAAGTCCAAAATTAAGACACCAGCATTTGATGAGGGCCTTCTTGCTGCATCCTTATATGGAAGAAGAGCGAGAGAGGATGAACATTGTGTCCTCATATGGCAGAAGAGTGAAAGAGAGGGAACACATTCTTGCAAGCCCCTTATATAGTGACATTAATTCATTCATGGTGGCAGAGCTCTCATGACCTAAACACCTTCCAAAAGGCCCCACCTCCCAACACTGTTGCACTGGGGATGGAGTTTCCAACACATGAATTTTGGGAGACACATTTAGACCATAGCATGGCCCAAATAAATAAGTAAAAAACAGCAACTTAGCGAAAACAGATTATGTAGTCATAAGAAAACACAGGGGAAAGAACCCAACTACAGTTCATGTTCTTTCTGAGCAAAAGCTATATTGCATTTCTGAAAACAAAAACATGATACCTTTTAGAAAAGGAATATTATAAAAAAATAAAGAGCTCTAGTAATTTAAAATGTTATAAATGAAAAGTTAATAGGAGAGTTAGAAGATTAAAGTTGAAGGAATCTCCCAAAAAGTAAAACAAAAAAGCCAAGAGATAGAAAGGAAGAGACCCAAATAAGAATTGTGTCCCCTGAAAATTCATGTGTTGAAGCTGTAAAGCCCAGTACCTCAGGACATGACTGTATTTGGAGACGGGGCCTTTAAAGAGATTAGGTTAAAATGAGGCCATTAGGGTGAGCCTTATTGCTATCCAACTTAGGTCCTTATTAGAAGGGAAAATTCGGACATACAAAGAGACACAAAGGATGCAAGGGCATCCTAGAAAGACCATGTGAGGACACAGTGAGAAAGTAGACATCTGTAATACAGGGAGAGAGGCCTTAGGAGAAACCAAACTTACTGATACCTTGATCTCAGAACTGTGAAAATAAATTTCTGTTGTTTAAGCCACACAGGCTGTCCTATTTTGTTAGTTAGTCCTAGAAATCCAATACATCCAGGAGACTCAATATCCACATAATCGGCATTTTAGAGAATTGTAATAGAAAAAAAAAATGGAACAAAGAAAATAGTAACAGAAATAATGCAAGTAATTTTTCTGGACCTGAACATGTATTTCCAGACGGAATGACCCATTATGTCCTGAGAACAATGGGCAAAAACAAGTACTTACCAAGGCACGTTATTTTTTAAAGTCAGAGCTATAAATATAAACAGAAGATTTTACAGACCTTCAGCAAGAAGAAAAAAAAAGACACAAAGGGTCAAGAATAGAGTAGCTCCAAACTTCTTAATAGCTACACTGGAAGCGAAAAGTAAAAAGATTAATAATCTGAAAATTCTGAAGGAAAAACATAGAATTAATTCTGTATATCCAAGGTCTCAAAAAATTGCCTCCTCTGGACCCTTTCTAAGGAAGCTGTTGGAAAATGTATTCTAGGGAAATAAGGCCATAAAAGAAAATCAAAAAATTGTTTATCTTCTAGAATGATTGCCTAGATGATAGTTTATTATTCAATTGATCTAGAGATGAAAATAGGAAAAAAGGAAATTCAAATCAAGAAAGAAGCAAAAGGAATTCCAAGCTGGTGGTGAAGGAAGGCCCCAGTACAATGTGCCTAGAGAGCCACCAGTCCAAATAACAACAATAGGTCTGGAGGCTCAGAAATATCGAGTTCTTCAAAAGAAACATAAAGTTCTTCAAAGATGAAAATCGTTAGATTAACTAATGTGTTGAATATCTGGAGAGGAAACTCATCTGGGGTAGAATTTAGGGTTAAATTAATGACAAAGCACAGAGAAAACTATGCAAAAAAGCCAGACTAATATTGACATGAAATGTGCATGGAAGATCAAACTGTCATTTCTTCGTACATAGCTGCATTTACATGGTCAAAATAATGTAAATAGAGTATAACGACTTACACATGTATATTAGGAAGATAGAAGGTAACATAGAAGGGTGTGTGTATGCTCACGTTTGCGGTTGGGTCAGAAGCAAGGGGTAGAATGACAAGGTAATTAAACACAGCAAATCCTCATCTACCATAGTGGAGTGTCAAAAGATAGTGCCTAAATCTAAAACTTTAAAAATATAGGTCAGATGCGTGGCTCATGCCTGTAATCCCAGCACTTTGGGAGGCCGAGGCGGGCGGATCATGAGGTCAAGAGATCAAGACCATCCTGGCCAATATGGTGAAACCTGTCTCTACTAAAAATACAAAAATTAGCTGGGCGTGGTGATGTGCGCCTGTAGTCTCAGCTACTCAGGAGGCTGAGGCAGGAAAATCACTTGAACCCGGGAGGTGGAAGTTGCAGTGAGCTGAGATCGTGCCACGGCACTCCAGCCTGATGACAGAGCGAGACTCAAAAAAAAAAAAAAATACATGTGTGTGTGTGTGTGTATTAAGCATGTTATTTTGAGAAATATAGGTAAATACACAAAGAATCTGCAATATCATTAGAAGGGGTTGACTCTGGAGAGCAGAAAATGAACTAGGACTGCAGGCTTTTGTTTTGTTTTGTTTTGTTTGTAATAAGGCTTGTAGAACACTGGGTTTTTAAGAATATGTGTAAGAGCTATGGGCTCGCTCCTATTCATCCTTCAGGACTGATACGGTTTGGCTGTGTCCCCACCCAAATCTCATCTTGAATTGTAGCTCCTATAATTCCCATGTGTCCTGGGTGGGACCAGTGGGAGGTAATTGAATCATGGGGGCAGGTCTTTTCTGTGCTGTTCTCATGATAGTGAATAAGTCTCATGAGATCTGATGGCTTTATAAAGGGGAGTTCCCCTACACAAGCTCTCTTGCCTGCTGCCTTGTAAGACATGACTTTGCTCCTCATTTGCCTTCAGTCATGATTGTGAGGCCTCCCCAGCCGTGTGGAACTGTGAGTCAATTAAATCTCTTTCCTTTATAAATTAGCCAGTCTTGGATTATGTCTGTATTAGCAGCAAGAGAACAGACTAATACAAGGGCTGACCTATTCGTTATTTTATCTAGAAAACCTTCATTTGCCCTTCCAGGTAACCTTCATATTTAGTCTGTTAGCTCCTTTTACTTAATCCTATTATCATTTCTATCATCCAGTGTCATTATTGCTTCTTTACTTGTTTTTTTATCCCCAAAGTATAAGCTTTTTATGAGCTTTTTAGCTTCATTGTCTAGCACAATTCCTAGTACAAAGTCAGAGCTCCATAAATGTTTTTCAGGTGAACAACAGCACCCACTAAGCCATATTTCAAGAGCTGTTTTGCTGGGTCTAATTCTGGCTCCACACTGAGACAGTCAGCATATAAATTAACCAATTTGTAGCTCCATGAGTATATTATTGTCCCATTATTCAGGCAGGTCCTGTTAAATTATTAACTTGAATTATAGTGTAAATAATACTACTTTAAATCTCTCCTGGCATGTTATAACCAGTACCTAGAAAAGGTGCAGTAGCATTCCCTCCAGGGTTGGGGACTGGACCATGGGAGGCCTTTAGGAGGCTCACTGGATCCTCTAAAATTTAATGCAAAATTTCATATGCATAGGCATTTTTCACAATTTCTATTAAGATTAAGAAAGGGATAAATTACCCCTCAAAATTTAAACACCACTGCTCAGGGCAATAATATCTTACATCTTACCTTGTGCCTTTCTTTAGAGAAACAAAAGCTCTTTACATATTTTATTATCTAAAAACCCTGAAACATAGAAATGGAAAATCGACTATTCTAGACAGATTTTAATACACAAACAACAGCTCAACTATGTGATTTTAATTAATCAGGAATAGAACTAGGACTAAAAGAAAAAGTGTCCCATATCTAAAAGCAGGCTTGATAAACTGTACAAAGAATTCTTACAAATCTTAGACGAATACTGCCTCATAATTTTATGGAAAATAACTTTTAATGTTCAAATTACTATATAGAATATCAGAAAATAAATTTAGGGATTAAGTAAGTATTTTTTTGGATTGCTGGAAAATAATATGTAAGTTCAATTCTTGCTTTTGGTTACAGAAATATAATTCAAAATGAGAAGAAATGGAGCAGGAGCTAATTTCAGAGAGAACCTAATCTTTAGTTTTATTCAGTGCATGGTTCATATTTTCCATTAATAAAGATGTGTGGTGTTTAAATATGCACAATGAACTTGAATATTATAAATGTGAAATGAGGTTAATTTCATTGAGCTTGCTACCTTGGTTAGTCTAAGTGAAAATGAATTCACTAGCATGAGACTAGAATGTACCTGAACCACGGATGAAAAATAAGTTAATCTGTTCATCAGTGTGGTATTAAAAGATGAGAAAGAATTTTTGAAGGAGTAAAGAGTGACAGATAAAGGACACTATAAATTGTTCAAACAATTCCCAGAATGTCATTAAATAAGAAATGTCTATTCCTTTTTTGGAACATTAAATAATATGTTTAAGAAGCATTTGTTTTGCCTTGTTAAAACTTGGTGCTTTGAAACACCCTTCAGCATATCAACTTCCAGTCCACCTGGATAGTTTTCTTAATTTGGGAAATGATAAAACACAAAGGGAAAACAATGTTCCTTAATATGGGAGGGGCATAGAGCTGGGATCCAGCTGGGATTTATTTTATTACCAATGCAAGCGAGACTGAAACATCTGGTTTGCATTGGTAATATAATTTAGTGAGTAGGTAGAAGCACATTACTAGGTATCACCACAGAAATGTATTTCTGAAGAGTACTGTAAACAAAGCTTTTTAATAAAAAATAGACAACAACATAAGCTCAAGTCATGCAAAGGTAAACTGCTCATTCCTTAGCAATAACAAAATACTGAGTGAGGCGACAGCACTACTAAGAATAGAGAATGGAGCACCCTGGTTTTAAACAATAATTCTTGATATGGGAAAAATTGCTTCCAAACTTAGATAAAATGATCCCACAAATTCCTCCTTCTCCTTCTCTTCTTCCTCCTCGTCCCCTTACGATTCCTCTTCCTATTTTTGTTGTTGTTGTTGTTGTTAATCTGGAGCAAAACTGAAACCAGAACTTTTCAGGGCCAGCGGTGTGGGTAAGAGTCCTATGTATCACTGAAGAACCAGTTCAAATATCACCTGTTCCAGGTGTACACACCAACTGATTGTTTATGCCTCTGTCTGAACACATTCTATTATTATAACTAAATCACACTTTGCTTTAATTGCCTCTTTATGTATCAGTCTCTGTGACTGCTCTGCAAGTTCCTAAGAGGTGGAGGCCAAAACTTGTTCGTGGCACCTAGCAAGCCCTCAAATTTTTACAGAAAAACAGGATAATAATAATATGCTATCTCTTGTGGCCTTATCTGATTGACGGATGGTTGATAAAGTGAACTGCATCATGCTTAGATCTATTTACTATTTAATAAATGCTATTTAATAAGTACTATTTAGTAAATGCTTAGATCTATTTACTATTTAATAAATATTGTAGATCGTTAACCTAATGGGAACTTTACATTACTCAGTCTCTAAACCTGTTGCTAACTTTGTGCTGGCTCGTTTGCCCTACTGTGTATCTCAACTCTACCCATTTTAACAGCAAATAGAGGAGAAACCATAGAAATTACAATGTCAAAGGAGATGGGAAATTTAGAAAATATAAGACTTAAATGAGAGAAAAGAAATTTAAGATGGTTAAAAATACACATATCACTATTTTCAATTTGGGGTCCCACTCGGAAAGTCACAAAATATTGACTCTAAGACTCCTATTTTCAATTGCAATATATAGAATGATTAACAAATAAATCAATGAAACTCAAAAATGTAATAACCCAACAGTACAAAAGGTGATTTATCAGCCACTCCTAAATTTTCCTTATGTTGGGATTATCTAAATTCTAAATTGAATTTTTAAGTCAAGACTTTGATATTTTTCTAAATAGATATTTTTCTAGACAATTATCTTCATCTTGAATGACTTATCTCTTGATTAGGATTTTATTCTATGAAGCTTAAGCTCTACCTAAATTTATTCTCTATCTTCACAGATATATTATTCCTAAAAGTGTTTGTAAATATTTCAACTAGTTACACTTTTCACAATGGAACTGACAGCAAATTGTCACTTGAGACTTAGAGAGAAGCTGCCATTTTATCTTAATGCCATGGAATGTTTGCTGCCAACTCCCTCAAAATAACAAAAATTTGCGGTTTACGATTGTTCTGGGAACTATACTAATCTATTAGACATGAAAAGTCACTTTCACTACACTTTAAAAACAGTATAGACATTCTTAACACTACATAGTAATATGAATAATGCTATGCTTCATTTACTGGTCTTTTTAAATCTTATATCAATTCATTTTATGGAGCAATTCAACTGTTTTTGTTATTCTTGGCAGTGTGTCTGTTTTTAAAAATGTAGCCTCAAATTCAACAAACTATAGTAATCTATATTTCTCTAAATAAGACAAAAATAAAACTAAATATAATTTATTTTTTTTCTGAAAATATCTCTACTAGTTTCCTTTGATTGCCTCTTCCTTCTAAACTTGCATTACTGCATTTCAAGTGTGGAATTTACAGAGAATCTAGGCCAGGCATAGTGGCTCATGCCTGTAATCCCAGCACTTTGGGACTAGCAGATTGCTTGAGCCCAGGAGTTCAAGACCAGCCTAGGCAACATGATGAAACCCTGTCTCTACAAAACATTACGAAAATTAGCTGGGCGTGGTGATGTGCCCCTGTAGCTCCAGTTATTCAGGAGGCTGAGGCAGGAGAATTGCTTAAGCCCAAGAGGCAAAAGTTTTAGTGAGCTGAGATTGCACCTCTGCTACTCCAGCCTGGGTGACAGAGTGAGACTCTGTCTCAAAAGTAATTAATTAATTAATTACTAAAGAGAATTTATGGAGAATTTGTTTCATAAGCGTTTTTTACCCCCCCTCTTGTTGTTGTTGTTTACCTATTCTACATCAATGAGCTTCTTTGTTTTTTTTTTTTTTGGAGATAGAGTCTCGCTCTGTCACCCAGGTTGGAGTGCAGTGGCGCGATCTCAGCTCTCTGCAACCTCTGCCTCCTGGGTTCAAGCGATTCTCTTGCCTCGGCCTCCTGAGTAGCTGGGATTACAGGCGCCTGCCACCATGCCCGGCTAATTTTTGTATTTTTAGTAGAGATGGGGTTTCACCATGTTGGCCAGGCTGGTCTTGAACTCCTGACCGACCTCAGGTGATCCACCCGCCTCGGCCTCCCAAAGTGCTGGGATTACAGGCGTAAACCAGCATGCCTGGCCCAATGTCCTTCTTTATTTAGAAGATTATTGATAGTTTGGACCATGAATTGTCTCCTTTTCTTCCTTAAATGTTTAGTAGACTTCATCAGGAAAATTACTTAGGCTTAGAATTTTCTTTGTGGAGAAGTTTTTGAAAACAAATGCAATTACTTTAATAGAAAAAAGATTATTCAGAATTTCTTTTTGATCTTGTGTTAGTTTTGGTAAGTTATATTTTTCAAAGACTATCCATTTAATCTAAGTTGTCAAATTTATTAGCATATAGTTGTTCATAATTTGTTTTATATTTTAGCCCATCCTACCCCCCCATTATATATGGGAAAATGAGGTCCCAGTGGTGACTTGTATAACTTCCTAGCTCAAACTGGCATGATTTGCTGTTAACTTCTGATGTGCAATACATTGTGTTTACCTATGTGTATGTTTACCTAAATATCCCACAAAATTTTGTGTGCCAGATGGTCAAAACTATCACTGGGATAAAAAAAAATAGGGCCAACCCAGGAAAATCCAGATCACATAGGTCTTGGATCTCCTTGGCTGGAGCAATTTAGTATAGCAATAAAAAATACTGGGAGATATTTCAGACCTAGATATGAAAATCTGAAGATCACAGCTACTACAAACTGCAACATTTTAAAGATGACTTTCTCTTGGAAAGTAATCATTTGGTGATAGACTGCTTATCATCAGTCCCTAGTTGTGATGTTTGTAGTACCATCGTGATGGTAGATGATGACCATCAACCTCTTTTCTTCCTGGGTAAGCATGCCATACTCCATCAAGAGATAGAGGGCAGAACCTATTCTTCCCTTCTCTTGAATCCGGACTGGACTTAGTGACTTGCTTGATGTTCTAGGACTCCCAAAGCTAGCCCATAAAAAGCCTTGCAGCTTCTACCTGGGCCTCTTGCAACACTCATTCTTGGGAAAGCAATTTGTATATAAGAAGTCAGACAACCCTGAGCTCACCATGCTCTGGAAGCCCTGTGATACTGCTCCAGTCAATTGTTTTGAGCCGGCCCCAGCACTTTGGGAGGCCAAGGTGGGCATATCATGAGGTCAGGAGATCGAGACCATCCTGGCTAATACGGTGAAACTCAGTCTCTACTAAAAATACAAAAAAATTAGCCAGGCGTGGTGACAGGCACCTGTAATCCCAGCTACTCGGGAGGCTAAGGCAGGGGAATTGCTTGAACCTGGGAGGTGGAGGTTGCAATGAGCCGAGATCATGCCACTGCACTCCAGCCTGGGTGACAGAGCGAGACTCCGTCTCAAAAAAAACAACAAAAAAACAAACAAACAAAAAAATTAAATAAAAAAAAAAAGTTTTGAGCCTAGTCTTCTAGCCATTCCCACCAAGGCACCAGATATGTAAGTGAAGCCATTTTGAATTCTCCAGACCAGCCCATCTGCCAGCTGAATGCCACTAAGTGACTTCAGTCAATGCCATATGAAACAGAAGTTGCTTGGCCAGGCACAGTGGCTCACGCCTGTAATCCCAGCACTTTGGGAGGCCGAGGCAGTTGGATCACCTGAGGTCAGGAGTTAGAGACCAGCCTGGCCAACGTGGTGAAACCCTGTCTCTACTAGTAATACAAAAATTACTTGGGCATGGTGGCACGTGCCTGTAATTCCAGCCACTCAGGAGGCTGAGGCAGGAGAATCGCTTGAACCCAGGAGGCGGAGGTTGCAGTGAGCTGAGATCACGCCATTGCACTCCAGCCTGGACACCAAGAGCAAAACTCTGTCTCCAAAAACAAAACAAAACAAACAAAAAAGAAACAGAAGATGCCAAGCCATGCCTAAATATCCGACCAGGGAAATTGTGAAATATAATAAAATGTTTGTTTTTTTTCAACTACTAAGTTTCAGGATTGTTATACAGAAAAAGATAACCTGAGTGCCATGATTATTTTATAAATGGAGGCAAACATCTTTACCATCTAGCCTTACAGACATTTGTGATATTACAAATTAGTTGGCAAAGAACCTGGAAAAATGCCACTCAAGTCCACCATGCTACATAATATATATCTAAATATAGATACAGATATAGATATAGATCCTAAGCAACTTTGTTATCCCCTCCACAGTGACAGAATAGCAATACAAATTCCACAAACTATAAAAGTTCTTGCCAAAACATTTGTTTGAATTTAAGTTTTTTTTTCCCGATCTTCAGCCAATTCAGACTTATTTTTGTGTACAAGGTGCTGCAATGAACAGGACTGTCAGATTATTGAATGTCATCTTGAAGAGAAAAGAAAAACATTCACATATAAGGAAATACTTCAGTTGTAACTTAAGGGTTAAGCTGTAAAGTTTTGGCTGGTAAACATAATGGGCTGGCTCAATTTCAGAATGCTTTGAAATGCATTTATATGATTGAATGAACCTGCAACAGGGGATTTGCTTCTTGAGGAATTCTATATTACTGCTGTATTAAAGACCTTTTCACTGGATGCATACAGAGCCCCATACAATTTAAAAGTTACTTTGAGCTTTGCAACTGCTTTTGCCAAGAGAATCATTAGCAAAACAACAAAAGTGAGCATATACATAAGAATGCTAAATTTAATCAAGTCTCTAGTGCTTTTTAAACAATCTGGATCATAAATTACTTTTGGTAAAAGCCTAATAACTAATTTGGTTTAGTTAGAATTTATTTAATTGGCAATTATACATGAAGTAATTGAATGTGTCTATTGTGAGTTTTTAATCTTCCTTTTAATTCTTTAATGCAGAATAACTATCGCAACAGAAAATACAGTCAATATCTAAACTCACTGATTCCTTTTCTGCTTAAGGAATGATCATTCTTATTTTTTTAAAACATAGAAATGGTTGCCATTAAACATTCATCTCCTTAGGGCATATTAAAAATCATTACTAGGCTCAAATGGATGCCATGCTTCTATAAACCTAGGTCTTTTTATTTTAACTCTAAAGTGGTGTTGTCAAATTGCTCAGATTACTAGAGAAAATAAAGAGCAGAGTAACTGGAAATTGACTTGAACAACTTAAACTTCCAGCCTTATTTTTAGCTCCAAAGAACAATTTTCAAAGTATTTTTCAAATGCCTTAACAAAAGTCATTAACTAGAGTGCATATTTATAAATAAAATGGCTTGTAAATACTAAATTGTATATACATTAAAACTTAATGATGCCGGGCATGGTGGCTCACGCCTATGATCCCAGCACTATGGGAGGCCAAGGCAGGTGGATTGCCTGAGGTCAGGAGTTCAAAACCAGCCTGGCCAACATGGTGAAACCCTATCTCTACTAAAAATACAAAAAATTAGTTGGGCGTGGTGGCAGGTGCCTGTAATCCCAGCTACTCAGGAGGCTGAGGCAAGAAAATCGCTTGAACCTGGGAGGCGGAAGTTGCAGTGGGCCGAGATCATGCCATTGCACTCCAGCCTAGGCAACAAGAGAGAAACTCTGTCTCAAAAAAATAGAGAAAAAAAAAAAAACCTTAATGGCTAGATGAGTTCATGACGATGTTAGAAAGAGTTCATTTCTCAGAATACACAAAAGTCTATGTCATTAGTAGAGTGTCTTGTATTTGGCAATCATGGTCAGTAACTGAGTAGAAAAGCTATCTCATCACTTGAGACTAGCAAAATATAGAGATATTTTACTCACTGAGCAGACTAAATTGATTAATGGCTTATACTTGCATTGTGATGTAATAAAAGTTATAAAAAAATAAAAACTGGGTTTTTTAAATAGATGTATAGATCAAAAGCTACGTTGTGGACTATTCATCTGCATTGTGGAACCTATTTCTCACGCCCATACCTTGGGGGATTAATTAATTCTCTTATCAACAAATACGTAATGGGCATTTGTATTAGTCAGGGTTCTCTAGAGGGACAGAACTAATAGGATAGCTATATATATTATATATATACACACACATATATATCTATATATACATCTATCTATCTATATATAAAGGAGAGTTTATTAAATATTAACTCACATGATCACAAGGTTCCACAATAGGCCATCTGCAAGCTGAGGAGCAAAGAAAGCCAGTCCAAGTCCCAAAACTGAAGAACTTGGGAGTCTGATGTTCCAGGGCAGGAAGCACCCAGCACAGGAGAAAGATGTAGGCTGGGAGGCTAGGCCAGTCTAGTCTTTTCATGTTTTTCTGCCTGCTTTATATTCTAGTTGCTTTGGCAGCTGATTAGATGGTACGCACCAGATTAAGGGTGGGCTTTGGCAACACTCTCACAGACACACCCAGGATCAATACTTTATATCTGTCAATCCAATCAAGTTGACACTCAGTATTAAACATCAAAAGTCCACCCCTTGTCAACTTGAACCCATACAAATCTCCTGAGATCATATATAATCTTTAAGTAAAGACAATAATAAGGTCATAATTACTCCTAACATAATACGACTATGCTTTGTACAACCAGAAATGCACCAATCCCCAACCCAAATACTATTACATAAAGTTAACAATATTTAAATGCTGATGTGAAGTCAATAAATCTTATGTCCCATGATAAAGGAGAAAGGAAATAAAATGAAGATGTTTTCTTAGTACAAGTTATACATGCATAAACATGTTTTTAACAAAAGGAGGAGGAAATATTCATGACAATTGCAGTCCTCATTTCTGCAGCTGGTCACGTGGTCGTAGCTGGTATTGACGACTACCTTCTTCTACCACCATTCTGTATCCCCTTTGCTTTCAGCAAGCACCTCAGCAGGTCATGGTTTTTTTTCCTGATGGAGTGACCCAAACCTTCATTCCTGAAGGGTCTGGGCCATTTGTAGTCCTGCCTGGATTGGGCTGTTGTAGTTTCCCATTGACCTTAATCACAGGGCACGGTAATATTAAGAGACGCCCTAATGGATCTCCTGTATTCTATGTGTACTCTTACTTACCTCCGTTGTGGAGCAGTAGACAGATTTCATCTTGATAGTCCAGGTCAATCACCCCAGCCAACACTGTAACTCCCTTCTTAGCCTGTTGACTTAAAGGTAGGAGGAGCCCAAGTGTCCAGGTGGCAATCATAACTTCCAGTTTAATGGAATCATTGTGTCTCCAGGTGGCAGCATTCCTCCATCTGGAACTAAGACCTCTAGGCCAGCGGAACGTAATGTCATGGTAACAGGGAGCAAAACTTTTGCTAGTGGATCACTAGGGGTGATGGTGAGTGGTGCTGCTTCCACTTCCAGCCCTTGATTCCTGGACCCATGAATCCTGGCTATGGGAGAAACAGTACCATATATTGCATGCTGATT
This sequence comes from Symphalangus syndactylus, assembly GCF_028878055.3. Classification (NCBI taxonomy): domain Eukaryota; kingdom Metazoa; phylum Chordata; class Mammalia; order Primates; family Hylobatidae; genus Symphalangus; species Symphalangus syndactylus. The sequence goes on along the minus strand of NC_072428.2, from coordinate 98,712,745 downwards.
CAGAGAATACACAGCTCTCTGGAGAACTTTGCCCCAGCCCTGCAAAGGATTGTCACCTAGTTGGCATTGTAATTGTGACCTTCAGCAGGTCATTCCACTGTCCTATCAATCCAGCTGCTTCAGGATGATGAGGAACATGGTAAGACCAATGAATTCCATGAGCATGAGCCTACTGCCACACTTCTTTAGCCATAAAATGAGTGCCTTGGTCAGAGGCAATGCTGTGTGGAATAACATGACGGTGGATAAGGCATTCCGTGAGTCCATAGATAGTAGATATAATATAGATATAATTCCACATCTGGCCATTTCTCCTTCCATGCAAAGTGCACAACCAGGTGCACTGCTCAAAGTTCTGCCCAGTGGGAAGATTTCCCTTCACCACTGTCCTTAAGGGATGTCCTAGAAAGAGGCTATAGTGCTGCAGCTGTCAACTTTTGGGTGGTGCCTGCACATCATGCAGAACCATCTGTGAACCAGGCCCTAGTGTTCTCTTCCTCTGTCAGCTGATTATAGGGAACTCCCCATGAGGCCATCAGTGCAGGCTGGGGGACAGAAGGCAGGGTGGCAGGAGTGGAGACCACGGGCATTTGAGCTTCATACCATTTCTTATTTTCTGGTATTACATACTTTTTTTTTTTTTGGAAATTTTGGAATTAATTTCTCTCTTTAAGAGAACAGTTTTTTTTTTTTCTGGTTGTCTTACTGCTGCAAACCCAGAATATAGAACAATTCTTTCACCAATAATAAATGCTGTGATGTGATTACCAATAATAAATGACTTGTGCTCCCAATAATACTGAGCATCAAGTTGATTGGATTGAAGGATGCAAAGTATTGATCCTGGGTGTGTCTGTGAGGGTGTTGCCAAAGGAGATTAACATTTGAGTCAGTGGGCTGGGGAAAGCAGATCCATCCTTAATCTGGATTTTCTGTTGACATTCCTTTTAAAATTTTCAGTTTTGACATTTTCCTGGATCTGAGTTTTAGAAGCAGTGACTTAGTATTATCATACAAGGTCTGTTGTAACCTAAATTTCTCTAACACTAACCAACCTGCGGCTATAAAGTCATTGCTTCTTTCATTAATTTGTTTTTTCATTATTTATTTAACAAATAATCAGCGAGTACCTAGTAAGTGAATGGCACAATTATAAACACAAAATATTCAGCAGTAGACAAAACAGACTAAAATTCATGACTCCATGTGCTGATGAAGGGTTTCTATACTGCTGCTAACCTCTTCCCCAACCACTTTAAGCCTGAATTGCCATAAGACATCTCTTCTACTCCCATGGTTTGTGCATGGCTGGTGGCCAAGTGGTGGACTGTGGGTCCTCATACAGAATGGGCCCCAGCTTTATATGTCACAAGTGGCAATGCCACTTGTGCTCCTAACAAGTTACAAAGTTTAATAGAAGAGTTCTTACACTTTTTATCGACAGTCTTTGTTCTCGAGGCATGAACTGGAGAAACACTTCACTATAACTATCAGTCTATATGCAGAGAGCTACCCCACACCCCAGGCTTTGTTCAGCTTTGTTACAGCATCAAATCAGAGTGCTTGGCTCTTTCTTCACTTGAATTGCCTTGTCTCCCAAGAAGCACCTCAGCCCAGTTGCAAATCAAATTTTCACAGTTTACCAATTTCACCAGCTCACTGGACACACTCTGGCCACAGAGTGAATTCCTGCTCAGGGCTACTCAGCCCTCGAATGTGTACTCTTCTGAGGGACTTGACATTCTCCTTTGTCAAACCTACCTGAATCCCCAACAGTGGACACTCAGTCCAAGCTAAGATATTCCAAGAAAGGATCCACTGACTTTGCCAGATTGCCAAAAGAGTCTGTAAACCAAAAAGTTATAAATCCCTAGTTTGGTCATATAGTGTTGACAGCACCACCCTAGACATTCTGAATTAGAACTCCCAGGAGCAAGGTCTGGAAATCCATATTTTCAGAAGGCTAAAAGTAATTATTTGCATCTGGCAAACACTAACTCAAAGGCTGCCACGTCATTTTAATTCTGTATTTTAAAAATACTGCTTCTGCTGCTTGGTGCCTCTATTAAGTTGACTTAATTTTGTTATTTTGTTAAAGTATTTGTTATTTTCTTTTATAATCTGTATTTTTAATTAAGTTTGTTAGAAGTCCAAAAGCTTAGTAAGAAATTAAACAATACTTTGTCACTTCTCACAGCTAATATTGGTTCTTGTTTCATAAAACTGCAAAATATTTTAAAAGTTGGCTTAACATAAAAAGCTCAATTTTGGTACAAAAATAATTCATAATAGTACCTATATTCTAGAATCATCAAAGTTCAGTGGAGAAAAAGGAAAATTAAGAATTAAAATACATGTATTCTCCTACTTTGGTTGAATTAACTAGGTATGTGCAAATGGGTAAGTCATTTAATCTCATTGGGTCTCACTGAAATATTGAACTTATCTGTTAAGTAACAGATTTAGACTAGATGATTTTTAGGATCACTGCTAAGTCTAAATGATAATATGGTTCTAAATATCATTAATAGGCAACAGAGAACCAGATGAGATTTTAAAAGTTACTATGTCATAATAGTTATATTTTAATATGAGTAAAAAGCAAATCATGCAAGAGAGTGAAATTCAATTGTGAAATTCAAAATGAAGTAAATATAGTCACCAGATCTTAATTATTTCAGTCTTTCCTAAATGCTATGACTATTCTATTAATGTTATTCTCATCCTCAAAATGAAGTTTAGGAAAACTTTAAGTTCCATAATGTTGGGAAATATAATACACATTCTGTTGAAATTCTAATTTTTTCTTTTATTCTTTGGTTACAATTATGTGTGCATTTTACAAGTAGAAAGTTAGAGTCCCCCAATTAAGATAAACTTCCTCCTCTAAAGAAAACGTTCAGAAGTGTCACTTCCTAAGACTGAAGTCAACAAAACCCATACATCATGTAGAAGATTAGTTATCAAAAGGAAGGTTTTCGAGAAGTAACTTCCTACCACATGATTTATAAGTTTATAAATACCTCACTGGTGAAAATAAAGAGCATATCTGTATGTCCTTAGGAAAGAATCAAGAAAAATGTGAAACTAACCTGTAAATTATAGTTTAGGGATTACTATCTGTTAGGAAAACATGTTAAAGAAGATAAAGATATAGTGAGTAAAAAGGCAAAAATGGATAAAGTTTTAAAAAAGGAGACTGACATTTCTAAACACTTATCCAAGAGTTGGGGCAGGGGAAATTGAGAGAAAGAATGAGAGGGAAAGAGACAAATATGGAAAAGTCAATTACAATCTGATCTCAAATTGTAATCCTTGACACGTGGGAGAAGCCTGGTAAGAGGTGATTGGATCATGGGAGCAGATTTCCGTCATGCTGTTCTCATGATAGTGATTGAGTTCTCATGAGATTTGATGATTTAAAAATGTTTGGCACCTCCTCTCTTCCTCTTTCTCCTGTTCTGCCATGGTAAGACAGGCTTACTTCCCATTCGCCTTCCGTCATGATTGTAAGTTTCCTAAGGCCTCCCTGTCATGCTTCCTGTAAAGCCTGCAGAACTGTGAGTCAATTAAACCTCTTTTCTTCATAAATTACCCAGTCTCAGGTAGTTCTTTATAGCAGTGTGAAAAATGGACTAAAACAGAGTATTTCATTTAAAAAAAAATTGTGACCAATAACAAGCTAAGCAAGCAACCACGTATTGAGTCTAATGTTTCAAGGTAAATCCAAACACCCCAGGAATACATGGTTTTAGAAACATAATAGTTAACAAAATCAACTATGTAAATAGGGAAATCTTTTTTTTTCTTTTTGAGATGGAGTCTCACTCTGTCACCCAGGCTGGAGTGCAGTGATGCGATCTCGGCTCACTGCAACCTCCACCTCCCAGGTTCAAGCAATTCTCCTGCCTCAGCCTCCCCAGTAGCTGAGACTACAGGCGTGCACCACCATGCCTGGCTCATTTTTTGTATTTTTAGTAGAGACAGGGTTTCACCGTGTTAGCCAGGATGGTCTCGATCTGCTGACCTCGTGATCCGCCCATCTTGGCCTCCCCAAAGTGCTGGGATTACAGGTGTGAGCCACCACACCAGGCTGTAAATAGGGAAATCTAAATCACAGTTATCCTTGATCTGCAAGAGTGAAAAAAATCATCAAATGTTGCCAAGACAGACCTAAAAACAAAGAAAAACTTTGAGAGACTTCTTGTGAAAAAGTCTACCACAACTTTTCTAAGTTTTCTGTGAACACTCTCTCCCAACCACTTTTCTGTGCCAGCCTCTTTCCCAGGTATGTTGATTCTTTTAAGCAGAAAATTTTTTTAAAAAGTCCTAGATAGCAAATATTAATAAAAAACCACCCATCTCTCAATGTAAGCAAAGACTTTGACATTCTGGCTAATTAAAATCTCTTATGAGTCTGATTAGAGTGAATCCATTTCCCAAAAGATTGATCATACCTGGTAAACTCTAAAACTAGTTTCTGAATATACACATTTGAAACCTAAGTCAAGCAACCACAGGAACTTGCCAATCGCATGCATCACAGTAATACTAGCTGGGAGAGATGTATAGGGGTAACCAGTACAAGGAGTTGTTTTGGAATTAGTGAGAATTAGTTGAGTTTATACCAAGTCCCAATATCCCCAAAATTTTATTTTTTAATCAAACATTAGAACTATACCAATTTTTTTCTAAAGTCTAATTGAATGGCCCTTGAGAGTGGTTCAGTCTTTACCATATCAACGTACCAGCAATTAATACTATTTAATTAGGATGCTTAAAAAGAAATGTAAGATATTTGTATAAGTATTATAAAGCTAAGTAAATTATCTAGTCAAAGTATCTTAGAGTTTTGGTTAGGAGAGGCTGGGAAGGGTAGTGGGGGGCAGGGGGTTGGGGGAAGGTGGGGATGGATAATTGGTACAAAGAAAAATAGAAAGAATGAATAAGACTTACTATTTGATGGCAAAATAGAGTAACTATAGTCATAATAACTTAATTGTACATTTTAAAATAAAGAGTGTAGCTGGATTGTTTGTAACTCAAAAGATAAATGCTTAAGGGGGCAAATACCCCATTCTCCATGATGTGCTTATTTCACATTGCATGGCTGTATCAAAACATCTCATGTACCCCATAAATATATACACCTACTATGTTCCCACAAAAATTACAAAATTAAAAACAAAGTATCTTGAACTATTTAGATTTAAAATATGTTATATGGAATATATACATCTCAATTTTCTACCTGGCATAAAGTGAAGCCAAAAAGCTTGGTGGAAATTTTAAAACTCTGTAAATATAATGACCTATGTAGTCTATAGAGACTATACACTCAAATATATAGTCCTACTACCCTTTTGTTAGTTGGAGAAGCAGTTGCTTTAAATACAGAAAATAGTATAAAATGTACCTTTTTCAGCAGCCAACAGCTTTCCTTAATTAGGGTGGCCAGATGAAATACACGATGTGTATTTCAGTGTATTTCAATTAAATTTAGGTTTCAGATAAACAACAAATAATATTTTTAGTATGAATATGTTCCATGCAATGTTTACTTTGCTAAAGCTGACAACTCCATCTCTAACCCCCTTTTGGAATCAATAACTGCTTCCTCTGAATTCTCACAGTACTTTGTTGGTTCTTCTGTTACATGACACATTTCATTTTTCCTTGTTTCATGGTGACTGTAGACATCTGACTCTTCTATAAGACTACCACACCTTCGAGGGCAGGAACTATATCTAGCTCACTGTTTTGCATATAGTTGGCGCTCACAAATGCCATTTCTTTTGAATTGAATTTAGCATCCTACTACATTGATTCAAGCTAGCCTCTTACTTCAAATAATATAACTGGCAACACTGTGAACTTCTTTTCAGCCCCATTTAGTATTGGTATGCCAATAATATTAGCCAAATTTACTGTTTATCCTCTGTGTGCATTCTACAAAATTGTGTAGGTCACGAGGGCTAGGCCTACATCTGTTTTATTGACTGGGGCATATTCAAAGACTAACACAATAATCAGGTCATTAAATGTGTACAAGAAATATGTTTTATAAATATTAGGCATTTTACATGTATTATTTCATTTAATCCTCCATAAACCTTATGAGTATTAGTGTGCCCATTTATTGGATGAGAAAAGTAAGACTCAGAGAGGTTATGAATCTTGCTCACTATTGTTTTGGGAGTGATAAAATAATAACTCTGATTCATAGGCTGTAACATCTATACTTGAATGATTTTATGATACAATATAAGCAAGTATTGCTGCCTTTTAAAAAATAGACATTCTGTCTCAAACTGAGTCAAAATGTCCTTGAAAAGGTCCTCATAAACTATATCTTTTTCAACTTTTGGAACTGAGACTTAAAAGTTGGATAATTTGTTCAAGTAAGTGGCAAAGCTTAGCACTGGAATCTAAGTATTGCCTACAGTAAAGCACATGTTCATCCCTGGCACTGTCCTTTCCAAACATTGTTGGTCCCCAACAAACCTCTAAGTTCTTTGGAACTATAGATGGCATTAAAAGAAAAGTGCTACTTGTTCCATTGCATTTAGGCACTGGTTCATTCATACATTCCAACCAGTGTTTATCTGCTTGCTGTGTTGCCTGGCCTTTTTGTTTTTCTGCCCTGTATTTCTCTCCTTCTGTGAAAAACTTTTCCCCAAAACAAATTCTGTGGTTCTATGAGAGATGCTGTTTTCACACTAGGACCCCGTTGAGGGGTTTGGAGTAGTATGACCATGCTGTTTGATCACAGTACCTCATTCTCTGACCATAGATCATAATGCACTTACATTACTGAATTGGGATTCTGAAAATTTTACTAAAGAAAACAGGGAGGCTTGTGGGAATTATTTGCCCACAGTATCACAACCAGTAAATGGTGAGGGAGGACAGGACTCCAACCTTGCCTTAAGTCTGAAGTTAAGCAATGCAAACATTGATACTTGCCTATAAGAAACTAACATGTGGCAGGGCACAGTGGCTCATGCCTGTAATCCCAGCACTTTGGGAGGTTGAGGCAGGCAGATCACAAGGTCAGGAGGTCAAGACCAGCATGGCCAATGTGGTGAAACCCTGTCTCTACTAAAAATATAAAAATTAGTCGGGAGTGGTGGCACGTGCCTGTAACCCCAGCTACTTGGGAGGCTGAGGCAGGAGAATCGCTTGAACCTGGGAGGCAGAGGTTGCAGTGAGCCAAGATCGCACCACAGCACTTCAGCCTGGGCGACAGGGCGAGACTCTGTCTCAAATAAAAAAGTAAAAGAGGCCGGGTGTGGTAGCCCACACCTGTAATCCCAGCACTTTGGGAGTCCAAGGTGGGCGGATCACCTGAGGTCAGGAGTTCAAGGCCAGCCTGGCCAACATGGTGAAGCCCTGTCTCTACTAAAAATACAAAAATTGGCTGGGCGTGGTGGCAGGCACCTGTAATCCCAGCTACTTGGGAGGCCGAGGCAGGAGAATTGCTTGAACCTGGGAGGCGGAGGTTGCAGTGAGCTGAGATCGTGCCACTCTGCACTGCAGCCTGGGCGGCAGAGTGAGACTCCGGCTCAAAAAAAAAAAAAAAGTAAAAGAAAGAAAGAAAAGAAATTAACATGTAATTGAATATGGGGGCATTTTTAGACTTATTCCAACTTTTCAACTGGATGAGTTGTCATAGAAATAAGCAAGGCATGGAATAACCTACAAAAGTATTAGGTAAAAGGTAAAATCTAATTCAGATTCAAATGTAAGTTGAAGAAAATATAATTATGTGTTTTAATATCTTAATTTTATGTTGTTACTCTTGTGCCAAAACCTTAGCTATAGCCTGTCTATTAATAAAACTATTCTTTCTTCACCCAGAAAACCACCTTATATATAACTGGTTTATTTCCCACTGGTTTAGTTCCTCTAAGATGTCCCAGCAGGAAGCTGGATAAACTGGTCTCAAGCCTGATAGAGAGGCCTGAACTGCAGGTATAAATAGGCAAATTCTTTAAGGCAGTTTTTAAGGTGGAGAAAGAATATTTTTTTATTAAAAGTTTAAATAGGAAAACAGTAAATATGACAACAACAGGACTCCTCATCTCCTTCAAATCTTGCCCTCTCATGGTACCAAAAAAATCTACTTAAAACTTAAATTCCACCATGTTATTCTTTTGTCTTAGAATCTGACAGTGGTTCTGATCACGCAGAAGATCAGGTCCAAGTTCTTCAGCTCTCACCCAATCCTTATATTACATTTCCAGTACAACCATGGAACACATAGTTCCCTTCATGCATTATGTTTTTTCCTGCCTTATTGCCTTTTATTACAAACATTACTTCTCTCTGTAAAGCTCTCTCCTTTCTCTTCCCACTTTTACCACTCCACTACTGCCATCTGTCTTGCTAGCAACATCTTTTAAGACTTGGCTCAGAAGTTCCTTCCTGACACCACAGGCTGGGGTAGGTATTCCTGTTCTAGACTCATAATACCCAGTTCAAGTCTCCATTAGTGCTCTTTCTACATTAGTAGTATTATTACCTAAGGTTATATTTTGAGTTCCCTGACAGTGCTTCAATTTTTTACCTCCAGCAAATAGTTTGGTGCCAGGCACATAGTAAGCACTCAGTAGATAATGGCTGAATGAATAAATTCAATTCTTTCAATATGCACTCACCAAATAGTTACTGAACACTTAACTCTTTTTTTTTTTTTTTTTTTTTTTAAACGGAGCCTCACCCTGTCACCCAGGCTGGAGTGCATTGGCGAGATCTCGGCTCACTGCAACCTCCTCCTCCTGGGTTCAAACCATTCTCCTGCCTCAGCCTCTTGAGTAGCTGGGATTATGGGTGCCTGCCACCACGCCCAGCTAATTTTTGTATTTTTAGCAGAGATGGGGTTTCACCATGTTGGCCAGACTGGTCTCGAACTCCTGACCTCAGGTGATCCACCCGCCTCTGCCTCCCAAAGTGCTGGGATTACAGGCATGAGCCAACGCTCCGGGCCACACTTTATTAATAATTGCTGTGCCTTGGTGCTAAGGATCAAAACAGAAAATCCTTGCTTTCATGTTTTCAAACTACATAAAGCTAATTATATTAATTTCCTATTGCTGCTGAAACAAAACACTTCAAATTTAATGGCTTAAAACAACTCAAGTTTATTATGTCACTGTTCTGTAGGTCAGAAGTCCAGCAAGAGTTGGCTGTTTCCTCTGTTCCAGGTCTCATAAGGGTGAAATCAAGGTGTCAGCTGACCTGAGCTTTTGTCTGGTACCTCTGGGGAAAAGCGTGCTTTCAGATTTATTTAGGTTGTTGACAGAATTCAACTCCTTGTGGCTGTGTGGCTGAGGTCTCCGTTTCCTTGCTGGCTGTCAGTCAGGAGCCTCTCTTGGTTCCCTATGGCCACCTGCATTCCTTGTCAAATTGTTCCTCTCATTATCTTGAATCTCTCTGACTTTCGCTTTGCCACATCTGTACTGCTTTTAAGGATTTATGTGATTAGATTGGGCCCACAAAGATAATCCAGGATTATTTTCCTTTCTTAAAATCTGTAACCTTAATTACATCTGCAAAAAGTCCCCTTTGCCATGTAAAGTAGCATATTCACATGTTCTAAAGATTTGGGCATGGGCATTTTTTAGAAGGCCATTCTTCAGCATACCATGGTGATGATTCTTCTAGAATTATTTTCTGGCATATCCCTCCCTTAGGTGATCTGGAGAGATATCTTGCATCAATATGGCTTAATTTATTTTAGTTATAACATTAAGTTTTATTTGAACAATAAAGATATTAGCAGTTCTTTTAAAAAGCTATGAACCAGACCAGAAAGGAGTGACTATGGATGTAGAAGAAAGAGCTAAAATAGATAAATCAATAATAAATCTTATAAATAGAATGAGCATAGCAAGTAACTAATACAGGGGCAATGTGATGTCTCTTTTACCCAGCTTCCAAAGAATATAGCGTTGAACAATTACTGTATTTAGCAGTATTTCAAGTATAGATGATTTCCTGAAGGCATTAGTCTGCTATTATACACAAGATAATCTCCAATTTTGCATACTACTGAATTTGTTTGAAATTAAATATAATTCTCTTTTCTCTCAAAACTGCCCAACATCAAAAGAATCATAAACGGGTTTTATTTTCTATTTTTAACTTATCAAACTAGTAATCTAAATGAAACGAAAAATCAATTCAATAATACAGAATTTTAGAGAGGCTACTATTTGTTGGATGTTATGCTAGGTCCAGACAATACAGTTTACCTTACACTCCTTTACTGCAGGAAACTGGCAGGCATATAAACAAATTATAATACTGTGCAGCAAGGACAATAAGAGAATTGAGCACAGGTGGAAGGAATGATTTATTCTATGAGTAGTGAGGTAAGATTTTCCTGGCTGAAGGACAAACAAATCCTTAGGACGACAAGGTGGAAGGGGAGCTAAGCCAACAGCATGACCAAGGCACTAAGTATGAAAAGGAACAAGAGTATCTGGGGAAGTACAGGTGTGGCTGGAGGATACAGAGTGAGAGGCAAGTGGTGAAAGTAAAGGCTGGAAGGTCAGCAGGGTCAGAACCTATAATTTCATTCGGTTTATTCTATGAAGATGTAGTGCCAGCAAAAGCTTTTTAATTTGGGAAAACACGATTGGACTTGCCCTTTCAAAAGATTACCGTGGTTGCACAGAAGAGACTGACTGGGTTAGAGGTTAGCTACAGGCTGGAAAACCAGTTTAGATGAAACTGAAGAGCCAGGATAAAAGCCTAAACCAGAGCAGTGGAAATGCAAATGTGGAGCAGGGGAACGATTCAAGAAATTCTGCGGTAAAACTCATCAGACTTCATGACTGATTAAAGGTATGGTGGTAGACAAGGGAGGGAGAGGAAGGGTAAGAACGGAGAAGCAGGAATTGGGCGTTATTTGAAAATTTCTGACACGGGAGGAAAATCCGGATATTTAATAACATCTGACTAAATTAGGGGATGAAAGAGCATAAGCGGAGAGGGAATGGTGAAGCTCTCTCCTTGACCATACTTTAGTTAGGCTACTCTGAGCCCTCTTCCCAACTAGGCCTCATACTTGGGCCCCTGTCTTAGGCCTGCTGAGTCCAGTTTTAGCAGGAATCTTGCAAAGTCAGTTTAGAGAGTACTCCTAGCCTTGATAATTGATCATCTCCGCCTGTCTTCAGCAAGAATCTTGTAAGTCAGTTTAACAAGAATATCCCCTACCCTTGATATCACTTCTTAGTAATTTTCTATGCACTGACCCCTCAGTCTGCTTGCTGGCTATAAATCCTGGCTGTTTTTGTTGTATTAAAACTTGAGGCTGATCTCTCTCCCCCATGGTGATAGTCATGGCACCTATTGCAATAGTTCTAAATGTCTTCCTTGCCATTTTAACAAGTGTCAGAATAATTTTTCTTTAGCAGCAAGGAGGAATCTCTCTCAAAAACTAAAGCTCCTTCCACACGCCTGTAAGGCTTAATTGGTGCATACATCTTTTAACTCTCCTGTAGCTAAATAACATGTCTGGCTTATCCACCGCTGGGGTTTACCAGGCATTATGATGTACATAATCCAGACACTGTGTCCCAAGAACATAGCAAGCTGGCTTTCCCTCGATTTAAAAAAATCAAAACAACGCAACTATCAGGGTAACATCCACTACATTTGACAGGTAAGAATCCCCTTCCTTAAGGACTTTACAATAACCTTACAGGAGGCTCAAGCATACATACCCATAAGTAGTGGGTAAGCCTTGAGAGTACAGTATAAGTCTTGATAACATTTTGAGGTTGATAACTAGTTGAAACTGATCTGTTTTCCTGACCTCAACGTAATTGCAAGGTCAGTTCAAGAGGATAAGGGGCTATTGCAACTACCTAAGTTCGCTATTGTAGCATAAAAGCTTTAATTGACAGCATGTATAGGAATGCAAAGCTACGGTCTAATGAAACTTTAAAAAGCAGACACAAATATGTCATATAATTGTCGTGTGTCGCAAAACATTTTTTTTAACCTTTGAAAAATGTGAAACCCATTTTTAGCTCCCAACTATATACAGCAGAACCTGCGGTGGGCCGGATTTGCCCTGAGGGCTGTAGTTTGCCCCTGTGGTACGCATGAAATGCCAGGATTTTAAAAAGATGTGTTACGTGTGGGACCATTTGTGGGGCAGTTTATGCTAACTTCCAATACAGTAATATATGTCAAATCGCTTTTGAGTGACATTTAGTCTGAGTGGCCATGCCCAGGAATGGATATAGAGAAAGGAGCGCTGCCGCGCCACGCACCACCCTCCAAGAGACTGGTATCGCAGCCCCCAACTCCGAGGAACGGAGACAGCGCGGGTAGGGGCTTCAGGGACGCGGAGAGGGAGGCTTATGTCTGCTGAAAGGGGATAGCGGCCCGCAAACAAGCAAACCAGGACACTACTCCGAGGTCCCGCCCACGAAGGCAAAACGAAGTCCCACCGCTCACACACCCGGGAAACAACCAAGGCACAGCACGCCCCACCGGCAAGCCACGCCTCGCGCATCACGCACGCACGCACGCACACACGTCTGTCGCAGCTTCCCGCCTTGGGCTCTGTCATGCTCTATTGCGCATACCTCGGGGAGGGGAAGGAACGCAGATTGACAAGGACGCAGAGGCCTGAGCGAGGCGGAAAATCCTCACCCGGGCAAGCGGGTAGACCCAAACGGCTAGTGCGTCACTTCCGCTGGGGGCGGAGCGAGGCGGGGCTGAGTGGGTGGTGACCCAGCTGCTGCGCCAGTGTTTGTGTTGGGAGCTCAGCTGATGCAGGCCGGTTGGAGTGGACGTCATTGCCGGGAACGAGCGAGTCGCCGCTGCAGCCCTAGTGACTGCGGCCTGCATCCCGGTAAGTCGCCGCGAGGGGACAGGGGCGGGACGATAGGAGGCTGGCTGATCGTTCTGGACCCTTGTCCGGCGCTCCGGGTCTTCCTTTCTTTCTTTGGAAGGCATGTCCCGAGCGAGAGGGTAGGGAGACGCCAGGCTTTGGGGAGGACCTGGCGCTGGAAGGAGCCCGCTGGTCCTGGAGCTCATTGGTACTCGGCGCCCTCCGCCCCCGTGGGCTTGGCTGCCCCAGAAGCGCAAGCCGTATTTGGTTTCGCCGGTCCCGCCCTGCTCCCCCTGTCCCATCCCCACGACTCCCTCCCCAATTTCCCAGAGTCTGTCTGCCTTCCCCTGGACTGTAGTGTTCTCCAGTAGTTAACTGGTCACTCTCGGGAGGGTTTCCCTAGTCTACATCATTCTCGACTGTCAGTGTGCACCTGGTGATTCTACTGCCTGATATTTTTTGTCAGCGATCTCTTTCCAACCCCATCCACATTTGATTCTATCCCTGACCGCTGTTGCTTAAGTGGATTCAGGTGTGTGCTTTTTAAAAGGTGAAGGTGTATGAATCACTGTGTTGCAGTGCTTCCTATCCGTGTATCATTTCTATCATTATGCTGGAAGGAACGTGCTTTCCACGCCTAATACAATGATAACTTTAAAATGGTGACTCATAGGAAAAACTTAGGAGAGTTGTGACATAAGAGACTATCATATAATCCTGTTTAAAATACTGTTTTCAATTCCAGTAACAGTTGTATCCTGGTTCTGCAGTCCTAATTTCTAAGAGTTCAAAAATGACAAATGTTTCAGTATATTAAGAAAATGCTGTAAAACAGTGAAACATTAAGAGCTTATGCCTTGTGAACAGTTGTATCAAGCCCATTGTAGCTATTTTGTTAAATTGCTTATGCAAATTAGTTGTACTTTCAATATAAGAACATGTTTTTATTTTGTAATTATAATCAACTTTTTCTTAATGTTGATCTCTTTTTTTATTTCTATATCAAGACTAAATTAAAATCTTGTAAACGCCCTTTTAATGAGTGATGTTGAATGAAAGGGCCAGTTTCACTAGTTTAGATATTCACTTGTTTCACATGCAAAGTTGTTACAAGAACAGCCTGTACTTTGAGTTGTTTTTTTTTTTTTACCCCAGTTAGAGGGGTTGTGCTGAAGCTGCATATTGCTTCACTCGTGGAATATGTATTTGTAAAAAGGTCAGAGTTAGAATGCTGAGCCATAGACACCTTCCTGTCCTGCCATTTTTGTTGTTGTTGGGAGTCTCTCTCTGTCGCCCAGGCTGGAGTGCCCTGGCGCGATCTCGACTCACCGCAAGGTTCAAACGATTCTCTTGCTTCAGCCTCCCGAGTAGCTGGGATTTACAGGCGTGCGCAACCACACCCGGCTAATTTTTTTTTTTTTTGAGACAGAGTCTCGCTGTCGCCCAGGCTGGAGTGCAGTGGCGCGATCTCGGCTCACTGCAGGCTCCGCCCCCCGGGGGTTCACGCCATTCTCCTGCCTCAGCCTCCCGAGTAGCTGGGACTAATTTTTTTAAGTAGAGACGGGTTTCCCCATGTTGGCCGGGCTGCTCTCAAACTCCTGGCCTCAGGTGATCAGCCCGCCTCGGCCTCCCAAAGTGCTGGGATTTCAGGCGTGAGCCACCGCACCTGGCCAGTCATTTCTTAGTTCTTATCTTTCTCTGCAGGACTCAACGTATTTTATTCTGTTCATTATCCATTACTTGAAAAAATTTGGTCCTGTCTTGGTTTCCAGTGTCCTGATTTTTTAAGGGTGGCTTTTCGCCTGTTTTGTTTCCTGTAGAGTCTTTTCTTCCTCTTCCTAACTCTGGGTGGCACTCAAGACTCTACCCCTGTCTCTCTCTCTAAACCAGAGTTTCGTATTTGAAACCCAAGTATACTTCAATAGGCATGTGAATATCCTGAAATGTTATGGAAAATATAGTTTGTATTGCAAATACACATTTTTCAAGGAAGAAAAGCTTTTCTCAGGTTCCCTGATCCCAAAATAGTCATGTATTATTACTGTAAACTATTATCTGGTAAATCCATCTAATGTTGTGGTTTCTGCTGCCACTATGCTGGTAATTCCATACGTAAATCCACAGTCTGTGTACATTTCCATTTGAATGTCCCACTGTTACTTCATCCTGTGAATCCAAAACAAAATGTGTTTTTCTCTCATATTAAATTGGCCCCTTCACAGTTTTCTCATATTCGCAAATGGCACTCTCCATATTTTCAGATTTAAAACCTTAGAGCTCTCTTAACACTTCCCTCTCTTTACCCCATTCTTGGCTGTCAAGTCCTGTGTTTTGTTGTTTTCTCTTTTTTCCCTTGCTTTCAAAGTGTTCAGAGTGGCCCTCTTCCCCACACTAGTACTTGCTGGGTGAGGTGTCAGAGCCCCAGCATCGGAAAGTGGTCAGCTTGGGGTAGTAGGGTAGTAAGAAAAATTTACCGACAACAGTATAGGTTTGAAAAGGAAAGTTTTATTGGATAGAAAGAGTGCTGCAGAAGAGTGCAGCCAGGCGCCTCAGCAAGTGAGGACAGCTCACCACAGTGGATTTTTTCTTAGGGGTATTTATGGACCTTAAAGCAGAAGCTGAAGGATAACTTGGACCATATTAGCCACGTAGGTCATGATCAGTGATTACATTTGTAGACATTTGGGTGCTTTGATATCAGCAAAGTTTGCACAGTGAGTTTCGACATGCATACATTCTGGACATGTATAGAAATTCTAGTTACTTACAAAATTTCTGGGAAAGAATCCTGGTACCAGATGCCAGCTTAAGCTAATAGAGAAGTCTAATTGTTTCTAAATTCCTCATATAAGGAGCTTCCCTCTAGATGGTCTGCTCGATGGCCACCCGCAGATCTTTGCTCTCCTCAGTACTGTTGTCTTCAGACGGTTGTCACCCTTTTGACTGTGTTGTATTAATAATTAAGTGACATCCTGTGTAAATTCATTCTTTCCATCCTTAGCTGGGTCTCCATCTAACCATTTCCTTAATTCCTGTAGTTAAAACTCCATTCCCTTCTCTAGTGTTTGGTCCAAGCCTCTCCGTTTTGTTTTATTCGTACCTCCGTTGTATTTATACTACCTCTGTTCTTCCTTGCTCTTTATTCAGTTGATGTTAGCATCTCACTTTACATTCTTCTTCCTGTGTTTTTGCAATCTAACTTCTGGATGAATGTACTCTGGAAACACTTATCTTGCATTTACTAGTGTTGCGATTTGGGGGCAATTAAACTTATTGATTTTGTTGGTCATCTTTGTTTTGTAATTTTTGCTTGGTACTTGTAGTTTCTGAGAAAGATGTATTAAATCTCTCATGATTATGAAATTGTCTAATCTTGTAATAGTTCCCTTATTTTGGCCTTTTGTACTATATTTTAATGCCAAGTTGATAGGTGGTTTCATAAATTTGTCATACTGGAAAGAAACAATGCAAAATTCTTACCATAGTCTAGTCTCCATTTCCTGCCTGAATTTTGGAGTCTGTGACCCCAAAATATCTGAGACAGGTCTCAAAATTTTGTCGAGTTCAAGGACACACCCGTGACACAGCCTCAGGAGGTCCTGCTGACACGTGCCCAAGGTGGTCAGATGCCACTTGCCTCTGTACATTTTAATGAGACATAATGCATCAATCAGTCACATCGGTTTGATTTGGAAGGGCAGGACAACTCAAAGGGGACGGGGCCTCCGGGTCATACAAAAATTTTCTGATTGGCAATTGGTTGAAAGAGTTGCTATCAGTGGAAAGTAATGTCTGGGTTACCTTAAGGAGGTGTGGAGACCAAGGTTTTATGATGCAGATGAAGCCTCCAGGTAGCAGGCTGCAGAGAGAATAGATTGTAAATGCTTTTTTTTTCTTTTTCTTTTTTTTTTTTTTTTGAGAGGGAGTCTTGCTCTGTCACCCAGGCTGCAGTGCAGTGGCACGATCTCGGCTCGCTGCAACCTCCACCTCCCGGATTCAAGTGATTCTTCTCCCTCAGCCTCCCGAGTAGCTGGGAAGACAGTCATATGCCACCACACCCGGCTAATTTTTGTATTTTTAGTAGAGACGGGGTTTCACCATATTGGCCAGGCTGGTCTTGAACTCCTGACTTCATCATCCACCCACCTCAGCCTCCCAAAGTACTGGGAGTACAGGTGTGAGCCACTACGCCCGGCCTGTAAATGTTTCTTATCAGACTTAAGATCTGTGTTGATGTGAATGCTGGAGGGGGATAATGAGGCACATCCAACCCCCCTTCCATCATGGCCTGAACTAGATTTTCAGGTTAACTCTGGAGTGCCCTTGGCCAAGAAGAGGGGTCCATTCAGATGTAATCAGCAATAACTGATTACTAGGGAGAAGGAGTGGAGGGCGGGGAGGTTGGAAGGACAGAGACCAACTTGTATTCTCTTTGAAAACTGAATGAGCCTAAGAGACAGACTTTATTTTGTGAAAGTGTCGTTTGGGTGTGGTTACATTCTTCAGTCTTCTTTTCTGCAGCAAATAATAAAATTGTTTTCCCTTCTCCCTGAGGAGGAGAAGGGAAAACAATTGTTCCCCTTGGGGAATCTGTCTGGTCTTTTTGTAGATACGGGAAAAGTCTCTTCTAGCATCTGTTGATCTCTGATGGGGCTTTCATTCAAAATACTTATACCAGGGAGCCCTATTTTATGGTAGAATTCCCTGGGCTCCTTCAGCCTGGAAGACAAGACAGGCTTTGCTTTTTTTCTCTCTCTTCCTTTAGATAATTCTAAATGGCACGTGCAATTTAGAAGGAAGGATGTTACTTCAGGCTGTTTTCTTCTGGACAATTGGAATAAGTTCTCAGTTCCATCTTTCTCGGCGTCATCTTTCTCTCTCTCAATCTCTCTAGGTCCTGTAGTAAAACTAGACTACATGTAATCTCTGCACATGAATTCCTTTTTAAATTTGGCCAGTTTTGAACCTCTTTTTTTTTTTAAACTTCCCTCGATTTTATCTCACTTTGTCTTTCATTCACGTGGTACCTTGTTACAGTGCTTTAAATATTTTGCTTTTTCTAATTACAAAATAAAACCTCATTATAAATAATTCAGATACTAGAAAAGTAAAAAGTAAAAACCTTTTTCATTCCCTTTTGGTCCCATGCCTTAGTTCATAAGAATAAACAAACAGGTGCTTATCCTTTCAGAATCAATTTGTGTATGTATATGTGTGTCCATAAGATTTCAACTGCATATGTAGATTTTCATTTTTTAATTTCTTAATATATGTGTGTATATATATATTCATGTGCGTATAGCATATCTAGAACTGCAGATTGCTTTTTTTTAAAGACTTTTTTTAGAACAGTTTTTAGGTTCACAGGAAAATTGAGAGGAAAGTACAGACATTTCCATATACCCCCTACCCTGACACATGCATGGCCACCTCCATTATTGGCATCACCCACCAGAGTGGTACAGTTGTTATAATTGATGAGCCTGCATTCACACGCAGTCCCCCAAGTTCATAGTGTACATTTAGGTTCATTCCTGGTAGTGTACATTCTGTGGGTCTGAACAAATGTATAAGTGTACTTATCCATCATTATGATACTATACAGAGGACTTTTAGGGCAGTAAAAATACTGTCCTCTGTCCCCTACCTATTTATTCCTTCTACACTCTGCTTTTGGCAACTGCTGATCTTTTTACTGCCTTCATAGTTTTGCCTTTCTAGAGTGTTATACAGCTGGAATCATACTTCTATGGTCTGAATGTTTGTGCCTCTCAAAATTCATGTGGAAATCATAACCGCTAAGGTGATGGCATTAAGAGGTAGGTCTTTGGGAGGTGATTAGGTCAGGAGGGTGTAGCCCTTAGGAATGGGATTAGTGCCCTTCTAAAAGACAACCCATAGAGCTAGTTAGTACCTTCTACCATGTGAGGACACAGTAAGAAGACAGCCATCTGTGAACTGGTAAGTGGGCCTTCAGCAGATACCAAATCTGCTAATACTGATCTTGGACTTCTCAGCCTTCAGAACTGTGAGAAATTTTGTGCGAAATAAATTTCTATTGTTTATAAGCTACCTAAGCCAGGCATGTGTACCTGTAGTCCCAGCTACTTGGGAGGCTGAGGCAGGTGGATTGCGTGAGCCCAGGAGTTCGAGGCGGTAGTGAGCTATGATCATGCCACTGCACTCCAGCCTGGGTGACAGAGTGAGACCCTGTCTCTATAAAACACACATACACACACACACACAGACACCCCATATTGCATATATATATGTAAGCTCCCCAGTTTATGGGATTTTGTTGTAGGAGCCTGAACAGACTAAGACACAGTATGTAGCCTTTTCAGATTGGCTGTTTTCAGTTAGTAATATGCATTTCAAGTTTCTCACAGTCTTTTTATGGCTTGATAGCTCATGTCTTTGTAGCACTGAACAATTTTCCATTGTCTGTCTGTAGCACATACATATACCGTATATTGATGTACCACAGTTTATCCATTTACTTACTAAAATACATCTTGTTGTTTTGAAATTTTGGCAATTATGAATAAGGCTTCTGTAAACACCCTTGTGCAGATTTTATTATGGACATAGTCTTCAGCTCTTTTGGGTAAATATCAAGGAGTACCATTGCTGGGTCATATGTTAAGAGTATGTTTAATTTTGTAAGAAGCTTACCGAACTATCTTTCAAAGTGGCTGTACCATTTTGTGTTTCTTCAGCAATGAGTGAGAGTTCCTTTTATTTACATCCTCACCAGCATTTAGTGTTCTCAGTGTTCTATATTCTGGCCATTCTAATAGATATGTAGTAGTATCATGGTTATTTTAGTTTGCATTTTCCTGATGACATATGATGTGGTACAACTTCTCATATGTTTATTTGTTATCTATACATCTCCTTTGATGAGGTGTCTGTTACGGCCTTTGGCACATTTGTAATTGAGTTTGTTTCCTTATTGTTGAGCTTTAAGAGTTCTTTGGATATTACGGATGACAGCTCTTTATCAGATATGTCTGTTGAAAATATTTTTTCCCAATCTTTGCCTCATTGTCTTATTCTCTTGACATTGACCTTTGCACAGCAGAAGGTTGGTTTTCTTTTTTCCTTTTTTTTTTTTTTGAGACAAAGCCTGGCTCTATCACTCAGGCCGGAGTGCAGTCGCATGATCTTGGCTCGCTGCAACCTCTGCCTCCTGGACTCAAGTGATTCTCCTGCCTCAGCCTCCCGAGTAGCTGAGATTACAGACGTGCACCACCATGCCTAGCTAATTTTTTGTATTTTTAGTAGAGATGGGGTTTCACCATGCTAACCAGGCTGGTCTTGAACTCCTGACCTCGTGATCTGCCTGCCTCAGCCTCCCAAAGTGCTGGGATTACAGGCATGAGCCACCATGCCTGGCCAGAAGTTTTTAATATTAATGAAGTCCACCTTATCAATTTTTTCTTTCGTGGATCGTGCATTTGATATTGTCTCAAAGTCATTGCCATTCCTAAGGTCATCTAAGTTTTCGCCTATGTTATATTCTAGTTTTATACATTTGCATTTTGCATTTAGATCTGTAATCTGTTTTGAGTTAATTTTTTTGATAGGTATAAAGTCTGTGTCTAGATTAATTTGCATGCAGATGTCCAGTTGTCATTTGTTAAGGAGACTATTTTTGCTCCATGTATTACCTTTGCTCTTTTGTCAAAGATCAATTAACTGTATTTAATTGGGTCTGTTTCTGGACTCTCTATTCTTTTCCATTGATCTGTTTGTCTTTTACCAATACCACATTTTTAAATTGGATTATTCTTTTCTTATTTGTATGTGTTCTTTTTACATAGTGGTTAAGAACCCCTTCTATGTTATATGCTGTTGTTTCTTCTAGCCTGACTTACTTGATTTAATGAGCACTTATTACTAAGGTAGTGAAATCTTTTTCACATGGCTATCAGCAGCTCTAGACTGGAAATTCTTTCATATCCTGTAACTGTGTGGCTTCAGCATCTAGCACCATGTCTGGTATAGATTAAGTATTCTGTAAATCGTTTGCAATGAATGATGTATAACACCTGACCTTTTTCTTCAAGGAATTAAAGTCTAGTGTCACATAAAGTAGTCCAGAATTTAACAATGAGGAAGGGAAAAAAAAGCATAGTATATACATTGCATATTAAATTATGTGTTGTAGGAAGACTTATCTATTGGGAAACTTCCCTAAATTAGTTCTTTTCCCTAAACATTCTGTTCCTCATTTTCTTGTTTTATTTACCTCTATACTGAAAGTGAATTATTTTCTATTAGCTTAAAAATGAATTTTCTATCAGCTGTAATAGGAATATTTTATCTGCTTTTTTTGAGACAGCTTGCTGAGTTTAGTCCAAATAGTCTTGTCTTTTCTATTATACCCAATTTCAATTTTTAACGTGAATTCTAATTTTTTTCTTGCCATTTCAGGTAAGACCATGAATTATGGCATTTCTTAAATGAAGCATTCAAGAAGTGAGAGAATGTCATAGAAAATAAATGATTTTTAAGTTATGTCTATTAATCTGACTGTAGATATATATATTTACCTCCTTAGTAATGCAAGAAGTATTTGTGGGAAGCAGAGAAGCAAGCAGCTGTATTTCTTGTTCTCACCTAAGCATTACTGGAGGATAAGCCACATCAGTCTACAAAGAGGTTTTCATACAAACATAATAAGATGTAAATGGACCAAAAGTGAAGCACATTCTTGCAGTAAGCACTGTTACTCTCCAAGCAACCATGGTTTACATATTGGGATTTTGAAACTTAGCACTTCTGCTCCCAAAGGACTTACAAAAGTGAACATTTGTATGTCCCGTATTAAAAGTACTTTGAACTCTGTTTCAAAGGCTGTTTTTGGCAATCAAAATGAAATGATTTCACGTTTAGCTCAATTTAAGGCAAGTTCCCAAATTTTAAGAAAAGTATCAGATAGTGGCTGGTTAAAACAGAAAAACATCAAACAAGCCATCAAATCTCTGAAAAAATATAGTGACAAATCAGCAGAAAAGAGTCCTTTTCCAGAAGAGAAAAGTCACATTATAGACAAAGAAGAAGATATAGGTAAACGCAGTCTTTTTCATTACACAAGTTCTATAACCACAAAATTTGGAGACTCATTCTACTTTTTATCAAATCATATTAATTCATATTTCAAACGTAAGGAAAAAATGTCTCAACAAAAGGAAAATGAACATTTCGGGGACAAATCAGAACTTGAAGATAAAAAGGTAGAAGAGGGGAAATTAAGATCTCCAGATCCTGGCATCCTGGCTTATAAGCCAGGCTCAGAATCTTTACATACTGTGGACAAGCCTACAAGTCCTTCTGCAATACCTGATGTTCTTCAAGTTTCAACTAAACAAAGTATTGCTAACTTTCTTTCTCGTCCCACGGAAGGTGTACAAGCTTTAGTAGGTGGTTATATTGGTGGACTTGTCCCCAAATTAAAATATGATTCAAAGAGTCAGTCAGAAGAACAGGAAGAACCTGCTAAAACTGATCAGGCTGTCAGCAAAGACAGAAATGCAGAGGAGAAAAAGCGTTTATCTCTTCAGCGAGAAAAGGCAAGTTGTTCAGTGTGCTTTTCGGTTCTATTACTTTTTGTCAAATTTTTAAGTTTTATTTCTTAATGAGAACTAAGAAACTTTCATTGTTCTTTAGAGCAGTTTTGTATTCTAATCATATCTATTTAATATGTCTTTGTAGATTATCGCAAGGGTGAGTATTGATAACAGGACCCGGGCATTAGTTCAGGCATTAAGAAGAACAACTGACCCAAAGCTCTGCATTACTAGGGTTGAAGAACTGACTTTTCATCTTCTAGAATTTCCTGAAGGAAAAGGAGTGGCTGTCAAGGTAATTTCTAATTTAATTAATCTAGTTTTGTCTTGGAATAGAAATACTAAAAAATCTTCTAAAATGGAGAAGGCAAAGCCTTTCATTTTTCTATTTGAATTTTGTGGTGTTTATTATACATATGATGTATATTCAGTAATTACCCTGTTTATTTTGTGACATACATTATGCTAATCAATTCATTTTATTTTGTTAGCACCAATATGTATACTTTGAAATTAAACATTTATAAAATAGAAAATAATCAGTGTATTAATTGAATTGCCTAACAGCTGCCAGATTTTTCTTTAGTGCAATGTAAATATTTATACTATGTAACTGTTCTTTTAAGATAGGAGACATAATTCATATGTAAGGCTGTTGTTTTTATTTCATGGTCCTTTCATATTTGAAAGTCTAAAAATTTTAATGACATTACTCATAATTGAATTAGTAATCATATTAAGTAAAACAATGAGCTTTTCTTTGCCTCAATTTTTTCAACTATAAAATAATGAAGACAGTTTTGACCCATTTAAATGGACTGTTTTCAGAGAAGTGCTATAAAATATGACTAATGTGATTGAGTCTCTTTACATCTATATTATTAAGATTATTTGTAATATTTAATGAAAAATTTGAAAATATCATGATAGATGTTGCTTAAATTTCATTAGAAATCTATTAGTGCTTATTTTTAGCTTGCCATTCAGAAAATTGTTTTAACTTAGATCACATTTATTCTACTTTTTAACAATTACCTTGCTGAAAAATTGTCTTTGAATAATGTACCCATCCTTAATTGTGTATTGTATAACACATACATTATTATAGATAGCTTCACTATTTTACGGTCCTGTAATTTGGGGTTATATTTTATATTTATATAATCTCTTACATAAAAGATAAGATTCTCAAATATACATATGCTTTTAAGTATATTTCACATTTCAGTGATATACTGAAAGCAAAGATCTTAAATAGAATTACATACTGGCTTAGTCCACTTGGGCTGTCATAATAAAATACCTTAACCTGGGTAATTTATAAACAACAGAAATTTATTTCTCATAGTTCTGGAGGCTGGGCAGTCCAAAATCAAGGCACCAACAATTTGATGTCTGGTGAGAGTCCCGTTCCTCCTAGACAGCAGCTTCTTGTGGCCTACTTACATGGCAGAAGGGGCAAGGTAGCTCACTTCAACCTCTTTTACAAGGCCAGTTGTACTACTGATGGATTTCTGAGTAGTTTTCAGTTGTAGTGTATTATTAAATAGTCTTGCTAGTTGAAACTCTGAGGACTCTTTTATCTTGCATAACTAATCCCAAATCTAAGGACCTTTCAATACTATGAAAAAATGTAATATAGGAATGTATATTCAGATCAATTATGAATAAAAATCTAGATCGTCTGAAAAAAGTTGTCACCCTTCCCTTAAATAATCATCTGAAAAACAGTGAACTGGACAAATTGCATAAAACATGTCAGCATGTACACTCTAGTGTGAACTTTTCCAGCTCAACTCTTTGTTATTATCAAGAGTTGAGCTTTTTAAAAATGATAGAATTTTTATAAAACATCTGTATGAATTTTACTTTTTTATATGTCTACCATATTTAAGGTAGCTAAATACAGGGAATTATGTCTGATACGTAATGCCCTAAAAAAAATGAGTTACTTATTTTGTATGCTACATTTATGGCAGCCACATTTAGGGAATTGTCTGTGATAATTTTTTCATTGTGATGAAGGTGGTCTCCTTTCATTATGTTTTTTTTTTTTTTTTTTTTTTTTTTTTTGAGACGGAGTCTTGCTCTGTCACCCAGGCTGGAGTGCAGTGGCGTGCCCTCGGCTCACTGCAAGCTCCGCCTCCCGGGTTCACGCCATTCTCCTGCCTCAGCCTCTCCGAGTAGCTGGGACTACAGGCGCCCGCCACTACGCCCGGCTAATTTTTTTGTATTTTTAGTAGAGACGGAGTTTCACCGTGGTCTCGATCTCCTGACCTCGTGTTCCGCCCGCCTCGGCCTCCCAAAGTGCTGGGATTACAAGCATGAGCCACCGCGCCCGGCCTCATTATGTTTTTTAATTAAAAAGAAGAACTTTGACTATTTAGAAAGAAGGCAGCACAAAGCATTGTAGGGAATTAGAAGAAAGAAAAGATAAGAAAATAAAAATAATGTATTTTAACTACCCTCAGATTACCACTGTAATGTATCAGAGTTTATTTGTGTTCATTGGATTAAGCTTCCTTAAGCTCTAATAGCAAACAACACTGAAATCTCAGTGACTTAACAAAACAGTTTTATTTCTGGCTCATGCAAAGTCAACTGTGGGTTTGGGTGACTCTTTGGCACAGTGAATCTCCATGTGGTGGTTACTTAGATCCTGTCCTGTTGTCTGTATTTTAATTGAGTCTTCCTCTATGATTTCTGTGGCAAGGAAAGAATATTTCAGCAGAAGTTGCCACAGGTTTCTTCTACTTACAATCTGTTTATCCTGTCCGATTGCATGGGCCTGAAAAGTACAACCTTCTGTATGCTTGGAAGGGGAAGCAAACTGGGTACTGGTGAACATTAGTAATGTCTGAACAGTATTCCTTCAGAAATTATTCTATGCACATATATACCAAAATAAACTCATTCTGTATATGTTGTTTCATAATCTGGTTTTTTAGCATATAATGTATACCTTTCTATATCAGTGAATGTTCCTTCATCCTATACCCAGTTTGAAAATGTTATTTATGTAACTGATTAGGTCCAAATGAGGGTTCAGTCTAGATCACACATTGCATCTGACTATTTCTCCAAGTCACTTAAAATATAACGCAGTCCTTCAGCCACACCTTCTTCACCTGCACCTTTAAAACTGATTTAATTGAAGACATTAGGCTGGTTAACAGGCAGAATGACTCGCTTTCTGGATGTACCTGCTTTCTTCCTTCTCAGTGTTATTTGAAGTGTTCGTCTTTCCTTTTCATTTCCTGAACATTGGAATTTAAATATAATGGCTTGATTGAGTTGAACATTTTGTTGTTAGAGCACATTGTAGGTAATGTCATGTGCCTCATAATGCATCATATCAAGACACACATGACAATTAGTTGAACAACCATTAGTAATGCTAAGGATGACCACTGGGTTAAGGTGATGACAATCTGCTTCTCATTGGACAATTGTGCTAGAAGCGTTATCTCATCAACCATTAACCTAATCATTTCCAGAACTAGTAATTTAATTAGAGTTGCAGAATGACCAATGTCTAGTTCTGTTACTCCTACATTATAATTGACATTCTTCTGTAAAGTAGAGCCTTCCTTCATCAACTGAAGCTATTTGGGTATTCTCAAAGGCAAATTTTACAGGAAAGGAAACAGAAATGCTTAATTTCTTTGTGTTTTGTTACCAGTTTTCAAAGTAAGGTGTTGCTTTAATAGTTGCCTCAGTGATTAAATGAATTTCTTTACACCTTTAAAAAAATATTATGGACTCCTTGTTTTTCTAAGTTAAATGTGTTTCTTTTTCTTTTTTTGGGAAACAGAGTCTCTGTCACCCAGGCTGGAATGCAGTGCCACAGTCTTCACTCACTGCAACTTCTGCCTCCCAGGTTCAGCCCAGCTCAGCCTCCTGAGTACCTGGGACCACAGGCATGCACCACCACACCCGACTAATTTTTGTATTTTTTGTAGAAAGAGGGTCTCACCGTGTTGCCCAGGTTGGCCTCGAATTCTTGGGCTCAAGCAATCTGCCTGCCTTGCCTCCCAAAGTACTGAGATTATAGGTGTAAGCCACCTCACCCAGTCTGTTTCTTTCTTTTTTTTTTTTTGTTTTTTGAGACGGAGTCTTGCTCTGTTGCCAGGCTGGAATGCAGTGGTGTGATCTCGGCTCACTGCAACCTCCGCCTCCTGGGTTCAAGGGATTCTCCTGCCTTAGCCTCCCGAGTAGCTGGGACTACAGGCGCCCACCACCACGCCCAGCTAATTTTTGTATTTTTAGTAGAGATGGGGTTTCACCATGTTGGCCAGGATGGTCTCGATCATCTGATCTCAGGTGATCCACCTGCCTCGGCTTCCCAAAGTGCTGGGATTACAGGTGTGAGCCACCGCTCCCAGCCTCACCCAGCCTGTTTCTATGGTCTATTTTCTCCCCCTCTCTTTTTTAAAATGGTGAATTTGTCACTAGGATTCATACATCCTTTGGGTTTATTAAAAAACTTTTTATAAAAATATTATATATAGAAAACAACACAAATCGTAAGTTTACAGCTCCATGATTTTTCACACATGAAATACATCTATATAACCACTACCCTGAATGAGAAACAATCTTATGAACACTCCAAACACTGTCCCCAAAAAGGTTGAGCAGTTTTTCAGAATTCTAGCAGCATAATTTAGTTGTGCCTCTTTTTGCATGTTCTGTGAATGATACAGCATGTATTCTTATATGTCTGTTTTTTTTTTTTTTTCACTCAGTATTATGTTTGTAAGAACCTTCTGTATTGTTGGGTATACTTTTCATTTTTCCCTCTACTGCTAGACATTTGGATGGTTTGCAGTTTGGGAATATTTAGTAGTAGTACCTCTGGGTTATATCTTTTGGAAAACATAGGTCTTCGTTTCTTTGGGGTATATACCTAAGAGTACTATTGCTGCTCACAGAGTGAGCATATTTGTATCATTAGTAGATACTGCCAAATGGTTTTGCATAGTGGTTGTGCCAATTTATTCTTTCACCAGAATTCTGTGAGGCCTCTGTGTTCTACTTTCTTTCCAACACTTTATTTTGTAATTTTTTTTTTTTGAGACTGAGTGTCGCTCTGTCGTCCAGGCTGGAGTGCAATGGTGCGACCTCGGCTTGCTGCAATCTCCGCCTCCTGGGTTCAAGCAGTTCTCCTGCCTCAGCCTCCCGAGTAGCTGGGATTACAGGCACGCACCAGCACACCCTGCTAATTTTTGGTTTTTTAGTAGAGACGGGGTTTCACCACGTTGGTCAGGCTGATCTCCAACTCCTGACCTCAAGTAATCTGCCTGCCTCGGCCTCCCAAAATATTGGGATTACAGCCATGAGCCACTGTGCCCAACCTTTTTAAATCTTTTTAATTTGAGCAGTTTTGTTGGGTGTTAAGTGATACTAAATTGTGGTTTTAATTTTTTATTTCATTGATAGCTGTGACATTCAGCATCTTTTCCAGGGTTTATTGGCCATGTTTATACTTCCTTTTGAAGTACCTATTCCAGATCTTGCCTATTTTTCCATTGGGTTGACCAACTTTTTCTTCATTATTTGTAGAATTTTAAAAATATATCATGGTCGTAACTCACTTGTCATATGTGTGGTGTGTATGTGTATGTCTTACAAATATGTTCTCCTATTCTGTGGCTGACCTTTTCACTCTTGTGTTTTTTGATGAATAGATACTCTTAATTTTGTCCACTTTATAAATACTTTTCTTTATAGTTAGTACTTTGTGTCCTGTTTAAGAAATCTTTGCCTATCCTAAAGTCATAAAAGTATTTTTGGCCGGGCGCCGTGGCTCAGGCCTGTAATCCTAGCACTATGGGAGGCTGAGGTGGGCAGATTATGAGGTCAAGAGATCAAGACCATCCTGGCTAACATGGTGAAACCTCGTCTCTACTAAAAATACAAAAATTAGCTGGGCTTGGTGGTGTGCGCCTGTAGTCCCAGCTACTTGGGAGGCTGAGGCAGGAGAATGGCTTGAACCCGGGAGGCAGAGGTTGCAGTGAGCCGAGATCATGCCACTGCACTCCAGCCTGGCAACAGAGCAAGACTCTGTCTCAAAAAAAAAAAAAAAAAAAAAAAAAAAAAAAAATATATATATATATATATATATATATATATATATACATTTTCCTGTGTTTTCTTCTGAAACCTTGCTTTGCCTTTTGCTCTTCTATCTACTATTCATCTAGAATAGATTTGGTTGTGTGGTGTGTGTCAGAAGCCCTGACTTTTAAAAAATACACTTATCCAGTTGACTCAGCACCATTTATTGAAAAGACCTTTATCATAAATGAGATGTATATATGGATCTGTTTCTAGACACAGTATTTTTTATTTATGTATTTTTTGAGATGGAATTTCGCTCTTGTTGCCCAGGCTGGAATGCAAGGTGCAATCTCGGCTCACCACAACCTCCACCTCCCAGGTTAAAGCGATTCTCCTGCCTCAGCCTCCCTAGTAGCTGGGATTACAGGCATGCGCCACCATGCCCAGCTAGTTTTGTATTTTTAGTAGAGATGGGGTTTCTCCATGTTGGTCAGGCTGGTCTCGAACTCCCGGCCTCAGGTGATCCACCCACCTCGGCTTCCCAAAGTGCTGGGATTACATGCATGAGTCACCGTGCCCGGCCAGACACAGTATTTTGTCCCTCTGGTATATTTGTCTGTTGTTGCGCTGATAGTGCACTGGCTAAATTTTTGCAGCTGTATAAACTTAATATTAGGTAGTATAAATCCTCCAACCTTGTTCTTCTTAATATTGTTGGCTTGGCTATTCTTGACATGTTATATTTCTACATGAATTTTAGAATCAGCTTATCTAAAAAAAATTTTTTTAAAGAGAAAAACATAGTGGGATTGCAGTGAATAAGTGGAACAATTTAGGGTGAATTGGGTCTTTGTTGAGTTTCCAAGCCATGACATATGGCATATTTTTTCAATTATTTGGGTCATCTTTATTTTCCTTCTGTGTTTTAAAAATTTTCAGTTTGGGTGTCTTTTACATCTTCCACTGGAATGATTTTATTTAACTAATTCATAGGTATCTGATATATTTTGATAATTTTATTTTGTTATTTTTATTTCAACATCTTTTTGTGGTAATTCTGATATGAACATCAATTCTTGGTTTTTGTCATGCGGTACTGGATTCACATACATTATAGTTTTTCTGGATGCTGGACATCGTAAGTTTAAAAATTGCATAAGCTCTAGATTATATCAAATTATATCTTTTTTCCAGGGTTTATTTGTTCTTCTGTTTGGCATTTGAGTGGAGCCCTGATAGCCTTAATTCAATTAGGGTCAAACCTGGATCAAGGCTGTATTACAGTTTGGATAAGACCTCTAGTTTGCCCTGATTTTTGGGCATATTCTTCCAGGGCTTTCAGTTGAGAGCCTGGTGTGTTCACTTAACCACCACCTCATTGGGTCATAAAATTTCAAGAATAGAAAGCCTTCCACTCTGATTTTCAGAGGTCTTCAGCTTACCTTTCGCCTTCCACACCTCATGATTTTAGAATTCAGCAAATGTCTTGAGGTAAAGCCAGCTATGTGTTTGAAGCCCTTCAGGTCTTCCAATTTTTTCACTCCAAACCCCTTAGATGCTAAATGATCAGCTGGTTTCTCTGTCTTTTATTTGGGACCCTCTGTCTGAGTCAGACTCACTTTTTTGGTCCTTTACTTTTTCCTGGAATCAGCAAATGCCTCAAGGCAAGAAAAGCTATAGTTTACCAGCTCACTTCCTAGCAATTACTCCTTCTCCAGATTCTTGGCTCCATCTGTTCTTGTTGCTTCAGCAGTTCTCTGTCTGATGCCTTTTAACAGATGGTACTTTTCTTGTATTTCATCAAGATTTTCTTGTTCTTGATGTGAGCGTTGATCTCTAACAGAGTGTTTCATCTTAACCGGAAATGGAAATTTGCATTATTCTGCATCATTGCTCAAGTTCCTCCAGTGGGGCCTCACAGCTCAGTATTAGGGGAAAAAATATTGAGAAAGAATTTAGAGTATTTCAGATTGATTGATCATAAAAAAGAAACAAAATGAGTGATACCTAGATAATTATTTGATTTACAGAAGGTTACACAGCAGAATTATAGCTGTCACTCAGCCATTCCATTAAACCTGGGGTACTGACTATGTAAGATGCTTCTATGTACAGAAGCTAGAGAATCTTTGGTAAGCAACATAGAACTCTGGGATTTAAGCTTTGGTCTGTGATCAACAATATGATGTTGAGTGCTTAGAATCTTGAAGTCTCAGCTTTATTTAAACTGATTATTTAATTGTAGTGGCCTGCTTTTACCTTCTCACATCAGTTACCTTTGTTAACATTTGTTTGTATTGCTTTATGAGGCACCCTTGAATCCCATATGCAGTGTATACAAGATGGTTCATTATTTCTTTTTAATAACAGTTTAACTTCTAGTAGTTACTATGAATCAGTTTTAGACTCTTAGTCTCAAGATTTGGACAAAATATTATACAAAATTTATAATGTTAACCTTTTGTTGTAATAATTTGTAAATTTCTATAATTAAGTAAATTATATTTTCTTTAGTTAAATGTTACATCTTTTAATGAAAATATTTGAATATTGGTTAATTTTTGTCCTCAATATTAGAACAAATCTAGAAAAATTGACATTAATATATCAAAAACTAATCTGTCTTATAAGATTACTGAGAAAATAATGAACACTGTCACCTTGATTGTCATGTGGTGAACTGCATGTATTGGTTAATAATAATCATACATTTTCAGTCTTGATTTGACAAAAGCAACCAAGTATCTTTTCTCAATATAGGAAAGAATTATTCCATATTTATTACGACTGAGACAAATTAAGGATGAAACTCTTCAGGCTGCAGTTAGAGAAATATTGGCCCTAATTGGCTACGTGGATCCAGTGAAAGGGAGAGGAATCCGAATTCTCTCAATTGATGGTGGAGGAACGAGGTAAGGCTAGGAACATGATTCTTTTTTTTTTTTTTAAGATGGAGTTTCCCTCTGTTACCCAGGCTGGAGTGCAGTGGCACAATCTCGGCTCACTGCAACCTCTGCCTCCCAGGTTCAAGCGATTCTCCTGCCTCACCCTCTCAAGTAGCTGGATTTACAGGCTCCCGCCACCACACCTGGCTAATTTTTGTAGTTTTAGTAGAGACAGGGTTTTACCATATTGGCCAGGCTGGTCTCGAACTCCTGACGCCAGATGATCTGCCTGCCTTGCCCTCCCAAAGTGCTAGGATTATAGGCGCGAGCCACCGCGCCCAGCTGGAACATGATTCTTAAAAACTACAGATTCAATTCAGCTTTAGGAATTAAAAAAAAAAAGATTTAATTATATCATTATAAAATCAAATTTTCAAAATAAAACATGAAATTGTTTTAATTAATACTTTATTAATCTATGTGCTACTCTGACGTATACTTCAGTTCTTTGGTTTGATTTAGTATTTATATTTTCATATTTGATTTGATTTGATTTTAGTATTTATATTTTTATATTTGGCCTTTTTAGACCTTTTTGGTAGTTTAGAAGCTTATCAACCATTATTCTCATAAAATCTTGACAGTGTTTTATAATTTTAGCTTTCTTTTATTATTTTATTTTATTTTTTTGGAGACAGAGTCTTGCTCTGTCACCCAGGCTGGAGTGCAGTGGTGCGATCTCAGATCACTGCAACCTCTGCCTCCCAAGTTCAAGCAATTCTCCTGTCTCAGCCTCCCAAGCAGCTGGGATTATAGGTGTCCGCCACCATGCCTGGCTAATTTTTTGTATTGTAAGTAGAGATGGGGTTTCACCATGTTGTCCAGACTGGTCTTGAACTCCTGACCTCAGGTAAACCACCTGCCTCCGCCTCCCAAAGTGCTGTGATTACAGGCGTGAGCCACCGCGCCCAGCCAGCTTTCTTTTATTACACTTATCTTACCCATATATATCAACTAGTCACTTGATAAAGTGATGGTTACAAAATGAGGCTATATTTACTTCCTGACTTCTGATGTCTTCACTTGGAGATGCCAGTTCTGGTGCCATATAAGAAATAAATCCTTTCTTTGTTCAGAAGGAGATAATTTCACTATTAAGCTCTATTTTTACTACTGGCAATCCATCCATGCTTCCTACTCAGTCTTTGTTTATCTAGTTCCTTCCAACTTGTTGGTTAGATTTTTTGGCTTGGTTTTTCAAACCTTTTCCCCAAAATCTTCTAGCTTGTTCTCTAGTTCCCTGCCATCTCTACTGTTACTTCGTAATTCATAGTACATGCCCTGCCTATTGTTCTTAGCTTTAACTTACCTCTCTGATTTTGCTTTTTGGTGTACCCAACTTGCCAACCACTCTTCTGTGTGTTCAAGTACTACCCTGTATCTTTTTGTTAAATTCCTTGGTTCTGTATTCACCCGAGTCCTTTATACTTTGACATCAATATGAAAGAAGGAGTAAGTAATGAGAGAAGGAAGCTAACCTCAGATGGTGGCAGTGGAAGGCAGGAGGAAGGAAAAACGTACCAGTAACTTTTCTTTTTTTTGAGACGGAGTTTTGCTCTCGTTGCCCAGGCTGGAGTGCAGTGACGTGATCTCAGCTCACTGCAACCTCCACCTCCCAGGTTCAAGTGATCAATTCTCCTGCTGCAGCCTCCCCAAGTAGCTGGGATTATAGGCATGCACTACCACACCCGGCTACTTTTGTATTTTAGTAGAGACGGGATTTCACCATGTTGGCAAGGCTGGTCTCAAGCTCCTGACCTCAGGTGATCCACCCGCCTCGGCCTCCCAAAGTGCTAGGATTACAGGTGTGAGCCACCACGCCAATACCGGTAACTTTTAAGAAATATGGAGACAGGATATGGTAGACATAGGTCAAGATCACTCTAAGAGTAAACCTGTGTGTGACTGGGACAAAATTGCAGGGAATCTCAACAGATTGGTGTTGAGGAAAGACAGTTCTTTCTTGAACATATTTAATGTAAGATTATATCCATATAGAAGTGCTCGGGTGGCAAAAGCCCACTGAAGAGAGAAAAATCTTTAAAGATCTTAGAGGATATTTCTTAGGAAAGTGAAATAATCTTAAGAAGGTGTATGTCATTCATGTGATATAGATAAAGTGATAACTGGAGAGATTATTCTAGTTCATCGAATTGGTTCCAGATGGTGAAAAATAGGGAAAATGGCAGTTAAATGAGTAGGAGTATTTCACTAAGGAGCAGAAGGAATCCTCTCTGCCATAAAGTTCAGGGGAGTTGGGACAGGTAGTGTCATTCATTGAGTCAGCTAACAAATATTGGGGACCTACTATGTTGTAAGCACTGATTTAGATCCTGGGGATGGTGAGCAAACAAAACAATACAGTGTTTGCATTGTAGAGAAGGAAAAGACAACAAATAGAAAAACAAAAATATGTTATTCTGGGTGCTATGAAGAAAAATAAAGCAAAGTGAAGGGATAGAGAGGAAGAGTACTATTTTAAAGAATGCTCAGGACCAAGACTTCTTTTTAAAGAAGTTATATTTATGTAGAGATAGGAAGGAAGTAAGAAAATTAAAGAACATTCATATGTCTAAGATCAGACAAGCATGATGAAAAAGAAGTTTGTATCCAATAAATAGTTTATCTTGTAGAATAAGAGTTGTATTAGTCATATAGGGAGGAAATCAGTGTGAGGTAATTTGGGAAAATCTAGGGGTGGGTTAGGATGAAGTTAGGTTTAGATTAGTAATTCTCCACTGGAGGTGATTTTGCTCCCTAGAGGACATTTGGCAGTGTCTGGAGACATTTTTGGTTGTCACAACTAGAGCACTGCCACTTGCATCTAGTTTGAAGAGTACAGTTGTGATTAAACATCAGACAGTGCACAGGACAGCCCCACAAAACAAAGATTATCCAACCTAGAATGTCAGCAGTTCTGCTGTTGAGAAAACTTGGTTTAGGGGAATATGGGAAAGCAGCCCAGATGGGAGGTTTGTGTGGAAAG
This sequence comes from Symphalangus syndactylus, assembly GCF_028878055.3. Lineage (NCBI taxonomy): Eukaryota > Metazoa > Chordata > Mammalia > Primates > Hylobatidae > Symphalangus > Symphalangus syndactylus. The sequence goes on along the minus strand of NC_072428.2, from coordinate 98,678,323 downwards.
CAGTAATGTATGAGGGCTTGAGAGAAAAAATAAAAAACCCTATCTTTGACATCTTTATTATAAGAGAACCTACAGTGGTAGATATAGACAGTTGTGGCAACTTGGCAAATATATACGTATTTAAATTCATTCGGCATTTATGAGTACAACATTTTTAAATAGTTAATTTTCCCGATTATATGAGTAGTTAGAAAAACCTGAGAGAGAAAAAAACCCCAAAACCATAGTTCACAGCTCTAAGGTTATTTTAGTATTTTGATTTATTTTCTTCTAATCCTTTTCTATGTGAACGTATACGTGCCTATTTTATTTCCTTTTTGTGATAATAGAGGTCACATTGTTAAATATATTGTATCCAGCATTACATTTAATTAATCATGTCTTGCCTTGAATTAATAATGTACCTCTTTCATAAGACATCTTCTTAACTCTCCTCAAATCCACATTATTTGTTGTATTTAAAAAATCAGCATCTTTGGTTTTCTCCTTTAATCTTACAGAATTTTCTAGTTACTTCCTGTTAACATTATCAAGGCACAATGTGACACTCTAAATTTTTTGGTGCCTAACTACCTTTGTGTTCCAGGACTTACCTACCTCCTGCCTTGTGTTGGGAATAGAGCTTTTCATCGTTTTTTTTTTATTCTCCCACTGTTAAAAATTGTCATGATACACACATGACAGTTTACATGGTACATACACCCGCAATTGGTCTATATCTCCTAAGCTTTTTCATCGTTTCGCATTCCTTCATGAAGCTATTAACTGCTGTTGGCAAGGATTCAGAAATGAGCAAAGTCAGCAACATTAATTAATATACCATTAATGTAGAGGGTTAACCTAAAGTTATTGAGAGTTTTTAAAAATGAATAAAGAAAAGGGAGCTTAAAAATCTGACTGGTGGCCGGGCGCAGTGGCTCACACCTGTAATCTTAGCACCTTGGGAGACCGAGGCAGGTGGACCATGAGGTCAGGAGATCGAGACCATCCTGGCTAACATGGTGAAACCCTGTCTCTACTAAAAAAAAAAAAAAAAAAAAAAAAAAAATTAGCCGGGCATGGTGGCGGGCGCCTGTAGTCCCAGCTACTCGGGAGGCTGAGGCAGGAGAATGGCGTGAACCTGGGAGGCGGAGGTTGCAGTGAGCCCAGTGAGCCACTGCACTCCAGCCTAGGCAACAGAGTGAGACTCCATCTCAAAAAAAAAAAATCTGACTGGTGAAATATGTAAGACAAAAATGTATAGAGTCATAGGTGACCAGCTATATTAATAAGAGAAGAAACCAAGATATGGCATTCCAAAACCAGTGAGTGAGTTTTTAAGTGTTTTCCAGAGTTTTTTTTTTTTTTTTTTTTCAATTTTATATTGGCATATCTTTGTATTCTTATTTAGTTGTTTGTTGGTTTTTGGCATTCTTAAGAAGTGTATTTGGGTAGATTTCTTCTTCTTTTTACTTTTTTTTTTTTTCTGTAGAAATGGGATCTCACTATACTGTTCAGCTGGTCTTGAACTCCTGGCCTCAAGTGATCCTCTTACCTCAACCTCCCAAAGTGCTGGGATTATAGGAATGAGCCACTCACTGCCTGGCCAGATTTATTCTTAAAGAGATACTGTTCTGCAGAATTATGGGTTCAGTGAAAAAACAAGAGAAAGATACTAATATAAATTTTAAAATGTGCTGACTTAGTGTAGGTTTTGTATCATTTAGATATTAGATTTTCAAAAGTAATCCTAAAAATTTGGACAGGCAATTTTTACTGATTCTGATTTATATTATTAATTTTCATGTCAGCATATAAACTGCAAAAGCAATTCTTAGATTGTTTTATTCAACAGCTTAAATTATTTTTTCTTTAAACAGGAATTGTCATTTTGCCTTTAATCTTTTCTGTAGGGGCGTGGTTGCTCTCCAGACCCTACGAAAATTAGTTGAACTTACTCAGAAGCCAGTTCATCAGCTCTTTGATTACATTTGTGGTGTAAGCACAGGTAATTATTATTATATGGAAGTGGTGCATTCTGGCAGTACATTAAGGAAAAGAATATTAAGCATTTATGTTTAAGATCGTAGTCCTTTGCCTTCTCCAGCCCTCTTTCCATACCCCAAAATTTTCTCCTTCTTGTTTTTTGTTCATGGTTATGCCAGTTAGGCACACTAGGTGGCAGTGTGTCCTACCTATTATAGCTAGATATGGAATCAGCTCTTTAAAAGGACATCCAAGAGTACCTAATATCTCCTAGGACTAACTTGAAGGAGAATTGCTTAGTGACTTGGTGAGTTGTCAAATATACCATATTCTGTGACTAAAACTAAGTAATTCATTGATGTTAGAAAGAACATGAATTATCTACCATAGTATCTTATATATAATTTAATGTAAAACAACACATTTGTAAATATTTTTTAATTATTATTATTATCATTATTGGGGGTAGCATTTATTTAATCCTTTTTGAGACCTGGTAAATCCCTTTACATTTGTCAACCCAGTAAGACACATGAATTTTGGTTGTTCTTATTACTCCCATTTTACCCTTGAAACAAATGGGGCTCTGAGAAGGAAAGTCATTTGTCCCAGGTGACATAGCTAGAAAGTATCAACGCTAAAATTTAAGCCAAAACTATGATTCAGGAGATCTTATCATCATAAGGGCTATAACTGAACACTGATAAAAGCTAAGGATTCTTTTTTCCAGGTGCCATATTAGCTTTCATGTTGGGGTTGTTTCATATGCCTTTGGATGAATGTGAGGAACTTTATCGAAAATTAGGATCAGATGTATTTTCACAAAATGTCATTGTTGGAACAGTCAAAATGAGTTGGAGCCATGCATTTTATGACAGTCAAACATGGGAAAACATTCTTAAGTAAGTTACAATTACTTTTTTTAAATGTTCTGATTATATAGGTAGTATGTGCGTATTATAATTTGAAAAATGTCAATATTAAATTATATTCTTACATATTATAATTTGAAAAATATCAAGAATATTAAATTATTCGACTAATTAGAGATAACCACTGTTAGTATTTTGGTAAATCATAGTTTAGTAATTGTTTTGGGGGGTTCGTGTGTGTGAGATTTGCATGTAAAAGTTGCAGTTGCTTTTTTTAAAAATATGAGATATTTGCATCCTATTGTTTTTACTTAACATATTAAGTGTGTCTATTTTAGAATGACTTAAAATTAAAAGTCACTCTAAAATATTCAATTATTTTTATTTTTATTTATTTTTCGACACACGCTCTCACTCCCGTTGCCCAGGGTAGAGTACAGTGGTGCTATCTTGGCTCACTGCAGCCTCAACTTCCCAGGCTCAAGTGATCCTCCCACCTCAGCCTCCCAGGTAGCTGGGACCACACATGTGCACCACCATGCCCAGCTAATTTTTTCTATTTTTAGTGGAGACAAGATTTCACCATGTTGCTCAGGCTCCTAACCTCAAGTGATCGGCCTGCCTCCCAAAGTATATATAATCATAAAATATAAGCATAAAATCATCCACAATCCTATTATTCAGAGCTGTAGACTTTAATATATCTCCTTCTAGTTTATTAGACCGTATACATTTTGTATAGCTGATATTAGATTGTAGTTGTAAATTTGTATCCTTTTCCTTTTTTCAAACGTTCTTAAAATTTTGTGACATATTGTTAAAAACTACCTTATACTCCAGAGTGGGATGTTACATTTTCTTAATCATTTCCATTTAGGATTTTTATGGACATTTACGACATTTATGTTCCTAATTTTTTGGGATTATGAATAATGCTGTCATAGAAAACTTTAAATTTCTTCTCACATTTCAGAATATATCAGTAGGTCACTATATAAGAAGCATATTTATTGGGTCCGATGTTGATGTCTTCTTAAAATAATTATTATATAGGAAATAGAAAATATATCGAGAAAACAATAAAAATAATTTATAATCCCACTAAGAACAAAAGCAATATTAACATGGTGATGGGTTTTTTCTGTAATTTCTTGCAGATAGACAAGTGTATATGTGTGTAGTTGAGTGTGTGTGTATCCATTTTCTTTACAAAATTCAGATAATGCACATGTAGGTTTGTGTCCTGCATTTTCACTTAGCATTTTATCACAGATGATTTCCTATGTCAGTTAATATTTTTTGAAACATATATTAATGGTTCTTCACCATTTTATGGATGTACTATTTTTTATTTAACAAATCCTGTCTTAGAAAAGGATACTTCAGATACTCTTGCAGTTCAAAAATTTAGATAAACATCTTACATCTCTACTTAAATCTCTGGCTATATCTTTAAGGTAAATTTCTAGAGGTAAATTTGTGAGTCAGAGGATATGCATGTTTTAAGAATCTTGATACATACATAGCTGAATTTGTTCTTCATTACAGTGGTTTTAGCTTATTCATCTGCCAACATCAGTTTGTATTTCTGTTTCATGAAATATTTGTGAACACCAAATGCTTATTTTTAAAATGACATCAGTTTGAGAGATTTTGAAACTCATGTTTCAATTTGTATCAGTTTCATTATTGATAAGTTTGAACTTAAAAAAAGGTTTCGGTTTTTGATGGTTTTTTATTTTTTGTGTGTGAATTTTGAGGGCATAATTTTTGCCTATTTTCTTATGGGATATTCCTCAGTGTATTGTAAATATATTAACCATATATTGAAAAAGTGCTGATTAATAATTTCTTAACGTAGAGGATTGAAACATCTTCATTTAGCCAAATCTTTTCCTTTAATGATTTTTAACTTTTATGTTTGTAAGTCTTTTCTACAATCCTACTACTGGGTATATATCCAAAGAAAAATAATTCATTCTGTCAAAAAGACACATGCACTCATGTGTTCATCATAGCACCGTTCACTCATAGCACTGTTCACAATGGCAGATACATGGAATCAACCTAGGTGCCCATCAACAGTGGATTGGATAAAGAAAATGTGGTACATATACATTGTGGAATACTGTGCAGTTATAAAAAAAAAATCATGTCCTTTGCAGCAACATGGTTGGAGCTGGAGGCCATTATAATAACCTAACACAAGAACATAAAACCAAATACCCCATCTTCTTACTTATAAGTGAGAGCTAAACATTGAATATACATGAACGTAAGGATGGGAACAATTGATGCTGGGGACCATTAGACGGGAGGGAGAGTGGGAGTGTGAGCTGAAGAACCACTTGTTGGGTACTGTGCTTACTGCCTGTGTGATAGGATTGTTGGGACCCCAAGCCTCGGTGTCACACAGTTTACCCATGTAACAAACCTGCATGCATACTCTTTATACTAAAAGTTTAAATTTAAAAATAAATAAATAAGTCTTTTCTACTCTGAAGGTAGGTTAATATTTGTATTATTTCCTAGTTCTAAAGTTTTCCGTTTATATGTAATTCTGAAGTTACCTAAAACTTATTTTGGTATATGTTGTAAGAGAATCAAGCTTTATTTTTTTTATCAAATGTTAATCCAAATGTCCCAGCTCCATTTACCAAGTGTTTTTTTTAACTGATTTGAAACATCATCTTTATCATATTTGAAATTCTTATCTATATTAGAATCTGTGTTCAAGTTTTTGGTTTCTCTGTGGATTTATTTTCATACAAATTCTGTAAATTTAGTTGAACCTTTGCATAATATTTTTATAATGATACAGCATACCAAATCTTTTCTCCTTATTCTTTTACACAATTTTCATTTAATCTTCAAAGTTAATCTTAGGCTACTTTTATCACATAAAAAAAAATTCCACTGGTATTTGGATGGAAATTACATGAAATGTATCACTTATTTTGTGGAACATTGACATCTTTTCAATCGTGAAAGCTTCCCATCCATTATCATTGTATGTTACTTAATTTCACATCTTTTGTGTCTGTTAGAAAATATAATTCACCTTCCTGGCCTACACGGTGAAACCCCATCTCTACTAAAAATACAAAAAAAAAAAAAAGCCGGGCATGGGGGCGGGCGCCTGTAGTCCCAGCTACTGGGGAGGCCGAGGCAGGAGAATGGCGTGAACCCGGGAGGTGGAGCTTGCAGTGAGCTGAGATCGCACCACTGCACTCCAGCCTGGGCAACAGAGTGAGACTCCATCTAAAAAATAATATATATATATATAATTCATGTCTATTCCCAGTATTCGTACGATCAATACTTTTTAGTATTTAATGAAAATTTAAAAATTTAAAACCAGCTTCTCTACTATGAAATTTTTTTTCCTTTTGTTACTTATGAGAGTATCTTTGCATATTTGTGTATTGCTGTCTCATTTTTGCTCTTCTGGAAACTTCTTTATTTTTAATCATAGCACTGATAAATTTTATCAATGTAGTTAGTTGTTTTTTCTTTCTCTGCTTTTTCAAACTCAGCCTTTGCTGCAGAACAAGCCACTGCAAAACTTAGTGGCTTAAAACAATGATGATTTAGTCTCATGACTCTGTGGTTTGACTGGATGTTTCTTCTGTTCTTGCCTGAGCTCACTTGGTGGCTCCGCTAATGGGCCTGGGAAGCCTCTCTCTCCACCTGGTCATTCTCACTCAAGCTTCGTCTCATCATTGTGGTTTCAGAGTTCCCAGAGAGCAAGCCCCAGTGCATAAGCACTTATCAAGCCTCAGTTTAATGGCATGTTTGCTGAGGTCACATGGACGAAAGCCACGCCAACCAAGAGTCTGTGTAGGAAGAGACTATATACAACAACATGGATACCAGGACTGTGATTCACTGGGTGCCAGTATTGTTAATATTCTTCTGTATCTATCTTCTGGCCTTTTTTGTCATAGCATTTTTTTTCCCTCATTGTTTATTGAGAGGACTTTTATTTATTTATTTTGCTGTGATAATTTTGCGTTACTTTAAGGGAACTATATTATGGCATCAGTACAATCTAGGCATGTTGATTTTTTTTTCATATTTTGACATCTCGGAAATAAACAATTACCATTGCTTTTTTTTAGAAGTTTATATTCATAAGTTAATTCACTAAAAGCATTTTAGCTTTTGATAAAACCAAGATTTAAACAAAAATAAAAATAAATAAATATGAACTTTGCCAAAAAGTGTGAAAGCAGCATGCTCCTAGGATTTCTCTTGTAATTTTACAGTAAGAATTCTGTGAAAAGACAAAGAATCTTAAAAAGATAAAATGCATTGATCTTCATGTAGTAGAAATGTATAGATCAGGTTGGGAAAGACAAAAGATCTTGTCCATTTTGGAAAGTATTTTACATTGATATTTATTAAAGCTTATGAAGGGTAGATCACTAAGCAGTTTGTAAATATTCTTTTTATGAAATTCACTAATATTCTAGTTGAGAAACATGAGTATTGTTTGAAAAACACATTAGAAAATGGTTTTACTCATGAGGAAGTTTGGTGAAACCATAGTCTTTGTATTCAATGTAGGAAAATACATAATTTTTAAGTCTGGAAAAGTCTGCATTGAAATAAAATTCTCTTATTATGGAATTGCAAAAATTGCTGCCTAAGGACAATTTCTGTAATGTCATAGTAATTGAAATGCCAACTCTGATGATTTTCAAAGCCGTTTTCTTGATGACATTGGCTGTTACCAACTAAAACAAGCTTAAAGTCTCATTGTCCTCACCTGGTTACTCTAACTAGCCCATGCATACTTCTGCAGTCTTATCTCAACACAGCTCCTTTATCCTATTGGCAGGACCCTGAAAACAACACATTCATTTTGCCTTTGTGCCTTTAACCTGTATATGTCCTACCTTTAAATATATTGCCTTGCAGTCTTTCAGTGTCTTCCTCAAGCAACCTTCCTGCATCTTTTCCAGTTACTGCCCCTCTGTTGGTTGCCCCTCAGAACTATAGATACTTGCAGTTTGAATCAGAGGTTGATAAATAACTGCATATTGTTTCATGTGCATTAATGGGATTATAAGCCTCCTAGAGGAGAGTCTTACATTTTTTCCCTCATAGCACTTTGACAAAGCCATGGACAAACAGTAATTGCATACTGTGTGTTTCCTTGTTGTTAGGAGATAAAGTCATTTTGATATAACTTGTTTTTTCTCCTTTAATAAAGGGATAGGATGGGATCTGCACTGATGATTGAAACAGCAAGAAACCCCACATGTCCTAAGGTAAGCTTAGAGTCTCTTAAATATAACACCTAGTTCCATCTGAAGGTCTGGTGAAAGCACTTGTCCTGAGGGCCCTTTTATTTTATCTTATTTTATTTTATTTTTATTTTTATTTTTTGAGACAGAGTTTCACTCTTATTGCCCAGGCTGAAGTGCAATAGCACGATCTCGGCTCACCACAACCTCCGTCTCCCAGGTTCAAGTGATTCTCCTGCCTCAGCCTCCCAAGTAGCTGGGATTACAGGCATGCACCACCACGCCTGGCTAATTTTTTTTGTATTTTTAGTAGAGATGGAGTTTCTCCATGTTGGTCAGGCTGGTCTCAAACTCCCAACCTCAGGTGATCTGCCTGCCTTGGCCACCCAAAGTGCTGAGATTACAGGCATGAGCCATCGTGCCCGGCCCTGAGGGCTCTTTTATTAAGGTATTATAGATTATATTAATTCTTTATATATTGAGTCATTCTATGAAGAGATGGGATATCATCCTTATACCTTTTCTAAATTCAATAAAACTATAACAGAAATGGAAGAACATGAAAGATGGACTTAAGGAAGAATTATTTCATCATAATTTTAAAAACCAAATCTAGTGATTTCAGGAACATTATGACATTTCTTAGCTTAGATTTTTTTTTTTTTTTTTTTTTTTTGAGACAGAGTCTCACTCTGTCGCCCAGGCTGGAGTGCAGTGGCGTGATCTCGGCTCACTGCAAGCTCCGCCTCCCGGGTTCATGCCGTTCTCCTGCCTCAGCCTCCCAAGTAGCTGGGACTATAGGTGGCCGCCACCACACCCGGCTAATTTTTTGTATTTTTTAGTAGAGACAGGGTTTCTCCATGTTAGCCAGGATAGTCTTGATCTCCTGACCTCGTGATTCGCCCGCCTCAGCCTCCCAAAGTGTTGGGATTACAGGCATGAGCCACCGCGCCCGGCCTTCTTACCCTAGATTTTTAAAGGAAATTTTATATGCCTCTTAGATACAGTACAATCATGCATCACTTAATGATGGGGATACATTCTGAGAAGTGTATCATTAGATTATTTTGTCATTGTGCAAGTATTATAGAGTGTACTTAGACATACTTAGATGGTATAGCCTACTACACATGTAGGCTAAATGGTATAGCCTATAGTTCCTAGGCTATAAACCTGTACAGCAGGTGACTATACTGAATACTGTAGGTAATTGTGACACAATGATAAGAATACTTATGTATCTACAGATATACAAATATCTAGATAAAAAATATCTATAGAAAGATACAGTAAAAAAATACAGCATAGAAGCCCGTTTAGTCTTATGGGACCACTGTTGTATATGCGGTCCATCATTGACCAAAACATTGATATGCAATGCATAACTATATTAGATTATATTATTATACAAATTGAATCCCCATTAATATTGTAATGTCACTTAGATGTGTCTCAATGTGGCTCTTCATTTATTTATGTGTTTGAAACCCAATGATCTGAGTGTTGCTTGAGTTCTGTTTAATATTACTTGTTTAAAGAATAGAATTTATGTGCCTAGAAATTTCATGCAGCTTGTATTTATTCTCAGATAACAAACTGTAACCATGAAAAATCAAACAAGTGCAGCTCCTTCTGTTGCTCTTTAACTATGGCATACTCATACTTTGATTCATTCTGCAAGTATTAATTATGCACCCACTGCTAGGCACTTTGGATTCATTTGTGGGCAAATGCAGACATGGGGTTTACAGCTCTGTAGGGCAACATAGGTATTAATGAAATAATCACACAGATGACAGGTAGTAGTTTCCCTGAAATACATAAGTGCTATGGAGCATAAAAGCAGTTCTCTGAAAGCACATTTTTAAGGAGACATGAGGGACAGCTAATTTAAGGAAGTGAGATTTGAGATGTCAATGTGCAGGCCATTGAGTAGGAGCATTCCTGGCAAAGGGAATGGCCTGTGCAGGAAGAGTCATAGAGAATTCCAGGAAATGATAGAGTTCTTAAAGACTAGTGCCTTGGAATCCAAGGGCTGCATGTGGAATGAGGCTGGAGCAGTAGGCCGATTAGATCAGGCTCAGGGCCTCAGAGGCTGTGATGAAGAGATGACTTAGCTCTTTTGGAGAGGACACTAGGGTGCACTCTATGCTTCTTGCTTGTTCCCCTGTATCTCTAAGGCTCCTTGTTTGTTTGCTTGGTTTAAATCATGGAAGTTGTCAGTTTTGAATAAAAGTTATGGGGAACTTTAGCCATCTTAAGAAGTAAATCATCTTGATAAATGGAGAGCCACTCGTATGTTTTCTTAATCCAACCATATTTATATACCAACTATAGAAAGACTCTGGATTTTAGTGTATGGCCAATGCCTATCCATAGTGGCCTAGAGACAGACTTGGATTATTCATAGGAATTTGGCATGTGACCTTTGTTTATTAAATATCAAAACAATTGGCAGGACTTGGCACAGGACACTAACTTTGGCCTCATCAATACCTGTCAGCCTCTTAAGTTGGTATTACAGATCATTAATAAAAGAGCACATCTCATGTAAATTTAACTGACTGATAAAATTTGAGATCTGAGATGGATGACATTATAGTTTTTTAATAAACATTACCCAACTACCAGGTTTTAATAATTGTGACCTGAAAGCATTGATTGTGTAGTGTTACATTTCAGTTTTATTGAAGTCAAAATACTTTCGAAGGGCACAGAAACAAAGACTAATTTGTAAGTGATATTATGAAAATAGTGTACTTATCTTGAAGCAGTTTTTTTTGTTTGTTTTGAGACAGAGTCCCACTCTGTCACCCAGGCTGGAGTGCAGTGACATGATCTCGGCTCACTCCAACCCCCACCTCCTGGGCAAGCAATTCTCCTGCCTCAGCCTCCCCAGTAGCTGGAAGGCACCTGCCATCATGTTCAGCTAATTTTGTATTTTTAGTTGAGATGGGGTTTCACCATTTTGGGCAGGCTGCTCTTGAGCTCCTTACCTCAAGTGATCCACCTTCTTCAGCCTCCCAAAGTGCTGGGATTACTGGCGTGAGCCACTGCGCCCGGCCTTTAAGCAGTTTTTATTCATTACTACTGTTTTGTCAATTATCATGTAAAGGTCTAGAAATGTTTGCCTTTTTGAATTTTTTTAAATTAAATTGAATCATGGTCAAATAAATCTCTTTTATTATTCTCTTATAATAAATTTATCAGAATTGCTTCAGTCTTTATATCTATTATCCCACAAAGAAATGCCTGTTTAAAAAGATGTGATTCTCTTTTTTCAACATTATATTTGTTACACATATAGTTGTAGATTGTTCATTCATACTACTAAATAGTATTTAATTTTTACAGATCCCAAATATATTACTGCTAACGATGGAATTGTTCACTTTTTCATTCACTAGGTAGCTGCTGTAAGTACCATAGTAAATAGAGGGATAACACCCAAAGCTTTTGTGTTCAGAAACTATGGTCATTTTCCTGGAATCAACTCTCATTATTTGGGAGGCTGTCAGTATAAAATGTGGCAGGCCATTAGAGCCTCATCTGCTGCTCCAGGCTACTTTGCAGAGTATGCATTGGGAAATGATCTTCATCAAGTAAGTTGACTTGTATGTCTTATTTTTTAAAATTTTATATGATTAAAAGAATCAGCATTTATTAAATGTCATTGATCTTCAGAAGGATCAACCTAGGAGACTTTCTTCTTTGTGTCTTCATATGTCAAAAGAAGAACAATTTAGGATATTTTTATCTGTTGTTTTTCTTAACAAGCCTCTGACATGCAAATATATTTTAGGAAAGTTTTTGTGTTTTATGTAGTGTGATTCGTAGCCCATTATGATAATTTTATGATGGAAAAGTGAGAGTGTGTATGATTAGCTTTCCAAACATGATAAAAATTAAAAATGATATACACTCTGTGAAAATGCAGAATCCAGTCTGTTTGACGGTTTGGGTGGGCATATTTTGAAGAAAGGGATACAGTAAAATAATAGTAAATACTCATTAAGTTAGCTGTGTGCCAGACACTTATTTAGTGCTGTGCATGCATTATCTCATTTAATCCTTGCTACTTATGAGGTAGAGTTATTTGCATTTTACAAACAAGGAATTCGCACCTTAGGAAAAGTTAAGTAACTGGACTAGCATCACAGCTGTTAAATTACAGAGTTAGGATGTTGTCTGTAATTATACTCTTTTAAATTCATGTTTAAATTATTTATAAAAGTGAATATTATTTCTGGAAATTCTTTTTATGTAAACTCATTTACGCTTTTCCTCTGTCAAGTTTTTCCAACTCTTTATGGAAATCTTAATTCATAACTTACACTAAATGCTAATAAAGCTTTAGAGCTGATACTTTGAAAGCTTGCATTTTTATATATACTTAATTTTTTAAATTATGTCTCACTTAAAATTAGTCTCATTTGATGGAGTAGAATGAGAGGAATCTTGACGTTTTTCTCTAGTCCCTAAAGTACATCTACTCTCTTTATTTGGTCAGCTATCTGTTGAGAAAAAAATCTTATACTGTTGACAGAGATACTAAGACGGCATTCAAAAACTCATACATAGATCTATATAAACAACATGTCAGCAATATAAACTTCAAAACTTTCTAGTGGATCATTTAAACTAAAACATTTTTATCAATTTTATCTCATTTTGATACAATAGCTTATATATATTTTAAAATGTTATGGCCAGCTATTCCCATTTTCTTTTTAATCTTTAAGTAATATAATATTTGTAGTTAAGAGATTAAAATAGGATTCCTTTGTCTTTGGAGTCAGTTCAAACCATTTCTTACTTTGCAGAATCAGTCATTGTTGAATTATGTAAGGCACTTCCCCTTCTTGCCTTTCTTCTCTTTCTTCCACCCCCTCAGGGCAGAAAGTACTGGCTGCTGAGTTTCTGATACTGATTTCAGGACTTATTGGTCAAAACAAAATTTTTATTTTAATATGTGGCTTACTGTTTTTAACAATGATTTCCCCCTATTCTTATGTACCATGTCATAAATTGAGAAATAATTTAGACAATGTATGTAAAATACAATAGGATTTTTAAGTTATAACCTTAATAGTGCTATAAACTTGCAGTTATGCCAATTAGTGAAAGTCTCAAATACTAAATAATTACATTTGGGGATCATGTGTTTTCCACACTTCAAAAGAAGTTATTTCATTTGCTCTTTATTCTTTATCTAAGAGAAAGTAGTTCTGAAGTTTAATTCAGTATTTTTGAATATATATACCAAAGTAATGCAGTGGTTCCTTTTCCATTTCAGATAGATTAGTGATATTTCTGTTCACTCTTAGACATTTTTATATTGATGACCATAATCCTTTAACTTATTTTGAGCCACAGATTAAAATAACTTCTTAAGGTTATTTGAATAAATAAATGTTATTTATAATTTACATAAATTTTTATGTAAAGTATATAGCCACATGGGCAAAAAATGTACTTTCATATAAATCAATAAACTTCAGAAACATTGGCACATTTAATTAATAAAAATATTAAAATGGAATATAGAGCCCAAGAAACCTACTTAAGGAAATATTTTTCTTACTCTATATTCTCTTCCAAGACTCGAAGAAGAAATGGGATATTTTTCACTTCAAATGACAACTCAGAAGATTGATGGGAATATTTTAAGGTGTGAATGATCTTGGTTGCTTAAACAAAGAAAACGTTCAAGCAAAGTCCTAATTCTTTCTAACCACTCAGAAGTTTTGCCAAGTTTAAAGTATAGTACTACAACCTTCTCATCCTAAATTCTTTTAATAATTATATTCAATTATTATCAGTCTCATTTTGAAAATCCCTTTTAGCTGTCACATCTGACATATGTTTTAATGTAGTTACTTGGTATCCATTGTAGTAGAGGTTAATTAATATTCTATTTGAGCAATTATTGAAAGTAGTGATATAATTAAGAGTTATGGGTAGGTGAATGGGGAGATTTCGTTTGCCTTTGACTATAAGAAGAAGAAGATTATTACAACATTTATAAGGTTCATTACAAGTCCTAGAAAATTATAAAGTGAGAAGAATTCTTTGTGAGTAGCTCCCAATCTCTTCCCATCTGCCCAAGTAGTAGCATAATATGCACATAGAAGTACTACTTTTTAAACAAAATTATTCCGTCTCTTTCCATCTCCACCTTCAAAATTAAATTGTTAATTCCTGTCTTTGGAGAAAGAATCTGATAAATCAGTTTACACTAGAGGTTTTGATGACCAATTCTGATATACATATTATTCCTACCAGGCTTTATTTACATCATAAAAGTTTTTGTTCAGAGCTTAGGATACGTAAACATAAATTATGAAATTTTTATTTAAACATTCCAGGTAAAGAGTGTTTTTAGCAGAAAGAGCCTTCCCAACACCTGCCAAATTATGCCTATACCAAACCACAATTAATAATTTTCATTATAACTGGACAGAAATGTAGTGAGTGCTTACTCAGTGTCAGGCACTGTGCTAGCTGGGAAGGATATACAGATTTTTAACCATAGTTGGCATATTGTTTGTGCTTCCTGGATCCTGTCCTCAAATAGTTCAGACAAAAGAATGTAAACCCAGTTATAGAATGAGGTGAAAATTTAATCATCAACATATGTACAGGATTAAGAAGTACTATAGAGGTGATTTATTCTGTCAGGGTCAGCTTAACAAAGAAGTTGTCATCTGACTTGATGTATAAAAAATGGGTCATTTATTTATGCAGCCAAAAAACACACGAAAAAATGCTCATCATCACTGGCCATCAGAGAAATGCAAATCAAAACCACAGTGAGATACCATCTCACACCAGTTAGAATGGCCATCATTAAAAAGTCAGGAAACAACAGGTGCTGGAGAGGATGTGGAGAAATAGGAACACTTTTACACTGTTGGTGGGACTGTAAACTAGTTCAACCATTGTGGAAGTCAGTGTGGCGATTACTCAGGGATCTAGAACTAGAAATACCATTTGACCCAGCCATCCCATTACTGGATATACCCAAAGGACTATAAATCATGCTGCTATAAAGACACATGCACACGTATGTTTATCATGGCACTATTCACAATAGCAAAGACTTGGAACCAACCCAAATGTCCAACAACGCTAGAGACTGGATTAAGAAAATGTGGCACATATACACCATGGAATACTATGCAGCCATAAAAAATGATGAGTTCATGTCCTTTGTAGGGACATGGATGAAACTGGAAAACATCATTCTCAGTAAACTATTGCAAGGACAAAAAACCAAACACCGCATGTTCTCACTCATAGGTGGGAATTGAACAATGAGAACTCACGGACACAGGAAGGGGAACATCACACTCCGGGGACTGTTATGGGGTGAGGGGAGGGGGGAGGAACAGCATTAGGAGATACACCTAATGCTAAATGACGAGTTAATGGGTGCAGCAAAACAACATGGCACATGGATACATATGTAACAAACCTGCACATTGTGCACATGTACCCTAAAACCTAAAGTATAATAATAAAATAAAAAATAAAAAAAATAAAAAAATAAAAAATGGGTCATTGATTAGGGATAGAAAATGGGACGAGGAAGGGAAAATGGGGAGTGATTCCTCAATGGTTACAGAGTGTGGGTGATAAAAATGTTTTGGAAATAGATTGTAGTGCTGAGATACAGTGGCTTATGCCTGTAATCCCAGCACTTTGGAAGGTTGAGGCTGGAGGATTGCTTGAGCTCAGTAGTTCAAGACCAGCCTGCTGCAACATAGTGAGACCCTGTCTCTACCAAAAAAAGAAAAAAAATTAACAGGATGTGGTCTACAGGAACTACCATGGACCTAACATTAGCCCAATGACCTACTGATAGAATAGGCATCTGACAAGAGTAGGCTAACTATAAGCAGAGCTTAAAAGATAGTATGCCTCACCACTAGATTAGAGTGAGCCCAGAAACCTTAACTGCTGTACTTTTTTGATAAAAAGTGAGTAAAGTTTAAGGAACAGAAATTTACTTTGAAAAATGGTTAGCGAAACTACAAGAAACCTGCCGGTTTTTTGATTTGGGATTGATTTTGCAGTTATTGTTTCTTGCTAAAATTTGTGTGCCTCTTCATCTTTTCCCTTTTTTGTCTTTTCTGATCATCCTTATATAGGCTTTTATATAATGAAAATGTGTTTCATCTAAAATACCTACTTGATTAGAAGTTACACAGAGTATAACAAATATAGAATTTAAGATTTAAATGGTTTAGTAAAAAAGATAACTTTTCTGCCGAATTAGAAATTAAATGTTACCTCTATTGTGGGATAAATATCATTCTAATGATCTGTTAATTGAAAACAAAGGAAAAAGTTGAAAGGATTAAGTTAAAATTTGTACATGAGAAAGCCTTTAGGAAATAGCTTAATTATTACCACCTGCATTGAAGGAATCTGGATTTTTACAAAGTTCAGCAATAGAAATATAAGTACCTATCCAATTTATGACTTGCAACAAATGTATAAAGATAGCTAAATTTAAAAATAGTTCTTTTTAACTAGTGAATGGATAAACTGTGGTATATTCAAATGATGAAATATTACTCAGCAATAAAAAGGAATGAATTACTGACATTCACAGAGAACATAGATGAATCTCACAGGCATTCTTCTAAGTGAAAGAAACCAGACCCAAAAAAACTTATACTATATGATTACATTTATTTTGATAACAAAGTTCAATGTGTGACCTTGAAGAGTAGTTGGATGAATAGGTTTTTGAAGTAAATGTGGCAACAAACCACTCATGCTAAAATGGAGAATAGAGCAAGCAATAAAAAGACGTGGCAAACTGCTTTTCTGAATGTCAACACAGCCCTGTGCATCCCAGTTATCTCAAGGGTATCACAAAGCTACACATTGGTGATAAATGGTGATAAATGACATTTGCCATAATAAAGGTTCGTTAGACCTCAGACTGGCTATTCTATAACTAAAGAGCCAATTAACTTTCTCTGGGAAGTGTTGTTAGTATTTAGGAACATTTCTATATATTAATAGCTGCCTCCTAATGTGATCTTATTGATCCAACCAGAGTATTATTTGGAATACAAGTTTTTGAGAAAGTTGTTTTGCAATGCCAGAAATGAAGAGTTATCATAATCTATGGTTTGCAAAATACTACCACTCCCTCTAAAATAACTGAGCATAAATATATGAAAAGATGAGGAGTGTTCTTCACATTCCATGAGAAATTTTAGTAACAGTAGTATGCTTCATTAGTAGGGCAAATCCTACGTGATGTTTTTAATGGGACCTTCAAGCCAGAGCACTGATGGTGGGGTAGATGATTTTCCACAAAGAAAACTACTTGGGAGAATCAATTATATTCCTATATACAAGCAAAGAATAATTGGAAACCAAAATTGTAACAAAAGCAGTACAGTTTACAGTAGATCCAAAAAATTAAATACTTAGGTATAAATCTAACAAAACATAGAGAATCTGTATGTTGAAAACAGAAGATGAAAGAAATAAAAGAAGACCTAAAGAAATGGAAAGGCATACCATTATTGAAAGATGCTACATGGTAAAGATGTGAGTTATTCCTGAAGTGATCTATAAATATAATGCAATGCCAATCAAAACTCTAGTAGGACTTTCCAAAAATTATACAGTCAGATTCTAAAATTTATATGGAAGGGCAGAGGAATGAGAATAGTTTAAAACAATTTTATTATTTATTTATTTAGAGACAGAGTCTCGCTCTGGTGCCCAGGCTGGAGTGCAGTGGCACAATCTCAGCTCACTGCAACCTCTGCCTCCCAGGTTCAAGTGCTTCTCTTGCCTCAGCCTCCTGAGTAGCTGGGACTACAGGTGTGCGCCACCACCCCCAGCTAATTTTTTGTATTTTTAGTAGAGACGAGGTTTCACTATGTTGTCCAGGCTGGTCTTGAACTCCTGGGCTCAGGCAGTCTGCCTGCCTCAGCTCCCCAAAGTTTACTAGGATTACAGGCATAAGCCACTGCACCTGCCCTAAACAATTTTAAAAGAATAAAGTTTCAAGGAATCACACTACTCAATTTAAAAACTTACTCTAAAGGTACAGTAGTCATGGCTACTCTACCAGAGTGGTGTTTGCATAAAGATAGATATGTAGATAAATGGAATTAAATAGAGAGTTCAGAAATAGACTCATACATATATGGCCATTTGATCTTTGACAAAGTTACAAAAGCAATTCAATGGAGAAAGGATAGTCTTTTCAGCAAAAATTGTGTTGAAACAATTGGTCATCTTTCTGTCTCCCTCTCTTTTCCCCTAACCCCCCACCACACACACAAACACACCTCAGAAACTGTGACCTAAACCTCACACATTATACAAAGATAATTCATAATGGATCGTAGTTCTAAATGTAAAACAAAACTATGAAACTTTTAGAAGAAAAACTTGGTGACCTGGGTTAGGGGAAGACTTCTTACAATTATACTGAAATCATCATACATGAAATTTAAAAATTGATAAACTGGACTTCATCAAAATTAAAAATTTAGCTCTGCAAATATACTGCCAAGAAGATGAGACAAGTGACATACAGGAAGAAAATATTTGCAAATCCACATGTCCAACAAAGGAGTTATATCTAGAATATATAAGAAACCCTCAGAATTTAACAACGTGAGCCAAGGACTTGAACAGACACTTCAGCGGAGGATAAAGGGATGGCAAATGAGGGTATGAAAAGACATCCAGCATCATTAGGCATTGGAGAATCACAAATTAAAACAATGATGAAATGCCACCACATATCTGTTAAAGTGGTTAAAGTAATATGGACAGTACCAAGTATTACTGTAATAAGATGCAGAGCAACTGGAACTTTTAGACATTGATGGTGGGAACGCAAAATGGACAACCACTTTGAAAATGTTTTGGCAGTTTCTTATAAAGTTAAACGTATACTTACCATATGCTCCAACGATCGCACTTGTATTTACTCTAGAGAAATGAAAATTTATGTCCATGCAGAATCCTGTACTCACATGTTTATAGCGACTTCTTTATTCGTGACAGTCAAATGCTGGAAACAACCCAGAGGTCCTACAGTGGATGAATGGATGAACTGTGTGGTACATCCACACAATCAGCAGTAAAAAGGAGTAGACTATTGATACATGCAACTACTTGGATTAGTCTCAATGACATGCTCAGAAAGAGAAGGCAGTTTAAAGAAGTCCCATACTGTATTATTCCATTTCTATGACCTCCTTAGTGGCAGAAAACAGATCAGTGGTTGTCAAGG
This sequence comes from Symphalangus syndactylus, assembly GCF_028878055.3. NCBI lineage: Eukaryota > Metazoa > Chordata > Mammalia > Primates > Hylobatidae > Symphalangus > Symphalangus syndactylus. The sequence continues at coordinate 98,658,950 of NC_072428.2, read as the reverse complement.
GTTATGGGTGGGAGGAGGGATGCCTACAAAGACAGCATGAGAGAGTTTTTGGGGGTGATGGAACTATTCTGTATCTTGATTGTGGTAATATTTACACAAATCTATATGCATTAAAGTTCATAAAGCTGCATACCAAAAAAGTTAATTTTACTGTATAATCTGAAAAATGAAAATATTTTACAATGAAATGAGCTGCTTTACAAGGTTGTATGCGCCATATTACTGAAAATGTTTAAGAATTCTGTCAAAAACTGTTTAAGGCTATATGTGGGAGACTGAACTAGGGTAATTCCAAGGTCTGTTACAATTCTCAGCAGTGATAGTGCTGATTCCAAGGAGATGCCAAGCACCAGTGACATCAAAAATCATTCGAGTTTATTCAGGTTGTTTACCACTGAAGAAATGCCTTTCCCTGTACTCAGCAGACGGTTAACTGACATGGATGGGAGCTGAACAGGAGAAGGAGGCTGAGCAGTCACTTAAAACATTTTAAATCAGATATGTTTTTCTAGATTTTATCTGGTTTGTTTTGGTTTGGTTTTGAGACAAGGTCTTGCTCTGTCGCCCAGGCTAGAGTGCAATGGTGTGATCTCAGCTCACTGCAGCCTTGACCTCCCAGGCTCAAGCAATTCTCCCACCTCAGCCTCCTGAATAGCTGGGACTACAGGCATGTACACCATGACTGGCTAATTTTGTTTATTTTTTGTAGAGACCAAGTGTCCCTATGTTGCTCAGGCTGGTCTTGAACTCCTGGACTCAAGCGATTCTCCTGCCTCGGCCTCCCAAAGTGCTGAGATTACAGGCATGAGCCACCATGCTCAGCGTATTTTTCTAGATTTTAAATACAATATAATGTTTATGATGTAATATATTTTAATATGGTTCTACAATACATTTTATTATAGTTGGACCATAATTTTATCTACTTTTACTCTACTACATTTTTATAGTGCTGTATCAGCATATTTTATTAATACCTTTGTTTCCTTTTGAAGTCTTCAAAATAATATTGATTATTGATACATACTTAGAAATATAAAGTTTTATCTATGTTATTTACATTATATCTGCATTATAATGAATGTGATCCATTGAAATTGTATTGTTAATAGAATTTCAACTAACTTAGAATTATTTGGTTATATTTGACTTGTGAGAGAAGAACTAATTTTAATTGTTTGGTAGAACCACAGTTCTTTTCTGTTAGGCTTTAAGTAGAACCTGTATTAACCACTAAATAAGATAATGTGTCTTTGAAAAGTAATTCAGTTTATTTCAATATTTTTTAGCAAAATATGCAAAGCAATTTAAGAAGTTCAAAGAACTTTCATAATAGGAAAGGAAAACTTAATAAGTTTCTTTATGAGGCCAATGAGTCTTCACATGGATTTTTTTGCAGCTGTAGTCTATAAAAGAAATGCACTTTTAAGGAACCTCTTGGTTTTAAATAATTTATTTAGCTTATTACATAGTTCAACTTTCCCCGTGAATAAGTTTTAAGAGTTTCTTTTTTTAACTTATATTTTGCAGGATGGAGGTTTGCTTCTGAATAACCCTTCGGCATTAGCTATGCATGAGTGTAAATGTCTTTGGCCAGATGTGCCATTAGAGTGCATAGTATCCCTGGGCACTGGACGTTATGAGAGTGATGTGAGAAACACGGTAACATACACAAGCTTGAAAACCAAACTTTCTAATGTTATCAACAGTGCTACAGATACAGAAGGTTAGTCTTGTTTGCTGCTTTAAAATACTTCAACTCCTAGCATTGTAGCAGTTTTTTGGTGGCATATGTTGGTCCTAACTGCAAAGGCATATGATATGTCTGTATTGTGGGTTTAGGAAGTACATGGGAGGAAACATTTTGTTTTCCTTTCTCACTTGTTTCTTGTTAGGTGACTCTAGAACAGAGACTGTTTTCCATTTGAGAGCTAGTGCTACCTTTGCCCACTTACTGTTGGAGAAGTACCTAAAGCTGGATAGCACATTTTGTTGGAGACTCTGAAGCCAGTTAAGAAAGGGAAAAGCAACAAAAGGAGTCAGATTGGTTCAAACATATACATGATAGCAAAGATTTAGAGTAAAGGGCATTCAATTATTTAATACTGTCAAGGCAAACTGGAATGAGAATGTGTTCTTGCTTTTACTCTTGCTGCCCTTATAGTTTAGTCTTCATACAGAGACCAAAGTCATCCTTTTAAAATGCAAATTAGGCTGGGCACGATAGCTCACACCAGTAATCCCAGCACTTTGGGAGGCCGAGGCAGTTGGATCACTTGAGGTCAGGAGTTTGAGACCAGCCTGATCAGTGTGGTAAAACACTATCTCTACTAAAAATACAAAAAATTAGCCAGGCATGGTAGTGTGCACCTGTAATCCCAGCTCCTTGGAAGGCTGAGGCAGGAGAATCACTTGAGCCTTGGGGGCAGAGGTTGCAGTGAGCCAAGATTGCGCCACTATACTCTAGCCTGGGCTACAGAACAAGACTCCATCTCAAAAAAAAAACAAAAACAAATAATGTCTGTCTGCTTCTCAGAACCCTCTTTCAACTGTGTACCTTCTCTAAAGTGTGTCCAACCACCCGATAATTCTTGGTGGTCACCAAACTTGCTAAGAACTCTCCTGCCTCAGGGCCTCTGCAGTTGCTATATCCTCTCTCTATAAGGCTATTTCCCCAGATAGGCACTTGACCCTTATTTCATTCAGGTCTCTGTTGAAATGTCAGAGGGACCTCAGAGAAACCTTTCCTGACTGCTTTTCCATTTTCCTTATCATCTCACTCTAATTTCTTAGCCTGCTTCTTTTTCTCTTAGAGTTTATCTCATTGTAATTATATATTACATATTTGATTGTTTACTTACTATCCTTCTGTCCTACAAGAATGCAAGGCAAGAATTTATCCAGTTTACTTTGACTTACCCAGTTTGCTGTTGACTACGGTGCCTGGCATATAGTAGGCATTCAGTGAGCGTATGTTGAATTTCAGGTTTTGGCCTTGAAGTGTTTGTGTGTGTGTGTTTCTTAGAAACAGGATCTCACTTTGTTGCCCAGGCTGGAATGCAGTGACAGTGATAGCTCACTGCAGCCTCAAACTCCTGGCTCAACCAGTCCTCCCACCTCAGCCTCCTGAGCAGCTGGGACTACAGGTGCATACCATTGCACCCAGCTAATTTTTTAGACCTTTTTTTGTAGAGATGGGGTCTCCCTGTGTTGCCCAGGCTGGTCTCAAACTCCTGGCTTTAAGTGATCCTCCTGCCTTGGCCTCCCAAAGTGCTAGGATTACTAGCATGGGCCACCGGGCCTTGCCTTGAGGTTTAGATTTCCTCATTTTACTATTTTGTTTTTAGTTATTGGGTGAAACGTTTTATTAAATTAAAAAAAAATTATTACCACTTAACAGCTCCTTGTATTTGAATCTCATTCTTTTCATATCAGCATATTATTGGCCAAGTCATTAACGTAAGTGAGAATCTTAAACTCTCCACTGAGGACTTTTATTCATTGAATGAAAACCAAAAAAATCTCATATGCTAGATTTTTCACTGTCTGAAATTTTGTTGCCAGATCAGTAAAATACTATTTTTTTCTCAGCTTTATTGAGGTCAGACTGACATAAAAATTGTATATATTTAAGTTGTACAACACGTTGTTTTATTATAAGTATACCTTGTGTAATGATTCCCACAATCCAGCTAATAAGCATATCTGTCACCTGACATAGTTACTATTTTGTGTGTGCCTGGTAAGAACACTTAAGATTTACTCCCGTAGCAAATTTCAAGTAAACAATACTTAATACATTGTTACTAACTATAGTTACCGTGCTGTACATCAGATCTCTAGTAGGCAGTCATAACTGAAAATTTGTACCCTTTGACCAACATCTCCCCATTTCCCCCACTCCCCAGTGTCTGGAAACTACCAGTCTCCTCTTTTTTTTAGTTCAACTATTTTAGATTCCACATGTAAATGTTACCATGCACTACCCATTTTCCTGTGTCTGGCATAGTTCCCTTAGCAGAATATCTTCCAAGTTCATCCATGTTGTTGCAAGTGGCAGGATTTCCTTCTTTTTTACAGCAGAATAGGATTCTTGTGTGTGTGTAAATAATTTTATAGGTTTAATCTGTGGTGAATTGCTAAATGAATGGTAAATGATTGTAAGTGATTAAGACTATGAATTAAGAAGAGGAATGAGAAAACTTGATTGGTGTAGACAGCTTATAAGACATAAAGTAGACTTGATATGGGTCTTAAAGGATGTATAGGATTTGGACTTTTTTTTTGAGTCTTAATTTCAGAGTTTTATTGTATTGCACTAAAGGAACAGCAGGATGGTTATACAATTTTCTCTCATTCAGTTTTGAAAATCTGAAGTACCTGCAAATTCTTAAGAATACCTTTACCACCAGATTAGAACAGTAAGCATAATAACCAATTTCTTAATAAGTAATGTCTTACAAATAAAAACACATTTAAAATAGCTTTAAATGCATTCTTCACAAGCAATTCAGCATATATTTTTATATCATGTTTACTTATGCTTAAGAATTAAAGCAAGTATATTTATTACTCTGATGGAAATATGGGAAATCTCTCATTCATGCAATATACAGGGATAATATTCAAGCGAAGGGAAAATTCCCACTTTTTATTTTTGCAAATGTATCCATATATAATCATCTACATGACAGATGAGGAAACCTATGAAGTTTCCCACTAGTCAGATATACATTTTCAGTTCATCAGAAGCACCTGATAATCTACAGCTAATTTATAATTAGATACTGTTTCAATGAAACCAAAATGAGCCCTACAAGTTCCTATAACCAAAAGCTTCCAATGTACTAGGACAGTCAGTAATTAATGCATCATTCAGAGGATTATGGCTGTTCCTTAAGAAGTGCAAGTTCAAACCTGTCAACACCAGAGGTAATCATTTTATATTAATTTATACGTAATACCATTTAAAATCTTTATCCGAGTATAACATATGAAAACAGTCTTTCCACAACCAAAAAATGTGGAAACATTTAAAAAATAAGGAGTCATTTTTTAAAGTAACTGATCCGATTCCACAGGCTACTCTTGGACAGGATCTTGCTGGATAGAATCCCTTCATTTGGTGGCTTTTTGCATGCACTTAACTGGACCAGTTATTCTGTGTGTTGTTCTAAGAGCTCACCAAAACATAGATCATGCCGTATAGGTAGTAAAAAAATGCTAGAAGATAAAAAGCTAATTCGCACCATCCTTCCTTCTGACAATATGCTAGAATATCTGCATTCATGATGGTTGTAGGGTCATAGAGTCCTGGGCCACTCATCACTGGTCTACTCATATACCTCCAAATATGATATGCCAAGAGGGGCATATTGAGACCCATTGTAAGCCACTCTGCTGCACAAAGAAACATGACACAGAAGAAAGCGTGGATGAGGTACTCTGGGAGTACAAGGGGATTCAGGGTATTGCACTGGTCTGTAGGATTCTTGTAATCAGTCTTCAGCTCATCAAATGCAATAATGTGCCAAATAGCGAAGAAGATGAGTGCGGCAGTGAGCAGCAACGAGAGCATGTAGCAGAAGGCCATGAATGTGAATGCCATGGCTGGGGAGGGGCGGGGAGAGGCGCCGGTGCCAGCGGAGAAAAAGCGATTTGGACATTTTAAAAGAGAGTTAAGACTTCCTCTTCTGGACATCATAAAATATTAGGGACCAGATATTTCCTCTTACCTTAAACAACTAGAAAAGTAGACAAAACAATGGTTTTCAGACATTAGATAACAGGTAACATAGGACAGTGATCTCTGAAAGGAGAATGAATGAGGTCATCACTATTATTGTCCAGCTTGCTGCCTGAAAAGAGTTTCTATACTATAGCATAGTTTCTATTCTATAGCACCAGAAAAGTGGGGTAGTCTCTTGGAGTTGGGGAAACAAAGTTTGCAGTTCAAGGAGGCCAATGAAACTAAAATTTGTGGGCTACGTGCAAGATCTGAACAGTGAAAACAACAAAACATTACTGAGAGAAATTAAAGACCTAAATAAATCAGTACATATACTGTGTTCATGAATTGGAAATCTCAATATTGTTAAGGTATCACATCACGAATTGATACATAGATTCAATACAATTCCTCTCAAAATCCAAGCAGGCTTTTGAGGAATAGAGATTAACAAGCTGACCGTAAAATATATATGGATATGCAAAGGACCCAGAATAGTGGTCTCCAACCTCTTTGGTCCCAAGGACTGGTTTCATGGAAGATAGTTTTTCCACACATGGGGGCGGGGAGGGGAGGGATGGTTTTGGGATAATTCAAGCACATTACATTTATTGTGTACTTTATTTCTAGTATTATTGCATTGTAATATATAATGAAATAAGTATACAGCTCACCGTAATATAGAATTGGGAGCTCTGAGCTTGTTTTCCTCCAACTAGATGGTCTCATCTAGGGGTAATGGGAGACAGTGACAGATCATTAGGCATTAGATTCACCTAAGGAGCACGCAACCTAGATCCCTTGCATGCTCAGTTCACAATAGGGTTTGCACTCTTATGAGAATCTCATGCCACCACTAATCTGACAGGAGGTGGAGCTAAGGCAGTAATGCAAGCGATGGAGAGTAGCTGCATATGCAGATGAAGCTTTGCTTACTGGCCCTGCCACTCACCCCCTGCTGTGCAGCCCAGGAGTTGGGGACCCCTGACCTAGAATATCTGACACAATTTTGAAAAAGAAAAAAAAGTTGGAGGACTTAATCTGCTGATTTAAAGACTATACAACTACATTAAGCAAGGAACTGTGATGTTTGAATAAAGATAGATATATAAATCAATGGTATGTAATAGAGAGTCCAGAAATTGATTTATACATGTGAACTCAAAAGACTTTTTACAAAGGTGCTAAGGTAACTCAGTGGGAAAGGACAGTCTTTTCAACAAATGGTGCAGGACTATTAGATACCTATATCCACAGCGTTGACCTTGACCCTTTGCACCATACACAAAAGTAACTTGGAATGCATCACAGTTGCTCATGGCTAATATGCAGAAATACAACTGATTTTTGTTATTGACCTTATGTAACTTCAAACTTGCTAAACTCACTTATTCTAGTAGCTTTTTATAGCTTTCTCAAAATTGTCAACATAGGCAACCAGGTTGTCTATAGAGTTTTACTTCTTTTTAATCTACATGCACTCATTTCCTTTTAATGCCTTACGGCACTGAAAAGGACCCTCCAGTACAATGCTTACTGGAAGGTGTGAGAGTAGACATCTTACTCTGTTCCTGATCTTAGATGGAAACCTGAATCTAAGAGCTGAAACTATTAAACATATAGAAGAGTATGCTGGAGAAAATCTTAATGACCTTGGGTAGGTAAAGATTTTTTTAGATAGGACATAGAAAATATGAATCAGAAAGGAAAGAAAGAGATAAATTAGACTTTGAATTATAAATTCTGCTTTTTAAAAGATACTTTTTATAAAATGAAAAGGCAAGTCATACACTAAAATAGTGATAAAACGTGTATCTGACCCATCATGAGGTATAATATATAATCAAGTTCAAAATATATAGAGAATTCTCATATAACATATGTATGTGTATATGTATGTATACGTGTGTATATATAAAAAATATAGGCCAGGTATGGTGGTTCACACCTGTAATCCCAGCACTTTGGGTGGATCAGTTGAGCCCAGAAGTTTCAGACTGGTCAATATAGTGAGATCCCATCTCTACAGAAAAATAAAAAACTATCTGGGCATGGTGGCACACACCTGTAGTCCCAGCTACTTGGGAGGCTGAGGCAGGAGGATCACTTGAGCCCAGGAGTTCGAGATTGTGGTGAGCCATGATTGCACCACTGTCATATATATAGGACACAGCAATTCAGTGAAAAAACTGGGCAAAAGATTTGAACAGACACTTCATTGAAGAAGATATACAAATGACTAATAAGTACATGAAAACCTTCTCAACATAATTAGTCATTAGGGAAATGAAAAACCGCAAGATACCAATACCTCTATAATGCAAAACTTAAGACTTGACATACTAACTTTGGGCAAAGATGTAGAGCAGTGAGAACTCTAATGTATTAGTGGTTGGAATACAAAAATGGAAGACAGTGTGGCAGGTTTTTTTTAAAATAAGCATACCCTTTACCATATGAACCAGCAATTTTATTCCTAGGTTTTTGCCCAAGGGAAATGCAATCATATGCACATGAAGACTTATGTGTAAATGTTCATAATAGGGTTATTTCTAGTAGCTAAAAACTGAAGAGAGCCAGACCAGAACTGCAGAGAACAAATTGTGTTGTATCTATACAATGGAACACCATTTTGCAGTGAAAAGAAAGGAACTATTGATATATGCTACAACATGGATGAATCTCAAAAGTATTTTGCCCATAAAAGAAGGTAGATACTTTTGATTCTGTTTGTATGAAATTCTAGGAAAGCGAAGGCAGGCACCAACTATAAAGAGGCTTAAAGGAACTTTTTACAGTGATGGAAATGGCTATGTCATGATTATTGTTGTGCTTACACAAATGTATACATTTGTCAAAACTTGTCAAACTATACAGTTAAAATTGGTGAATTGCACTGGATGTAAATGATATGTCAATGAAGATGATCCCAAAAAATTAAAAACAACAAAAAAAGGAAAGTTGGAAAGGGCATTTCAGCAGTGGTGAACAGTATGACCAAAAGCACAGAGAGAATAGAACAAGTATACTAATTTCACAGAATAATGTATCTTGGAAGATGAATTTTATCTTGTAGTTTTACCCATTATTATGGATTACTTCTACTGTTAGTTTGAATAATGAAATTAGTGAATCTTTGTAATGTGCCTAAAAAGAAGTTAATTTCAAATAAAGATAAATTAACAATTCATTGCTCACTTTATCCCCTCTTTTCTTATCCCCCTATCCTTTTCTTTTTTGCTTTAACAGAAGTCCATATAATGCTTGATGGCCTGTTACCTCCTGACACCTATTTTAGATTCAATCCTGTAATGTGTGAAAACATACCTCTAGATGAAAGTCGAAATGAAAAGCTGGATCAGCTGCAGTTGGAAGGGTTGAAATACATAGAAAGAAATGAACAAAAAATGAAAAAAGTTGCAAAAATATTAAGTCAAGAAAAAACAACTCTGCAGAAAATTAATGATTGGATAAAATTAAAAACTGATATGTATGAAGGACTCCCATTCTTTTCAAAATTGTGATGAGTATATGCTGATGTTCTCATAAATGAAGGCCTGTTCAGAAGATCAACCACATTCAATAAGGAATTGTGGGGTTTGACATGAGTTGACTTTGAAATACTTATGAATTCTGGAGAATCCTGAAAAAGACGGTACTTCGACCAGCTTGCACAGCACAGAGAATATTCTTGGTTACAGAATTCATATGGGAACCAGGCTTTTAAGATGTTAATAATTAACTAAGCTTTAGTAACCTTACTGTGCTAGTTGATTTTAGTAGATATTGGTGTTATATTGTTTGATGTTTGAAAATGTATTAATATATGTGCCAAACAAGAAACTGAAAGCTATATTGTACTGTATATTTTTACTTTAGTCCTCATAATCATGTTGAATTTATGTGATCATTGATTTTATTTCAAATGGAAAAGCTAATTTCTTCCTAAATTTACATTACCTAATATTCTCACTAGCTACATTCTCCAATCCACACTGCCTTTTATTGTAATATCGTCTAAATAGATGCAGAAAAATGGAATTTTCTCTATTAAAGTATTTTACATTTGACATGAAAAAGAACCAGATAAAGTTTTCTATTCAAATATGTTTATTTTAACATTGTTTGGTTAAAAAAGGTGAAGTTCCAGTCAACCACTTTCTACCCCTGAAGTTTCAAGATAATGCTGTATTAATTTTTCCAGATCTAACACTAGCTTATTCTTCCCTGTTATAAAATGGTTTGAACTTACTGAGGAGATATTCCTATCATTAACAAAAATAAACTAATCTGTTCTTAAAAGGCTAATGTCATTTTAAAATTAATTTTTGTTCATAATGTAGCTCCCCTTTAGCCTTTGAATACACCTGGCAGCAGTATGCTTAAAAATAAGAAGTTAGGGCCTGGCACGGTAGCTCACACCTGTAATCCCAGCACTTTGGGAGGCTGAGGCAGGCAGATCACCTGACGTCAGGAGTCCAAGAACAGCCTGGCCAACACGGTGAAACCCCGTCTCTAATAAAAATACAAACATTAGCCAGGCATGGTGGCGCACACCTATAGTCCCAGCTACTTGGGAGGCTAAGGCAGGAGAATGGCTTGAACCTGAGAGACGGAGGTTGCAGTGAGCCAAATAGCGCCAGTGGACTCCAGCCTGGGCGACAGAGCAAGACTCCATCTTCAAAAAAAAAAAAAAAGTTAGGCTTGTTTTACCTTATTAACTCCTTTGAACTGTCTGGATTTCACAGAAGTTGGTAAGATGCACTTACATGGAACATTGTTTATGCCAAACAAATTCATCTTTGTTGCATCTATTTGTCACATAAATCCTTACATGGAATGTTTAGATTTCTCAAGAAAAATGAAACAAAGGTTAGTGCCCCTTGTTTTAGACATATAAACTAAAGCTAGACCCTGTTGCCCAGATAGTCATAGTGCTTCTTTGCAATGTCAATTCACAGAGGCTGTGAGATGTGGTTCAAAGAGTGGAGTTGAGAGTCTGGATGCGAATCCTGCCTTTGCTGCAAGAACCCTTCTGTTTGTGACCTTGAGGAAGGCAAATGTCTGTAGGCTTTGCATATCTCATTTGTAAAATGAGGAAAGCTAGCTGTAAAATTTTCTAACATCCGAGTTATATAAACTTTAGACATAGTATATAATAGGAAACTACCAATTTCTAAAGATAATATAAAATAGTCCTTTCAGACCACAAATATTACATGCAACTAAGAACAACTCGTAAATGCAAGAAAAAAACAAATAATTGGAAATCAGAATATTCTTGGGAATTCTTCATAATAAAGCAAATTTCAAGCACAATAAAGTAATATTTATGCATATTTACATATTTGCACCTCATCATAAGGTCACTCTAGTCCTAAACTGATGTAGTTCATCTGTTTCACAGCTGAAGTTAAGTATGTCCCTCATTTGTGCTTGGCTTATTTCTTTCTTAAATAATACATTACACAAGTGAACTCTGGCCATGGCTTCTTTCTTTCTTTCTTTTTCTTTCTTTTTCTTTTTTTTCTTTCTTTCTTTCTTTTTTAAAGTTTCCCATATATACAACTCAGTCCTTTTTTTACTGACACCTAATATAAGCCACGTAGCATGGCACCTACCATCCCTATTTCTTTAGCTCTTTTCACTCTCCAACAAAAGGCAAACCCAGTTGTGTGGTGCATCAGTTTTTAGCCGTTCTTGTTCTCATTTGTACTTGAAACTGGTTATCTGAAGAACGGTAATTCACCTGAGATAACCCTCATTTTATAACAAGGCCAGCGCTTGCTTTATCCAAAGGAACCCAAAAAGTAAATTCTGCAAATAATACAAGACGGCAATGGAAAGAGATGTGAAAATGAATTTTCAGTCTTATACAGGTAAAATATCTGCCCTTTTCAAAAAGGCAAAGAGGAAAAATGGTCTATTTTATAAATGTAATAAATTCCTCAACTCTTATTTTTAAAATATAGAATAAAAATTGTTTTAATGCTCAGGTTTTCGTGAGTGTCTCAGAAGTCTTATTTCTATAGTAAATGGTGTACTGGTAATATTTCAGTTCCATTCTTGTTGCAGATACTATTCTCTATTAAAATAGTGCTTCACGCCCAGGGACAGTGGCTTACACCTGTAATCCCAGCACTTTTGGAGGCCCAGGCAGGCGGATCACTTGAGGTCAGGAGTTTGAGACCAGCCTGACCAACATGGTGAAACCTCATCTCTACTAAAAATACAAAAATTAGGCCGGGCACGGTGGCTCACGCCTGTAATCCCAGCACTTTGGGAGGCCGAGGCGGGTGGATCACCTGAGGACAGGAGTTTGAGACGAGCCTGACCAACATGGTGAAACTCCATCTCTACTAAAAATACAAAAAAATTAGCTGGATATGGTGGTGGGTGCCTATAATCCCAGCTACTCAGGATGCTGAGGCAGGAGAATCGCTTGGAACCTGGGAGGCAGAGATTGCAGTGAGCTGAGATCACGCTATTGCACTGCAGCCTGGGCAAAAAGAGCAAAACTCCGTCTCAAAAAAAAAAAAAAAAAAAAAATTAGTCGGGCACGCTCCTGTAATCCCAGCTACTCGGGAGGCTGAGGCAGGAGAATTGCTTGAACCAGAGAGGTGGATCTAGTTTAAACTAAATCTAGTTTACTAAACTGAATCTGTGAAATTTGGGGTTTAATCAGTGGAGAAATGTACTTGTCTAAGTAAATGTCCTCTCAGTCTTCATAACTTTAGAGGGTGTTTTTTTTTTTGAAAAAAAATTATTTCAACATCAAATTATGTGAATACTCCTCTTTATCTCTTCATTTAACACAGTGGTCTTACCCATATCCTGGAAGGTTTGCAAATCTGGGAGTGGGGAGAAGCGAGATTGTCTGGGGGAATCACCAGCATTTAGTACTCCAGGAGACAGATACTAAATGTTATGGGATGCAAAGGGCATTGGACAGCCCCTCATGAATAATTCTTCCACCCAAAATACCAACATTTCTCCCTTTTAGAAACTCTGAGCTACTCATCCACAAAATACAAGTAATGAATTTCTTCCACAAGAAATTAAAGGTATACTTTGCCCAGTTAGGGTGCATAAGCCATTTGTAAAATTCCATTCCAGTTCAATCCCAACTAGAATTATTTCTGCATTCATTGCTCCTCCTTCTCCTTTTTTTTTTTTTTTTTGCCAAGTTTAAATACAATCAAACTGTTCACTTAATCTCAATTTTTGGAGCAAATCTATGGCAATTACTCTTCCATGACTAGGAAATAGGAAGGAGGGGATCACATTAAAAAAACAGTTTGTTCTGTTCCTGGCAGGAGCTATGTACCATCCAAAAAAGATTCATAGAGTACAGATGTCCCTAGGCTAAACCGTTGGCTGTGTTGGTCCAAGGGTTTGATAAATGTCTCTCTCAGAAGTCACACTGATTGCTTTGTTTATTATAACCTTTATTCAGCTTGATGCGAGTGGATTGAAATTCATTACACTTCACAGATATGCATTATTAGCTTGGATAATTAATTATTTTGATAAAAATAAGGTATTGACTGTAACGTTGACTTAGCTTCATGATAAAAATCTTTAACATTCTTATAGATTTACTGCTTGCCCCTGAACAATATAAATTTTGAGATGGTATTTTAAGGACTTCAGTCTGATTGAATAGGAACAGGTTATATGGTCCAAAATGGTTGAATGTTCCAGTAATAGTTGTAGCTAACATTTATTGCCATTTAATCTTCACAACAACCTTATGGGGCAGGTATCATCATTATTCCTATTTTATATACTAGCACTGAGATGATAGCGAGAAAAGTCGTATTTCTTGACTGCTTTCTCAATATCAGTGAGAAATTATAAACCACATCATTAACATATCTATATAGCAATCTTTACAAAATTATCTAGAATTACAAACACTTTAATATCCTTTCAGATACTGTCATCCAATCTACATCACATTTAAATAATTGATGTGTACTACTTAGGCAATTTTCAAAGATCAAACCAAGATAAATGTACCCATCTAATAGGATATAAAATAGTTAACAAGTGTTACTTGGTAGTGCTCTTTTTTTTTTAACTTTTAGGTGTGGGAGTACATTTGAAGGTTTTGTTACATAGCTAACTCGTGTCACATGGTTTTCTTGTACAGATTATTTCATCCCCCAGGTATTAAGGCCAGTACCCAATAATTTATCTTTTCTCTTCCTCTCCCTCCTCCCACCCTTCCCCATCAGGTAAACTCTAAGTGTCTGTTGTTTCCTTCTTTGTGTCCATAAGTTCTCATCATTTAGCTCCCACTTAGAAGTGATAGTGTGGTATTTGGTTTTCTGTTCCTGCATTAGTTTGCTAAGGATAATAGCCTCCAGCTCCATCCATGTTCCTGCAAAAGACATGATCTCGTTCTTTTTTAGACTGCATAGTATTCCATAGTGTATATGTACCACATTTTTCTTTATCCAATCTGTCATTGGTGGGCATTTAAGTTGATTCCATGTCTTTGCTGCTGTGAATAGGGTAGCATTCTTTCTTATGGCATACACTACCACTGACTATGTTTGTAAAAGATAAAGTGATTAACAGCAATCCAAAATTCTGTCCAATTATCTGAGAAGAAAAGAAGGTTATATCATCTTATATTGCATATTATGCCCAACATACCTTGGTCTAGAAAAGTATTTAATGTAGTATTTTAATTAAATTGGCCATCAAAGTAATTTTAAAAGAAAGTGAATGCAATTAAAAATAGCCCATACCTTGACCAAACGACATAATGCTAAAAAGGAAAAAAAGAAGCCACTAAACGTTTTGTGGCAAGATATGTGTCATCTATATGAATACACATTCACCTGTAGTAATCCTGAAAAAGCAAGTGTCTTTCATTCTGTTTTGTACATTTGGACCACATTTTTGAAAGTGTACTAGGAGAACAGTCATTGTGCTTTTGTATTTATGGTAACATATGAACACTCTAGGGAATTCTTAATCAAAAGTTTTTCAAATTGAAAAAGGTAAACAAAGCCAGTGTAATTTCTACCGCATTCTGTCTTTCAGATTTGGTCTTAAGAACACAAATTTTTGAAAATAATGCCAGCAGAATTAAGAGTTATTTAAAACTACAATTTTTTTTCTATTTTTTAATCATTGAAACAACAGTCTTGTAAATCACAGGTTCTGTTATTTTGCTAGTTTTGAATGAACACGTTTGGTATCAGGATGCAATTAATCCATACACATCTAAACATGCCCTTATACTTCCATTTCCAGTGTTGAATTATGTGAAAAAAAAAATGCCCAAAGCTGACACTCAAAAACGTTAGAAGTGGTGGAACTTTAGACTATGTTAGTATATAAGGCAAATATCTCGTTTTTGTATGCATATGGAGTATTACAAGAATATACATACTTCAAAGGTTTTGATGAAGTTTAGATAGTATAGAATTTTGTAATATAGGTTTTTACCATTCTCATTTTTTGAGCATGGGAAACTAGCTGTGTCCTAATCTGGTGTGTGTCTGCAATAGTGTCCAGGAAAGAACTGCTACATCTGGTTGGTTCATCACAAGCATAATCAAGCTCAAGTGAGAATAAGAGCTCAACTCCAACCCTCTTTTGAGTAATTTTCACAACCAAAGAGTTACTTAAAAAAAAAAAAGTATCTTGTATGCACCAGAATGTTAAGCCTTGCAATCATTTGAAAACACCTGCAAAAGTCACAATTTCAATACTAAAACATGTACCTGAAACTATTGTATTTGCTTTTTTCTGAAGTTTGAGAGCAAAAGGAGGAAAAGTCCTCACTGGGCAGTAAATAATTGAAATTGCATAGTTTTCTTTGTTTTTATCTAATTATATTATGCATTCCCAACTCAACTTGCCATATGCTGCTTAGAAATACCTCACAGCTTGTAGCGTGCTGCTATTATAGACACATTATAAGTCCTTAATATTTTTCTTAAGTTAGGCTTAACTGAATCATCTGCCTTACACAATTATAGGGAGATAGGAGAAATGAAAATGCTTTAAAATGCACTTTTTGAAAGAATTTCTTTTTAAGATATGAAATGGGGCTTCTCCCTTGTGCTGGTAAGTAGAATCACAACTGGGACCATTTTCCTCAGTGTGAGTCGGGAGACTTTCTAAACAATAGAAATTGCACATTTCCTTTCACCTAATGCCTAAGGTAAACTTCGTTCATACCGTTTTCGTGTCTTGTATCTTGACAGGGACTCAGTATGGGCCTTCTGGGCACAGAATAAAAGGTTTCTTTTGTCTGAAAGTGAGCTTTTTAAAATCCTTTTGACCAATATCTGCTAATTCTATAGCAGATGGGTTTGTTGTACAGATTACTTCATCACCCAGGTTATTAAGCCCAGTACCCAATAACTATCTTTTCTGCTCCTCTCCCTCCTCCCACCCTCCCCCATCAAGTAGACCCCAGTGTCTGTTGTTTCCTTCTTTGTGTTCATAAGTTCTCATGATTTAGCTCCCACTTATAAGTGAGAACATGTGGTATTTGGTTTTCTGTTCCTGCATTAGTTTGCTAAGGATAATAGCCTCCAGCTCCATCCATGTTCCCACAAAAGACATGATCTCATTCTTTTTTATGGCTGCATAGGATTCCTTCTAATTTGGAATCTTCATTTTGTCACATTGAATCTTTTTATTGGGCTGTAACAAACTTACTCTCACAACTACACTCACTTATGAGGGCAGAGCCCTCATGACCTAGATACCCCTTATTAGCACCCCTCTCCCATTGCATTGGGGATTATTTCTAATACCTGAAGTTTGGAGGACCATTCAAACCATGACACAAATGGAACAAAATTGGTTTCATTGTTGTCCAGTTTTGTATTTAGTTTCTCTAAAGTCCCTCATCAGAGCCCATGGGAGGTAACAAGTTTTGAGTTAAATATTTAAAAGGTATATTTTCTGTCTTACCTTGACAAACATATAATCATAAACACCTGGAAGTCCAGGTTTGAATTTAGAATTCTTAGACTCTTTAGAATTCTGTGGTAGAATGTGGTGACATGGAAACAGCCAGTCCATGGCCCACCCAACTTAGTCCTGAGCCTTCAAAGGCTTCAAGCAAACTTGGGTGAACTTTCCAACCCACAAGCAAGTTATATCAACATCCTGCAAACCACCCCCACACCCTTGCATCAGCTGTCTATGAGGCTTTCTGTTGTGTATACCAACAGAGCAGCCCACTGTCTGTTATGTGGGGAAGGGGCTTTTGCAAGTCCCAACAGAATTCTTGGATCCTAGGCACCCAGATATGTTCTAGAAGGAGGAGATGGTAGCATAACCTCTAGGAGGGTCAGAACAGGGCTTTCTTAAAGCACAGGGTCCAGGGTAGAGCAGGGCTTTCTGAAATACTGAATTTGCTTGTCTCTTGTGAATTTTTGACATTTTAAAATATTTTAATACCTTGCATCTATTAGGATGGCTACTCTGCAAAAACAAAACAAAATATTAAGTATTGGCGAGGATGTGGAGAATTTGGAACCCTTGTGCAGAGTCGGTGTGCAATGTAAAATGGTGCAGACACTATGAAAAACAATATGGTGGTTCCTAAAAAAAATTAGAATAACCATATGATCTAGCAATCTCACCTTGAGTATATATCCCCAAAAATTGAAAGCAGGATCTCAGAAAGATATTCATAACCCCATGTTCATAGCAGCATTATTCATGAGAGCCAAAAGGTGAAAGCAATTAAGTGTCCATCAACAGATGAATGGATAAAGTGTGATAGATATGTACAATATTATTATTAATATGTAAATATTATTAAATAGAAAGGAAATTCTGACACATGCTACAACATGGATGAATCTTGAGGACATCATGCTAAGTGAAATAAACTAGTCGCAAAAAGACAAACACGGTATGATTCCACTTATATGAGGGACTTACAGTAGTCAAATCCATAGAGAAAGAAAGTAGATTGGTAGTTACTAGAGCCTGAAGGAAAAGGGGAATGCGGAGTTTGTTGTTTAGTGGGTATAGAGTTTCAATTTCACAAGATAAAAAGAATCCTAGAGATAAAAGGTAGGGATGGTTGCCTAACAATGTGAATATACTCAACACTACTAAACTGTACATTTACAAATGGTTAAGATGGAAGTTTTTTTTTTTTTTTTGAGAC
Organism: Symphalangus syndactylus; assembly: GCF_028878055.3. Lineage (NCBI taxonomy): Eukaryota > Metazoa > Chordata > Mammalia > Primates > Hylobatidae > Symphalangus > Symphalangus syndactylus. Next base: position 98,641,062 of record NC_072428.2, on the reverse strand, counting down.
AGAGTCACGTTCTGTCGCCCAAGCTGGAGTGCAGTGGCGCGATCTCGGCTCACTGCAACCTCCGCCTCCCGGGTTCAAGCGATTCTCCTGCCTCAGCCTCCTGAGTAGCTGGGACTACAGGCACCCACCACCATGCCTGGCTAATTTTTGTATTTTTAGTAGAGATGGGGTTTCACCATGTTGGTCAGGCTGGTTTCAAACACCTGACGTCTTGATCCACCTGCCTCAGCCTCCCAAAGTGCTGGTATTACAGGCGTGAGCCACTGGGCCCGGCCAAGATGGAAGATTTTTTGTTATGTGTATTTTAACACAATTTCAAAAATATATTGAAAAACTTAAAGTAAAATTTAAATTGATGCTTAAAATAAAACATAAACAGTACAATGTCAGTGTTCACTAATCTAAGATCGCTTTTCTGTTTTAAAATACAACAAAACAGCCAAATAAGAAAGCTTTTGAGTAAACCATTCATTTATACTCAAGAGTATTATTTCTGAAGCCGCTTCCTTTCTTCCCTCCACAGTGCATTCGTCTTCACTGTACCTGTTGTCTGTTTCCCCCTTAAGCCAGAAATGAAGGGCACATATCAGAGTGTTTCTCAGCATCTGTTTTCCAGAGCTGCAATTCCCTGTCCTTGATGACCTCATCTGCAATGGCTGATTGCACACTGACCTTGGCTAGTCTTAAATCCATGCAGCAGAACCTTTGTACATTCTCGTAGACAGAAACTGTAGGAACAGATGGAGAAGTTGGCCACAGGAACATGGTTATTATCGCTGAAAATGTTCCTCCTCTTTCCAACTTGGTTCCCCAAGCATGGGGGTGGATTGAGCCAAGCAGAAGGTCTTAGTGACTCATAAGCTCCCAGAGAAGAAATCCACATATAGCAGCCACTAAGGTCACATTTTCCTCCAATTGCTTGAGCATTACATATTTTCAATAGGTGTAGGGATGCTGTGTTGCTAAGCATCAGGCAAGGAATGGGTTTAAAATTTCTGGGTTCTGACACGTGCCCAAATGGCACCAGAGTGGCAAATAGAATTCTGCGGCGGTGTGGCAGATGGTGAGGAGAAGCATGGGAGAGCAATTGGTGTTTCGCATCTGTGGAAACTTTTCATTGCTTACTGATCAGGTGACATATGAAACTGCACATCCTATTATTCATATATTACAAATACATAGGCACATATCCTAATCATAGTGAGTAATAAATCACCCACTGTGAGTCTGCAAGAGGTATGGGCCAGCGAGACCTTTTCCAAGAGGAAAAAGGACCAGCTCTTGGTAGAGTACAGTGAATGGTGAACCCAGGCCTGGCTCTGGAGCTCAGTGTGACCCTGGGGTATGGAGCTAAGAGCTGCTGAGGTTAACTTTGGTCAAGTCATACCGATGTCTCGTCTGTCCTACAATTGCTTCTTTATCCAGCACCATATCTGCTTTCGAGTTCATTCATATAGCTGTGGCAAGATTCAGATGCTTTTGGGCTGATGGACTGAGAACCTCAGTTCCTCATGGGCTGTTGGCCACAGGATCTCCTCAGCTCCTTGCCATGAGAACCTCTCCTCTCCATATGGCAGCTTACAACATGGCAGCAGGCAAGCAAGCAAAAGAGCAAGACAGCAAGACAGAAAAAAAGCAAAAGAGCAAGCAAGCAAAAGAGCAAGACAGCAAGACAGAAACCAGAGTGATTTGTAATCCAATAGAAGAAGTGACATCCCACTACATTTGCCATATTCTGATAGACTGGAGTCAGTAGGTCTAGTTTCAAGGGGAGGAGATTTCACATAAGGAAGAATACCAGGAGGACAATGTCACTGGGAACCAGTTTAGAAAGCCTCCCATTGTAACAACTATGCTTTTGGACAATATTGGGTTATAATACCCTTTCAAATAGAAGGGCTTTAAAAATTACTACATTTGCAGCTACTCGGGAAGCTGAGACAGGAGGATCACTTAAACCCAGGAGGCGGAGGTTGCAGTGAGCTGAGATCACGCCACTGCACTTCAGCCTGGGGGACAGAGTGGGACGCTGTCTCAAAAAACAAACAAACAAACAAAAATACCTACATTTCTCACATACCTGTCAGAAATCTAATGCATGTTGCCCAGCCTAACCTATTGTATTAAGATAATGATGACACTGGTATAAGCCATTCTTCTAGCAAAAAACCTGTTATACCATGAAAGGAACTTTTTTTTTTTTTTTTTTTTTTAGTGCTTCGGTCATTCTTGCTAGAATTCAGCCAGGTTTTATCTGAGTTTTACTAGAAGAGCCAAAAAAAAAATGCTCTTGGTTACCACCAGAATCAAAAAATGACACAGCTGAAAAAGAATTTCTGTGCTCACTTAGTCCAATTCTTTCATTTTATAGCAAGGCAACAGGCTCATTACTAGCATTGCTGGGTCCATGTTAGGTTTTGCTGAATTTAACATTAGGTTTTAGGACAGGACTAATGGTACTGCCTCCCCTGGGAGGCCTGCAGCATAATGTGGATGAAGAAAATTGAGATGGAAAATAAGGCAAGTCGTTAAAAAAAAAAAAAAAAGTGGAACAGGAAAAGAAGGGAGGGAGAACTCTGAGAAAAACAGACAGGACTGCAGAAGTAGAGGAAAAGAGAAAGGCTAAAACATATTCACTGCAGGTGCCACTGGGGGGCTCCATGACTTTCTGATGTAGCTGTTTTAACACAGTGACATTCTGATGTGTCTATCAAAACAATGAAACTTTTGGTGTGTTGTCATTGATAGGCAGCACGGCACAATGATTGGTTAAGACTTAACTTTGGAGTCATAATGTGGGGCTTCAATCCCATCTCTGCAGATAAGCTGTGTGACCTCTGCAAGTTACTTAACTTTTTTTTTGCCTTATTTTCTAAAAGGGGGATGATAATAGTGCCTACTGAATGGAATTTTTGTCACAATAAATGAGTTAATAAATGAAAATAATAATAATAATTCTATTATTATCACATGATGAGGACACAGACCTTATTCCCAGTCCTCAGCTGGGTTTGAAGATGGAGTGAGGCTTGGTAAATGGGAGAGGATGAGGCTTAGGGATGGGAAAGGGATAACAGCAGTTAGGGTAAGGAGGCGAGTTGTGGGTATCACCAGCAAAGTGCAGCCAAATCAGACCGCCTCATGCATCACCAAGCAGATCAAACAGACTGCATTAGAAAGTCTATTTGCCCACACCGCCATCTTTCTAATCGTAGAACATTTTTCTATCCCCACCTCCCATACTCCCTTCATTTCAGCTCCTCTTGAAGCCTCAGTTCTTCCTGTTGCTCATTCCCTCAGGAGACGAATCCCAGCAATGCAGAGCTGCAGTGCAGTTGAAGTAATAAGCTGGAAATCAGAACTATATAATAATTTTATATTATTACAATTACCATGTAGTATCAAAATTACTTTTTGTTTTATGAGACGGAGTCTCACTCTGCCGCCCAGGCTGGAGTGTAGTGGTGTGATCTCAGTTCACTGCAACCTCTGCCTCCTGGGTTCAAGTGATTCTTCTGCCTCAGCCTCCCCAGTAGCTGAGATTACAGGCACACACCACCACGTGTGGCTAACTTTTGTATTTTTAGTAGAGACAGGGTTTCACCATGTTGGCCAGGCTGGTTTCGAACTCTGACCTCAGGTGATCCACCCACCTCAGCCTCCCAAAGTGCTGAGATTACAGGCATGAGCCACCGTACCCGGCCTCAAATTACTTAATTTTAATTTTTGTTCTGTACTATCACTGTGGTTCCTATCTTCTCCAGAGCTTTTTCTCTTCTGGCTTTGTACTTTTTATTCAAGCATGTATTTACATTACAGACATCTTATCAAATAATTACTAAACTAGAATTTGCTGAGCACCTATTATGTCCTAGATACTGTCCAGTGCTTTCTTACAATAACCTTATGTATTAAGTATTGTTATTCTACCTGTAAAGGTAAGGGAAACTATACCTAGAGAAATCATCACTTGCATGAAAAAAAAAAAAGAGAGAGATTCTATTCATGTCCTTATCCTTTCAGCAACCCCCAATAGCCTAAGTAGTTTCCCAGGCATCAGGACTAACCTGGACTTCACCAGGACCAAATATCGTCTGCCTCATCCTGGCTTCATGGACCAGGACTGGAGCCTGAAGAGAAAGAACAATTCTAAGCAGAGGTTCAAGGAGCTGTTTAAGGAGGGTTTTTATGAGATTGTAACACAGGAAGACACAAGCAATGCTGCTTCAGTGCCCAGGGGATAAATTACTACACAGAACCAGGGCAAGAACTGAAGAGAGTAGGGTGTCACTTTCCCACTTCACAGGTTTGCCCTGTGGGATTCACTGGAAAATAATGTGGACCAGAAATCAATGTTTCACAGTGGCCGGGGTGAGGGGCAATCTTGGAAAACCAGAGTACGAAGTAGAAGGACATGGGAAGGACAGGCAAGACAACCCGAGGATTCTCAGCAATTACTGCAGTGGGGAAGGAATGGAGGGGCCTCAAGTCCTTTACACAGGGGAAAACGGTGGGGCAGTGAGAGTTGATTATGGTTATCTGTGGCTTCATTTGTATTAATGAGAAATGTGGTTACACAAAAATAAATAAGACGAATTGTCCTCAAAGAAGTGAAATTTTGTGGAGTCAGACATGCAAATAGATCATTAAAAGGTGACCAGCGCTATTATAATAGTCCTTACAGGGGAGGTAACAATCAAGTAAGGCTCTGAAGGATGAACAAGAGTTTGCCAAATGAAAAAGAGATGGACGAATATTCTAGCTAGGAGGAATCTCGCATGCAGAGGCTTAGAGTTATGGAAAATTGAAAGATAAGTTAGGAGCAGATTGTAAAGAGGCACACCAGGAGATGTGGAATTTACTTTGTAGGCAATAGAGAACCAGCCCACCAGCCCAGACTTTCAAGTAGGGGGATCATGGAATCTTTTTTTTTTTTGGTGGGGGGGAAGGTATTTTAGAGGAAAATTTGGACAATTAGTTGAGAGGTGCAAGGTACCACCTGAATGGCAGTTGGGTAAGGACCAGAGTCAGAAGAACCACTGATGGGACTGAGGAAACAACTTGTGCAATGACCCAGCAGCCAGATATCATGCTGGTTCAGGAACCGAGGGAGGCTCTGTGAGGCCAGAGCACATTTGGCTGGAGAAGGAGGAGAGGATGGCAGTAGAAGGAGAAGGAAAAGAAAGCTGCTCACTTGCATGCAGATGCTGTGAGCTGACGGGGCAAGTTCAAATTGAAGTTAGAACAGACGACTGGGGTTGTCAAGACCTTGAAGGATGAACCTGTTTCTTTTTCATTCCTGAATCTTGTCCCAGCACCCTGGAGGCTGGGGGTGGAGGAGGTGGCGAGGTGGGGTGGGGTGGTGAGGAGCTCAGAAAATGTTTTCCTGAATTAGAGAACTGAAGGAATCAAGGCTCCGCTGAGCTCACTAAGAGCTGGAGCCTGCTGTAAGTGGTCAAGTCGGGTGATACCCAGCAGACAAGTAATTTAGTGTGCAGACCGGAGTAGATTACGGAGGAGCCAAGGGTCAGGCTAAGGATCCTGAACACCATCCAGGATAGAGTGGAGACGTGGGCTTCGGGGCCTGAACTATGCAGCAAGCAGTGTGTTTACTCAAATACTACACAGTTGGAAAATCTTAATTCTTGATTTACATTGCCAAAAAAAAAAAAACCTCCATAATACTCCCACATTTGTAAATAAGCAACCCGAACTAACCCTATTCCTTGGGACCAGAAGACCCAATTTCTACCGCGGATAGATAGCATCCGCCTTATGCTAAAGGCTCTTTTTTTCTGGGGGAGCGGGGCTGGGGGGCGGGGAGTGTTTGGAAAGAACGGTTGCAAAAACAAAACAAAACCCCAAAAAACCACTCACCCAATCTCAACCACCCCAACTGATGAATTTCGAAGAAAGTGCTTTTTAAAAAAGAAAAAACTAGAAGACCACAGACCTCCCATAGAAAGCTAAACCCATGAGAGTGGCATTCAAAAACTACCCATTTTCTGGAACATCTTTTGTAGCTAAATCCCAGCCACCCTAGCCCCGGAACACTCCCGCCCTCCGTCCCCGCACCCCCACCCCCGCCGCCACACGCGCTCGCAGGCTGACGGAGGTTGGCGGTGGGGCGGCCGCTCAGGTGAGGGGCCACCCAGTCCCTCGAGGCGCCGGCGGCTGGAGCCCATTCGCTGCCGTCGCAGCAGCAGGGCAAGAGGGGGTTGGCCGGGAGGGGAAGAGGCGGAGGACGCCCGGCAGGAGTGCGGGGGAGGGGGACGGGAGGACTCTAAGGAGAGCCGGGAGGGGCAAGAGCACGGCGCGGGGAGGGGGAGCGGAGAGGGCGGGAGCGGCGGGGGCGCGCGCCGGCGCGGGGCCAGCCTCGCTTCGCCAGGGTCGCTGGCGGACGCGCTCCGCAGTCCGAGCCTCAGACGCGCGGGCGCGGGGGACGGCGCGGGGGACGGCGCAGGGGCCGCCTGGCTGGAGTAGCCAGAGGGGATAGCTTCGTCGAGAACGGAGGACACCGGCGGTCCAGGGTCCTGGGCAGTCGCGCCAGAGCTGAGCGGTGGGCGCGGCGCGAGAACGTAAGTAGCTCCCTGCGCGTCTGGCAGTGACACTGGGTCCTGCTCGGGGGTGACGGCTGGAGCGGAGGAGGACGCGCGAGGCTGCTGCGTTGTCACTGGGACACCGGTGCGGGGTTCAGCCGAGCGCTCACCCGGCTGGCAGCGCTGCAGGAGGGGCAAAGCAGATCTCCAACTCCCTTCTCCCCTGCAGGCCCCCGACACTGCCGCAAGCGCCGAGAGGGAGCAGGGGGACCTGCGCTTGGGTGAAGGCACAGCTGAAATCCAGCAGCGCCGGCACCCACCACCCCCTCCGGTCTGTGGCCAACTTCTGCTCGGCGCCCGCACCCTACCCTTTCCGGGAAGCCCTGCCCAGAGCTCTTGCTCGTGGGCAGTTGGGCATGGAGAGCCTGCGGGCCCGGCACGGCGGCTTCCCGGGCTTGGGCACGGAGGCGCGGGGCCTCACGCCACAGTGCCGGCGGGGCGAGGAGCGCGGGGGCCGGGCCGGGAGCGCACGGGCGTGTGCCTGCTCGGGCCCCTGTGGACACGTCTGGGCGTGGGCTTTGTTCGGAAGTGCCTACACCTGTGCTGACCGCCGAGTTCAGGGGGCGAGGCCGACTTCGCTTCTCCACTCTTGCTGCCTGGAGAGGGCTCGGGGAATCGAGGCGGAACGAGAGAGACACGGAGGACAGAGGGGTGGGGCGCTTGCAGGGGCTTTGTCGGCCTTACAGGTGCGGGTCCCGGGAGTCCCTGCGCCCCGCCCTGCCTCCGAGGGCTGGGACTTGTCGGTGCCGGCGCGCCGGGCTGGGGGCTGCCTGGAAAGATTGCCTTCCCTGCCCAGGCTCTTAGCCGTGGGATCTGGCATCCGCTCCGCCCGGGATGCTGTGTTTTGCCAGGAGTGATTACCCGCCCTGGAGCATCCATCTCGCAGCGAGCGCCATCTGCGCCGAGCGCCGCCCCCGGCCCCCTCCACGCCGCGCGGGTGGGCGCTGCCGCATCCTGGTCCCCGGCGGTTGGCCAGCTCAGCCACTCCCGGCCCGCATCTGCTAGAGTGCGGAGGGGGACGGGGTGTCGCAGTAGGGTGAGCCAGGGAGTCGTCAATTCTTCCAAAGCGGTGTCCTCAGGGCAGCAAACGCTGCCGGAGGGCTCCCCGGGCCCCGGGGCTGGCGAACAGGCTGCTTCCTTCCCCGGATCGCCTCCCCTCCCGCCCGCGCCCGCGGCCACATCTTCGTCCCCCGTACGCTGGAGGGTGGCCCCTGCGCCGCGGGCACCGAGGGAGGGCGCCGAGCGGTGGCGTTTCTTTCGCACCCCGCCTCTCCTTCCCTTTTCTTCGCACCAGGGGCTCCAGCCCTTGGCTACCACGGGCGCAGAACTGTCCTGAGAAGGAAGCTTTCTTTTCCTTTCCGAGTCCCAGATGGTTAACGCTCAGAAGTGCGGGTCTAAGAGACTGGGCCCTTCCTCGCCCCAGGCTTTTGCAGGAGGAGATGGAGCCAAGTGTAATGAGGCAGGAGGCATTGGTTGTGCACCAGGAGCTCCCCCTGGGGTGGTCCTGGAAAGGAACACAGTAACCGCTGAATACAAACCTTGGAGGCTGGGCTGCTTTATGGGACTGCATTGTGCTAACCATGCCCTGCTGTTAAAATATTGTAATAATGGCAGTACTTGCTGAAGTACTGAAATGGAGTTAGGCAACTACTTTCTGCTTTAATGGTAATGATAGCCAACTGGTTTTGAGAGCTTTAGATGTGCTGGGCGCTGCGCATGTTACATGTATCATCTCATTTAATTCTCACAGCAACCCCATTTTAAAAATTAGGAAATGAAGGCTTAGAGAAGCCAAATAACTTTCCCAAGGCCACGCAGCTGGGAAGTAGGGGAGTGGGATTGTTTTTGTACTTGTGCTTTACAATCCAAGACTGAGAATGTGGCCTTTTGGAGGCTTATCAGTTTAGGGGAAACCTAAACCACTGAGTGTTCAAAACCAGAGAGATACACTACAAGCCCATTTAATTCTGAGTTCTGCAGAACTCACAGTAGCAGGCAATATTGTAATTCAGAGAATTGTATTGTGGAATAGCCTTTTATTCCCATGTAACTCCTTTACATATTCTTTTATTTCTGTTAGCTTTTAAGTATGTGGCTGTTAACCCACAATCCAACCCATTACAGTCACTGAACTGTTCTTAGTAACCAGGGCCTCTGTGATTACATAGATGTTCCTGGCACTTCATAAAGTTTCATAAAACTTTTTTTCTTTAAAGAAAAGGTCCCCAGCCCTGAATGTCCTTTGTACACGGTTTTGACTGCAAATGAGTTACTCCTCTAATTGGATGTTGAGTTTGAATAGGACTCTAGTATCCGATCTTAGGAAATCATTCTATTTCCTAAATATATAGAAACATGTGGGGGCATTTATGAAGATGCTCCATGTTAACTAGTAGAAAAGGAAAATTTGAACCAAAGTGGAATCAGCTATTTCTGGAATAACTTTTAGAATTATAATTAACTGATCAATTGGAAAAATTGATTTATTTTGCATTCATAATCCTACTGACTCATAGTCTTGTTTCAGCCTTCTTTTTACAGGAAAGTTGCTTTTACAGGAAACTTTTACAGGAAAGTTGCTAAACATCTTACATAATCCAGGAATTTTAGAGCTATTAGAGGACTCAGGCAACATTGTATCTAACTAATCCTTCGAGTTTCAAAACAACTGCAGTAGGGCTCAGCCTTGTAATGCAGGGTAGTGATGAAGTCTTTGGACTGAAGGCCATTGCCCTTACACCACGTCATTTTTGTTAATGCTACAGTGACAGTGAATAGAAAGCATCTTTGGAAATAGTACTTCCTGTGCGGCCAATACAGCAATGATGGCAATAATCGCTAGGTGTGGGTGCTTCAGAAGTGTGAGGGGGTCCTGAGAATGTATACACCTGTGCTGTAGAAAATTTCAAGAATCATTTCAAATAATGCTTTCATGCAGGTGTAATTTTCCCTGTGTAACAGCTTGAATATAAATAGACTCTACAGATATTATATTGTATACGTACATAGGAGCTATTGAATGGAACTCCACAGGAAGCTTTTCCGGTAAAAAGATTTCATTCATTCATTCATTCATTCATTCCTTAATAAATATTTACTGTGTTCCAGGCAGTGGGGATACAGTGGTGAGCCAAACAGAATATCTGTCCTTGAGAAGATTAATTCTAATTTTATCATCTAGCTACATACTTCATCACACAGAGATTTTTTTCACATATCACAAATGCACAGCCAATGAACTTGCACAAACTGAACACATTGACTTAACTAGCACTCAGATCGAGGAACAGTGTAATGCACATCTGAGAAAGCCCTCTTGCGGCCCCTCCCAGTCATTACTCACCCCAAAGGGTAACCACTGAGGCACTGAGGCTTTTTCCTTATATTCTCACCATAGATCAGCAACTATTGGAATCTCATCCTCATTTTCAAAGAGTACCTACCATCTGAGAAGCTCGGTAACCCATAGCAAATTTAACTGGAATGTAGAGCTTCTAACATATTCTTTAGGAAGTTTTGTGCATTTGAATCAAAAGACTGCTTTAGGTCAGTCTTCAGCTGTTGCAATCATTGATGAAGAGGAAATGATTTGAAAATTACTAAATACATTTAGATATTCTTTTCCCTTAAAATTTTATGCTTCTCTGCCTGAAGGATCCCTTCCAGGAACCTTCCTGGCAGGTGAGGACAGAGGAGAGAACTGGATGCTAATGGCAAAAATACAGTGACTTATTTTATTTAAACATTTTACTGCCTTGGCAAATGAAAAGCTCCTTCTATTTAAAACAGCCTCTGTTGGGGTCAAAGGCTGAAGTTTCTTCCCCCACTACAGCATTAATGAGATAAAATTGACGAGTAAAAGTTGTATACATTTAATATTTACAACATGATATTTTGATATATGTATACATTGTGAAATGATTACCACAATCAAACTAATAAACACATCTATCACCTCACACAGTTAATTTGTGTATGTGTGGTGAGAACATCTCATCTCCCCAATTCCCCTACCCCCTAGCAATCACCATTCTACTCTCTGCTTCTATGAGTTCGACTGAAGTTGCCAAGAATAGGAAGATGTACCAAAATGAATTGACAAATTTTTATTTTTTCTCTTAAAATTGAAGGCTACATGAGGAAGGAAATAGGGGAATGGCTCAGCCTTCAGCTTCAGCAACTGTAAATCCTTCATTATCAGGTTGTCTTTAAATGGGGCAGCAAATGCAATATGTTTATTTAAAATATGTTTTTGCTAAGTTACTTTTTTATTGTAAAATATATACGACATAAGATATGCCATTAAACTATTTCTAAGTGTATACTTCAGTGGCATTAAGTACATTCACATTGTGTGCAGCCATCACCACTATACCTCTCCAGAACATTTTTTGCCTTCCCAAATTGTAACTCTGTACACATTAAACAATAGTTCATAACCCCTCAGCCCCCAGCCCCTGTCAACAAACATCCTACTTCCAGTCTATGAATTTGATGACCCTAAGTACCTCATATGAGTGGAATCATACAGTATTTATTTGTCTTTCTGTAACTGGTTTATTTCGCTTACCATAGTGCCTTCAAGGTTGATCCATGTGTCAGAATTTCCTTCCTTTGTAATGCTGAATAATATTTCATTGTATATATATGCCACATTTTGTTTATCCATTCATATATCATATATACTTGGGTTACTTTCACCTTTTGGCTATTGCAAATGATGCTGCCATGAACATGGATGTACAAATATCTGAGTCACTGCTTTCAATTCTTTGGGGCATATACCCAGAAATGAGACTGCTAGATCATATGGTAGGCCTATTTTTTTTTTGAGGCATCATTATACTCTTTTCCATAGTAGCTGTACCATTTTACATTTCTGCCAACAATGCACAAGGGTTCCAATTTGTTCACATTTTCTCCAACACTTGTTATTTTCTGTTTTCTTAATAATAGCCATCCTAATAGGTGTGAAGTGCAATCACTGTTACTTTTTTCTTTCTTTTTTTGGAGACGGAGTCTCGCCCTGTCACTTGGGCTGGAGTGCAATGGTGCAATCTCGGCTCGCTGCAACTTCTGCCTCCCGGGTTCAAGTGATTCTCCTGCCTCAGCCTCCTGATTACCTGGTTACAGGCACCTGCCACCATGCCCAGCTAATTTTTGTATTTTTAGTAGAGACAGGGTTTCACCAGGTTGGCCAGGCTGGTCTTGAACTCCTGACCTCAGGTGATCCATCCACCTTGGCCTCCCAAAGTGATGAGATTACAGGCGTGAGTCACCATGCCCAGCCACTTTTATCTTTTAAAGCTGTGAATTAATATCTATATATTCTGAACAAGTCATTCACAGCATTTCTAATTTATTGGTTTAACATTTATTAATGTGGAGGTATATGGTTTTCAACAAGTATTAATAGATTACATTGTGCAAAGCAAGAAATTGATGTTGTGGAGCATATGTGTTGTAGTCCAAGTCCAGGATAAGCCAGCATTGGTGGCATACATTCATGTTATTTTTCTACAATGTTGAATTAGAGTACCTATGTCTGTAATGCACTTGTGCTAAATGGTTTTGATATGAGGGTAAGTTAAATAAATATGGTTTTTTTAAATGCCAAAAAATGGCAATATTATTTTAATCTAGAACAAGAGCAAATTTGCCTCATATCTGAAAATAGAAAGAAATATTCTTATGCTGAATGTTTAGGGATATACTGGCATTGTAAATTATAGTTCCACATTGGGCATTTTTCCCTACCATTGAATCTTCAAAGATGACAGCATAAACCTTCACCACCCAATTATAATTGCTTAGCTGAGCTAATAAAAAAGATGTGGTGTCAACTTAATTGACCTATTTTACTGGCCTACAAAATTGGAATTTCAAATTAGAAAAAGGTAATTTTTAACAGTCTGATGGAGGGTTTCCCTCAAGTGACTAAGAAGCTAGTGAAGATTAAAAAAAAAAAAAAAAAGCCAGTGGTAAATGGAACAAATTTACAACCACTAATGCTCCTGTACTGCACATACTGTCCTAATGGCATATTCATTTCGAACACAGGAATGACGAATCTTACTTGTATTATGTGCTCTCCGAATGTCTTCCGTATTGCCCTGGACTAAAACATTGTTTAATTCACATGAGAATGAAAATGACAGGTACTGTCAGGCAAAAATGATCGTTTTGAAATTCTTCTCATTAAATAATGGTAGGAAGGGCTGGAAACTATATTTTGAATATATATATGTTGAATATATATATACATATATATATATGTTTAAATTTTATTATGTGCATAGTGTGTTGGTTCAAAACCCACTGTAACCAGAAAAAAAAAAAAATCTATTTCTAGGGCAATCTGAGGGAATCCTGTAGGAGGTCTTCCACTGGGTAATATGCCATGAATTTGATTTATCTTTCTCAAGTGGGCTGAGAGCATTCAAAAAATTCAGTACGAGTATTCAGCATGTAGTGATCTTTTCTCCAAATTTCAACTTTAAAGCTAATTTCATGCCACTTTTTGATGTCCTTGGCATTTGAATGGCATGATTTATGGCATGCATTTTTGATGAACATTTACAGACTCGTATTCAACACCACTGACAGATTCTCTCTCAAGGGAAAGGGGAAGTACTAATCTTCCATTAATTATGCCTTAAGGTAAGAGTGGCCTGTCCAAAGAGTTTTGTCCTGGAGTTTTTTGGTTCTTTGAGGAAGGATGGCTTGCGAGCGAGTCTGCTGCTGCCTTCCAAAACCTGGTGTGCCTTTTCAGTCCCTTACCTCAATAGAGAGCTGAAAGGACAAAAGTGAACAAAGGAGGCCTGTTTTGCCTGCCCCACTTGCTGGGCTGTTGTCTTGGCCCTTTTCAGTGAAGGGAGGGGGGAGCTGGGTCAAAGTTGAAGAACACTGAAAAGGAATTCAAGCTTCATGTCGAAATTTGAATTATAGCTTCAGTTTGAGTGCCGAGTAGATTAGTTCGAATTGAAATTTGTGAATCTGTGGAAGCTGAAGTGACAGATGGTGTTGGAACAACCTACATAGAGCTGGATGGCACACCCGAAATGTTGAGTGCCCAAGCGAGGCACTTGGTAAACATCTAGTTAACTGACAAAAGTTTTAAAACTGTAGGAAGTTCAGTTTGCTGCTGTACGCTGCATTAAGACATTGGGCTGTGTGAATTAAGGGGAGGCCCCTATGTCTGGCGCTCACTCAGATGCACTTGTTCCCCCTAATTGCATTGCAAATATTCTTCTGACTGTTCTGCAGCTTTCCCCTCTATTATCTTGTTGAATAAATACAGAATTGCCCAACCAGCTTCCCTTGTAAAATTGCATCGCAGTGTTTTGGTGTTGTCCACAGATTGTTTTGATGTGTGACAAGATACATCTGTCCTAAATATTGTCTAACCAGTGTTTTTTCTTCCCAGATAAGTATATTTATGAAGTGTGATTTTGGCTTTCTGCTCCCAGTGGGAGTCCATCACTCTTATATTTGCTCTTGAAGTTTTTCATATGGCACATGGTTTTCCATTCATTTTGGTAGGCAGCATCTGATTCAAAACATTCCAGTAGGAAATGTTTTCTAGTGTGTGCATCACTAGAATAATAAAAGCAGCTACTAGGAGGTAGAGGGTACTAGAATGTATTATAATAAGTGAAATAAAGAGCAATTTTGGGTAATTTGAAATTCTTCCTGGTATTCTGTAAAACTACGATTGGAAATGGAAAAATTGTAGTATTTGAAAACTGAAAAATTGAAAGTTGAAACATCACCACATTTTGCTTTGGCATCTTTGACTACTTAAATGACCTGACATAGTCTTTTCTTCTGATGCTAGTAGCATGATGGCTAAAAGCCATTTTTGTAAATGTATATTTAGTACATTCAAATGAATATTTCTACTTTTAGGGAAATAACATTAACATGGCAATATTTGAACAGTTAGTAACATGGAAATTCCAACATAATAAATACTCTAATGGGCCGGGCGCGGTGGCTCACGCTTGTAATCCCAGCACTTTGGGAGGCCGAGGCGGACAGATCACGAGGTCAGGAGATCGAGACCATGGTGAAACCCCGTCTCTACTAAAAAATACAAAAAATTAGCCCGGTGTGGTGGCGGGCGCCTGTAGTCCCAGCTACTCGGAGAGGCTGAGGCAGGAGAATGGCGTGAACCCGGGAGGCGGAGCTTGCAGTGAGCTGAGATTGCGCCACTGCACTCCAGCCTGGGCGACAGAGCGAGACTCCATCTCAAAAAAAAAAAAAAAAAAAAAGTACTCTAATGTAAACAAATCTAATTTACTTTAGAATGATTATATTAACTTACACGACGTGTTGTGTTTTACATGAATCGTGATATATACCTGTGTGTCTCATGAATTTTAAGGTAAATTTCATTTTAATAGATGTGCTGGGGTTTAAAAAACTCCATGGTTATGTATATGTTTCTAGTAACAGTTACTGTGATGTGAAATTATAGTGGAAGGTAAATAGATGTCAAGGATTCACTGCTGTCCTAAAACCATGAGGGGGTTCATTAAACAGCAGAGAGGGAGTGAGTTTATGATCAGACTCATTACCTGTAAAGGTAATAGCTTAAAATTTGAAAGAAAGAGAAAGGGAAAAGAATAAAAGTTTTTATGGCTATTGCCTGGCTAATGGAGAATAGTCTCCATAGCACTCAATATGAAATATTGTAGGGATATTTTACTGTAGTACTTTGGGTCATTGAAGTAAGTTGACATCATAAAATAGAAATAACTCATAAGTCACCTTACAAAAATGAAATATGATAAGACATTTGCATTTAAAAGAAATGTATTGAGAAGAATTTACTAAGAATTGAAAGCTAAAGTTATTTCAGTGTAACATGCTTAAATTCCTAGCCAAATCCACTCTATTTTCCAGCTGTTTTGTTCCTTTATATACAGGTGGCCCCAGCTTGAGAAAGTTAGCATATGAAAATGTGAATTTGGCTGGGCGCAGTGGCTCACACCTGTAGTTCCAGCACTTTGGGAGGACAAAGTAGGTGGATCATGAGATCAGGAGTTCAAGAGCACCCTGGCCAGCATGGTAAAACCCCCTCTCTACTAAAAATTCAAAAACAAAAATTAGCCGGGCATGGTGGTGCGTGCCTGTAATCCCAGCTACTTGGGAGGCTGAGGCAGGAGAATCACTGGAACCCAGGGGGCAGAGGTTTCAGTGAGCCGAGATTGTGCCACTGCACTCCAGCCTGGGCAATAGAGCGAGACGCTGTCAAAAAAAAAAAAAAGAAAAGAAAATGTGAACTTGTCAAACCCATATGGGGTGACTCTTCACATCAAACAGGATTCTTCACTTTGCATAAGGATTATATGATGAGTGAGCTCCTGTAATGTATCAAAGTTCAATTCATGAAAATTTTTTCAGAAATATCTAAGTAGATACTCTGTTGAAAGAGCAAATAGATACCAAGTGAAACCTAAGCAAATAAGGCTCAATAAAAATTAGTAAAGAGGTAGACAGGTGGGTCCGGGTGTGGTGGCTCACGCTTGTAATCCCAGCACTTTGGGAGGCCTAGGCCGGCAGATCACTCGAGGTCAGGAATTTGCGACCAGCCTGGCCAACATGGTGAAACCCCATCTCTACTAAAAAAATACAAAAATGAGCCAGGTGTGGTGGTGGGCATCTGTAATCCTGGCCAACATGGTGAAACCCCATCTCTACTAAAAAAATACAAAAATGAGCCAGGTGTGGTGGTGGGCATCTGTAATCATCTACTCAGGAGGCTGAGGCAGGAGAATCACCTCAACCCAGGAGGCGAAGGTTGCAGTGAGCTGTGATCATGCACTTGCATTACAGCCTGGGCAACACAGCGAGACTCCATCTCAAAAAAAAAAAAGACATAGGTTGTAAATGCAGAGAGAACATACGATTGTATACAAATATTTGATATTTGCTCTAAATAACATTGAGGGGCCGAGTCTGCATGATAAAGGAAAGCAGGTAACTAAGATAGTCATCCAGGCATTTGGGGCCCTTGCTTATCTTAGTCAGCTTTCCCCATGTCTCCTAACTTCGGAAACCATCCTTGCTCTGTTCTGCGAGGAGCCTCAGTTGCTCTTCACATTATGCATGGTGGTATGTATCTGAGAGCCCCCAAATTTGATAAATGAGTGAGTGCAAGAATGAATGACTGAATACATGAATATTGCAAAATGTCAGAATGTCAGGTGGATCTTTGTTGGAGAAAATTGGGGGATTTTGTTCTCAGCCCTGGTTTGAAAACATAGATAGATCTAGACCATGAGAAACCAAACATTTATCATTTCATGCCTGGACTCTGTAGATTGTAATTTGCTTGCTGGTTCTAAATTAGGCACTTGAGCAAGCAGGTGAAATCATTGAATCCAGAAGGGTACTATTTTTAAAATTGCTGCTGTGGAGGTCTAAATGACATCCTTGTGACCCAAAAGAGTTCCTCTATAATTTTCTACTTTTGCTAATGGCAGATGATTCCGGATTTGCACGTGGCTTTCCTTTCCCTTCACTGTCTGAAGCTGGTGCTTGTCATTTTCCTACGGAGGTCTCTGGGTGGCTGCCCACTGACTGAGTTAAGCACTTTCTGAGATTGCTTTCTACCCTCTGAATTTGAAGAAATCAGAAGTGAGGCACACAGAACTGAAATGAAAAGTGAAGAGACTGGTATGTGAAACAGATCAGAAGCTCTCATGCTGTAGCTTTAAAAATGGAACTTTCTCCCCTAAGATGTGAGTTGAATTACAGCATGGCCTTTCGTAACCAGTTAGTGGGTTATAGGGGTTGGATTCAGGGCAGTGGTGCCTTATTAGAGACACCTAGAATAAAAAGTTATGTAACATCTTTGATTAATTAAAATTTGAGAAGAACTATGCTACTCCACATAGACTAAGAAATCTCATACACTGCATGGCTTTGGAAAAGTTACTTAAGTACTTCTTTATTTAGAAAATAGAGATAAAACACAAAATCTTTGTCACCACCCAACCCTACATCACAAGGGTATGTGACTATAACAAATGATAAAATGAAAGTGCTAAGAGAGAAAGATGACATAAATCTGTGTTATTAGGTAGAATGCACTTGACATTTTTTGCAAAACTTGCTTCAGGCATATGTATGTATCATATATTCTTAACAATGTATGTGGCTACTCGATTTTGAATAAATGAAGTGGTCTTGCACTGTGGCCTGGAGATTGATACCCTTATTGATGCTGCAGGATAGGACTGTTCTCAAAACACGAATTATGATCTTACTCTCCAAAAAATGATGATATATACGTCAAAGTCATGTTGAGTCAATATGATAAAATAAGAGTCAGCAAAGGTGTCGGCATTGTTCCTTCTGAGAAGGAATTTTTATTTTTTGGTTGCAGTCAACGTCCATAAATCTAATTGTATCTTATTTCAAGCCATAATCCATTCATATTTTTTAAAAGGACAGTCAATAATTTTGTTGTGTGTCAGGCATGACTAACTAGTAACCCCATAAACCAATAAAGCGTGAACCTATTTTAATATATTTAATTCATCTAGTTTACAAACTGCATGTACTTAGAAGTTTGAAATAAAGGGAGATACATGCAGTGTGGCTTGTGGTTTGTATATACAGTTGAGGTATTTTGCATTTATTCTGTTCCTCCGCACCTCAGTGAAGAGATGGAGATTAAAAATTGTAATCATTATTGACCTGGACTCTGTCGACACAGAATTTTAGAAATGGGAATGTGTTATGGATTGAATTACGTCCCTTAAAATTCATATGTTGAAGTCCCAACCCCCAGTGCCTGAGAATGTGACCTTATTTGCAGATAGGGTCTTTACAGTTAAAGTGAGATAATTAGGTTAGGCCCCAATCCAATATGATTAGTGTCCTCATAAAAAGAGGCAATTTGGAGATAGGCAGAGTAGAAGAAGGCCTGTGGAAATGAAGGCAGAGATCTACAAGCCAAAAATGGCCAAAGGTTGCCAGCAAACCACCAGAAGCCAGGAGAGATGCATGGAACAGATTCTCTCTCACAGGCCTTGGAAGTGACCGACCCTGCGGACACCTGGATCTTGGACTTCATGTCTCCAGAACTGTGAAACAATAAACTTCTGTTGTGTAAGCCTCCATTTTGTGGTACCTTGTTACAGCAGCCCCAGCAAACTAATACAGAATACAATAATAGTTCATCTGTTTCTAAACCTATTCCTTACCAAAAAAAAAAAAAAAAAAAAAAAGAGAATACAGCTTTCCTATACCTCTGTGTCATATAGCTATGTCTATAGAGTCATCCCTCAGTATCCAAGGAAGATTGGTTCTCAGACCACCCCCTAACCCCCAGGACATCAAAATCAGAGGCTGTTCAAGTCTCTGATATAAAATGGTGTAGTATTTGCATATAACCTACATGCATCTTTCCATATACTTAAAATCATCTCTAGATTCCAATGTAAATGCTATGTAAATAGTTCTTACACTGTATTGTTTTAAAATTTGTATTATTTTAAATCGTTGCATTTTATTTATTTATTTATTTAAGGATATTTTCCGTCAGTGATTGGTTGAATCTGCAGATGCAAAACCCAGGGATACAGAAGGCCAACTGTATCCCTATCTCTCTCTATCTCTATCTCATCATCTATATCTTTATGAGTCTAAACCTACACCTGTATCTATTTATGTATCTATGTATCTATCTATCTATCTACCTATCATCTATCTATCTATCTACCTATCATCTATCGATCTATCTATCTATCTATCTATCTATATCTGTATACTTTGTGTACCAAAGGAATACATATATAGTAATTGGCTATTTAGAAAGTTATTCCTTGAATTAAGGCACAGAGATGCTGGGAGTGGTGAAGAGAGTATTAATTTTATTACCTGGACAAATGTTTGAAGTTGGTAGTTTAATTAGTTGATTACCTTTTTCGATTATAATCAGCTGCAACTTTGCTGCCTCCATCAAGTGTAAATTTTCATCACCTGGTAACTTAAGGGCACCTATTTTGTTTAAGTCTCTACAGGTGCCCAGGCTGTGCCTTCGTAGTCAGAAGGTTTCTTTCAACATGAAAAATGTTACGGTTGCTGATGTTTACTCAAGCTGAGGAAAGCAAAGCCTTGAGTGAGCTAGCTCTTAGACAACTTCAGCCTTCAGTGGGGCAGGGTAAAAATGGCATTGTGGAGAATTTTGCAGCTAGCTATAATCAGGCAGCACCACTGTCTATTTGGAGAAACAGAATTGTCAAGAGCTTTGATTCAACTTGAATATTAATTTGAATATACTGGGAACTCTAAAACCATTTTAGCTGGTCCTTTATGATGTCTGCCCATTTGGTGTGAATGTCTGTTCTTCATTCCCACCAGTGGCAGCCTTGTCTGTCTTGGATGGTGAGCTCCTCCAGGGAAATGACCTTACCTACTAATGTCATGTGTATGGTGTTTAATGAACTGTGACATACAAAAAAAAAAAAAAAGGTCTAATTGTTTTAAATAATAGCAACGAGATTATTTGGTAGGAAGATTCCTGGGATGAACACTGAGAACTTTACAATTCTGAGTTTGTGTCATTCACTGATCTCATTTTAATATATAGACCATTTGCCAATTTGAGGTTTCCTCCTGGTGAATATGTTCTTTCCATGCTACAGACATAAATTTATTTATGATCCTGACAGGAGCAACTAATGAGAATCTACCAACATCCAGCAGGAAACAATTTTGAATTATGGCTATTTTTATTATGCATATTCTCGCAGCTTCTTTTTAACACACAAGGAAGTGAGGTGAAAATTGATTGACATGTTTAAGGCCCTAGACAGGAGCAGAGAGTACAGGCGATAGTTTGTATCTGAATATCACTGTTTCAATATGAGCTCTTTAGATCTTTTAAATATTTGCCTTGAAAGACAGTGTTCTAAGGACAGTTTGAAAGATTTATGGGTAACACTGTCATATTTGGTCATTGACCAAAGTCTGTTTGCAGATGTACTAACGTGGGACCAGCAATGCCAGTTCTGTGATAAATCACCAGCTTTAGATACATTTTACTACTTTGAATGGTTAGTCTATATTTTCTTACATCAAACTCACATTTTAGAATTTTATGTACTAGACCACCCCATCTTATTTCCTGTTCTGGACAACAGAATACATCTTGGGAAACCAGTTACTGCCTGGAAAATGGAAATAGGCTGTGTTGTGGCTACCTGCACCTGCTCTGGTCATCGTCTAAGCATAATTCCAGCCCTCCCCACTCCCTCTTTGGTCTCCTCTACACAGTTAGGAGTGGGGCCAATCACGAATATGCATGTGTTATACACCTGTGACCAAGAGATCCTCCATCACAGAATGGCAGAGTATCAATTACTTGGAATGGATGACTTGTGGCAGCTGCTGTTTGTGACCGAGCGGGCTCTCTGCCCTGCACTGACAGCTGCACATCACATCCTGCGATCACACCACCTCAGCCACCTCCATGACCAGTTCATCAAAAAAAGGGGGCTGAGCCTACTGATCCCAAGGTATTACTGTATGGGCAGCCTGCTCCCGAGGTATTATGTGTAAAGTTGTCTCTCTGAATATTAGGAAATGAGATCACAATGATTTTTGTAACTTATCACTATTAATAAATAACAATAATCCCTGCCATTTATTGGTTGCTTACCTATATGAAACACTTTAATGAATGATCGAATTTAATCTTCACAAAAACCCTTTATATGAGAAGCTAGCAAATTGTTTCTATGAAGGGCAAGATAGTACAAGTATTTAGGGATTTTAGGCTGTTTGATGTCCCCCAAAATTCTCATAGACACTATGTAAATGAACAGGCATGGCCATGTAAAACTTTCTTTTCAAAATTGGCGGCAGGCCAGATTTGGCCCATGGTCAAAGTTTTCTAACCTCTGCTTTATGCTAGTATACTCATTTTATAGATGAGGAAACTGAGGTTTAGGGAGTTTAGCTGATTAAAATAACATAGCTGCTAAGTTGCAGAGCTAGGATTCTAACCCAAGGAATTTGACCGTTATCCCTCAGTCATAATTCCTGCATGTTACTGTGTCATCCTACTATGATAAATAACAAGGAAATGGACTTTTAGCTTCTGCATGGTGAGAATTATAGTTATGACCCAAACTTCTAAGGGGAATGTTGTATAGAGAACTGAGTCCTGAAGATGCTATTTAGGAAAGTGTAGATAGTCTAATCTAATCTACAGCACATTCAAATGATGTAATTGCATCCTTGACTAATTGAAAAAAGCTTCTAAAGTTCTTTGAGCGATCTGATATTGTGGCTGTTTTAGTCAATAGGATTGCAAAAAGCAATGACCCTAATTTTTAAAAATATGTATATTATTAGTTTTAAAATTTTGTTTATATGTTGGGGGTCCAAGTGTTACATAGTAAGATAACTTTTGCATATTCTCAAGGAAAAAATTTATTTTTCACAAAAACAAATTATGCAGAAGAGTTTCTCCCATATTTAACATTAACTCCTTGAATGAGAATTCTAAAGGTTTTTATTTTCCAGGATGGACAACTCCTTTTGTGTTTTATTTCCATGGTGACAGTTAAGTTTGGGCTTAAGAACAACAAACCTACAAGATAACCATCCAGTTGACATTAATGGGCATCCCCTTAGGGAATTTGCAGTGCTTCATGGTGTCCAGATTGCACCTGAAGTAGAATTACAGAGGCCTGTTGTGTTTTTTATACAGCAAGCTCTTTAAAAGCTGAAGCTTCTCAGAGTAGGCTGAAATTAGGAAATACTTAATTTTAGATAAGAGTTCAGCACACACAAAAATATTGTGAGCAGCTAGAGACTTGAAAGGCATTCCCAGGACACCATAAAGAACTCCAGAACTCACAGCTTCTGACCTTTGGGTGAATGAAATTTTAGGAAGTGTGCAGCTGGCAAAATGGGGGCTTCATGTGACTAAACATTGTTGCTCATAGTTTGAGGGGAAGCTCAAAATGGAGCTACTCCCTAGCAGAGAAATCAGTAGAGTTACTTTGTCTAAAGGTAACTCTACTCTCTTTGGAAATCTGAAATCTTTGAATGTAAGTGAGCTTCCATTCATTACTAAGAAAGCTGACAGAGGAGTAAAATCCAACTAGTGGAAAAGTTGACTGCTGTGCTCTTGTGTGTGAAGTGGTTACTGTAAATTAACTGCTGTAACAAATTATAAAGGTATGGTTGATGAATGTAGAAAACTTTTTTCTGTTGAATCAGTTCCTTAAGTCCTTGGCATAATTCATTTAATGAAAAAAAAAAATGTAACCCAAATTAAAAAAATGGAATTACGGTACTATGGACAACATTTTGTTGTAAAATATATTTTACAACTTTATTAAGGTATATGCCTTTTCTGGACATTTCATATTAATGGAATCATATACTATAGAATCTTTTGTGTCTGGCTTCTTTCAGGTAGCATAATGTTTTTGAGGGTTCTCCATGTTGTAACATGTATCAATGGTATTCCCTGGTATGTAGATACCACATTGAGTTTATGTATTCACCAGTGGATGGACATATGGACTGTTTCCAATTTGAGACTATTATTAATAATGCTGTTATGAATATTAGCATACAAGTCTTTATGTGTCCCTATGTTTTCATTTGTCTTTGATAGATACTTACTAGTGGAATTGCTGGCTTGTATGGTATATTTATATTTATGATTTAAGACACTGCCAAATTGTTTTGTAAAGTGGCTGTATCATTTTACTTTCCCAACCAGGAATGTATGAGGGTTCCAGTTTCTTGACATCCTTGCCAATCTTTAGTATTGCTTGTCCTTTTTTTTTTTTTTTGAGACAGAATCTCGCTCTGTCGCCCAGGCTGGAGTGCAATGGCACAATCTCGGCTCACTGCAACCTCTGCCTCCGGATTCAAGTGAGTCTCCTGCCTCAGCCTCCCTAGTAGCTGGGATTACAGGCATGCGTCACCACACCTGGCTAATTTTGTATTTTTAGTAGAGATCGGGTTTCACCATGTTGTCCAGGCTGGTCTCAAACTCCTGACCTCAGGTGATCCACCCACCTCAGCCTCCCAAAGTGTTGAGATTACAGGCGTGAGCCACCATGCCCGGCTTGCCTGTCTTTTTTATTATGGCCAGTCTAGTGACCGTGGAGTGGTATTTCATGGTAGTTTTACTTGCACTTCCCTAATGGCTAAAAATGTGGAGCATATTCTCATAGCTATTGGTGTATCTTCTTTGGTGAAATGTCTAAATGTTTTGCCTGTTTTTAGAACGGAGTCATTTATCTTCTGATTATTCAATTTGTTTTCTAAAAATATTTTCTGGATACAAGTTCCTTATCAAACATATGGCTGGCGAATATTTTTCTCCTATTTTGTGGGTTGTCTTTTTACTTTCTTGATATGCCCTTTGAGAGAAAAAGTTTTTCATTTTGTTAAGTACAATGTAATTGTTTTTTCTTTTGTTGCTTGTGCTTTGGTGTTGTATCTAAGAAGTTATCTCCTCCCTCAAGTTCACAAAAATTTACTCACATGTTTTCTCTTAAGAGTTTTCCATATACATTTTAAGGTCAACTTGTTAATTTCATGGAAAAAAGTGCTAAGATTTTGGTAGGTAGTACATTAAATCAATAGATCAACTTGGGAAGAATTGCCATCTTAATATCACCTCTTCCAATTCATAACATTTAATGTCTATTTATTTAGATTTTCTTCATGTTCTCTTAACAATGCTTTGAATTTTTGATGTACAAATCTTGCATTATTTTGTTAAATTTATTTTAAAGTATTGTATTTTTTGTGGTGCTATTGTGATGGAATTATTTCCTTCATATCATTTTAGATCATTTGTTAGTGATGTGTAGAAAGAAAATTGACCTTACATCCTGTATCTTGCTAAACTTGTTTATTAATTCTAGTAGTTTTTAAAAATGGATTTCTCAGGATTTCCTACATTTGTGTCATCTCTGAATAAAGACAGTTTTGACTCTTCCTTTCTGATTTTGATGCCATTGATTTTTATGTTCCTTATTGTACTAACTAGAAGCTCCAATACAGTGTTGAATATAAGTGGTAAGAGTGGACATCCTTACATTGTTCCCAATCTTAGGGGGAAAGCTTTCACCCTTTTGTATTAGGTATGTTAACTGTAGATTTTTTAATAGAAGTCATTTATTTAGTTGAGAAATTTACTTCTATTCTAGCTTGTTGAGATTTTTTTTATGAAAGGGATTTTGTTAAATGCATTTTCTGCATCTGTTAAAACTATAATGTGATTTTTGTCATTTATTCTATTAATATAGTATATATTAATTGATTTTTGGATGTTAAACTTCTGCAATACATCCCACTTAGTCATATTGTACAATCCTTTTTATGTGCTGCTGAATTCAGATCATTAATATTTTAGGACATTTGCTTCTGTGTTCCTTAGGGATGTTGATATGTAGTTTTCTGGTCTTATAATGCCTTGGTCTGATTTTGTTACCAGAGTAAAACTGGCCTTATAGATTGTGTTGGGAAGTGTTCTCTCTTCTGTTTTTTTGAAAAAGTTTGTGGAAGAGTAGAATTCACCAGTGAAGCCATCTGGGCCTGAATTTTTCTTTTGGGAATATTTTAAATTCTTAATTAATTATTATTATTTTTTTTGCTTCTTATAGGCCTATTTAGATTTTCCGTGTCTCCTTGAGTTGGTTTCAGTAATTTGTTTTTATTCTTTTTTTCTTGAACTATTTTTGAATGGTTGCTCTAGTCATTATAATGTGCATCTTACTTTACTCTACTTCAGAATAATACTAACTTAATTCTAATAAAATATAAAAGCTTTACTTCAATACATCTCCTTTTCCTCCCCCACTCTTTTATGCTATTATTGTCATTTATATTACATTTACATATGTATGAATACTCCATTTAGTGCTCTAAGTCTTGCTTTATAAAAATCTTTGTTTACATGGAAATGTGATTTTTTTTGCTTTGTTTTCGAAGGATCACTGTGGGATATAGTCTTGACTGACAGATTTTTTTCTTTCTTTCAGTAGTTTGATTATTTTATTCTACTGCGTTCGGGCCTCCATTGTTTTTTGTTTTGTTTTTAAATTTTTAATTTTTGTGGCTACATAGTAGGTGTGTATAGTTATGAGGTACATGAGATGTTTTGATTCAGGCGTGCAATGTGTAATAATCTTATCATGGAAAATGGAACATCTGTCCCCTCAAGCATTTATCCTTTGTGTTACAGACAAACTAATTATACTCTTTTAGTTATTTTAAGATATGCAATAAAATTATTATTGAATATATTCACTCTGTTGTGCTATCAAATAATAGATCTTATTCATTCTTTCTATTTTTTTTGGACCCATTAACCATCTCCACCTCTCCCCTACCCATTTCCCCCACTTACCACCCTTCCTAGCCTCTGGTAACCATCCTTCTACTTTCTGTGTCCATGAGTTCAATTATTTTGATTTTTTAGATCCCACATGTAAGTGAAAACATGTGATGTTTGCCTTTCTGCGCCTGGCTGATTTCACTTAACATAATGACCTTCAGTTCCACCCATGTTGTTGCAAATGACAGGATCTCATCCTTTTTTATGGTTCAATAGTACTCCATTGTATATGAGTACAACATTTTTTTATCCATGTGTTGATAGACACTTAGGTCGCCTTCAAGTCTTGGCTATAGTGAACAGTGCTGCAATAAACATGGGAATGCGGGTATCTCTTCAGTATACTGATTTCCTTTCTTTTGGGTATATACCCAGCAGTGGGATTGGTGGATCTTTTAGTAGCTCTATTTTTAGCTTTGTGAGGAACCTCCTAACTGTTCTACATATCAGCTGTATTAATTTACATTCCCACCAACAGTGTATGCAAGGGTTGCCTCTCTTCTGATAAGAGGTCATAAATTATTTGGATTGTTATTTCACTGTAGGTAGTGTCATTTTTTTCTTGCTGCTTTCTTTTTAAAAAGTATTTGTAGTGTTTTATTTTTTAAGCATTGTGATGTGAACAGTGAGCTGAATATACTATCTTTACTAAAATTTTGTTATGAAAACATTTTTTAAATGCAAAAGCAGAGAGAATAGAAAATCAGCTCCCCTGTATTCATTACCTTGCTTCAATAAATGCAAATTCATAAAGAATCTGGAATCTATTCCCAAGGAATTAACCTACAACCAATTCCTGAAGGCATATCACTTTATCTGTAAATATTTTAGTATCTCTTAAAGGCCACAGCTCGTTGGAACATAAACACATCATTATCATAAACAAAATTAAAAATAAATTATTCCTATATTAGAATATCTAATCAATATCAAAATTCTCTCATTTATGTCACATTTGTTTGTTTCTTGGTTTTACATTACATCTCATTCAGAATCTTTATAAAACTCACACTTTGCAACTCGTTGGTCTGCTTCTGAAGAATCTTTTAATCTCTGTAGCCTATCCATTTTGCAGTTGAAGGTTGGGAGAGAGGAAGGGTGGTATAAGTGTGTGAGTGAATTGTGTTTTATTTATTTATTTTTTTGAGACGGAGTCTCGCTCTTTCGCCCAGGCTGGAGTGCAGTGGCGCGATCTCGGCTCACTGCGAGCTCCGCCTCCCGGGTTCACGCCATTCTCCTGCCTCAGCCTCTCCGAGTAGCTGGGACTACAGGTGCCCGCCACCACGCCCAGCTAATTTTTTTTGTATTTTCAGTAGAAACGGGGTTTTACCTTGTTAGCCAGGATGGTGTGGATCTCCTGCCCTCGTGATCCGCCCGCCTCGGCCTCCCAAAGTGCTGGGTTTACAGGCGTGAGCCACCGCCCCCGACCAATATGTTGCTGCTTTTAAGATTTACTGTGCCTTTCTATTTTCAACAGTTTGACTTTGATGTGTCCAGATATAGATCTCTGTGTTTATCTTACTAGAGTTTTAGTTTAAGTTCAGGGGTACATGTGCAGGTTTATTATATAGGTAAAGTCGTGTCACGGGGGTTTGTTGTACAGATTACTTCATCACTCAGGTGTTAAGCCTAATACCCATTAGTTATTTTTCCTTTTCCTCTTTTTCCTCTCACTCTCCACCCTCAGCCAGGACCCGGTGTCTATTGTTCCTGAATAGAGTTTGTTGAACTACTTAGATCTGTATATTAGTATGCTTCATCAAATTTGGAAGATTTTCAGCTATTATTTGTCAAGTATTTTTCGACCCACTCTTTTCCCCTTTTCCTCTGCTTTTGGAACTACCGTGGTACTTATTTGGTGTGCTTGATGTTGTCCCATGGGTTTCTGAGACTCTGCTTATTTTTCTTAAAACTTTTTCCTCTGTGTTTTTCAAATTAGATAATTTCTGTTGATCTGTTTTCTAGTTCACTAATTTCTTCTTCTGCCTTCTCAAATTTGCTGTGAGTGCCTGTAGAGAAATTTTCATTTCAGGTATTGATCTTTTCAACTCCAAAATTTCCCATTCAATTGTTTTTTTTTTTTAATTGAGATTATCTATTAGTTGAGAAATTGGCATCATATTTTCCTTTAATTTTTAAACATGGTTTTCTTTAGTTTCAGAACATATTTTAATAGCTGATTAGAAGTTTTTGTCTGCTAAGTCTGTTTAGGACTGCTCAGGGACATTTTCTGTTGATAGTTTTTTTTTCCTACCATGTATGAATCACACTTTATTTTTCTTTACTTGTCTCGTAATTTTTGTTATTATTGACTACTGACATTTTAGATATGTAGTGGCAACTGTGGTTTCTGCTTTTCTCTACCCTGAGAAATTTGTAGCTGTTGTTATTGTTTGTTTAGTAACTCATTTGTAGTAAATCTGTGGCATGTCTTCCCTGCAATGTGCAACTGCTGATGTCTCCACTCAGTTTCTTTTTTTACTTAAAAAAAAAATTAGCCTGGTTTCTTAAGATTTGCGCCTGTGTCTGCATAGTTCAGTAGTCAGTCAATAACTGACCAAAAGTTGGACTCAAATACCTCCAGCCAATAAGGCTTCCACTTTCTGCTCATGGTTTTGTGTGTGGCTGGAGAGTACATTCAAACTTTATGTCATTTTCAAGTCTTCTCCCAGCTCTTACATTCAGCTGTCCTCTCTTGTGTCGTGTGTGTGTGTGTGTGTGTGGGGGGGGGGTGTGTGTGTGTGTACATTGCATTGGCCATGGGTGTGTAGGTGGCTTAGGCCCCTGAGGTCTCTTCTACACATTTGATAGCCCTGGTCAACTCAGTATATGTGAAGCATATTCTAGCCCTCTGTGTTTGGTTTACCTACTGGAACTCCCTGATAAATCTCTGATTGATCCACTAGTTTTTTTGTTTACTCCAAACAGGACAGCAGTCTCAGGCTATCTAAACTGCTGGTGTTCCTGTTTGCTTTCCAGTAAAAACTTTTACTTTAACTGTGAATGCTCTAATCAAGTGAGCCTCCTTTGGCAGGTGCAGTGAAGCTGCTGTTTTTCACAGTCTGTCCTGCCCTGGTTGAGTGAATTACCTGATGACAGAGCCGGGGATGGGGGTTGTGGGATGGAAGCAGATTCAGACAAAATCACTGCCACAGACTCACTGTTCTGACCCTGAGTTCAATAATTGTCATAAATAAATGCTGTTCAGATTTTTGAGTGCCTTTGGTCAATTTCTAGAGCAATCAAATGATTTTTTTGACAGTTTTGTCCAGTTGTATGATGGCTATCTAGGGAGAGTATTTGTCACCTTCCTCACTCCCTTATGCCAGAAGTTCTCTTCATAACACTGTGTGTGTTTATGAAGGCTCATTTGTCAGAATGGATGGGCCTAGGAATACATTTGAGACACATACATGATGTTTTAGTCCATTTTGTGTTGCTACAAAGGAATACCTGAGGCTGGGTAATTTATAAAGTAAAGAGATTTATTTGGCTCACGGTTCTGCAGGCTGTACAAGAAGCATGGTGCTGGCATCTGCTCAGTTTCAGGTGAGGGCCTTGACTGCTTCCACTCATGGTGGGAGGCAACAGGGAGCTCCCATGTGCAGAGAGATCACATGGTGAGAAGGGAAGCAAGGGGCGGGGGGCAGGGGGCGGGGAAGGCACCAGGCTCTTTTTAACAATGAGCTCTTGAGGGAACTAATACAGTGAAAACTCATCCCAAGGGAGAGCATTAGCCAGTTCACTAGAGATCTGCCCCCATGACCCAGAAACCTTCCATTAGGCCTGAATATTTGGGGCCAATAATCCCCCATATAGGGGATCAAATTTCAACATGAGGTTCATGTCTAATAATCTCTCAGGTGGTAACAGTGCTGCTGGTCTCCCAAACCACACTTTGGGGAGCAATTTTCTAGACCTTGATCCAGGTACTAGAGACCCTGGGATTCCCTGTCTTAGAGCCAGAGCCTATATCCAAGACCTGAATGGGTCTCAGAGGACTGACTACTACAAGCATGTACACCCACAGGCTGGAGGGGTAGATAGGAGGTAGCGGGCTTGAGGGGGGGTGCAATCTCGAAGTATTGGGAGTTGGGGGCATATGGAAGACAATGCTTGGAAAGCTTGGACCTTTAAGCTGGGATTCTACACACAGAAGCACAGAAGCAGGACTGGGATGGGTGGGAACAAAGAGAGCCTCCATTTGCACTCTTGCTCCAAGTATGATTAGGCCTGCTTATGGGTACTTCAGGAAACGTTTGGTTGAAATTATTTTATCTTTGGGCCAAAACACAAAATGGACAGAGTACAGTTTTTCTTTTCTCTTTCTCTTCCTCCTCCTTCTCTTTCTCTTTCTCTTTCTCCTTCTTCTCCTTCTCCTTCTCCTTCTCTTTCTCTTTCTCTTTCTCTTTCTCTTTCTCCTTCTCCTTCTCCTTCTCCTTCTCCTTCTCCTTCTCTTTCTCTTTCTCTCTCTCTCTCTCTCTTTCTTTCTTTCTTTTTTCAGAGTCTCACTCTGTCACCCAGGCTGGAGTGCAGTGGTGCTTACTGCAACCTCTGCCTCCCAGGTTCCAGCCATCCTCCTGTCTCAGCCTTCCTAGTAGCTGGGACTATAGGTGCGTACCACCACACTTGGCTGATTTTTATATTTTTAATATAGATGGGGTTTCACATATTGGCCAGGTTGGTCTCGAACTCTTGACCTCAAGTGATCTGCCCTCCTCGGCCTCCTGAAGTGCTGGGATTACAGGTGAGAGCCACCGCACCCAGCTGAGACTCCGGTTTTTCTGCTTCTTTTTTTCCCCATGTCTGTATTGCAGTGTGAGAGAACACTTCGATTTCCTCTTCAGTGTGCACACTAAACACTCAGAGTATGTCAACAAATTTTCAATACATCCATTTACGGGGTTTTTGATAACTCTGAGAATCCTCCATTGTTCCAGCTAGCCACTTAGTGTTGGAGCAAAGTTGCTTATACTTATGCTCCTGCTTACGTTTCGTAGAAATCCATAGTCTTGTTATACCAATTCTTCGAACAAGAAGAATATATCATTTGGCATAACTTGCAGGATTCTAATCTTGTCTCTGAAGAGTCAGTGGAAATAGCCATTAATTGCATTTTAAGTAATCCATATTAAAGGATCAATGACATTAACCTTTTCTTTATTCCTTATCCTCTTTTAAAGCGTGTAGAATAGCTGACATAGTGGACATAGGATAAAGATTTAGTGGTTGAGACGGTAAACATTCTGTAAGGACAATCCATGCAAAACAGTGATCCAAACAAATCCAGTAACTGCTGACACAAGTGGCTATCCACTAAAATCCTGAATACCTTTCTTAGCAGCACTTCCTCGTGCCTGTCTTCTTCCCTCCCCTGCTAACCTTTGGAACTTGCACCTATCTGATAACTTTAAAACTTTGACAGGTTGGGCAAAGAAGTGACTGGTACTTAAAACAGCTTGACTCACAAAAGCCAAGTTACCCTTACCTCTACCTTTTGGTTTGGCTTGCATAGCCCTGAATAAATCTTTTAAAACTAACTTTTGGAAATACTGCCTTCTCCCATTTTAGGTTATGCTTTTAAAACTATATAACCTGTGTATTTTTGTTTATTTGTTTGAGACAGCATCTCACTTTATTTCTCAGGCTGGAGTGCAGTGGTGTGATCCTAGCTCACTGCAGCCTCGACCTCCCAGGCTCAAGTGATTTTCCTACCTCAGCCACCTGAGTAGCTGGGACTACAGGCGCATGTCACCATGCTTGGCTAATTTTTGTATTTTTTTTGTAGAGATGAAGTCTCACTATGTTGCCTAGGCTGGCCTTGAACTCCTGAGCTCAAGTGATCCTCCTGCCCCGGCCTCCCAAAGTGGTACGATTACAGGCATGAGCCACCACACCCAGCCATTCCTGTGAATTTGATGCCATTCCTGTACTCTGCTCTTTTAACAGGAATTATGAATCGTGATCAAAACTAAAGACAGTAGGCAATTGTTGAGGAGCTGCTGAAGCCTTTGCCACAGTGCAACACAGGGTCTAGATTTCCCAAACACAAGATGTATGTAATGGCAGGGAGGGTGCTGATGTTGGCAGCATGACCAGACCCTGTGGCAGTGGAAGTGGCACAGTCTAGTGGAAAAAGCATTGGACAAAGAGACAGGAGGAGGCTTTGGCTGGAGATCAATCTGCCATGAAATAACATGACCTTGGGCAAGTCAAGCTCTCTGAGCTTCATTTTCCCTGCTGACATAAACAATGCTGCCCTTTCTTCTCAGAATTATTATGGAGATAAAATGAGGTAATAAGTCAGAATGCCTTGAAAAAGTGAAAGATGGTGGCAAATATTAGTATTGTTTCTTTATTCATTCAGCAAACATGTATATGACAGGCATGAATTATCCTAATTAATACACTAGGGGACACCTCAATGATCCATGCACCTGGAGCTTATGGATTTTCAGTTCAGAGGAAAGAGGAACCTGCAAGCAAAACCTTACAGTGCAGTATGGGTTGGGTGCTGGAGTTTCAGCAGCTACCAAACGCTGTTGAAGAACAGAGGTAGCAATGGCTACTCTTCCTAGGAAAGTTGTTAAAATCACCACAGAGGAAGTGGTTTTTGACCTGGCTCTTGGTAAATAATTAGAAGTTTGCCAGACTGAAAGAAGGTAAAAGGGCATCTTAGGCAGAGAAATCAGAATATTCACAGGCAAAGAGGTGTGTGTGTGTACATAGCTAATTATTTTGGATGATTGAGAGATTATCTGTATTTACTTGGTTCTAGCCACTGGATATATTAAAAGAAGTATTTTGTATTTAATGTTTTCCAAACTGATTGCCTGCTCTTCTCCCCAGCCCGGACTTGCTTCATCTCAGTTTCTGGCAGCCCCGTCCTTTCACTTGCGTGGGTCAAAATTTTTGAAGTTATGCTTGACTCCTTCCTTTCTTCCATACCCTACATCTAATCTATCGGGAGATCCCTGTTTGTTCTACCTTCTAAATATATCTGGAAGTGGACCCCTTCCCTCCATCACCACTGGTTCTATCCCGGATCAAGCCGCTGTGGTCTCATGCCTGGATATTGTGAGAGCCTCCTGTTCTCTCTACTTTTATCTTTGGTGCTACATCTTCTCAACATAGCCAACAGAGGATCCTTTAACAATGAAAGTAAGATCATGACACTGTAAATAACTTTAATACCAACCCACTCCTCTTAGAAAAAGCAAGATTCTTACCAAAAACAAAAACAAACCAAACCCACAACATACTACAGGACATGACCCCTGCTGCCTCTCTGGCCTCATCTTTCCTTGTGCACCCCCCAACTCAGCTCTGCAGCCCCTGTGCTCAGCCTCGACCACACCAGGCATTGCTTCTGCCATCAGCCTTTGCACTGGCTGTGCCCTGTGTCTGGAACCTTCTTTCCCTAGGTCTATTTGTCCATTTCTCTGTCACCTCTTTCATGTTTTTCCTCTGATGTCACCTTTTAGTGAGATCTAAGCTGCTGACCCTATTTAAATTTCACCTCCTCACCCCTTACTCCTGATTTGCTTTAGCTTGCTGTAGTGTTTTCATTTTCTATTCTACTTACCACTTTTAAATACTGCGTAATTTTCTTATTTAGCTTGTCTCTCCCCAATAGAAGTTTAAGCTGCACAGGCCTGAGATTTTGCATCCCAACACATAAAATAGTACCCAGTACACCTTAGGCTCCTAGTAAATATGTGTTGAATGAATAATGAAAAAGTCACCGTACATGTCACTGGGGGAACTTACCTATGTGAGGAAACATCATGGGCACCCTGAAACAATTATCTTGGATTGTTTGCAATTTAATAATTTGCAATTGGCAAGGTAAAAATGAATTCCAGTCTTTGTTTTGTGTGGGGAGTGTGTATTTTTAAAAGAAACATCCGGGCTGGGCACAATGGCTCATGCCTATAATCCCAACAGTTTGGGAGGCAAAGATGGGTGGATTACCTGAGGTCAGGAGTTTGAGACCAGCCAAATATTGTAAACCCCTGTCTCTACTAATAAAACAAAAATTAGCCAGGCGTGGTGGCGGGCGTCTGTAATCCCAGCTACTCACGAGGCTGAGGCAGGAGAATCACTTGAACTCAGGAGGCAGAGGTTGCAGTGAGCCAAGATCGTGCCATTGCATTCCAGCCTGGGTGATAGAGTGAGACTTTGTCTCACAAAAAAAAAAAAAAAGAAAAAAGAAACACCCAGTTTAAAATCCAGTTTAAAGAGGAGATTCCTTCACATTGACCGTTGGTATTGTTTTGCAATTTAAATTTTTAAAAATTAAATGTTGTCAATTAAGGACATACATAGAACATAATGTATATTTCACCATGCCCTCTGAACAAAACAGCGCTTGTGCGGCATTACTGAGTTTCCTCTTTATGGTCTGGAGAAATGGGACCCTTGACAATCCTTGGAAGCCTTTAACAAAAAAAGAAAAAAAGAAAAGAAAATTTTAGGTCACAATGGCATGTCAAAATTCCAAAAATTTTTTTTTCTTGTCTTTACCGAGTATTGTGTTTTTTGCCCTCCAATCAATAAATGTCTCCACTTTTCTGCCAACCAAACAGGAACTGAAAATAGGTGCAAACGAAGTAAGATGAGAGAAAAAAAAGAGTATGAAAAATTTCAAAATCTGAAAGAAATGGAGCCCCATCTTTTATTAAACATACTTACTGAACTTCATAAAGCTAGTTACATTGGTACCAAGGACAATTTCTGTAAAAGCTTCTGTTTTTGGTGTTTACAGATTTGCCCACAGAAGGGACCCTTCTCTGTTACGCCTGTCAATTTCTCTTGCCCTTTCTCCTCCTCTGCCTTCCTTTTGTCCAAGGATCTCAGCATTGTTTGATTTGCAGCCTCTGTAAGTTTATTCACAGGAACATATAGTCTTCTCACAAGCTGAAAGGTCACTTGTGCAAAGCCCTCGCTCTCTACTCCTTGGGGCAACAGGTTGGTCTACATGCTTTTCCTCTTCATTAGAATGTTAAAATATGTATCATGGAAGAAAAAACAGGGCAAAAATGCCAACATCTGTATACTTTCACTAGTTAGGCACAGCTGATACAGGCTATTTAATCAATTTTTTTCACCATGCTCTAGCTGTTTTTTATTTTTAGCGAAAAATATACTTAAAGGCCACTTTTTCTTTTCTCAACAGTGTGTAGAAAAACTATGAATGGTTTTTATATGTATAATATAATAAATAGCATGGTGTTGTGACTAATGTCATTGAAGATATTTCTAGATTTTTATATCCTTTCTATTTCTATGAAGTTCTAAAATGTTTCTCCTTTTGCTTTATCTTGTCCTTTCTCTGGTTTTAGTCATCCATCACAAAGCTCATTTGTCATTAATGACCCATGACCCCTTTTTATTATACATACTTTAGAAGGTCATGGATCTTAGCTCTGGCAAAGGAGACATTTCATTTTCCTAATTGGCAGGTTATGAGGCCACAGGGGAGCCTTGAAATTTGATTGATGATTAATCACTCAAATAAAATAAGATATGGCAGTAAAATAGTTAAGGACAATGAATCAAGAGCAAGATTGAAATAACTGTATTTGGTGGAGTTTCTTGGATTTGCTGTTTACTTTTAAAACAATCACTTTAGTTTGCCAGCCAATAATTTCTAGACAAAGAATTCGCAAGATTTTTGTATTAATGGTTATCTCTTGCTTTTGAGTAAAGGGTTTCAAGGTTCTGATCTCTTTTTTGAAGTATTTATATATAAGCAGAGAATATGGTAGAGTTTAGCTATTTTTAGTGAAATGAGCATGGTAAAATCATAAATACATTCTTTTTCTTAAAGGTAAAATTGGTGATACTTGTAATTGTTAATCTTCATAAAAGTATCTCTCCAGCCATTGGAATTGTACTGAAGAACAAATCTATGTCTCAAAAAACTGGACTTAAAGTTGAAATATTGGGCCGAACAATAACTAAATTCAATAAATATTTATGAAACACCTGTAATGTGCCAGGCACACTTGTAACTTACTTTACAAGGTGCTTTCATGTATATTTGTTCCTTATTAATCTCATTTGATCCACTGGATTCTGGCAAGTCTTAGGCAGTGTGGTAGACAATATTGTTCTAACTTTACACATGAGAAAGTAAACTGAAACCATGCCAAGGCCAGGTAGTGGCTAGTAAGAGGACAATCCAAGAGGCTAGTTTTTCTGTCTTCCTGCCATGTGCTTTTCCCAGTATTTTATGCTGTATTCTTTTTCCTGCCACTTAGAATCTTCTGCTCATGTGAGTGAGTCATACTACTAGTTCTCAAATGTAGTCCCCAAACCAGCACCATCTGCATCGTCTGGGAACTTTGTAGACTTGCAAATTCTTAGGCCCCATCCCAGAGCTACTGAATCAGAAACTCTGGAGGTGGCACCCAGCAATCTGTTTTAAGCAAGCCCTCCAGGTGATTCTGATGCAAGCTCAAGTTTGAGAACCACTAAACTCAAGAATACATTTTTTTTGTCGGTAAAAACATGGGTGAGACAATTTATCCATTATTTATTCAATTACAGCAGCCTTGTCAGAGGCACAGGGAGTGTTCGCTTTCTAGGAACTCATGTAGTTCAGGAGCGAGGACTAGCACACCAGAAATAATTCGATCTGCCTGTATTGTTCATTAATTAAGCCCTGGGTTTTGGAGAAGAGACTATGCATGCCCTGGATCTTCGGGGAAGGGAGTAATCCTTGGAGGTGGCAAGGGTGAAGAAGCCTTCCTAGAAGAAAAAGGAATGGAGATGGGCCTTCAGTTGCCCTAGGATTTGGAGTGAGGAGCCTAGAGAGTGGGCATTCTAGAGGAAAGGCATATTCATGAAACAGTAAGTAATACTGGCTTGAGTAGAGCACAGCTTCGGTGCCGGAATATGGAGAAGTAGATTGGATGAATAAAGTGGATCAAATTGTAATAAACTTCCTTAGTCAAAAGTTGGTACTCCACTGCACAATGGGGAGCAATAACAGACTTTGATTCAATAACTAAGATGATGAAAGCATTGTTCAAGGAATAGTAAACTGCCAGCTGTAAGCAGGATGCATGTATCATCTGAACATCCCACAGTGTTTTACACATTGTTGCCGACCCACTTCCATTAATATTTATGGCCTTTGAAGTCTGGTTTTACAGATATTTGAAAAACAAATAATACTAAAGTATTTATTTTGGGTTGTGGAGATAATTACATGTTTTGCTTGCTTAATAACATGTGCTTGTGTGCCCTTTATTCAGGCCAAATGACAGGTGGTCTTAATCTGCTGATGGGGAAAAGAAGTCAGGGCCTCCTCTGATCAATGTAGCTGGCTTTTCACCCCCATCTTAGACCTTCTTGTTTGATAAGGGGGGTGGGCTTCAGCCTTACCCTGAATAAGGCTTCTGCTCAGAGAAAGAAAAAATGGTGCAGACTTCATCTGGTCGGAGTAAAATGGATTTCCCTGTGGGCATTATGCATTTGAATGCTTTATGAATTATAAAGGCATTTGGTTAACCAGTTATTTTGGACAATTAAAATAAAGGGGAAGTATCAAGTGCTCACTCTGTTTAAGCCTTGTGCCTAGAGCACAGTAATGAAGAAGGTATGTTTTATTGTCCCCACGTAACATCTAGAGTTTTGGGGGAGAGGAGTGCATATACATTTATAAGAGACTATAATATGTGAAAGAGTTGTGTAGCTGCAGCTCATAAAATGAACATAAAATTAGACACGTAACCACATTCTACTTCATGTCTAGTTCTGATGACAGAGATGTAGCTATTTTCGTAGTCACACAGACATAATCAGACCTGCTTCAGGCATGCCTGGAGTCATTCATTGTTCTCTCTTGAAAATCTGAATCCCTTTTTAAAAATGATTAATGCATTAGTGTCATCTTTGTATGATATACATTAAAAAAATTCCTTTCTCATAAATAAAACAGCAGTTTAGACCAGTTGCTCTAGACTCGAAAGAAAGCCAGGAGCAATAGCGGC
Source organism: Symphalangus syndactylus (assembly GCF_028878055.3). NCBI lineage: Eukaryota > Metazoa > Chordata > Mammalia > Primates > Hylobatidae > Symphalangus > Symphalangus syndactylus. The sequence continues at coordinate 98,603,068 of NC_072428.2, read as the reverse complement.
AGTGAGAGAACCAGAACCCTCTTGAGGGGAAGTCTCTGAGGCTTTCCTTAGTAATTGGACTTCTGTCTGATGTGTGAACCATGTACTCTCCAGCTATTTCTGTTCAGGACGCACCTAGATAATGTACAGTGTCAACAGTTAATCTGTCATGATAATAATAACAACACACGGTTTGCCAGTATCATCTCCAGAGCCAGACAGGTCAATGTGATTTTTTTTTGTGTTTAGGTGGTTGCTATTTTGTGATTTAATTTATGACCTTGAATTTGGATCTATTCGGTGGATGAAAGTATGTTTTAAATATATGTAAGAACTATAAAGTCAGGGATAATTATTTGAGGCAGCAAAATTGTTGGGATAGATTTCTGTATCTTGACAGACTCATAATAGATTCTGAGGAAAATGGACACACTATGATTTTGAACCTGAAAGCCCTCCCAAATCACCACATATAAAACCCACTGATTTAAAACACTGCACATGTATCATCTCTTCTGGGGCCAGATTCCCACTTTGCAGAGTCATAGGAGATAAATCTTTGGGATTTAGTATTGTGCAGGGGTCTCAATCTCCATGTATATTGGGAGAAAATAATCAAAATGAATTTGGAAATATCTATGAAATAAAAGTTGGGAAAATAAAACTTTGTCTTTTAATGTTCCACTTCTTCTGAGTTATTCTCTTCCATTACCATCATATTTTCTTATGATCTTACTAATATTCTAGCAAAGTGGTTCTTAACCTTTTGGGTTATAATCTTTTAAAAAATCTGATGAAAGCTATGTCATCTCACCCCAGAAAATTGCTCGTGTGCACATGCTTGCAAAAAATTTCCATGAAATCGAGGGGTTGGGGAAAGACTTTACTGAATTCTAATGTCCTAAGGCATTAATTGAATGTAATGAAATAACTTCTTATCTATGCACTAGCTATGTACCATCCTTGAGAGAATTGAGAAAATAATCATGCAAATAATTTTCTCCAGAGCTTAATTCTCTCAGAAGTAACTGGAATCCCGCTTGAGAAAGGCTGCAGATGAAACAAAACGAATACACTAATGTAATGTATATTTCATATATACTCTATTATACATTGGACTCATACAGCTATAGTCATATTGCTGCTCAAAAATAACATGCAGATTTGGGATTTAATAATTATACATGTTTTAAAGACAGGTCAGTTTCCAGTACATTCTTTCCCCCCTGATATTTTCATGATAGAATAAATTATTCAATTTCACTGAAATGACTATTCACTCAGGCACCTTTGAGAAGTATTGCACTCCAGGTGTAGATAGAACTAACCTACATTCAGTTTTAAAAATCAAGAACAATAGTGTAAACCCCACTGACAAAAACTATGAAGTCTGAAAATGATGTGTTTTAACATATTGTGTAATGGGCCCCTTTCTGCTTCCACACGTCTTTGCTTTCTTGCCTGATGGGCAACACAAGCCCATCCCTTGCCTGATGGGCAACACATTATTCAAATGATTAGTTGATGCACTGTAATTATCAGTTTGAGACACCAGCCATACCTCTGACTGACTTCCCTCTCTCCAGAGTTTCCAGGAGGCCACCACACAGGCAGTTTTTCCAGCACCTCATCTTTCTTACTAAACTGAATGGCTACCTTCTCAGTTATTTCACCAGGAAGACCACGTGGGGCTGAGGGGGCAGTTTCTAGCTCACTCCCTTCTCACCAGCTCTCTTCGATGCCCCACTCCTGGTAGGAAAGCTGATAAGCTCTAACTGGTCAGTCAGCACTGGGCTACATTGGGGCCCGAAGATTTCTGGCTGTGAAGGATAAGGTTTCTTTTCTTTCATGTGAGTGCATAATCCAAGGTCGGTGGGCTCAAAGAGGTGAGTGTGATTGATCATCAGAACAACTGCCCTGGGGCACATTTGGAATATGTGCTTTCCTTTTGGAAGAGAGGGAGAAGCACATGGAGAAGAGGGGATGACAGTGGTATTAACAGATTTAGATGTGGGATTTGTCCCTATGTTCATTGGGGCCAAACTTTAAGATCAACTTCCAGAAAAAGGAATTCAACTCTCTGATGTCAGCATGTGTCAATTATGTGGCTTCCCTGTAGCTAGGTGTTTCTAGCCTGGGAGGCGGGGGCCCTAGCCCTCCCACAGCAAGCAATAGCCCCTGAGTGTTATCACCCAGGTTCTTGGTGATGACACTGAGTGGTAGAGAACAGGTCGGATTCTGTTTAAGAAGGTCATGAAGTGTAATATGTTTTAGCACGATTGCCACCAAAAATAAAGTTCAGAGCTTAAAGTATTAACATGTATCTTTGTTATCTGGAATATAGACTTATGCAACGACTGAGGTGCTTCTTGGTTTTGTATTTTGGAACCTCCCTCATCAGTCAAACCTTTTCTGTTCCCACTGCTGTAGTTCTCTTTTAACGCAAGCTCAAAGCACATAGTCATATTTGAAGTTACCTTTTATTTTTATCTCATCATTCACTCATGATTTTCTCATTTTATGTGTGCCTCTTCCTTTCCTCTCTGAATCAGGTGATTTCCACCCCCATCCCCACTTTTGTTAAGAGATCCTTGCTGAGGGCTGTGTTCTTGCCTCAGTCCTCCCTTCCTACCCAATCCACCTGACTCGTTCTTCTTCACTTTCCTTTCCTTCTTAATTTTCATCTTTCTTATGCTTTCATTTACTTCCTTTCCTGACTCACTATCCTTTCTCCCCTCAGCTAGCTCTGATCTTTGTATTATGTATATATTTCATTATTCCATATATGCAAAAAGATAAAGAGGGACATAATGAGAATCACTGTCCTCTCTACCAAGCTGAAGATGCAGAAAGTCACCAATAGCTCTCAAGTCCCATCCTCAACTATATCCCCCTCCCTTCTCTCCAGAGGTAACCACTGTCTTTAACTCTGTTTCACATCCTGCCTAGGTTCCCCTGGGCAGGAGGCAGGATGCTTTCCCCTGCACTCAGCCTGTGCAGTGGCCCCTTCTCTTGGCTGCTGAAGGCTAAGATGGGGGGCTGAAATGAGAGGACCAACCTACTGCAGCCAGGGAAGGTGGGAGTCAGGGCAGGTGGGAAACGGTAACTCTTTCACTACAGAACATGGCTGAATTGCTCCTCATTGGACAGTCACGTTTTTATTCAGATGATCTTCTCTGGCCTCTTTTATATATTTAGATAGGAAAATATTGTTACATGTTCAGTGAACTTTTATTAAGCACCTTCTCAATGCCTGGCACTGTGCTTAGTAGGACTTTTTTTTATGGGGGTGTAGATTCACTTCAATCCTCAGCTTCCTATTGCCCTTTTCTTTTTGATTGAGAAACCCCATTATACTTTAAAATGTATCTTTATATAAAGGATGATCTGTATCTTTTACTTTAAGTGTACTTGTCAAAGTTGGGTGATGTATTTTATATTATACACTCTGCTTCTCAGTTTGTTTGAAAGATTTCATGTACATAAAAGAGCTTGGGCCAAAGGGATACAATAAGTGAGTATTCAGTAAGTGACTAAGCTGGGTGACCTTAAGCAAGATTTTTAGTTTCTTTCGCATTGATTTTTTAATGTGTGAAAATAGGGGTAATAATAGTCCCAGCTCCCAAAACAGTTGATAAAATAAGATAATCCATGTAAAGTGTTTACTGCACTGCCTGGCATATAGCACTAAATAAATGTTAGCTACTATAACATGGCATTTTAAGCTTAGAACATTAAGTCATGATGGAATTTATTTGAAACATTTGTTGTAGAATGGAACATAGAGCTTGAAGGCCGTGGGACTGGTACTGCAGCTTAGAAGGGAGGAGCATACTCTGACCTAAGAACTCGTGAAGTGGCTCTTGGAGGAGGTGTTATCAATGAAATGTATTTTGCTGTGGAGGAGGTTGGAATCTCCACTTCCCATAGATCTGTTTTGACTATTTTGACTACTGTTCCGCTGTATGTGGCATGCCATAAACATACCTTCGTTTTAATGGAAAAGGTTGCTGCCATTCTGCTAGTCTGATCTTTTGCCTGCTGTTAGACAAACAGAATTAAATATGTCGTTAATCTCCACAGGGCAGGTCAGAAGTCTCTCTAGACTCCTAAAATCCTGAACTAAAACCACAGAGTTCTCAAAATAAACTGTGCAGTTTGGTCAGAAATGCAAGATGATTGAAGAGCAAAATGATTTACTCTGTCAGTGGTTACTACCCAATTGATTTTTCTTAAGTTGTAGATTGAATAGCTTCAGTTCCCTATCTGGAATACAGGGAAAACAATACCTGCCTCTTTTATTTAATAAACAAACAGAATTGACATCCTTTTTTATTTTAACTTCGTGCTTTTTTTCTTCAAGTAATCTTATGACAAAGATGACAATAGTAATAATGATTCTAATACTTCATGAATAATACTTTTCCTTCTACAAAATGCTTTCACATTCTTTATTTCAGTCCATTTTCAGTAGGTTTACAGGTTTGAATTACATTTCCCATTGTGGATGACTTAGTTTTGCAATGGTCTATATTATTGAATAATTATAAACATTTGAATATATGATCATGAGACATGTAAACATTGAGAAATGGCATGTGATATTATAGGCAATACTTTAGCATGACTAGTCAAAGATGAGTTTTTGCAAATTAGCTAAAATATACGAATATCCGGCTCACACTGATTTCTCTCCTAATGCTTTCAGCCTATTCCACTCCATTTAACATAAGATTATTATTCTTTTATATTGTTTTACACAAATTTTATACACACACATATATACATACATACACTTACGGCCTTTTTTCCCTAAGCACCTACCATAATGTGGAGCTCATAGTAGAGGCATAATTAATCCATCTTAACTGGCTATGTAGAGTTGCTTTTCTGTGTATGCTATTTTGGGGTATGTGGGGGAATGAAGTTATGTCTTTGCTTTCCAACAGTTGTGGTTTTTATTAACCTTTAGTTATCAAGTGGTCTTTATTTTTCTACCAACATGCTCTTACTATATTAAAGAAATATTTGTCATGAATAGTTTCTTCCCATTCTACATTTCCTTCTGTGACTCTTTTCTCTCTCTCACACACAAGATTTTGAAAGATGCTTCCTTAAAGAGCTCCAAGACAGTGTCATGCAATGGAAAGAATGTAAAACTAAGGGCATGAGCCATCTAGGTTGTGCACGCATTAATGGGGTTTCTACTTTGGTCTTTGGGAGACTCAGTAAAACCTAAGAAAGGAAACCAGTGGGGACCAAAGGAAACCAGTAGGAAGCACGGATGCCTAAAAATGCCAAGTCACAATGTAAATTCACACAGAATAAGTGTAAAATGAGTAATTGGGCAGTGGGTATTTTCGGAGATAGGAAATGTTTTGTGAATGGGGAAATTGTTGTCATATCTTCCCATCTAGATGAGAAACTCACCCCCCCTTGTAAAGGACTGCAGGATTTCCTTAAAATTTGTGGCTAGAAGAAATGTGAATAAGAATCTATTTGCCTATTTATTTACTTTAAAGATCAGCAATTCATATATGGTAAGACCTTTCCATTTATTCAGAACGCACAGACTGTTTATTTTTAGCAAAGTATTGCTCACTGTTTGGGGATAGAGACCTCAGACGTCGAAATGCATAAAAGAGACACTCATCACACATCAAGTGTCTGCAAGGATTTGTGTGTGTCTGGAAAGCAGAATCTCTATAGTAATATCTACTAAAGAGGTATTTTTGATGATGATCAAGATATTCATAAAGGCCAGACATAGATAAGACCAACACGTTTCAGTCCACTTCTGTTTTCTTTCCCAGATTCCTTAACTGGGTACAGATGTTCTGAAAGGATATTCTTTTGTAGATTCAAATACTTGAAAATTTAAAATAAACACACACACACACACACACACACACACGATGGAACTAAAATATTTGTAAGTACTTAAATTTGTAAATTCTTGGTTTGCTACCAAATAACTAGAAGATGACTGTGTTGTACACAAAATGGAAAACCAAGTGAAGTGTATTCAGTGGCCTCAGTTTCTCCTTTTTACATACACTCATTTCCCTTCTCTCAGGTGCACCTGGAGAGACTTAATGGCTACTGGACACCCTCACCCTGACATCAAAACCTGTTCTCAAGAAAGGATCCAACTTTAATCCACTAGTGAAAATTTAAGTTATTTATTTACCTGTTCTGCTTTAAACTGTATCTCTGGTTTTGACATTAAAAGTTTTTATCTTGGATAAAGGAATTTTGGGTGTGGACATGAAAGTGGAGACATGTAACTTTCTGAGAGAAAAGAAGTGCCTTTGAAATGAGAGCACCTAGGTGAGCTCCCACTCTCGTATGGCTTAAGCATGCCTGTTTGTGAGTACATCCTCAACATGTATTGCCAAACTCATAAAGAAAAGGACTGAATGCAAAGTGAGCTCAGATGGGAAGAGCAACATTTGATGAAACATGTAGCTTTATTTTATGTTGGGTTTTGGATATTAAAATGCAAAATCTGTAGCAAGTAGGTAAACAGGAAAGAAGTGAGGTAAATGAAAAGCAATATAAATCATATTCTTCCCTGCGATGTAAGAAATATATTAAGAGGAGGAGGATGTATAGGAGAAAATTATGAAAGTGAGCTGGTCAGGGTAACGAAGAGAGGAAGCTAATTGGAGATTATCTGAAAATAAAATGTCCGCAGTACCCTCTGGGGAAATTAACTGCCAGATGAGAAGCATATTGTAGGAATACAATGACTAATGTTATCTTCTAAGAACAGTTACGGGGATGAGGGCACTCCTTTCACTTAAAGGAAAGATGAAGCAATGAATCAGATGGTGATGAAAGGAAATACATATGATAAGCCCTAACCAGAGCGGACATAGGGTGATTTGTGTGTGTGTGTGTGTGTGTGTGTGTGTGTGTGTGTGTGTGTGAAACTAGTTAAGTATACATATATCCTATTAGTGCCTCTCAATATCAGAAGGACTAGGGGATATTTTTGGAAGTTATGGGTAGGGAAGGGTCATTCCTGAAAAACTTGATTTTTCAAATTTTGAGCAGATTTTTTTCCCAGAATATTTGCGTGGCATGATATTATTAGACTTGTTACTTGTGTCATATTCAAAAGCCTATACGCTGATGGTCAAATAAATGTTTATGCTGTAAAATAAGCCGGGAAAAAATCTACACAGTTGTATTAAAATGTTGAAATTATATTGAACCGTTTTAATCAATCATGTTAAGTATGGGCCTTCATTATAACTTGAAAATGAGGATGGTGATGTATTTTCTAAGTGCTTAAGTGCTCAATAATTGTTCATACATGGGTGAATATATATGTACTTAGTGATAGCAACTTTCAGTGCATGTGTGTGTGTGTGTGTGTGTGTGTGTGTATAATATGTATACCAGATAAAAGACCTCTCCCTTCCCAGCCAGTGTGTGGTCAGGCCAATGCTGCTTTCACAAGCAGGCTGTGGTGCTGACCACTTCAAGTCAGAATGTCATCGCTTGTCCCATCTATTATTATGTTCTTCAGGAAAACATTTGTCCTAAGATCCTAGCCGTGATTGGTGTCCCTGGAGATGCCCTTCTGCATGTTATTCTGTGAGTGGGCTTGTCTTTCTTCTCAAAAGATGCTTTGATAGTGTGTGCTTCATAGAAGCACAGAAATCTTTTGTTTGGTGAGAGAATCTCTACCAATTTCTGGAGAGAATCTCCAGAAGTACAAGTCAGCAAGTCCTTTTGCACTGGCCTTGAACTGTGGGGAAGACCACAGAAATGCAGATCTGTGGTAGCCATGACTCAAGGAATTGGGTGACCACACTGCTGATCACCTAGAAGTCATTCTTGGTCTGCGTATCACAGGTGTTGCTTCTGTGGGCATGATGTAAGAGCAGAGGGGCTTCCAGAGCTCCATGCTTTTATTCCTCTGCTGAAGTCAGGGTTCATCCCATTGGCTCAGTGTTAGTGATAGCAACTTTCAGTGCTAAAAGGCTAAAAGATTGCAGTTTGGTTTGTGATATTGAGAATTGTTGACCACTTTGTGTACAAATTGTTAATTCACTGCCGCTTAAGGGCTGCCATAGTATTGGAAAGCTGGGCGATGAGTGACTGTCCATGAGTGGTATTTAACCAGGTATTAACACCAGTGTCACCTCTGTACCTTGCAAAAGAAAAAAGAAAGAAAGAGAGTGAAAAAGAGAAGAGCGGAAAAAAAAAGAAAAGGAAGAGCCATCTGCCCAGTGTCCACAGATTTAGAAGTTGAGTTCTTGACATCTGAATTAAAAAGAAAAAATTATAGGTCATTATGACATGAACTCCCAATCAAATTGCTAGAATATTTACCTCAGTTACCAGAAAATTATTTGTTTTCTTTCACTAGGGTTAGGATGTTTGTCCCCTCCAAAATTGATGTTGAAATTTAATTGCCTTTGTAACAGTGTGAAGAAGTGGGACTGTTGAGAGATGATTAGGCCATGAGGGTTCCACCCTTATAGGTAGGATTGTTGTTATTATAAAAGGATGAGTTTGGCCCCCTTCCCTGTCTCTCTCTTGCTCTCTCTTGTTCTTCTGCCTTTTGCCATCGGATGATGCAACTAGAAGGTCGTCACCAGATGCCAGCACCTTGGTACTGGACTTCTCAGACTCCAGAATTGTGAGCCAATAAATTTCTGTCCTTATAAGTTACCCAGTCTCAGGTTTTCTCTTATAACAGCGTCGAACAAACTAAGACATCTCCATAGCAATTATAATAGGCTACTGTTGGCTATTAGCTTAAAGGATCCTTAGAAGCACCAGTATTACTTGATCAAATTGAGGGAAGCGTGTTGTGTTGCAAAAGCAGAGAATCATGAGACATTCAATCACTTAACTCTTTAAGGAAAGATGGGAAACATTGAAATAAATGGTCAGTGACAACAGTAGCAACATCTGAAAAGTGATGTTCCCAAACTAGGAATTTCTCTGGAGAATATGTGTTTGTAATGTCCATTAATTGCTCAGGGAAATGAACAGCATGGATCTGAAATGGGAGGGACCTGTCATAAATAGCACAACCTCTTCCAATGGTTTGCAAGAGTAGGTGCTGTTTGATAGCAGGGCTAGTAAGATCCATGAGGAACCTCCCTTAATTATGAATGGCAATAGTAATTAACAGGATGTGTGAACTGCTCTGCAGTGACAGAAATTTCATCTGAGTTTCCTTTCCTTTTTACTGGTTTCATTCTGCCTTGTTGGAGAAGGTCCTATGCCTTCAACTACCCAGACATGAAATTCAAATCTTGAAAAGCATACTATAAAAACCCAAGTTTTTCCTTGGGGGTATTAGTCTGTCTAGTTAAGGAAGACTTTTTTATTATTATTTGTCTCTTTCCCAAAGTAGTAGGCAATTAGACATCAAATGAAATTAAAAATCCCTACGTGATTGTCTCCTGGCCAGAACATGTTGCCTGCTGCCATAGAAACAGCTCTCTGATCTCAGCGGTGATGACAAAGCATAGTTCTGACAAAGCAGGTTTCTTTGCCACACGCCTGTGGTTTAATCTTTTCCTCTTTTCCCCCGTGAGGCAGTTCTGTCTAGCATTGTCAACCATGTCAATTTTGCTAGAATGTCTCAAAACATCTGTAATATACTGATTAAAATAGACACTATGATACTATAAAAGAAATGTGCTGTTTTTCTGCTGTCTCTATCCTACTCCTGGAATTGCATCTGCAGTTTTATTTAAAGCAAATGCAGCATTCAAATCTCCTGTAGTTATTCTTGCTCCATGAAGATGAATATCTTAGTCATGCTGATCTGGAGGGATGGGCTCACATCAGCAACTGGCCCCGTTCTGTCATGGAAGAATCATTCTTCTGGACTGGAAGAAGCAAGTGAAATGTTTCTGAAATGTTTGCAGCATCTCTCAGAGGAAAAGGAAACTTCATGACAGAAATATAGCCAGAGAGGGCCACTGTGAAAAACACTGGAGGGTAAAAAGAACTACATAAGAGCAACCATGTGGAAGCCACGGAGCCCTCTCATCTCCTTTTTGGTTTTTTTTGTTTGTTTATTTGTTTTTTGAGATGGAGTTTTGTCTTGTTGCCCAGGCTGGAGCGCAATGGCGTGATCTCAGCTCACTGCAACCTCCATCTCCTGTGTTCTAGTGACTCTCCTGCCTCAGCCTCCCGAGTAGCTGGGATTACAGGTGCCTGCCACCATGCCCGGCTAAGTTTTTGTATTTTTAGTAGAGGCAGGGTTTTCCCATGTTGGCCAGGCTGGTCTCAAACTCCTGACCTCAGATGATCATCCACCTTGGCCTCCCAAAGTGCTGGGATACAGGCATGAGCCACTGTGCCTGGCCTTCTTCTCCTTTTTATGTGTAGAAATTAGGATGTAGGGCAACCGTTTAATCAGGAAGCATTTATTATCTCTTCTTATCATGCTTCTTTCCTGCCGTGCCCATTTCTCATTGCATCAGATCTAAGCCCCCTTTTGATGTTTTAGGAAGTCATTAAATAACGTTCCTGTCCTGCCTCCCAAGTTTGCGCCATTTGAGAAAGACGACACAAAAAAACCAGATTGAAGGAGAAGTGCCAACTTGATTACAGTTCAGGCTGACTGGGGAAGTGATTAGACGTGTGGCCACAGGTCTTCCGGGTGCCTTCTTCTCCATTAGACATTGTCACCCTCGAAGTCCTACTGCAGGCTGTTACTCACACAGGCAGGCCTGCTGAGGAAAGGTACCCCCGTTGCCAGATGGCAGATATGAAAGAGAGACCAGAAGGCTCAGGGCCAAGAAGACCTCATTTCTTCCCCCAAACTCCTTGTGCTGTTGGCTCACAGGTGTGATGGAGGGTGTGGGAGAAGCTGGGAATATTATACTGCAACCTCTTAAGAAATGGAGTGTTTTTTTTCTTTTTCATCTCTTCTGTGGTAATATGAGGAGTAACAAATGCCCTTCACCTCCAAACCCCTCTGTCTTGCCTCCACAGCCCTCTGCTATGAACCCTGGGCTCTCCCTGCTGCTCCCCAGAAAGCCCCTCTGTTCAGGGAAACCCATTGTCCTTCAGGCTCTCCCTGCTTCTCCTTACCACGCCCACTGTTGTGGCTGTGCTGGCTTCACCAGGGTGACTCTTCTCCAGGGAACAACTCCCTGCAGTCTTCCCCACTTCTCTGTCTTCCCAGTGTTTTTTTAAGCCTCTCTTCCTTAGCAGTCTGCCCTGGGTGAGATCTGATGGTTTTCCTCTTCTCTGTGAATACTTTTTGTGTTTATTCTGGGCCCTGTACACTGAGTAGTATCGAATGGTTCCCATTTTCTAAACCACTGAACAATTTGTCCTCTGATTACATTCATTCATTCCTTTGTCTTTTTCACTTATTGTTACCTGGGTAGAGTCTGGCTTCCCCAGTTAGATTGTGAGGTTGTCGTGGACGGAATTCATTTCTTTTATACCTCTTTTGTACCCTTTCTCAAGGCTAGTCTAATGTAGAGTGGAGAAGTTTTGTAGATAATTGTCTTAGCCTCGGTTCCCTAGAAAACCGAATCTGAGCTCACTTGAGAAGGCTTTATGAGGAGATGGAATTCCAGGACAAAAATAGTGAGGGAACAGGGGAAGCCAGGCAAATATAATATGTAACAGTGCTTTGCCAAGCTGTCCAAAGCTTCTCAAGGAAACACAGCTGGTTGCTCTGTGACACACACTGTCTTGCAGACAGGTCTTTGGGATCACTGTACCTTGCAACAGTCTGTCACAAGAAGGAATGGCAAGGAATTCATCTTTTAGCTCCTTCTTGTCTCCTGTCTCTTACTGGTCAAGGTTTCCCCATTAAGTTTTAAGTTCCTGTTTTTAGATTATGTTACCATGACCCTCTGATCAGCCTCTGGGGAAGCCAGATCCTATACCCCAAAGCAGGGTGCTTCGTTGGAATGTAGAAGTGGTTCAAGAAGCCAGAGTCTCTATAATAGCAGCTACACAGGATGAGGGTGCAGGGCTATAGCTCCTGCTGCAGTGTGGACATGACAGAGGCTGAGTCAGAGCCATCAGCTACAGAGAGGCTGAGTCAGCTGATGGTGTTGGGAGAGAAGATGGTGGCTGTGGCAGGGACTTTACACTGAGCAAGCAGCCAGAGCAACAGTGTGGAGAGGGGCAGGCAAACCTGGGAAAGCAGAAAAATTGGACTCAATACAGCACCAAATGAATTTCTATTGGCTGGATAACTAAATATAATAAATGTTTAATAAATATTTATTGATGTCTGTTGGTTAATTGCCCCCTATATTCCTGTCTTACTGGAATTATTGGAAGGTACAAAGGGAAATCTAAAAGCCAATTTAGACTAAATATATAAGTGTTGAAGGATCAGAGTAAAGGAAGAATAAAAATGTGTGAGATCAAGGTAATTAATCAAGGAGGGCTTCCTGGAGGAGGTGAGTTTTGAGTTGTCTTTCAAAGGCTATAGTGGTAAGGATTTATAAAGAAGAAAGGATTATTTGGAATGGGAGAAAATATTGGCAAACCATACATTTGATAAATGGTTAATATCCAAAATATATAAGAAACTGAAACAACTCAATAACAAGAAAACAGCCAAGCAAAAAAATGGGCAAAGCACCTGAATAGACATTTTTCAGAAGAAGACACACAAATGGGCAACAGATATATGAAAAAGTGCTCAACATACTAATCATCAGGGAAATGTAAATTAAAACCACAGTGAGCTATCACCTCACACCTGTTAGAATGACTATTATCAAAAAGATGAAAGGTATGAAGTATTGGCAAGGATGTGGAGAAAAGAGAACACTTGTTCACTGTTGGTGAGAATGTAATGTAGTACAGCAATTATGGAAAGTAGTATTGTGGCTCCTCAGAAAATTAAAAATAGCACTACCATATGATCCAACAATCCAACTGGGCATATATCCAAAAGAAATGAAATCACTATATTCAGATATCTGAACTCCTGTGTTCATAGCAGCACTATTCACAATAGCCAAGACATGGATCAACCAAAGCGTTTATCTATGGATGAATGGATAAAGAAAATGCAGTCTATATATACAATAGAATACTATACAGCCATAAAAAGAATAAGATCCTGTCATTCACGACAACATGGATGAACCTGGAGGACATTATGTTTAGTGAAATAAGCCAGGCACAGAAAGACAAATACCACATGATCTTACTTTCATGTAGAATCTTTAAAAAGCTGATTTCATAGAAATTCTCATAGAAGTAGAGAGTAGAATGGTGGTTACCAGGGGCTGGGGTGGTGGAAAGGGAGGGAGGTTTGGGAGATGTTGGTCAAAGGATACAAAACAAGTTAGGAGGAATAAATTCAAGAGATCTATTATAAAACATTATGACTATAGTTATTAACAACATATCGTATTGAAAAGTGCTAAGAGTGGGTTTTAAGTGTTCTTACCATAAAAATGATAAACATATGAGGTAATGCATATATTTATTAGCTTGATTTAGCCATGCCATAATGCATATATATTTCAAAACATAATGTTGTACATTATATACAATTTTATTTGTCAATAAAAATAAAACATTAAAAATACAATAAAAAGTAAGTGATTATGAGGGGGAACAGAGGAAGGAGTTACTGCAAAGATCTCACACAGTCTTAGAATCTGAGCAAAACGCCAGGTTTGGGTGTAGATTTCAGACATTTGCTGTGATAATTTAGCTTCGTAGTTTTTTGTTGTTGTTGTTGTTGTTGTTTTGTAAAATTTAACAACAATCTAGAAAGTTGCTCATGCTTTGGCTTATACTCTAAACTTTGGCAAGACTCAGTTGTTGTTTTTTTTCGCCTTTGAGATTGGAATAATGAAAATTGATGGTATATAGTGTTGGCAATAAGATGGAAAAACAGTTTTCTTATACATTTATGAATGTATAAATCATAATAGCCTTTTTGGAAGTCAATTTGATATTTTTAATCAAAATTTAAACTGTAAATAATCATTGAACCAAAAATTCCATTTTGGGGGATCTGTGTTTACATCAACATATTTACAAGATTGTTTACTGTAGTTCTGTTTCCTTAAAGAAAATGGATCAACTTAAGTACCTATCAACAGTGTACTGTCAACAGTGGAATGGTTATGAAACTAAGGTACATCCATACTGTGTGGCTGTTAAAAGATCTAGGCCTGGCCGGGTGCGGTGGCTCATGCCTGTAATCCCAGCACTTTGGGAGGCTGAGGCGGGCAGATCATGAGGTCAGGAGTTCGAGACCAGCCTGACCAACATGGTAAAACCCCGTCTCTACTAAAAATACAAAAAAATTAGCCGGGCGTGGTGGCGCACGCCTGTAATCCCAGCTACTGAAGAGGCTGAGGCAGGAGAATCGCTTGAACCCAGGAGGCAGAGGTTGCAGTGAGTTGAGATCGCACCATTGCACTCACTTACTTTTTATTGTATTTATTTTTATTTTATAAAAATAAAAAAGATCTAGGCCCATGTGTACTGATGTGGAACAATCTCAACACATGTTGTAACATTTAAAAAATAAGTTGTAAAATAGCATATAGTATTAACATCATCCCAGTTACAAAGAAATACAAAAAGCAAAACTTTAAAAATCCCAACCTAACAATAGAGACATTCAGGGACCTTTTCCTTTTTATTCTGTTAGCTCCTGCAAGTATTCATGCATTTAAATTTGAGGGGAAAAAACCTTAAAGGTATCGTCCTTTAAATAAGAGCCAAAATGTATCTCCCAGAAAAGGTTAGAGGAAATTTTCATGTTAGTGCTTAAGAAAAAAAAAAAAGATAATTGGAGAGAAATCCACAGGTAGTCCTATATTAATAACATTTCACAGAACATTTGGGATGAGGAATTATTTTTATGAATTGAAGAAAAAATAAATGCCAACTTATTAAAAAAGGCCTTTCATAGGCTGAAGTAGTGGAAAGTTGGAAAAAGTATCAACAATTAGAATAGAATCAATTCATTGTAGAAGGAAAGTTTTTTTAAAAAACAGAATAAAACTGAAAATGGAACAAAATTTTGTGCTACCTGATTATATGTGCAAGTTAACAAGTTTTATCAGGATAATACGAAAGATGTTATATAAACTATTTCGTTTCAAGGATGACATAGCAAACAGGGTGTTTTTCTTTGCTTGCTTTACCTTAAATACTGACCCAAAGTAGAGCTAGTATAGAAAAAATCAGTTTCAAGGGTCTGAACCACCCAATGCTGGACCACTTCCTCCACTATCCCTGATAGGGGCTCAGTCATACAGGCCGCCCTTCCACACTTGCTGTGACAAAGGACTTGACCCTCACGAGGTGACCTGTTTTGTCCTTGGACAGTTCTCCTTACAAAGTTCTTAGTACTGTATTTAAGTAAAATCTACCTTCAGGGAAGGTTTATCTCTAATGCATATTAGATTGAGCTTTAAAAATTGATCAAGGCCCAGTCCCTACCTCAGACCAATTAAAGCCCTGGGATTGGGACCCAAGCATCAGAACTGTTTTCGAAAGTGCCCCAGGGAGTTTCATGGACAGTGAGGACTGCCAACCACTGTACTCCCAGAAACCCATCAAATTTAAGGAGCACTCTCACATTTCACCTTCATCTTTTCTCCAAGAAAATTATCCCCTAGTCTTTCTATGAAATGGCTTGTAATGTTTTAAAGGTTTGTGGGATGAGTATCAATGCATACTACAACCACTATTACAAGACTTTTCTTAATAAGAAATTGGGTGAAATACAGTCATAGTGACTAGAATTATAAGGAAACAGACCCAAATTTAATCAAGGGCTATTTAATATGGGCTTATATTTTTCTATCTGTACTTTAATGAAGTTTTTTAAATTGAAAATTCAAGGTCCGCAGAGTTGCAGCCGTTGTACCAAAATACAACTTAAGAATATGGATTTGAGAGTCTCTCGAGTCAGGAACTATTTGCTGGGGATGCCTATAGTTTTTAATGGCTCAGGGTTCTTCTTTTTGTAATGATTTAAAAACAAACCCAAGGCAGTGGCAGGAATAAGTCAAAGGTGAGACACATATTTGGCTTGATTTAGTGGGAAATCAATCATTCAAATACAACCTTTTAAAAAGAAAGATATAAAAAGAAAAAGCAAAACATAATTTTTGTTTAGAAGTTAGTAGTGAGAACTGCAAATTA
The DNA here is from genome assembly GCF_028878055.3 of Symphalangus syndactylus. Classification (NCBI taxonomy): domain Eukaryota; kingdom Metazoa; phylum Chordata; class Mammalia; order Primates; family Hylobatidae; genus Symphalangus; species Symphalangus syndactylus. The sequence continues at coordinate 98,586,946 of NC_072428.2, read as the reverse complement.
TGATATAGATCGTGTTAGAATCTGGGTGTCCTCCAAAAGTCTATGCATATTATTTTATCTAACAAGGTAAACATAACCTTGTGTTCACAGCTTCTATGGGTGTGAAATTTTTTTGCCAGGGGAAATTTTGCTAAATTTTAATTTTTCACTACTAAAATAAGGGTCTATTACAGGTTACGTATAAGATGCTGTTGAAACCATTAGAACATGGGGGAAGCCATCATGCTCCTCCTTCCCCAAAATGGGGTCTTGGACCCCTGAGCTGGGCATCAGAATGAAGGAAAAGTGACCTGTCCTCAGGCCTGGTGGCTGGAGACTGGGGTGATGCACGGGATGGCACCGGGGTGAAAATGGAATTGAAGAGTGACCCAGAGATCTAAAGAGGCTCTGGAGAGAGGTCAACAGGAGATGTCAGAACAGATGGGGAAGTTTGGGAAGGAAGTGTCAGAAGCTTCAGATTTTAGTATGAGTGTGGCTGTCACAGACTGTTCGTAGGAGTGGGAGGTGCAATGCATTGAGCTGGTTATTGGAAGTTGCCAGATGGCTTTACTTTCCATCCTATGCAGGATATAAAATATGTCATCCATTTCTATTTAGAAAAAAACATTCAATGTTGTTTTGTTTTAGCTGAAGCAGTGATAGTGGTCAGCAGTCTGGTCTACCTTTTTGCAGTTTACATTTCTCTTAATGCTCTGCATGCATTGATCCTAACCTCAAATTCCTGCCTAGCCTCCATCCTCTGACCAAAGCGAATCTCACTCCTCTGGGGCCGTGTGAGACTCCACAGCCACCTTCTCTTTCTAGGCAGGTGTTTTGTGCCTTCCCTCACACAAGCAGCTCCCTGAATATGTCACACCCCTCATTCCCTAGCTCAAGTGCTGCATTCACCTAATTTCATTTTGCAGTGCCTTGTGGAGGTAGGAGGAGACAAGGAATTGAGGAGGGTGACAGTCCCAGTTCTTCTCCTACCCGCTCCACCTCTGCAGTCATCCCAGTGAACCCAAGGAGGGCATTTCTTCCTGAATGAGGGTCGGCTCCATTTCTTTCTCTTCTAATCCCTTTCAGGGAGTGCTCAGCTTGGTGAGGAATGAAACCCAATGCTCCATGGCCCCTTTCCAGCTGGGTGCAGTTCCAAACTGCATTCAAAGCCAACACTAATTATGTTCAAGGTTTCTTATTAGTAATGGAGTAAAGACATACGTGAGCTAATATTAAATATCAATTTTCCTGAATAAGAGGCTATTTTATTGTGGATATGAAGCTGTCTTGGTATCTGTATGTGAAGACACTGGCATAGAACCTCATATGTCAGGAGGGGAGGATGGTGCCCTCTGGCAGGAAGCTTCCAATTTTCCGGGACAGCTTTTCTCACATTCTTGCTAAAAAGCCTGTGCCCAGCTCAGCAGCTTGGCAAATAGAGCAAAACTTCCTGGATTTGAATGGCACTCACAGAGAATCTGTGACCGCCAAATAGGGCCACAACAGGTTCATTTTTACATTTTCTCCATTTAGTTTTTCCTAGACAAATCAATATTTAACTAGTTTGTGGATTTAATCTAGTTTAAATTCATTTAAGAGAATATTGGGCTCTTAAAAAGTGTCAGTTCCATAGAAGCATATAATCTATGTGCTACCTAGCATAGTACCTAGTACACGATAGGCGATTAAAAGTTGGATTTATGGGAGGCTGAGGCAGGCGGATCACGAGGTCAGGAGATCGAGACCACGGTGAAACCCCATCTCTACTAAAAATACAAAAAAATTAGCCGGGCGTGGTGGCGGGCGCCTGTAGTCCCAGCTACTCGGAGAGGCTGAGGCAGGAGAATGGCGTGAACCCGGGAGGCGGAGCTTGCAGTGAGCCGAGATCGCGCCACTGCACTCCAGCCTGGGTGACAGAGCAAGACTCTGTCTCAAAAAAAAAAAAAAAAAAAAAAAAAAAAAGTTGGATTTATGAATTATTATGAATCATTAAAGGAAGTCTCTAAATTTCTTTGCTGGGTGGCAGGTTTTTTTTTTAAAAAAAGAAAACAAATCTGTAACTGTTTGTAGTTGAAAATGATAAAATCACTTCTTTAAAAATATTCCCTAATCAATTTTATATCAATCACATCAATTTAAATTTGGAAAGATTCATTATATATTAGATTAGTAGTTCTTGGCTTCACATTACAACCACCTGGAGAGTCCTACCCAAGACCAATTAAATCAGAATCTCAATTGTGGGCTTTGGCCATCTGGAGTTTTGCTTTTTTAACAGCTTTATTGAGATATAATTAAATACAACAAACTGCACATATTTAAAATGGACAATTTGATAAATTTTAACATACACCTGTGAAACCATCAACACAATCAAGATAGTAAACATATCACCTGTGGTTTTAAAACCAGCTCAGGTGATTCCCAAGTCCAGCAGAGCTGAGAACTACTGCAATAGAGCCTTAAAATCATGAGTTGGGTAAGCACATAACTTCTGGCTGTTCTTCCCTTCCAATCAGGCAGACTACTCACTGTCAAACTACAGATCTACAGCAAATGGTGAGGGCAGGGCTGTGATGGGAGAAGGTGAGAAATAAGTGGGCATTTGGGTTGGCTCTGCTCTAAGCAGGTGCTTGGCCTGAAATACTCTCGGTTCAGTCGATCACAATCTTAGATGAGAGAAATGGAACTTCACAGTTGAATAATGCTCCATATATCAGATTCCGTATAACAGTCTTACTGGTGGTTTTTCAGCCAGTGCTAGTAAAATAGCGCACCTTTAAAAAATCATATAAAAAGTCAGCCAATTGGAATAACACTAATATCCAATATCAGGGCAGCGATTAAATAGATATGGTTTCTTTATATGGTAGAATATCATTCAGACACTAAAAATGATTTTATAGAATATTTAATGAGTTGGGGAAATGTTCATGGTGTATGGTTAAGTGAGAATAGCAGGTTGATAAACCAGTGTATGCTGAATGATACCACTTCTATTCTGAAAAAAGTGAATACAGACACACAAGAAAAATAAAAGACTTGGAAAACATACACCAAAACATGGACATGAACATGGAAGAAAATGTTTAAATTTCTTTTAAAAATTTTTCTTTACTTTTTATATTTTGGAAAATGAAAACAATTTTTTGATCAGAAAGAATAAATATTATTAAACATCAGCTGCAGAAATTCCCCCACCTAAAAATGAAACCCTGCCTAAAATAATCCAGTAGAAATGAAAGAAGAATATAAAAATCATTAGCATTCTAGCTTCATACTAGTATGCATTACCCAGTAGGCTCTCACTAAATGTTTCTTGAGTGATTTGAATAAATGACTGGAGCTAAGCAAAATAAACAAACCCCTGCTCAAGTTGGAACAAGTTCAGTTGCTTTTCAGAGTCATCAAAGCAAATTGTTTTGTTTATTGTATTAAACTCAAGTTCAAGGTTGCATGGCATTTGTATTACTGTTGAAGTGTGCTGGCATTTCATTTCATTTTGACTGACTCCAACTGTTTTCCAGTAAGAAGACTGGGCAATATGCAAATAAGCAGATTGCTGCATATGGGCTGTTGTAATAGTTCTTGGCCATTTCAGAAAAGCTTCAATCCGAGGAGTGTTCTCTCCAACATGGAAGGAGACATGAAATGAGCCTCTGTATCCCTTACCATGTTGAAGTAGATTAAATTTTTATGATATGCACAAAATGTGGCTGAAGTATAGTAGAAACTCCCTAATCCCGGTATATCCTATTCCCAACCCTTTACATGAGGCCTTGGCTCTGTTTACTCTTGCCAACTTGCAGCTTCACTTGCTTTCTTTGTCTGTTCTTATTACATCTCAGCCTACAGATGCGCTCAAATCTCCTCTGGCCTAAAATCACTTCTCATCCTGCTTTTCCCTAGAGTTATCATTCTATTTCTTCCCTTTTTTTCCTGCTAGTGTGTCAATGAGGTCATTATTTACTGCCTGATTCCAGCCAGAAGTACTTTCTGTCTCCTTTGGACCACCTAAGCCCTTTATTTGTTGTTCACAGTATTTACCATGGGCACATCCTTACCCCTGTGCTAGGCCAGGAATAGTCCTATCTTTGATGCATTTCTCCTTCCACTTCTGAATTCCTGGGAACACAGCAGTCCCTTGGGGACTGGCTTCTTAGACTGTAAAGTATCTCTTTAAATTAAAAAAAAAAAAAAAATTGTAGAGGCATTCTCACTATGTTGCCCAGGCTGGTCTTGAACTTCTGGGCCCAAGCAGTCCTCCCACCTTGGCCTTCCAGAGTGCTGGGATTACAGCCGTGAGCCACCACACCTGACCTAAGGTACCTCTTTTTTTTTTTTTTTTTTTTTTTTTTTTGAGACGGAGTCTCGCTCTGTCGCCCAGGCTGGAGTGCAGTGGCGCGATCTCGGCTCACTGCAAGCTCCGCCTCCCGGGTTCACGCCATTCTCCTGCCTCAGCCTCTCTGAGTAGCTGGGACTACAGGCGCCCGCCACCACGCCCGGCTAATTTTTTTTTGTATTTTTAGTAGAGACGGGGTTTCACCGTGGTCTCGATCTCCTGACCTCGTGATCCGCCCGCCTCGGCCTCCCAAAGTGCTGGGATTACAAGCGTGAGCCACCGCGCCCGGCGGTACCTCTTAATTCGAAAATACGAAAAGGTTTGTAGAGGCTGCTGGCTTTTTCCTGGAACTAATTTCCACTAAATGTCCTGTGTTTTTTCCACATGTCAAACATATCTAAAGATACTGCTTTTCTAACTTTAACTAAAATGTAATGTCATCTAGTGGCTTTCCCTCCTCTTTGCAAAGTTTTTGTTTGTGTGTTTGCTCAATTCTTTGAGCAGAAGTGGAAGAGGCCATGCCACAACAGGGTCAGAAAGACCTGGGTTCAAATGCCATCTCTGACATGGACAAGCTCTCTGACTTTGGGGTCTGTCACTAGACTTCTCTGTGCCTTAATATGTCCACGTATGAAATTGTTGCAACAATGTCCACCTTATGGGATTATTGTGAGGATTCAAAGAGGTGTTTGAAAGCCCTGAGTCCCGAGTATGGGCCATGAAAACTACTCACTGAATGCTGGAGCACTTCCTTTCTTCCTGGCTCCTTCCTTTTTCATACCCGAAAACATGTTCAGAACAAAGAAGCTGCACTGAGGTGTGAATGCCCAGTAGCCAGTGAGTTTGTACGATGCAAACTGGTATTCTAGCATATTGCTAAATCACTACACCTCATAAGCTTCCTGGGTACCCACTGTCAAATCACAAACCACAAATGTAAGGTCATGAATGCCAACAGTCTCTTCTCTCTGCTTTACTCAACCAGTGTGATCTGTCCAAAGAATTTGAAATGACAGAAAATATACATAGCAAGTATTAAGGCAGCAGATGGTATTCATATGCCGCTAGCTCTCTGTGCTGCTAAGTCACTCACACATCCATAGTCATAGCGGAGGGGACGGGGAAAACATCACATTTCCTTCTTTTCTTGGAATTGCCATCTTTTTCTCATCTCTGATGCCAATGTCTCCTCACAAGATTTCCAAGAGAAGAAAAGTCTCACTGTTCTGGAAATGCCAGAAAACGTTCCAAAACTTGCTTAGCGTTCTTCCTAGCAACAAATCCAACAACTTCCTCCACATTCGGGTGGCATGGCTCTCATTGTGTTTATCACTTTCTGCCGCCAACTAGCTGTACAACCTTGGACCATTAGTCCTCTTTCTGTGCCTCAGTTTTCTCATCTATTAGATGGGGATATTGAAATTGCATACCTCATTAAGTTGTCATGAGGATCAAATATATGCCAACCAGTTACAACAGTATTTAGATGGAGTAAGCACTCAACATATTGCTATGTGGTCATTTTGCCTGCATAACTAATGGATGAACCTATGGGTCAGTGGATGTGGACTAAGAATTACAAAATACCTGTAGTCTTGGTTTTGCCACTTACTAGCTATGATGAGCCATTGAGAAGTTCCTTACTGAAACTTATTTTTTAAATCTGTAAAATGCTAGAAAAACATATTTTCAGTATTAAATGAGATTACCTCTATGAAAAATAAGCCTCAAAATGCCATAGAACATAAAATGGTATTATCTCCCACCTCTGTTCTTGAGCAGGAGCTGCCAAGTCTTAGAGTCTTTGCATTTCTTGTGGCACCTAATAGGTCTACAACACCAGTTGTTGAAGGAAGAGTTTACCAATTCAGCACAACTGAGAAGAAGGAAGCAAGCCAGAAAGGCCTCTGAACGGTCATCAGAGATGACGTGAAATTCACACATTCACTCATGTGCTTTTTTAATAGGCTTGTGCATCAGGCTCTCCCTCTGAGGCGCTTCACTTTTACTTTACCCAGAGTCAGCCTGGAGAGGACCAGGCATATCCAATTAGTGGAGTGAGGCTGGGTTAAATTGCTCTGGGCAGGCATACTGACCACCTGAGAAGTGGCACCTGACTATAATGGTGGAGTCAGAAAAACTAAGAAAAGCAGCCAGGAGAACTTAAAAAGCCCTTCGGTGTGAGACTTTTTACCACAAGGAGAGATCCTGTGAGGCTGAGAACTAAATTAGACAAAGCAGTTGAGATCTTCTTCAGAGAACAGTTTCACTTTGGCAAGGGAATACCGATGACCTAAAATGACAGATTCTGCTAATTTCCATGATTGCCTCAGGGAAGGTTGAAGCTAAGTTGGCTCTGTTTTTGCAATATGTTTCTCAAACATAACTTCTTGGTCGACTGCACAGGTAATTACTTCAGCTACAAAGTTCATGTTGCCAATTATCTCAACTATGGCCTCATTTTCTCTAATGATGCCGAAACCTCATTCTTCTGGGTTTTGCAGTCTCTAACTAGTAAATGTTAAAACCTTTATCCAGCAAATGAATTGCTTGGTCATGTCCATTTATGTAGCTTATTATATTTTCAGGATAATTGGCAATCAACTTAGAGTATTGGTAATTATTAATTTTAAGTAATGACATACACTAAAATAAATTTATTTTTATTTACTAACAATTTGATTTTCACATTTTTATACTACGGTTTGCTCTCTAAAATTGTGTCCAATTTGGTATTGTTGTTGGCTTTTAAATTTTTTATTAGTAACATTAATGTTATGCTAGATAGTGTTCTTGTCTAACTCATAGATGATGGCATAATGAATATTTCATAAGGACAAGATTGGGAAGTCAAAAGTTTTTAGCAGGTTGGGATAATGGACCCAATCTAAGAAGGTGAAATATTGATGTTGTGAAAATAAAGCCTTCACTTGTTTCTAACAAAAAGACCTACAAAAAGATTAGGGAAATATTAACTGTCAGTCTGAAATGTAGCTGTAAGAATGGCAGTAAATGGAGTGCTGTAATCTTAGTCTGTATGAATTTGGGCACTCTGGGCCATAGAAAACAGCAACTCACTCAGGACACCCTAAGGAGGAGGGGCTTACTGCCCAGCTGCCCGGTTTGGATCTTTAAAGTAGAAAGTTCGGTTTGAGATGACCTCAAGGGACTGGCCCCTTTCACATGGTCTCTCGTATGTCTCGTATGGTCTTTCTGCTATCTCTGCATGTTTAGTAGGTTCTCCTCTGACTCCCAACATCCACCTAAATCCCAGAGAGAGCTGGTTTGATCAATTTGTCTTACTATTGTCTTTGTTCTAGCATATCTCTGCACAAAGCTACCTCCTGGGTCATCCACGAGCCTCTGAGGTGCTCACTCCTGATCCAAGCAGCACCTCTACCAAAACAATAGCTTATCCTTGGGGTTTTTCTGAACAGTGGGCTGTGGTTGGGGAAGTTAACATTAGAATATGAACCTGGGTGTGGCTCCAACGGCCAGAATTGTGAGCGATAAGTAAAAGCTACAGGAAGAGAGATTCAGCTCCATATAGACTTTCCTAAAAATGGAATGGGCTATAGGCAGATAGATGGTTGGATTTAGTGACCTTCCAGGCTTCTTCTGTCTCCCAAAATTGTGTTTTTATTTTCAATACCATTCTTCTGTTTCTTCCCAGATGTGTCTAATGAAAACCATCTTTTCACACTATTATTAAAATGAGCTATGAAGATAATTCTGACACAGTATTATTAGGATATGCCTAAGGTGTCAGAAACAGTAATGCTTTTGCATTAGCCTCTTAAAACATATTTCATATGCAACATATTTGTAAATTAGATTCTATTATAGTAAATAACAATGCTGTACAAATAAAAGAAATAATTTACCTAATGTAAATGTAATGGGACAGGAAACTGCGACATGGATACTTCTCTTAAGAGGATTGAAGATGAATGTAAGAATGTTAGGAAAATTGTTTACCCATGAATTATGAATGATGTTCCAGAGATTTCAATTAGGCATTTAAACTCAGATATCATGATGGACTGAGTTATTTAGGGCAGTTTTCAGTGATGACTCTTCTGATGGCTGCCTGAGCTGAACTTCTCCAAAACAGTGTAGTTAAATCTCAGCATCCAAAAGATAAAGTAGATATCACAGCAGAGCAGCCTTGCCTCCAGCCTGCAAGGGAGTTGTATTTCTTTGAGGCAACGCATGGTCAGGAGAGACAGTAGCTTTGTTAAAATTCTAAAGTTCGAGGTCCATCATTTTTGAGACGAGACTCATCTCTCTTGGCATCAGTTTCCTCATTGATACATTGGCAATGATAATAGTACCTGGGTCAGAGAGTTCTTGTGAGAACGAAAGCACTTCTTGGCACAGTGTCTAGCTCATAGAAGGTGCTCAGTAGTTTAGCTGCTAAGATTACCATTTTCTATTGTTTTTGTTTTTGAGACAGGATCTTCCTCTGTTGCCCAGGCTGGAGTGCAGTGGCATGATCTTGGCTCACTGCAGCCTCCTCCTCACTGGCTCAAACCATCCTCTCACCTCAGCCTCTGGAATAGCTGGGACCACAGGTGGCACCACCACACCCAGTTTTTTTTTTGTTTTTTTTTTTTTGTATTTTTTGTAAAGACAGAGTTTCTTCATGTTGCTCAGACTAGTCTGGAACTCCTGGGCTCAAGTGATCCACTTGCCTCAGCCTCCTAAAGTGCTGGGATTACAGTTGTGAGCCACTGTGCCCTGCCTGCTATTGTTCCTTTGTTTTTGAGATGGAGTCTTGCTCTGTCACCCAGGCTGGTGCAGTGGCGCCATCTCGGCTTACTAAGTCCTCTGCTTCCTGTGTTCAAGTGATTCTCATGCCTCAGCCTCCCCAGTAGCTGGGATTACAGACGTTTTTGTATTTTTTAGTAGAGACGGGGTTTCACCATGTTGGCCAGGCTTGTCTCGAATTCCTGACCTCAGGTGATCTGCCCACCTCGGCCTCCCAAAGTGTTGGGATTACAGGCGTGAGCCACTGGACCTGGTTCCTTAAAAAGCAGGAACCCTGTGGTTATGCATCCCTGCCCAGAGAGCCACGAGCCTCATCACTTCCTAGTCATCAATGTGGCTCATGTCTTTGGATCATACCCAGCCCAGCCTGAAACTGAGTTGTGTCTGGCCCCAGCTCATGATCCATCTGGCTTTCTCCTCCCTAGAAGACCTGACCCCATTCTCACGCTGCTGCTTTGCCTAGACCTTGTGTTAGTCACTGTACCTCTTGATTCTGAGTTCCCACCTCCTGAACATGGAAACTATTTATAGGGTTTTAAAGTTTTGGATACTATCAATTTAAATTTTATCTATTTTAAAACAAATGAGTTGTCAGGTGCCAAAAGTGTAGAAAAGACAGAATGTTAGAGCTAGGGGGTTCATCAAAGAATATCTTCCCTGACTTTCTTTTGCAAAATATTGACACTTGGGTGCCATTCCACCTGAGATTCTGATTTAATTGGTCAGGGATTTATTTGGTCTGGATGTGGCCCAGCCGTTGATACTTTTTAAAAGCTTACCCAGTGGTGCTAACGCACAGGCAGGGTTGAGAAGCACTTAGCAAGCCCAAGGTCATACTCTCAGTGGTGGAGGCAGGTCTAGAACTCGTGGTTTCTGCTCTTCTTACTGCAGACTGACCGTAAGTTCTGGTTTAAAAGAAGCTTTTTGAAGCATTCCTTTTGTGGTTTTACCCTTTCTCATAAAAGTGAGATATGTAATAAACATAATATTCAAGCACGTCTGTTAGTTGGCTTCTGTTTAATTAAGGTTTTATTCTGTTCCACCTTAACCTTATGCTTTTTCTTTCTTATAATGGTGTGTTCAGTAACCCGTTTATTCCAGATGCCATATTTTCTTACCGCCTTCAAAGCCACCTCTAAAATCTAATTGCATTGCTGAGTTCCTCTCTGACATTGTCAACCTCGATCAAATACTTAGTTCTTCATTGTTTGTTCTTTTCAGTCTATATTAGATTCTTCCCCACTATGGCCTGTTGTTGATGTGATTATAAAGTACGGTGTATTCCCATGAAGCATCAGAGTAGAATAAGATCAAGTGCCTTTTTTTTCTTTTTGATTTGTGTGCACAGTTGTTTCCTGCTATTTAGGAGTAATTCAGACTTCTGTTCTACCCTGCAATGTAATTGGAATTATGTTACCTATTTTCATTACCTGTTGCCATTAAGTTGCTTAAAATTTCTTAGACATTGATGTCATTAAGTACAATAATGCTTGGTTAAAATTAGTCATGGAATTTGATATATAGTAAGTCTCCCTTGTCAACTTTTAGTACTATAGTAGGATGAAATCTCAGCTTAATAGAATTAACTCAAAACAATTTACATTGTCCTGTGTTATTTTTTTTTCCTTTTCAGGAATTTTTGTGACATTCTCCCTCAGCATTCTTTATCCCCTGTTTGCTAAAGACTTCGACCAAAGCTGGTCTTAGCTGTTGGCATTCTCCTGAGAAAAGGATAGCTTCAGAAATCAGAAAAACATTTGGGAGGTGTCTAGCCCAGTGGACCTTCTGAAGGTGAGAGTGAATTAGTTCTCTCTTTGTCTTTAGAAGACTGAATTAACTGGTCTGTCTTCCAAAATCTACTTGGAAAGTAGTGAAAAGAGGGAAACAGGTTATTGAAAATTTTTTATAAACAATTGATAGTTTCTCTTTTTTGGGAAAGCTTTTTAGTAAATATGGAGGAAACCAATTGGCTATTTTGACCGAACAGGAACTTTATTTGAAGTTGGAACTCTGATCTTATGAAGATCTATCTGAACATACACACACAAACACACACACCCCTTTTAAAAATCAATAATGTTTCTCTTTGTGGATAAATTTCTTATGTATTTAGGGTCTCTATCAGCCTCAATATCTGCCTTACCCTACCTTCTTGGGTTGTTTTAAGGATCAAACGATATAACTTTTATGAAAACACTTTGTAAACCATGAGGTATTATTTGCATAAGTAAGAAAAACAATTTCTACTTTTCCTAAACATTTATAATCCTCAGAAATACTCTCATACTCACCAATATATTTTTTCCCCATAGTTTCATTAATTTTCAGTTCAGTTCAGTAAACATTGCTAGTCTCTCAAGAAGCAAAGGTGATAAGTCCTTGCCTTCAAGGAATATCTGCCAAATGCAAGAGACAGGCACATAAATAGATATGACCGACTTCTGTATGATAAAAGTATATTGAGGGTGCATTAAGGAATGGAAAAGGCAGCTAATGCAGTCTGGGGCCAGAGGGCTGTGTGTAAAAGCAGGCTTCCTAGAGGAGGTGTCCCCTAAAATGGCTCCTGAAAGTGGAATAGGAGTTAGGTAAAGAGCAGGGTGGGGTGGACAAGGGTATTGCAGGTAGGAGCAGTGGGATAGGGGTGTGAAATCCATGTGAGAAAGTAAGAAGTTATGGCATATGTGTGAAAGGAAGGTGAGCAGGAAGCACTGAAGCACTGAGGTGTTATCAGCTGGAATTCATTGGCATTTTATGTGTATTACACTGGAGGAAGTCTAGAGAATGAACTCGAGCAATATTGAAGGAAGGAAAGATGCATTTTTTAATTATATGGGGGAGAGCTAGGAGAACTAGAATTTGGCTAGAAGCAGCATTGAATAGAGAAAGAAAGGGGAATTTGAAAGAGCTGGATTTGGTGGTTGATTGGGCATGGGAAGTAGGAAAATGTCGGGGCTTGGGATTCTTGGATTTCTGATGTGGGTGACTGAGAACATGATGATGCCAGAAGGGGAATTTAGGAGAGAAGCAGATTTATTCTTGGGAAGGGAAGGACTTTGAAGTATATAAGGGACATCTAGATAGAAATATCCATCAGACAGCTGGAAGTGTAAGTGTGGAGGTAAGGGGAAGATTCAGAACTAGAAACGTTCACTTGGGAGTTATAGGCAATGGTTAAAAATATTTTTTAAATTATGTATTTGATTTTGTATTTAAGCCTTCAATATTATTCATTTATTTACTGAAAGCACAACTTACCACATTCTCTATTTTCATTCTTTCCAGGAACTTTAAAGGTCCACGAATCTGTCACTTTTTCATACACAAGAAAAATAATTTGAGGCAAAATTAAGTAACTTACTTAACACTAACAGCTGGAACCAAAGTCCTGGTCTCCTGAATCTTACTCTTCCTTTTCCACCTCATCTTTTTCTTTCTCTCATTCTAAATCTTTATTGAGCTATAAAGTTATCTATATGTCTTAAAATAGGGAATTAAGTAAATCAGTTCACACCAATGACACTTGTTTTGGTTAATCACTCTAGATGCAACAATCAGATTCTCTTTTAATACTTGAGGCTCTGATTAAGGCTTTATTATTTTTAAATTTTATAGTTTTTAATTTTTAACATGGATTTTGTTTTTGGCAGCCTTTATTTCTCTAGACTGGTTTTACCAGTGAAATGAAAGATTAGAACAGAATCAAACCACCTGTGTTTAAATTCTAGTTAAAAAAGACATCAGTGACTTTAAAACCAGCACTTTTAGGCACAGGATATTACCTTTTTTGTTCATTTTTAAATTCATACATAATGATTATACATATTTCATATACAAATTAGTCATATTTACAGGTGATATTTGATACATGCATACACTGTGTAATGATTAAATCAGATTAATTGGGTATATCCATCACCTCAAACATTTATGATTTCTTTGTGTTGAGGATATTAGAAATCTTTCTTCTAGCTATTTTTGAAATATACAATAAATTGTGGTTAATTACAGTCATCCAGAAAGCACAAGATATTTCTGATTTGGTCAATTACATTGCAATCTACTGTGAGTTTTATGTGTAGAGGATGAATTTATGGAAACGCTGCGTTAGTATAATTTAGAATGACGGCACATACATGCGAGTTGTAGGTGGTCTTGAAGACAATGAATTGTTCTCTGAAGTCCACAGAATGGTCAGTCTTTGCTGTGAAACCAGTGGGCTGTAAATTATCAGAGTGCGTGTACAAAACATGATTCACTCATCCCGAAAGCTGCCAGTAACAAAAGAAGTTTCTACTCATTTATGTGCAGAACACAAAGAATATTTCTCCTTGTTTCAGTCTTTTTGCCTCTTTCTATTTTCTCTCTCTGTCTCTATGAATCTTTTTCTGTCTCACTCATATTCGCTGCATGATAGGCACACACTAATATGATGTCTCCAAAACGTGAGACCCTTGGTTTGTGGAACTGGTAGTGGAAATAGCATGTTGTGGATAAGGGGTGAGTGCTGTGGGGAGACATTGGCATTTGCTAAATGTTTGCCCTGTGCATCGCTTGGCTGCATGGGGCAGAACAACAGTATTAGCAGGGATGAATAGATATGGAAACTATTGCAGACTGTGAACACAAGATGGTATGATGGCTGCGAAAGGGGAGGTCAGCTTTCACCACTGTTACCTGACTTGGTGGTGGTCTTCTTCTGAACTGTCTTACCATGGGTGAAGGACAGAATGCAACCATATTAGGTGGCTGCTTTCTGCTTGGATTCCAAAGTGAGTGTCATTGTGCAAGCAAAGCAATGCATGCAATTTATGTTAGTTTTGGAGTTGCCACTTCGAAGTATTCAGAGTTTGGAATAGCACTGGAGGCTGCCTTCCTTGCACCCTGTGGTTAGAGAACAGCATTCTGCAAGAGGAGGGTTGTGTGGGAAAACTCCTGTTGGGAAGTGGAAGGCATGGGTGAGTTGCCGGGGTGACACTTTTGCATGGGCAGCATTCCAACAGGCTCAGATCATATTTAACAGTAAAATTTGTTGCTGTGTGCCCTTTTATAATGTGGGGTTTTAAAAAGAAAGAGGAAAGGAAATGCTGAGCTGCTAACTTTGGGTACAAATTCAATCCCATCGTAGAGATCGTAGACTTTACATCAGCAATTTGTGGGCCATTTTGGTGGAGGACAATGACAACAGATTTCTAATCAGATAATGTCCTGCTACATTTGAATTTTCACTCTCCACTGTCTTTTGTTGTCTGGGTACTTTTGAAATTATTCTTGATTCAAGTTTATTATTAACTTTTGAACCCTAGCTACTGCACTAATACCTTGCTACTCGTGAAAATGAGAATGGCGACTAGAGAATTTGTTTTTGCCTTAGTTAATAGAATAGCAAGACAGCATAATATGAATTAATGACTCTTCACATTTTCTCATAATATAAGCTGAATTCGTTTTCCCTTGGGGATCTATTTCAAATTCATGCCCTAATAAAACCATTCTTGCCAGTTGTTGACTTTGTAGCTTCTTAAAAGCATCCACATAATGGATAAGTAGATAACAATAAATAATATATAATTTTGATCTTAAACTTTAAAAACATGTTTATTGTTCTTATTTTAAAATGGAAAAATAAAACAACTTCCTCTTCACAATCAATAGTATAAGTATCTGTGCTGTTTGTTTTAGGCAAGAACCACCCTGAGGCAATTATATCCTTTAATATATAAGACCTATGAGGAAAGACTGAGGATAAAAGAAAGATTGAGGATGCAGAACTACTAAGAGGGTTCTATTCACCCAACATAACATAAACGTCCTTCATTTAGAGGACATGTATATTATTGATAGAACTATTCAAAAATTCCAATATCCACTTGGATAATAACTATCTGTTACCAGTATTTCAAATTATTGTCTCTCCTTTTCTGTTTCCCCTCCTTGCTATCAGGGGTTTCATGTTTTATTTAGTGTCATCATATTAGTATGTGTGTATCACAGAGAATGTAAATGAGAAAGACAGAGGCAGAGACAATGACAGAAAGAGGCAAAGAGAGAGACTAAGAGGAGAGAGAAATATTCCTCTTGCCCTACAAATAAACCAAAGCAGTATTTGAAGTTCTTTTCTCCCCTCAGTCTGATTTCTTTGACTTATTTGGCCTTAAAATGATATAATCTGTTACTCAGAATCCATAAACAGGATCATAGGGCCACATCCTGAGTTGGGGATCAGAAGACACAGTCACTGTGGTAGAGCTGTGATGTGCCACTCAGATCCCCTGCCCTTTCCTGACTGAAGCACTCTTTCTCCAGCTTCTTAGAGTGTTGACAGCTGATGGCTCACTTGGGTCCTTCCTTTTGGGGATTATCCTCTGCCTTCAGCTAATCAGAGCTGCCTCACCCAAGATTATACTGTTTGCCCCAGGCCCATGTGCATTCAATGAGTGGTTGACTTGGGAACACAAAGGCTCTTGACTCAGTTCAGGATGATGTGTAGGACCTGAAAGGTTGGCTGAGGCTTTTGTTGTGACAGCACCACGGCCCAACTTCTCCGACTCCCTTGTCCTGTTTTGTGCACTCCGCTTGGGGTTGTGCTCAGGAGCCCTCACCAGTAAAATTCCTGCCTGCAGATCTTCATCTCAGAGCCTGGTTCCAGAGAAACCTGAACTGCAGCAATCACCATACATGGGCCATGCAATGTAGCATGTGTGTGTATGAGGATGGGATTACCTATCTTCATAGTACTGTGATAAGGTACTGGCTCTGGAATCACAATCAAGATCTGTGACAACCTAGCCTGGGCACTTACTATAAAAAATTAAAGGGGGGAGGGCTCCAAGATGGCCAAATAGGAACAGCTCCAGTCTACAGCTCCCAGCATGAGTGACACAGAAGACGGTTGATTTCTGCATTTCCAACTCAGGTACTGGGTTCGTCTCACTGGGGCTTGTCAGGCAGGGGTGCAGGACAGTGGGTGCAGCCCACCGAGTGAGAGCCAAAGCAAGGTGAGGCATCACCTCACCTGGGAAGTGCAAGGGGTCAGGGAATTCCCTTTCCTAGCCAAGGGAAGCTGTGACAGACAGCACCTGGAAAATTGGGTCACTCCCACCCTAATACTGTGCTTTTCCAACGGTCTTAGCAAATGGCACACTGTTTATATTATATATAAACAGAGATTATATCTGGCATCTGGCTCGGAGGGTCCCATGCCCACAGAGCCTCGCTTGTTGCTAGCACAGCAGTCTGAGATCGATCTGCAAGGCAGCAGCAAGGCTGGGGGAGGGGCGCCCACCATTACTGAGGCTTGAGTGGATAAACAAAGCTGCTGGGAAGCTCGAACTGGGTAGACCTCAGCTCAAGGAGGCCTGCCTGCCTGCCTCTTAGACTCCACCTCTGGGGGCGGGGCATATCTGAACAAAAGGCAGCAGAAACTTCTGCAGACTTAAATGTCCCTGTCTGACAGCTTTGAAGAGAGTAGTGGTTCTCCCAGCACAGAGTTTGAGATCTGAGAATGGACAGACTGCCTCCTCAAGTGGGTCCCTGACCTCTGAGTAGCCTAACTGGGAGGCATCCCCCAGTAGGGGCAGACTGACACCCCACACGGCTGGGTACCACTCTGAGACAAAGCTTCCAAAGGAATGATCAGGCAGCAACATTTGCTGTTCTGCAATATTCGCTGTTCTGCAGCCTCTGCTGATGATACCCAGGCAAACAGGGTCTGGAGTAGACCTCCAGCAAACTCCAACAGACCTGCAGCCAAGGGTCCTGACTGTTAAAAGGAAAACTAACAAACAGAAACAATATCCACACCAAAACCCCATCTGTACATCACCATCATCAAAGACCAAAGGTAGATAAAACCACAAAGATGGGGAGAAACCAGAGCAGAAAAGCTGAAAATTCTACAAATCAGAGCGCGTCTTCTTCAAAGGAACACAGCTCCTTGCCAGCAATGGAACAAAGCTGGACAGAGAATGACTTTGACGAGTTGAGAGAAGAGGGCTTCAGATGATCAAACTTTTCTGAGCTAAAGGCGGATGTTCAAACCCATCACAAAGAAGCTAAAAACCTTGAAAAAATATTAGACAAATGGCTAACTAGAATAACCAGTGTAGAGAAATCCTTAAATGACCTGATGGAGCGAAAACCATGGCACAAGAACTACGTGACTCATGAACAGGCATCAATAGCCGATTTGATCAACTGGAAGAAAGGGTATAAGTGATTAAAGATCAAATGAATGAAATGAAATGAGAAGAGAAGTTTAGAGAAAAAAGTAAAAAGAAATGAACAAAGCCTCCAATAAATATGGGACTATGTGAAAAGACCAAATCTACGTCTAATTGGTGTACCTGAAAGTGACAGGGAGAATGGAACCAAGTTGGAAAACACTCTTCAGGATATTATCCAGGAGAACTTCCCCAACCTAGCAAGGCAGGCCAACATTCAAATTCAGGAAATACAGAGAATGCCACAAAGATACTCCTCGAGAAGAGCAACTCCAAGACACATAATTATCAGATTCACCAAAGTTGAAATGAAGGAAAAAATGTTAAGAGAAGCCAGAGAGAAAGGTCGGGTTACCCACAAAGGGAAGCCCATGAGACTAACAGCAGATCTCTCGGCAGAAACTCTATAAGCCAGAAGAGAGTGGGGGCCAATATTCAACATTCTTAAAGAAAAGAATTTTCAACCCAGAATTTCCTATCCAGCCAAACTAAGCTTCATAAGTGAAGGAGAAATAAAATCCTTTACAGACAAACAAATGCTGAGAGACTTTGTCACCACTAGGCCTGCCTTACAAGAGCTCCTGAAGGAAGCACTAAACATGGAAAGGAACAACCAGCACCAGCCACTGCAAAAACTGACAAATTGTAAAGACCATCGAGGCTAGGAAGAAACTGCATCAACTAACGAGCAAAATAACCAGCTAACATCATAATGACAGGATCAAATTCACACATAACAATATTAACCTTAAATGTAAGTGGGCTAAATGCTCCAATTAAAAGACACAGACTGGCAAATTGGATAAAGAGTCAAGACCCATCAATGTGCTGTATTCAGGAGACCCATACCACATGCAGAGACACACATAGGCTCAAAATAAAAGGATGGAGGAAGATCTACCAAGCAAATGGGAAACAAAAAAAAAGCAGGGGTTGCAATCCTGGTCTCTGATAAAACAGACTTTAAACCAACAAAGATCAAAAGTGACAAGGCCATTACATAATGGTAAAGGGATCAATTCAACAAGAAGAGCTAACTATCCTAAATGTATATTCACCCAATACAGGAGCACCCAGATTCATAAAGCAAGTCCTTAGTGACCTACAAAAGAGTTAGACTCCCACAAAATAATAATGGGAGACTTTAACACCCCAATGTCAACATTAGACAGATCAACAAGACAGAAAGTTAACAAGGATATCCAGGAATTGAACTCAGCTCTGCACCAAGCAGAGCTAATAGACATCTACAGAACTCTCCACCCCAAATCAACAGAATGTACATTCTTTTTAGCACCACATCACAATTATTCCAAAATTGACTACATAGTTGGAAGTAAAGCACTCCTCAGCAAATGAAAAAGAACAGAAATTATAACAAACTATCTCTCAGACCCCAGTGCAATCAAACTAGAACTCAGGATTAAGAAACTCACTCAAAACTGCTTAACTACGTGGAAACTGAACAACCTGCTCCTGAATGACTATTGGGTACATAATGAAATGAAGGCAGAAATAAAGATGTTCTTTGAAACCAATGAGAACAAAGACAGAACATACCAGAATCTCTGGGACACATTCAAAGCAGTGTGTAGAGGGAAATGTATAGCACTAAATGCCCACAAGAGAAAGCAGGAAAGATCTAAAATGGACACCCTAACATCACAATTAAAAGAACTAGAGAAGCAAGAGCAAACACATTCAAAAGCTAGCAGAAGGCAAGAAATGACTAAGATCAGAGCAGAACTGAAAGAGATAGAGACAAAAAAACCTTCAAAAAATCAATGAATCCAGGAGCTGATTTTTTGAAAAGATCAACAAAATTGATAGACCGCTAGCAAGACTAATAAAGAAGAAAAGAGGGAAGAATCAAATAGATGCAATAAAAAATGATAAAGGGGATATCACCACCGATTTCACAGAAATACAAACTACCATCAGAGAATACTACAAACACCTCTATGCAAATAAACTAGAAAATCTAGAAGAAATGGATAAACGCCTGGACACATATACCCGCCCCCCCCAAGACTCAACCAGGAAGAAGTTGAATCTCTGAATAGACCAATAACAGGCTCTGAGATTGAGGCAATAATTAATAGCCTACCAACCCAAAAAAGTCCAGGACCAGATGGATTCATAGCCGAATTCTACCAGAGATACAAGGAGGAGCTGGTACCATTCCTTCTGAAACTATTCCATTCAATAGAAAGAGGGAATCCTCCCTAACTCATTTTATGAGGCCAGCATCATCCTGATACCAAAGCCTGGCAGAGACATAACAAAAAAGAGAATTTTAGACCAATATCCCTGATGAACATTGATGCAAAAATCCTCAATAAAATACTGGCAAACTGAATCCAGCAGCACATCAAAAAGCTTATCCACCATGATCAAGTGGGCTTCATCTCTGGGATGCAAGGCTGGTTTAACATACACAAATCAATAAACATAATCCAGCATATAAACAGAACCAAAGGCAAAAACCACATGACTATCTCAATAGATGCAGAAAAGGCCCTCGACAAAATTCAACAGTCCTTCATGCTAAAAACTCTCAATAAATTAGGTACTGATAGGACGTATCTCAAAATAATAAGAGCCATTTATGACAGACTCACAGCCAATATCATACTGAATGAGCAAAAACTGGAAGCATTCCCTTTGAAAACTGGCACAAGACAGGGATGCCCTCTCTCACCACTCCTATTCAACATAGTGTTGGAAGTGCTGGCCAGGACAGTCAGGCAGGAGAAAGAAATAAAGGGTATTCAATTAGGAAAAGAGGAAGTCAAATTGTCCCTGTTTGCAGATGACATGATTGTATATTTAGAAAACCCCATTGTCTGAGCCCAGAATCTCCTTAAGCTGATAAGCAACTTCAGCAAAGTCTCAGGGTACAATATCAATATGCAAAAATCACAAGCATTCCTATACACCAATAACAGACAGAGAGCCAAATCATGAGTGAGCTCCCATCCACAGTTCCTTCAAAGAGAATAAAATACCTAGGAATCCAACTTACAAGGGACGTGAAAGACCTCTTCAAGGAGAACTACAAACCACTACTCAACAAAATAAAAGAGGACACAAACAAATGGAAGAACATTCCATGCTCATGGGTTGGAAGAATCAGTATCGTGAAAATGGCCATACTGCCCAAGGTAATTTATAGATTCAGTGCCATCCCCATCAAGCTACCAATGACTTTCTTCACAGAATTGGAAAAAACTACTTTAAAGTTCATATGGAACCAAAAAAGAGCCCACATTGCCAAGAAAATCCTAAGCCGAAAGAACAAAGCTGGAGGCATCACGCTACCTGACTTCAAGCTATACTACAAGGCTAGAGTAACCAAAACAGCATGGTACTGGTACCAAAACAGAGATATAGACCAATGGAACAGAACAGAGCCCTCAGAAATAATGCCGCATATCTAGAACCATCTGATCTTTGACAAATCTGACAAAAACAAGCAATGGGGAAAGGATTCCCTATTTAATAAATGTTGCTAGGAAAACTGGCTAGCCGTAGGTAGAAAGCTGAAACTGGATCCCTTCCTTACACCTTATACAAAAATTAATTCAAGATGGATTAAAGACTAACATGTTAGACCTAAAACCATAAAAACCCTAGAAGAAAACCTAGGCAATACCATTCAGGACATAGGCATGGGCAAGGACTCCATGTCTAAAACACCAAAAGCAATGGCAACAAAAGCCAAAATTGACAAATGAGATCTAATCAAACTAAAGAGCTTCTGTACAGCAAAAGAAACTACCATCAGAGTGAATAGGCAACCTACAGAATGGGAGAAAATTTTTGCAATCTACCCATCTGACAAAGGGCTAATATCCAGAATCTACAAAGAACTTAAACAAATTTACAAGAAAAAATCAAACAACCTCAACAAAAAGTGGGCAAAGCATACAAACAGACACTTCTCAAAAGAAGACATTTGTGCAGCCAACAGACACATGAAAAAATGCTCATCATCACTGGCCATCAGAGAAATGCAAATCAAAACCACAATGAGATACCATCTCACACCAGTTAGAATGGCGATCATTAAAAAGTCAGGAAACAACAGGTGCTGGAGAGGATGTGGAGAAATAGGAACACTTTTACACTGTTGGTGGGACTGTAAACTAGTTCAACCCTTGTGGAAGACAGTGTGGCAATTCCTCAAGGATCTAGAACTAGAAATACCATTTGACCCAGCCATCCCATTACTGGGTATATACCCAAAGGATTATAAATCATGCTGCTATAAAGACACATGCACACATATGTTCATAGCGGCACTATTCACAATAGCAAAGACTTGGAACCAACCCAAATGTCTGTCAATGATAGACTGGATTAAGAAAATATGGCACATATACACCATGGAATACTATGCAGCCATAAAAATGATGAGTTCATGTCCTTTGTAGGGACATGGATGAAGCTGGAAACCATCATTCTCAGCAAACTATCGTAAGGACAGAAAACCAAGCACCTCATGTTCTCACTCATAGGTGGGAATTGAACAATGAGAACACTTGGACACAGGAAGGGGAACATCACACACTGGGGCCTGTTGTGGGGTGGGGGGAGGGGGAGGGATAGCATTAGGAGATATACCTAATGTAAATTACGAGTTAATGAGTGCAGCACATCAACATGGCACATGTATACATATGTAACAAACCTGCACATTGTGCACATTTACACTAGAACTTAAAGGATAATAATAAAAAATAAATTAATTAATTTAAAAAAATTAGGATAAAAATACCTACCTTTTAGAGTTGTTGCCAGGATTTGACAGCAAAGTATTCGGTGCCTGGAACATAGGAAA
Source organism: Symphalangus syndactylus (assembly GCF_028878055.3). Lineage (NCBI taxonomy): Eukaryota > Metazoa > Chordata > Mammalia > Primates > Hylobatidae > Symphalangus > Symphalangus syndactylus. Next base: position 98,564,793 of record NC_072428.2, on the reverse strand, counting down.
CATTCATTGCATCATAGCTATTATTATAATTACCAGTAATTACCTATAAGTAATCCATAAATAGTGCACCAGTTCTGACCAATTGGACAATACAGAGTGCACTTTAATGCCATTTTTATTACAACATTTGCTTTGGTAGAATATGGAGGTTAATAAAAGATCCATCACTTGCAATTTTAAATAATTCCATACTTTTAGTCCCCATTAATAAGGTACGTGGAGAAACTGGACAGGATTCCAAAGGGAAACTATAGTGGTTAAAGAAATGAGGAGGAACTTCTCTGAGTGAAAGTTAAAGGGACTGGAATTGTTTAGGATAAGAAAATTGAGGCATAACTTCCCTTCTATCATCAAATAAATGGAAGCTTTTCGTGAGGAGGATATTGGACATTTTTTGCCCATGTTCAGAGGATAGAACAAGAGGAAATGGACATACATTAAAGAAGGAAGATAGATTTATATCAAGGGAACTCCTCTGCTTTTGACAATAAAACACTGGAAGAGGCTTGTAAAATATACACTTCAGAAAATCTTCAAAAAAAGAGAACATTCAGTCCTGAGTTACTGAGATGCTTCCTGGAGTATTTAAGAACTCTGAACTCTGTGATTTCAGAAATGATGCCTCTTAGAAATTCAAACACGTACGTTTTGTTTTGCAAATGAAAGAAAATAATTACTATATCCACATTCATTTTCTCTATAACTTTCTCATAGTATCTTTGTGTGCAGACACACCTTTTGTGCTTTTCTGAACATGTAACAACAGGTCTTCTTTCATTGAATAGGTTTCTTTATGTATGTTTATAAATATGCTGGTTATTATTATCATAGTTTTCAGTCTTACTGTAGGCCATCTCTATATTCTATATGAAAATAAATTAACACCTCCTATCCTGGGCCACTTATTTGTGCCCGATGTAATCTCTTTTGTGACTCAGATCTTGTGATGACATTGTTAAAATACTCACAAGTATTAGATCCCTGTGAAAGGCTTTGGAACAACAACAGGAAGTCTGCAACTTTGAAGAATAAATTATTTCCAATCAATTAATTGCTTAGAGATAAGATTAAAGAATGGATGTGGGACTAGATTTTTAGACTAAATGTCTTTTAAGACCTCAGTGTTGGAAGATAAAAGGAAGTGCCTAAGAAGTTTTTAAATTACTAATAAGTGTATTGGACTTTGCATTTTCTCCTTGGCATGTCTTGTCAAATAGTCATCGGCAGAGTTAGAATGATGTAGATGAACAGCACTGGACTAGAAGCCAAAATGCCTGGCTCTGGAGCTATTGGAGCCATCAGATGATCTGTTCTTCCTTCATAAAACATGTCTGTATAGTTTTCCTTTGCATTTATAGTTCCTGCATCCTTATATACTTAACACATTACAGTGACCTTCTTTCAAAAGAAACCAAGCGGACCTGAGGGTTCCACTCCTGACAGCTCAGCCTAGGGGCCCCATCACACCCTGACCTAAAACAGCTCTGCTTACATATTCGTATTCATATTCATATTGTCTCTCCCTCCCTCCCTCCCTCTCTCTCCCTCCCTCCCTCTCTCTGCCTCCCTCTCTCCCTCTCTCTCTCCCTCTCTCTCCCTCCCTCCCTCTCTCTCCCTCTCTCTCTCCCTCTCTCTCCCTCCCTCTCTCTCCATAGACAGACAGATGTTTTAAGATCTCACTTGATTAAATGGATCCACTGCTGTAAACATAAATTGTAAAGATGTGCTTACTTATTCTCATGCCTTCCATATTCTCTCCAATACATTCCATTCAAATACCCAATTTCATTCCTGTTTCTGCCAAGCTAAAAATTCTTCAAATGGCCCTCCATCCCATGAAGAATAAAGTATACAGTCCTTACCCTGGTATTCCAGGACTCCCTCCTTTCTAATTATTGAACTAATCTACTGCATCAGTTGAGTTGTCCTCCGTGTTCTAACATGTAGGATTATTTCTGGGTATTAAATATAGTCCTTGACACTGTGTGCAGGACGACTAATTCACTGGAGATCCCACTGTGATTTTGCTCAGCGTCAGCCTTGCCTTTCTTCTAAGCTACCTAAACCTTTCTCATTTGAGCACACCCCAAAATGCATGCTTTTCTCCCACAAAGCCTTCCTTGATTATTCTAGCCCACATTTTTGTGTCACATCTCTGAAATTTTCTCATGTGGTTGGGTGTTGGTCTCCGTTACACTTACCTGGTTAACAGTGGTGTTATTAGACTGTAGGTGTATTGAGTGTTATGGTCGCCTCCTAGAGTGCATCAGAGGGCAGTACAGCAGCAGTGATCTCTACCCCTCTAAGGAAACACAAGGGTTTGAATCATCCCAATGTGTACATTTTCAATGTAATATATGCATTAAGACAGGGAGACAAATGTAAGATGGAAATAAATGTGATCTATTCCTCATAACACCTTAAGTTGCAACACATTAGAGTACAAAGCACTTGCTTAGGATCAGATGATACAGATTTTGAGTCTAGTTCTGCCTCTTACATTGGGTCCTTCAGAAAGTCATTTGTCTTTTATGATCTTCTTTTTCATGATGGTGATCATACTGCTATTCTTTGTTCTTCACACTTCATAAAGCACTTGGCATGTTGTTTAATTTCAGCTTCACGATAACCCATGAGGTAACCAGGGCAAGCTAGTATCTGTCAAGCACAAAAACTGGGCTTAGGGGACAAACTTCCAAATCCTAATGTGATGAACCAACAGTAGGCACTACAACTCAAATTCCTTTACATGTTACTAAAAACGTGGTCAATAAACCAGCAGTGTGGACATCACCCAGAGCTTGTTAGAAAAGCAAAGTTGCGGGTCCTACCCTACACTTGTTGAATCAGAGCATGTGTTTTAGCAGGAGGCTCAGGATTCATACGTATTAATACTTTACAGTGAGAAAAGTGCTGTAATCCAAGGGCAGTTTAAGCACCTGAGGTAAAAACATGAAAAGGATTTTTATTTTTACTCCTATCACTGCCTTCAAATCTCCTTTCCTTTGAAGAGGACTCTAACAGAACTGATGGATTTTATTTAGCTACTTTCAGGTTTTTAAAAGTTCAAATAAAACCTTCAAATTCATATGGAAATAAGAGCTTTTCTTTCCCCCAACCCATCTTGTGCCCTTCAACAATTCTTTATTTTTTTTCTACCGGTTCACCCCCAACCTGTTTTTTGTTTTTTGGTGTTTTGTTTTTCTTTGGCTGGATCAAGGGTTCTCTCCTCTTTTATTAAAAAAAAATTAATAAAAATTTGTTAAATTTTTATTTTTGGATTTTTTTGACTTTTATTTTAGATTGGGGGCACATGTGAAGGGTTGTTACATAGGTAAACACATGTCTTGGGGGTTTGTTGTACATATTATTTCATCACCCAGGTATTAAGCCCAGTACCCAGTAGTTATCTTTTCTGCTTCATCCTCCCATCCTCCTGGATCAAGTAGACCCCAGTGTCTACTGTTGCCTTCTTTGTTTTCATAAGTTCTTATCATTCAGCTCCCACTTATAAGAGCTGGAGGCTATTATCCTTAGCGAACTAACTTAGGAACAGAAAATCAAATACTCATGTTCTCATCAACCTGTTCTTAAACCAAATGCACCACTTCAAAGCCCTGACTCTTAACGGTATGTTATCATGATGGTCATTTTTCAGAGTAGGAAGTTCAGTTACGCATCTCGGACTCCTTTGAAAGCCAGAAGAACAAAACCAAGCACACACTCCCAACATAAAACCACCAAGAAATTCCAGTTTTTATTTCTTATATTTCCCCAGGTTCTTGGCTCAAGGAAGATGTATAATTGTCTTCAGCATAAACTGAAGTTAATGAAGTGTGGGACTGCACTTCATTAAAAAGAAACATTTTAGAAGCTCTTGTTCTTAATTTTTATTCAAATTTCTCAATCTTCTTTGGCTAAGAAGCCAAGAGTTAGATCTATTCACCATGAGCCAAATGACTGCCCTTGGATGTTCAAGATGGAACTCCGTTGAAGTCTGCAGGGGTTGTGTTCATTAGAATTCCCAGGGGTTGTGTGTTTCCAAGCCCTTGTCATAAGTTATATCAAATTCCCTCATCCCTGAAATGGAAGTATCATTCTGGCTCTCCTGCTGCCTTCTCCGTATCTTATTTGTTTTCACTTTAACGTTATAAGAAAAGACAGCTTTTGTCTTTATTTCTGGTTATCAGTCTTCATGAATATGCATTAGCAGGTTCCCTTTCTAGCTACTGTTTTGTAATTTGTTATTTTTAAATGAAATCTGAAGTGAAAATAACTCCCAATTCTCACTTTAATATGTTTGGATTCTTAATCTTGATTTTGGAGGTCCTGAGCCAGACAGGAGTGACTTTAGAAGGCTGTTTGCCTAGGCAACATCAAGGGGTGTGTGTGTGTGTGTGTGTGTGTGTGTGTGTGCACGCGTGCGTGTGTGTGCATGTGTGTGTGTGTGGTGTGACTCAGTGGCTGAATAGATGAGACTACATTGGAACACACTTCCAGAGCCTCTGCAGGACACTGCGGTGGGCATTACAGCCACTGTGTCATTTTATTTTCACAACAGCACTGGGAGGCAAGTATAATTATATCCCTTTGGGAACTGAAGCTTAGGGAAAGTTAGTGATTTCCTCCAATTCATAAACTAGTAAATGAAAGAAGGGGAGCAGGTGATGAGAGAGGTCATTGAAATGTGAGTGTTCCACAGTGCTTTTCTGGTTGTTTTCCTAGAAATTGATAGTGGGTAATTTGGGGGTAATTACTTTACAGAGTCAATATGGGGTGTTTTTGGTATATTAACGTTTTAAGAAAAATGATACTAAACTTGGGCTGCTCCGAGCAGAGCCTGCTGTTCCTGCCCTTGCTTAATCTGGAGGCTCAGTGCTAGTACTTAGATGCCAGTGTACCTCTACAGATTGCCCTGTTAGTTTAAGGTTTTCTTTTTTCTTTCTTCTTTCCTTTTTTAGAGATGGAGTCTCATTCTATTGCCTAGGCTGGAGTGCAATGTTGCAGTCATAGCTCACTGTAGCCTCGAACTCCTGGGCTTAAGCAATCCCCCTGCCTCAGCCTTCCAAGTAGCTGGGACTACAGGCACATGCCACTGTACCTGGTTAATTAAAAAAATTTAATTTAAGAAAATAGAGATGGGGGTCTCACTTTGTTGCCCAGGCTGGTCTCGAACTCCTGAACTCAAGTGATCCTCCTGCGTCAGCCTCCCAAAGTGCTGGGATTAGAGGCATGAACCACTGCGCCCAGCCTTGTTAGTGTTTCCTTGACTGGATAATGCTACCAAACTCTACCTTTACCTGTTTCTAAAGAGTTTTTTTCTACATTCAAAAAAAAAAATCTCTGTTTCTCTGGAAAGCAAAATCTCCCTCCTCTGGAAAGCAAAACTGATGCAGATCTTCTGTGACTCTGTAGGTTTAGCACCACACAATTTGAAGTTACCACGCATCCCTTCACAGCCTCAGATGCTTTCCTGAATGTCAGCAGGAGCCTCACACTCCCATTTAAGGACTGCTTGTCTAAACTTGCTAGTCAGGCAACTGATCTCTGCACTGTGAAGTCTATTTATTGATTGTTGCATAACAGTCCCTCTGTATCTCTCCTTATTTAATGGGGTGGCTATAGACAGAGGAGCCCAGCATACCTGTCTGCTGTAGATTGGATGAGATTGCCCTAAAACCACGTAAAAAATGGTCAAGGCAGGCCAGGCGCAGTGACTCATGCCTGTAATCCCAGCACTTTGGGAGGCTGAGGCAGGCGGATCACCTGAGGTCAGGAGTTTGAGACCAGCCTGGCCAACATGGTGAAACCCCGTCTCTACTAAAAATACAAAAAATTAGCCAGGCATGGTGGTACATGCCTGTAATCTCAGCTACTTGGGAGCCTGAGGCAGGAGAATCTCTTGAACCTGGGAGGCGGAGGTTGAAGTGGGCCGAAATCGCACCATTGCAGTCTAGCCTGGGCAACAAGAGTGAAATTCTGTCACAAGAAGAAAAAAAAAAAAAAAAAAAAAAAGGGAAAAAAGAAAAGAAAAATGGTCCAAGCAAGCCAATGTTAAGACCAGCTCAAAGCAACTCTTTACTAGCCCTTAACATTTTTTGTTGAAATTTGAAACACTATTTGCCTTTGGATACACAGTGAAGGCCCTTTTTGGATCACAGTAATACTCAAAATTGTCTTTTATCTCTCGGGCAAGATATAATTAGACTATGCAGTTTACCATGTGATTTAGGATATGCAATTAAATAAAAAAGCTGTGGGCAAGAGTATTTTAAAATAGTATTGTTTTCTTCCCTTGAGTTTAAAAGTAATACATATTCATTGCAGACAATTGGGAAAAATGAAGAAAAATGGGAAGAGAGTAAAAGTAACACAGGCAAATGATTATTAACTTTTCGATGTTACTTTTCATTACAATGACACATATATAGCTATATACGTATATTTAATCTTTTTGCAAAATAGTTTTAATGGCATTAGTCCTTAGAGTATTAGTGCCAAGTATTTTTCTCCTTTTCAGTTCTTTGTATATTCTTTTATATATTTTTTAAAGATAGGGTCTCTCTGTGTTGCCCAGACTGGACTCAAACACCTGAGCTGAAGTGTTCCTTCTGCCTTTGCCTCCTGAGAACTTGGGACTACAGGCATGAGCCACCATGGCTGACTTCTTTTTATTATGAAATGGGATATTACATACATACAAAAGAGAGGGAGAGTAACCCAGTACTCAGGAGCATTTATTATAGAGATGGATGGCCTAGATTCTGGTCTTAGAACTACTATTTGCTAGCCTGGAACTTTAGGCAAGTTGCTTAATCTTTCTGTGCCTCAATTCCTCATATACAAAACGGCAATAAAATCGTATATCATTTATAGAGTTTGTTAGAAGTAAATATTAAAGAGTTATGATTATAACATATGTAAGTTTAAAAAGAATAAAAACAAACACAAACAGACTCACTTCTCCATCCTGCCACCCTGCAAAGAAGGTGCCTTGCTCCCCTTTCACCTTCCGCCATGATTGTAGGTTTCCTGAGGCCTTCCCAGCCATGTGGAACTAACTTTTTGCCCTGAGGAAGTGTGTGCCTTATACATACTGCTTATTCTTCTGGAGATATGTCTTCTCCCATTTGAGCGATCACACACAGAAGATGAGGAATTAAGCCAGGAAGAGGGCATGGTGGCTCATGCTTGTAATCCCAGCACTTTTGTGGGAGGCCAAAGAGGGAGGATCAGTTGACGGTAGGAGTTCAAGACTGGCCTGGGCAGCAAAGTGAGACCCCCATCCCTGTAAAAAATTTAAAAAATTAACCAGGAGTGGTGGTGCACACCTGTAGTCCCAGCTACTCCGGACCTGAGGTGGGAGGATTGCTTGAAATCTAGAATTTGAGGCTGCAATGAGCCATGATCATGCCACTGTACTCTAGCCTGGATGACAGAGTGAGACCTTGTCTCTAGAAAATAAAAATAAATAAATAAGCCAGGAAGAAAAAGTAGGAACGGCCTTCACCTTAAGCAGAAGAGATATAAAAGGCTGAATTAGGGCTGGGTGCAGTGGCTCATGCCTGTAATCCCAGCACTTTGGGAGGCCGAGGCAGGCAGATCACCTGAGGTCAGGAGTTTGAGACCAGCCTGGCCAACATGGTGAAACCCCGTCTCTATTAAAAATACAAAAATTAGCGAGGCATGGTGGCAGGTGCCTGTAATCCCAGCTACTCGGGAGGCCTGAGGCAGGAGAATTGCTTGAACCCGGGAGGCGGAGATTGCAGTGAGCCAAGATCATGCCATGGCACTCCAGCCTGGGGGACAAGAGCGAGACTTCATCTCAAAAAATAAATAAATAAATAAATAAGAGGCTGAATTAAATGCAACCTTTTCAGTTGGACCCAGTGGCTCATGCCTGTAATCCCAGCACTTTGGAAGGCTGAAGTGGGAGAATCACTTGAAGCCAGAAGTCTGAAAACAGCCTGAGCAAAAATTCGAGACCCTGTCTCCACAAAAAAAAAAAAAAAAAAAATAGCTAGGCATCATGGCACGCACCTGTAGTTCTAGCTACTTTGGAGGCTGAGGCAAGAGGATTGCTTGAGCTCAGGAATTCAAGGCTGAAGTGAGCTATAATTGTGCTGCTGCCCTCCAGCCTGGGTTACAGAGTAAGATTCTGTCTCAAAAAAGAAAAAAAAAAAAAGCTGGTTTTCTTTTTCTGGTAATTGAGGGCTAGATTATTTGGACAACCCTCCTACTGAAAACAACTAAAGAAGCTAGGTAATATATAAAAATCAACATCTTAAAAAGCATAAAAGCCCTGACAAGATAGTAGGGAATTACTAGGCCAGAGTTGAAGGGAAAATATTTACTAGCGAGGTGAATAGAGCAAAAGAAACTTTTTCTCTCAGGGTTCTTGACATTTGTCAGTTTTTGAATTTTCACTTTGAATAATTCACAGAGCAAGTGTTATCATGATAGAAGTCAAAGCCTGGAGCCTCCAGAAATAGGAGACCCTCCCCTCAATAGGCTCGGACTCAAAAGTGCTACACCCTCAGGAAAAGGATGAACCAGATTTGGGGCAGTTCTCACATGGGATTACAACCCAAGTCTGATTCCTTGGGTTGTTCACAGAACCTCACGCCTTGAACTAGGTTTAAGGCAATGCCATATTGTTGGTACTCCCAAGTACCTGACAGAAACAAATATAGATCTTTGGAGAAAGATATGTGTTTATCATTTATCCTTGATCTCAAATTATTCTTACAAATAATTTTTAAATGCAATGAGGAACACATGGTCAAAGATGACCACGCATGGGCATGGTGGCGTGCATCTGTAGTGCTGGCTACTTAAGAGGCTGAGGCAGAAAGATCACTTGAGCCCAGGAAGCTGAGGCTGCAGTGAGCCATGATCATGTCACTGTACTCAGCCCGGACAACAGAGCAACATCCTGTCTCAACAACAGATGACCAATCACACAAGAAAACTAGACCCCAAGAGCAAGAAGCAGTAGCTACATCAACAACAAAACCAGATCCTCAAAAAGTTCAGATGTTGGAATTACCAGATACAGACTATAAAATAACTGTAAAGTATGCTTACCATTTTTAAAGAAATGAAAAATAAGCTTGATCAAATCTACAGAGAATAGGAAACCCAAAAAGGGACATTTAAGACTTAAAAAGAAACCAAATACAGCTTACAGAAATAGCAAAACAAATAACCGAAGTTTAAAACTCAATACTTCAGTAGTCACATGGTGCAGCTAAAGGGCAAATAATGACCTGGAAATTAGGTCAAAATAAATTATCTATCATGCTGCACAGAGAGATAAAATAATAGAAAATAAAAAAGAAAAAGTGAGATATAGAGAAGATAGAAGATGTTCTCATACAGTCACTTCTCATTATTGGCAAGAGTCATGTTCTATAAAGCCACTGTGAATACTGGATTAGTGAATACTAATATTTTACTAGTATTTTACTAGTATTTTATTTCCTAGGAGAAATAAAAAGTTCCTGTGAGCATCTGTTCACAATTTTTCATTAATTAATCAATATGTAACTTTGTTTTATGTGTGTTTTTGTTTAAAGGCACCTCACTTAACGCATCCATGGCCAACAGTACCATAACTCATGCCTGAATGAAGGTTATTTAACACATGGATTTTCACAGCCTTCTTGCACCAAGAAACACTAGACAGCACTTCAGCACTGTGCTTCGGGGCCACTGTAAACAGAGAAATCACCAAGAAAAAGCACAAAAATGCAAAAAACAAAACCAGAGCCCTAAATAGCAAAAAGGACATGTGTTTACAGTATGAGAGCTGAAGCAAGAAGGTAGAGCATCACCTTGTTTGACCTCAGCTAGGAACATGTACATCAGGTGACTCAAATTTTTTGCCATTCTGAGCATGTCCATGAATGGCCATGAAAATAAGATTAATTTGGGGGTTATAAATAGATTTTAGCAAGTAGGTGAATCTGCAAATATGCAATCCACAAATAATGAGGATTGATTATACTTAGAGTTCCAGAGAGAAAAAGAGGAAAGAAAGATGGGGAAAAGGCAACATTCAGGAAGATGACAATTTCTTAGAACCTATGAAGGACACCAATTGACAGATTAAAGAAACTCAAAGCAGAATAAATGAAAAGAAACCCACTTCTTGATGCATAACAGTGAAAATACAGAAAGACAAAAGAGAAAATCCTAAAAGCAACCAGAAAAAAGACAGAAAAACATCAAGGTCAGGCACAGTAACTCACGCCTATAATCCCAGCACTTTGGGAGGCCAAGGTGGGCGGATCACGAGGTCAGGAGTTTGAGAACAGCCTGACCAACATGGTGAAACCCCATCTCTGCTAAAAATACAAAAATTAGCCAGGTGTGGTGGTGCATGCCTGTAATCCCAGCTACTCAGGAGGCTGAGGCAGGAGAATCACTTGAACCCAGGAGGTGGAGTTTGCAGTGTGTGGAGATCGTGCCACTGCACTCCAGCCTGGGCAACAAAGTGAGACTCCGTCTCAAAAAAATAAAAAAAAACAACATCAAGTAACAGTGATAAGACTGACACCTAACTTCTCATCAGCAACAATGGAAGCTAGGAGAAAGTTAAATGTTATAGGAAAAGAAAATCACTGCCGAGAGTATTCAAAACCCAGTGAAGGCCAGGGAAGGGGGAGGTGAAAAAGGGAAAAAATAAAAATAAATAAAAAAACAACAGTGAAAATGTCTTTCAAAAAAAAAAAAAACGCAAGTGCAAACAACATAGGAAATATGGATGATTATTTTGCTTGTGTTTCATTCCTTGATCACACCCCCTGCCTTCCTCCAATAGGTTAACTCCTTCTAAATTGTTACATAACTTTAAATATTTTTAAACCTCATATAATTAATTTCATACTAATTTTCACTTAATGTTATGTTTATTTAGATTTATTCAATGTAATTGTTTTCAATGCCAACAGTATTCCAAATTATGTGAATGTTACAATCTTTCATCCATTTGGATTGTTTTGAATTTTGTGTGATTACAGGAGATACTGCTGTAAACAATCTTATCTTTAGAAGTCCGTAGTTTTATCTTAATATCTCTTGGTGTGTATTTCTTATTATTCAATCTTCTTGATATATATTATGGTTCCTACATCAGTGAATTCAAATATTTCATCAGTTATAGAAAAATCTCAGCCATTACTTTTTTGAAACTTGTCTCTCCTCTTCCCTAACTAGACTAATTTAAACCAGTGCATTATTTTTTTATGACTTCTCTTTTGTATTTTCCCTCTGCTCATGCTGTAATGTGGGCAACTTATTCAACTCTGCTTTCTAAAATACTATCTTTAGCTGTGTCTAATATGTTTATCTTATATATTGAGTTAAAAAAATTTTGTAAAATAAAATGATTTCATTTTTTATTTTCAGAAGTTTCATTTATTATTTTGTACATCTGCCTGGTCACTTTTATGACATCTTATCCTTTGTGATTAAAAAAAATAACTGTGATAAAATACACATAGGATAAAATTCACCATTTTAAAATCTTTTTATTTTTATTATTTTTTTTTGTCTTTTTTTATTATTATACTTTAGGTTTTAGGGTACATGTGCACAATGTGCAGGTTTGTTACATATGTATCCATGTGCCATGTTGTTTTGCTGCACCCATTAACTCGTCATTTAGCATTAGGTATATCTCCTAATGCTGTCCCTCCCTCTCCCCCCACCCCACAACAGTCCCTGGAGTGTGATGTTCCCCTTCCTGTGTCCATGAGTTCTCATTGTTCAATTCCCACCTATGAGTGAGAACATGCGGTGTTTGGTTTTTTTGTCCTTGCGATAGTTTACTGAGAATGATGTTTTCCAGTTTCATCCATGTCCCTACAAAGGACATGAACTCATCACTTTTTATGGCTGCATAGTATTCCATGGTGTGTATGTGCCACATTTTCTTAATCCAGTCTATCGTTGTTGGACATTTGGGCTGGTTCCAATTCTTTGCTATTGTGAATAGTGCCGCAATAAACATACGTGTGCATGTGTCTTTATAGCAGCATAATTTATAGTCCTTTGGGTATATACCTAGTAATGGGATGGCTGGGTCAAATGGTATTTCTAGTTCTAGATCTCTGAGGAATCGCCACACTGACTTCCACAATGCTTGAACTAGTTTACAGTCCCACCAACAGTGTAAAAGTGTTCCTATTTCTCCACATCCTCTCCAGCACCTGTTGTTTCCTGACTTTTTAATGATGGCCATTCTAACTGGTGTGAGATGGTATCTCACTGTGGTTTTGATTTGCATTTCTCTGATGGCCAGTGATGATGCGCATTTTTTCATGTGTTTTTTGGCTGCATAAATGTCTTCTTTTGAGAAGTGTCTGTTCATGTCCTTCACCCACTTTTTGATGGGGTTGTTTGTTTTTTTCTTGTAAATTTGTTTGAGTTCATTGTAGATTCTAGATATTAGCCCTTTGTCAGATGAGCAGGTTGCAAAAATTTTCTCCCATTCTGTAGGTTGCCTGTTCACTCTGATGGTAGTTTCTTTTGCTGTGCAGAAGCTCTTTAGTTTAATGAGATCCCATTTGTCAATTTTGGCTTTTGTTGCCATTGCTTTTGGTGTTTTAGACATGAAGTCCTTGCCCACGCCTATGTCCTGAATGGTATTGCCTAGGTTTTCTTGTAGGATTTTAATGGTTTTAGGTCTAACATTTAAGTCTTTAATCCATCTTGAATTAATTTTTGTATAAGGTGTAAGGAAGGGATCCAGTTTCAGCTTTCTACATATGGCTAGCCAGTTTTCCCAGCACCATTTATTAAATAGGGAATCCTTTCCCCATTGCTTGTTTTTGTCAGGTTTGTCAAAGATCAGATAGTTGTAGATATGTGGCATCATTTCTGAGGACTCTGTTCTGTTCCATTGATCTATGAAATCTTTTTAAGTACACCCATCAGTTGTGTTAAGTACATTCACCTTGTCAGGCAACCAATCTCCAGAACTCTTCATTTGGCAGCACTGAAATGCTAGACCCATTAAACAAATCTCCTCTCTTCTAGCTCCTGTTGCCATTCTACTTTCTGCCTCTATAATTTTGACTACTCTAGGTACCTCACATAAGTGAAATCATACAGTATTTGTCTTTTTGTGAGTGGCTTCCTAATTTAGCGAAGTCGAGGCTTATCATGTTGTAGCATGCACCACAATTTCCTTCCTTTTAAAGTCAAATAATATTTCATTATATGTTCCTTTATGATTTTTATTACACTTACTTTTTTAACCATTTCAGAGATAGTAGTTTTACATTAATATCTGATAATTATATTATCTGCAGTTCTTGGACACCTTGATCTCTTGTTCTACTGATTTTACTTTGTGGTGGCTAGTTTTTCTAGGTGTTTGGGAATATTATTTATGTGGTTATAATAGATTGAACTTAGTATTTTGAAATCCTGAGACCTATCTTAGGGAGGATTTTATTTTGCTATCAGGAGTCAGAGGCACTACCAGTCTGGAAACACATTAGCCTTTCAGCTTAATGTCAGGATTTCAGGTTCAGTTAGCTGTACCTCAAAAGCATCCTCAGGTTGTCAGCCGCATTTACCCATAAGGAGAGTCTGACTTTCCTGTTTGTTCAAGTATTTTTTTTCTCTCCTTTATCTTTCTCCATTTTCTATAATCCTCTTTCCATTTTCTATTCTTTCTCCCTACTTTATCCTTCCTTTTTCATCTTTCCTTCTCTTTATCCACCACACTGTTTTGTCTGGCTCTTTGAGGTTTTCTCGTTGACTTTGGATTTCTGAAATTTCACTGTAGTGTGTGTCTTGGAGTGTGTGTGTGTGTGTGTGTGTGTGTGTGTGTGCGCGCGCGCGCGCGTTGAATCCTGCTTATTTGTTTTGTTTCCTGAGTATGAATTTGTGTATTTCATCTATTCTGAAGAATTCTTAGGCACTATTTCTTCGTGTATCATTTCTCCCTCATCTTCACAGTTGTGTCTTTCTAGAGGTCCTATTATAAATGTTAGTCCTTTATTTGTATCCTTTATGATTCTCAACCTTTTTAAATGTATTTTTCTCTCTTTTTTGGTCTCTGTTCCAGTCTGGTAGTTTCTTCAACTTTGGCTTCTAGTTCTCTATTAACTCTTTTTACCTGTGTCTTATTAGTTTGTTTACTTGTCCAATACATTTTTTTCATTTAAATCATTTTTTTCAGGAAGTTCTATTTGGTTCTTTTTCAAATTGGCTTCATTTTTCATAGTTTCATGCTCTTTGTTTATGTATTCAAGTCCTTCTGTAATCTTTTAATAGTACACTTAATTTATATTTTGATTTTAGTATTCCAACATAGGAAGTCTTGGCAGGTCTGTGCAGTGTATTCTGCTGGCTCTTTCTCATGATGTCTTACTTTTTCATGTAGTTCAAATTTTTTAAAAATTATGAAATTCTATTTGTTGGGACTTTATCTGTATGAATTCTGTAAGGTCTGCTTTGAGGGTGCATATCTTTGTAGAAGATTTAAGTTTGTTTCTAGGGGAAACAGAATTGCTTTAAATTAATTTGTTGGCTTTGGATTTTCTTTGCAAGGTGGGGGGATGTCATACAGAGAGTGTAACCTTTTTGGATTAGTGTTTTCACTTTACCGTTATCCTCTGATATTTCCCTTTTAGTTACTTATAGCTTAGCTATTCTTTTGTAATCATGGCTTTTATATTTTTCCAGAATGTTTAGGTGTTTAGTTGGATTTCAGAATGTGTAGTCTGTTATATGGCTGGGAGGGGAAATTCTGAGCATTTAAAGTGCTATCAATTCTCAGTGGTACTGGAAAAGTGTTACTGTAAGGTTGGTGAGTAATGAGAGAGGATGGCACTCTTGCTCTGGGTATTGAAGGGCATCAGTATTCTCATCCATCCAAGGTGCTTTCCAGCCTATTGTGTCTCAGGAATGCCAGTAAGGCCATAATAATATTGAGGGACTCCTGGGATTGCATTACTTTCTGAAATGTTGCCTCCATTTCTTAATTTGATCTTTCCCATTCTTAACTGATACAATCCACTCTCAATAATTTCCCAAAGGAAATTTAATGTTCTTATGGAGGATAGTTGTAGGTAGATTTCTTGACACTTGTCTCTGACGTATTTTAATTATTATTTTCATATGCTTTTCTACTCACAAGACTGCAAACCAGGTTCCCAAGTGTGAAAGTGCTACAGTTGTCTGGAATTCATTTTGTTTGCTAAGTGGCTTTTTGTGTGTGTGTTTGTATTGGCTGTAAATTTCCTAATGCTTAAATTTTCTGTTTTAAAAATACAATATGCAGATGTATTTTCAGTCTGTATGTTACATTCACTTTCAATTTTTTTTTTTTTGGAGGCAGGGTCTCCCAGGCTATAGTGCAATAATGTGATCATGGCTCACTGCAGCCTCAATCTCCCAGGCTCAATTGATCCTCCTGCCTCAGCCTTCCAGGTAGCTAGGACTACAGGTGCATCACAACACCTAGCAAATTTTTGTATTTATTTGTAGAGATGAGGTTTTCCCTGTTGCCTAGGCTGGTCTTGAACTCCTGGGCTCAAGTAATCTGCCTGCCTCAGCTTCCCAAAGTGCTGGGATTACAGGCATGAGCCACTGCACCTGGCCAACTCTCTCTCAAAGTTATTCTATTAACTGTCGGTTTTCAGTGTCATTGATCATGGTAGTAAATATTATTTTGGAAAGAGTTGCTCAACAGTAGCTTTTATGTAATGACTGACTTTTGCTTGCATTTAAGGTGATTGCAGAAAGAAATTAGGATGGTCTTTTCCCCAGTTTTCCCATACTGACCTTGCCTAGCATTCATCTTTAACTGGGCTTTACTTGGGAGAGAGATAGAAAAGGAAAACAGGAAAGGAGAATTAGGCAGGCATACCCCAGCATGGTTTACAGATGCTCATTGGTAGACTCAGGCTGCCAGGTTTTAAAGTAACATGAGAACAGGAACCTCTGCCGTAGCCCCTTACACTCACTCTTCTCAGGAGGGCAGCAAGTACCAGCCACACCTACCCTGCACATATCCAAACCAGCCTAAGTAATTTAAAGGAAAGGCAGTTTATTAGAAGGCCACTAGGAGAGCATAGAACTTACAAGATGACTGTGGGACCAGACGTGAACATGGTCAGGAACCAGGTTACCTCCAGAGAGCAGGAAGCAGGAACAACAGGTGTTCTCTTGCAGCAGGAACCAGCTGGTCAGGGTGACAGTGATGAAATGGATGAACTCCAGCCATTTTAGTCTCTTAGGCACTCTGCTCAGGATTTAAATTCCAGGCAGGTATTTAATTGACCAAGCTGGGATCACATGGCTGCCCCTTGGCTGGAAAAAGTCAGGGAACTGGATTCAGGGCCTCTGCAGATTATATCCAAAGTTGAAGTAACTCCCAGAAAGAAATTTGTGATGTGCTTAGGAACCAGGCCTAAGTCTTAAACAACCAAACACGAACAGATGTCCATCTCAGGTTAACTATGGATCACTGGAGTTTGGACAATGGCAATTTAATATCAAAACCAAACTAGTCCTCTGTCATAGGTCTGGCTAATACAGTCATATCGAAATGTTCCTGGGGGTTTGTCAGTAACTTAGATTCTTTCAGGCATGTTTTCTCTTCCTCTTACTTCTTTTGTCCTTCAGCTATTTCAGTTCACATTATTTTCCACTACAAGAGACTGGACAGATGACATTCTTTAAACTTCACATGTTTGTACATATCAAATGCAGTGAAAAAATTTGTTTGGAGGACAATGGAATAAAAATAGTGATATTCATGGGGTTAACTAATTTCCATATGCTTACTTTGGCTGTATATAAGATTAACATAGAACCAAGATGGGCTATAGCTTGATTAGTTGTCTCCAGAAAGAGATTTTACAGCTGTTCCATTATTATCGCTCATGTCTTTTCTTTTTCTGTAGGCAGTGCTTATGTTAGAATAAAGTGCTGACTTTACGAGTATCTTCAAGACTATGATCCTTTTATTTCCAGGCTTTTCCTGAGTAGTCTTAAATTCTTAAAGGTCAAACAACAAGGAAATGTGCTAACATTGGCAGTGGACCTTTCACTTACATCCATCACGCGGATGAATGTCTTGATTCCTAGAAGTTGTGACAGATCCTTGAAGGGCTGTAGAAGACCTTGAAGGGCTTTAAAAATCATTATTAATTATTTTGGGGGGAGACAGTGGTGCTTTCAGTATAGAATTATTCATTGATTCATTCAGTATTCAAATACTGAACACATTCTAAATGCCGTGCACTCTGTTGAATAATGTAGTCATTGCCTTCAAGTAGCTCATGCACTACAAGGAGGAAATAGGCACATATATAGCTATATGTGCTGCTAGATAGGGGCTCCTCAGTCAAAATCAGAGGACTTGTTATATCTGTACTGAAACTAATCTAACCTTACTGAGACAGACAGTCTGAGCTGGGTGGCTAGCCTTCTAGCTTTCTGATATTTTGTGTTCTCGATAATGTATTTAATTCATGACATCTATGCTATTCCATGTACTGACACTCAATAAATATTTTATATCTAAAGCTGCAGAGTTTCATTATTGCTAATCAGTAAGGAACAAAACAAGAAGAAAGCATCTTCTGCCTACAAGTACTGCTGAGCAGGAAAATTATTATTTGTACTCTCTCTGGAACCCATACTTTTTTTGAGCTCTCCCTAATCATTGATCATGAGCCTATATATACCCATACTATGCTCTGATTTTTGTTTCTATTATGGCACCTGTTTCATCACATAGCATCTCTTTGCTTGTGGACTTACCTTGCATTTGGAGCAAGGGATTTATTTCATTTGTGAAACCACAGTATTTAGTGCAGCATCCTACTCATAGCTCAGTGTTTGTTGAATTGAAATCTCACTTCATATTTGAATTCATCGTCTTTCTACGTATGCTTAATATCTTACACTAATTTGAGAAAATTCAGAAATGAGCCTCATTAAGAAAGTACTCTATAATGAATTCAGATGGCCTGTTGTTCATTCTGGGAACAGAACATTAATTATAATATTCAGGTAGTGTCTTCCACTTGCTCCAGGTATTACTACATGAAACCCTTAGGTGCTTTGCTTGGGGTTTTATGAGATGATAATTTGGTCATTGAAATGATACACTATACCAAACTATTCGCAACACATTCTGAGTGTACACACTAGATTTCGTTCAGTTATCAGTTGTTCCTCATCAAGTCTTAATGATAACTTCTAGTGACTGCGACTGAAGTCTCATTCAGACTAGATTCTCCTCCACGTGTTCCACTGGAATGTTTTCTTCTAGCTTCAGAGCCCTAGTTACTAGTCATTAAGACTGCTTACTCTTATGTGCTTTTCAGGAATAGCCTTTCAGTACTAAGTATTAGGTTATGTCAGTAGGAGGCTTCCCTTTTCTCTAATATGCATGGCAAAACACTGGCTCCCTGCTTTGCCTGAAAATGGCTATATGAAGCAGTTCTGTTTCTCTGGTCTGGATGTTTTGTTTCATGGCTGTGTTTTTCTCTGCTGGCATCACTGTCATTTTGTACTCTCTATTGATGGGAAGGACGTTTAAAAACATTTTAAGAATTACTGTCTTAAAATCTGAGCTTAGCATGTATTCCCCATTTAGAATAAACATGGTTGCCATGGCATTTCCCATGTAACATCATTAAACATTCCCTTAAGTCCAAAGTTATCAATCACCTTAAGTCCAAATGCATGTTGCCCACCCACTTACACACCAGTGACAACCATTAGCTCTATAGTTCACAAGTCACAAGTTCACAAGTCTTGCCCTCATGTTATTATCTGGGAAAATGCCAATGGATAAGGTGGTTGCACACTCAGTGGCCCCCTTGCCTTCCTAGTGCAGGATTTGCTGGTAGGGCACAGTGTACTGACAACCCTAACTGATTTTTGTTAGTTTCCACCTTATTGTCCCCTGTGCTTTAGTATTAGCCCGTTGTGGGGGGAGCAGCTACTCATCATGGTAGATTTGGATCTGAAATTGAAAGTAAGGTAGCTGTAGCTCCCCATACCCTCTGAACAGGTCTATAGCTCAGAGGAGATTCATTTCATATCCATGTCCTTGTGCCATTTTTTGAAGCAACCTTTCACATTAAAAATATATATCTCTCTTATTATAGTAAGAACACTTAAGATATGCCCTCTTAACAAATTTTTCAGTGTACAATACAGTACTGTTGAATTTAGGGACAATGGCATATAACAGATCTCTAGAACTTCTTCATCTTGCTTAATTAAAACTTTATTCCCAATGACTCGTAATTTTCCATTTCCTCCCACTTCCACCCCTTGGCAACCACCACTGTACTCTTCGATTCTATGAATTTGACTATTTTAGATATCTCCTATAAGTGAAATCATGCAGTATTTATCTTTCTGTGACTAGCTTATTTAACTTAGCATAACATCCTCAATGTTCGTCCATGTAGTTGCATATTACAGAATATTCTTTTTTTTTAAGGCTGAACAGTATTCCATGGTAAGTATATATGTTTTCTTTACCCATTTGTCTGTTGATGGGCATTTAGATCATTTCTACATCTTGGCTATTGTGATTAGTGCTGCAAGAAACACAGGAGTGCAGATATTCCTTTGAGATGTTGATTTCAATTCTTCTGGACAAATACCCAGAAGTGGGAATGCTGGATCATATGGTAGTTCTATTTTTAATTTTTTGAGGAATCTCCATACTGTTTCTGTAGTGGCTTCAGCATTTTGCCTGCCCATGAAGTGTGTAATGGTTCCAGTTTCTCCACATCCATGCCAACACTTGTCTTTTGTTTATTTGTTTGTAATGGCCATTCTAACAAGTATGAGGTGATATTTCATTGTAGTTTTGATTTGCATTTCCCTAATGACTAATGATGTTGAGCATTTTTTAATATACCTATTGGCCATTTATATGTCTTCTTTGGAGAAATGTCTGCTCAAGTCCTTAGCCCATTTTAAAATCAGATTTTTTTAAAACTATTGAGTTATAGGAGTTCTGTATCTATTTTGGATATTAACTCCTTATCGGGCAAATGGTTTGCAGATACTTTCTCCTATTCCATAGGTTGCCTTTAACTCTATTGATAATTTCCTTTGCTGTACAGATTTTTGTTGTTGTTGTTGTTTGACATAGTCCCACTTATTCTTTTTCATTTTGGTTGCTGGTGCTTTTGGTGTCACATTCATGAAATCAATGTCATGCAGCTTTTCCCCTATGTTTTTTTCTAGGTGCGTTACAGTTTCAGGGCTTACCTTTAAGTCTTTAAGCTGTTTTGGATGGGGTTTTGTGTGCATGAGATCAGAAACCAAGTTTATTCATTTGTGGATATCTAGATTTAGCAGCACCATTTGTTGAAGATAAGATTCTTGCCCCATTGTGAATCCTTTGCACCTTTGTTGAAGTCAGTTGACTGTATATGTGTGGATTTATTTCTGGGCTTGCTATTCTGTTCTTTTGGCCTATATGTATTTCTTTATGCCAGTACCATGCTGTCTTGATTACTGTAGCTTTGTAATATATTTTGAAATCAGGAAGTGTGATGCCTCCAGCTTTGTTCTTTCTCAAGATTGATTTGGCTATTCATGGTCTTTTGTGGCTCCATGTGAATTACAGAATTGTTTTTTCTATTTCTGTTAAAATGCTATTGAGATTTTAATAGGCATTGTATTGAATCTGTAGATCACTTTGGGTAATATTAACAAGTAAACATATTTTTACTGTACTATTATAGAAGCACTTTCTCCATGCCATCTATATAACTGTTATATGGAACTTGGACTCCAGCTGAGTAATCTTCTGGGATAAGAGGCAGTGTCTTAATCATCTGTATATCCACAGTGGCAATTCTAGTGCCTTACACCTAGAGATATTCAACACATAGTTGTTAATAATTCAATTTGTAAAAATATGGTTTTTTTATCCCAAACTTTTGAGAACACTTTTCTAGCATCAAGTTCTCTTCAACCTACAAAGAAAACATATCATCTCCCTCAGTGCAGCCCTGAAGACACTTATGTGCAATAGCATGCCCTTAGTGTGGAGGGAGAGTCAAAGACCTTTTGATCCCTTCCACTTTATTCCCTCCCTGCTTACTGGATGTAGTGGCAGAGTAGAAAGCAGTGGGGGAGGTTGCTGAGGAAGAACTAAAACAGCAAAGTGCCTGTCCCCACATTCTCCAAGAAATGTCCAAGAAAATAAAATTTTAGCCCAACTTTTCCCTTTCTTCATTGCCCTCTTACTCTGTTACACTAACGTGTTTTTATGACCAATAGGCTTAGCCTTTAGTATCTGCTACGTAAAATTAATTCTCATCCTACTTATGTTTGCTATGGTCTCAGAGTATCTGTAAAAAGAAGGAAATCTGAGTTATCCTTGGTCTAGCTTTTGTTTTTCATCTGAAGAAAACAAATTTTGTTTTTATAGGAGGTAGCAGGTCATTTCTGTTATTCTAGCTCATTCAAGTCTATTGTCTGCAACAAATTTCTCAGTGTTTTAAAGAGGAAATCCAATTCTGGTGGATAACGTCAGAACATTAAAAAATGAGCAAATTTTGGAGGCAGATGTAAGTAGAACCTGGTTGGAGAAATATTATTAATATGACTGCAAGTATATATGAATTCTGTAAGGTGTGAAGAAGCAGTTATGAAAGATGCTATATTTTAAGCCTGGGAACGTGGGTGTGCTGCCATCTTGACTAGGCTTAAAATTAACCACAGTCTTGAAGCTTTAACTTGTGTATATAATGTGGAAGATGTATTACAGAAATAGATACAGCAAATGTTTACCCAGTCTACTTTTACTGCTACTTTGGAGCACACAAAACAAGTTATTTATTGTAATATTAAGGAAATCAGGGCCAATGAATTAAATATTTGGCTATCTGAAAAATGTTACGATTTTATTAATGTTTACAGAAATAGCATGATGATTGCTAATTTATTATCCTAGAAAGTTTTAACCAAATATTCTTCTTCTATTTAATCACTCTCCTTAAAATATTTTTTCTTTGCTATCCATGCTTATTATTTTTGGAAATGACCTTTTTACAGTGAGACCAGTCTTTTGGTAATACATGAAAACATTCTCTGTTGCCTGACTCTCTGATTCTATTTCTGAGGGATCTGAGAGAGTTGGCATAGAAAGTAAGATGCAAAGAAAGCCCTCCAAGTATACAAGAATGCACCCCAAGCCTAACTTGTCTAGGACAGCTTTAATGTGAAACTTTAGAAAACATTGGCTCAGGCTGAATTGTTCCCAAGATTATAATACTCTATTAAATTCCTTTCTAGTAATTATTTGCATCAGTTACATCATATCTCTGGGGCACTTTGAGATAATTTTATGATAGAAAAATAATGGTAAGTATAGAGAAATACAGTTACATTCTTCATCAAGCCTAGAAAATAGGTCAGCAGTTTCACCAGAATGAAAGATTCTGTTACTAAATATTTTCAGACAGCTGGATTGACTCTTTTAATCGTAATAGTTTGCTAAAAAATAATTTTTAAATAACTACTTAGTTTTCATTAACCTAAAATTCTCAAATAAGATTTATTATTTTGTTTATCAGATAGTGTTTTCTCCAAATGATGCTAAAGTTCAAGTTTCTACCCTCTTTTTTTTTTTTTTTTATTATACTTTAGGGTTTTAGGGTACATGTGCACAATGTGCAGGTTTGTTACATATGTATCCATGTGCCGTGTTGATTTCCTGCACCCATTAACTCATCATTTAGCATTAGGTGTATCTCCTAATGCTGTCCCTCCCCCCTCCCCCCACCCCACAACAGTCCCCGGAGCGTGATGTTCCCCTTCCTGTGTCCATGAGTTCTCATTGTTCAATTCCCACCTATGAGTGAGAACATGCGGTGTTTGGTTTTTTGTCCTTGCGATAGTTTACTGAGAATGATGTTTTCCAGTTTCATCCATGTCCCTACAAAGGACACGAACTCATCATTTTTTATGGCTGCATAGTATTCCATGGTGTATATGTGCCACATTTTCTTAATCCAGTCTATCGTTGTTGGACATTTGGGTTGGTTCCAACTCTTTGCTATTGTGAATAGTGCCGCAATAAACATACGTGTGCATGTGTCTTTATAGCAGCATGATTTATAGTCCTTTGGGTATATACCCAGTCCAACTTACAAGGGATGTGAAGGACCTCTTCAAGGAGAACTACAAACCACTGCTCAATGAAATAAAAGAGGATACAAACAAATGGAAGAACATTCCATGCTCATGGGTTGGAAGAATCAATGTCGTGAAAATGGCCATACTGCCCAAGGTAATTTATAGATTCAATGCCATCCCCATCAAGCTACCAATGACTTTCTTCACAGAATTGGAAAAAACTACTTTAAAGTTCATATGGAACCAAAAAAGAGCCCGCATCGCCAAGTCAATCCTAAGCCAAAAGAACAAAGCTGGAGGCATCACGCTACCTGACTTTAAACTATACTACAAGGCTACAGTAACCAAAACAGCATGGTACTGGTACCACAACAGAGACATAGATCAATGGAACAGAACAGAGCCCTCAGAAATGATGCCGCATAGCTACAACTATCTGATCTTTGACAAACCTGACAAAAACAAGAAATGGGGAAAGGATTCCCTATTTAATAAATGGTGCTGGGAAAACTGGCTAGCCATATGTAGAAAGCTGCAACTGGATCCCTTCCTTACACCTTATACAAAAATTAATTCAAGATGGATTAAAGACTTATATGTTAGACCTAAAACCATTAAAATCCTACAAGAAAACCTAGGCAATACCATTCAGGACATAGGCGTGGGCAAGGACTTCATGTCTAAAACACCAAAAGCAGTGGCAACAAAAGCCAAAATCGACAAATGGGATCTCATTAAACTAAAGAGCTTCTGCACAGCAAAAGAAACTATCATCAGAGTGAACAGGCAACCTACACAATGGGAGAAAATTTTTGCAACCTACTCATCTGACAAAGGGCTAATATCCAGAATCTACAATGAACTCAAACAAATTTACAAGAAAAAAACAAACAACCCCATCAAAAAGTGGGCAGAGGACATGAACAGACACTTCTCAAAAGATGACATTTATGCAGCCAAAAAACACATGAAGAAATGCTCCTCATCACTGGCCATCAGAGAAATGCAAATCAAAACCACAGTGAGATACCATCTCACACCAGTTAGAATGGCCATCATTAAAAAATCAGGAAACAACAGGTGCTGGAGAGGATGTGGAGAAATAGGAACACTTTTACACTGTTGGTGGGACTGTAAACTAGTTCAACCATTGTGGAAGTCAGTGTGGCGATTCCTCAGGGATCTAGAACTAGAAATACCATTTGACCCAGCTACCCTCTTTAAAAATTTTGTATTCTAAGTACCTGAAGCATAATGGCTTCAAAGGGAAAATTTAGTATGAGCCTGTATGTTAAAGCTAATCAGCAAACAGATATTTAATTATAAGATAACAGGTTAACTAATATGGGAGAATTTAAAGATGGATAAGCCATTTTAATAAACATTCAGGTAAGGCACAATAATGTTCTTGCTCTCAGAACTTCTTAGTGTACTAGGGGAAGGAAAACTCATCCTTAAATAAAATTGCCTGCAAGTCAGAGAAGAAAACAAACCCTACAAATGTGATATGAGCAAATAACTAAAAAACTACTTGGGAACAATATATATTTGAAGAAGATAAACACAGTGAGCTAATAACATCTGCTAGTTTCTCTTTAGAAACAGAATTTAATTAAATGAATTTAAAATGTGATTAAATGTTTTAAAGGAAAATACTTTCAAAGACTTTTCAGTGACCTATATTTCATAAATTACTTTTTAAATTTTCAAAAAAAATTATCAGTAATTTATTCTATATAATCTGATAAATGTACAAATTTGCTAATGTAAATAATTAAGAATTATATTTTAGTGTCAAAATGTATGTGGGTGGATACACTTATAAATTAGATGTTTTGTAATTATAATCCTATAAATATAAAATTACTCAGATAATTGGAATTAATTGGAATAGTCTTGTAGTCTGAAAATTCTGAAACTTGCTAACATGAATTACATTATAAATAGATAAGTTAAAATTAGTATTGAATGCATTATCTGTATCACAATCTTCTGTTTTTATTGAAAAATCTTCAAATTGGTTTTACAAAGAGAACATTATATAGAATACATTAAGTATTTTTAATATGGTTTATTTTCTTCTTGGTACTTTTAAAATCAGCTCAAGTCATGTCTAAATTGTCTGTTAAATCCCGTATTTTAGTATCTTAATGCTATTCAATATTTGGATTTACAGCATTTCCTACACAGGTCATGTTCATTGTACTATTGAGAAGTTTGTATGATTAGTTGCCCATGTAAGAATATATCCCTAAATAAAGCCGCCAGTTTTATCAACATTAATGTCCTTTCGGAGAGTGAATCTTTCAGAAATATACGGTTTCTCATGCTATTTGCTGTACTTCACACTTGTTTTTTTTCTGGTTTGAGGAATTTGTTCTCCAGCACGTTTGTTAGATCAGCTGGCCCTTGGCACTACAATGAATAAGAAGTCATGCAAACAGATGGAGAAATTTAATTTTCAAGTCAGGAAAGGATTCCATAGCAACATTTGAGTGAAATATATGTCTCGTCACATTTATTGGGCTGCTGTTGTTACAAACCAAACATACACATAAATGTAATCTGTAGAGGAATACTTAAAATACACAGTGTTCATCTATTCCCTTAAAATCTTTCCTCTTTTTCAATGGAGAAGATTTTTTACTGTATTTCAGAAGTGTGTCTGTATGCATGTGTGTGCACTTAGCAAGTGAGATGGTTTCTGACGAGGTTTAATAAACTTCACTTGGTAAGTCAAGTCACATTAGGAAAATTTTCACCCATACTTCTGTGAGTAGAAATTAATCTTTTAGAAACCATGTTTCACGGCTTAGATTATGTATTCAGCAGTAGTGAGCAGGCGGGTGGGGGGGTTGGGGGGGTGTAAAAGCATGATTCCACGTGGCTGAGGCTCCTGCAGGAAGAGCCGGTGCTAAATATACCACAGTGGGATCTAGGCAGAACATCAGAAACCTGGTGAGGATCGAGATAAAAATAACAATCCTATTAGCCCCCTCTAACTGGAAGAGAGTCAACCTCAGAGCTCAAATAATGTGTGTTTTCATCCAGCTCTATATCATGGTGGTTAAAAGGCATAATGGTGATATTGAGGAATGAGACGATTCTGAACTACTTCCCTAAACACGAACAAAACTTAACCTGTACCATACGTTAGGGTTTGAGTCTTTTTTATATAATTGTTTGACATTGATAGATAAGGCATGTGTGCTTTATATGGTAACTTTTAGTAATAAAAATATTTATTTTAACTGGATTACCACATTTTCCAACCATTTTGGAGAAACGAGTATTTATATAACACGTTGCATTTGTATAAGCGCTTTTTCTTAACTTCTCAAAAAAATTTTCACTTACAACATATGATTTTTCTTTCACATGGTTCTCTGCTTGGTAAAGGTGAGACTCTCCTTTAGATATAGACGAAAAGAAAATTGGGTTTACAGATAAGAATGTTTTGCAAAAATGTTAAATATTAAAAATTCCAGCACATTTCCAAAATCTAGCTTAACTCTGCTTACAAAATAGCTGCCTTAAACTCCTACAGAGTTCCTGTATGAACAATTCTATTACTGAGCAAACAATGAATTCATGAAAACAAGTATGTTAGTGGTTGCTTTAGGATCCTTATAGGCAGAACCTTAGTTATTAATTTAAGAATTAATCAGTCTTAAAAACTCAGATATCTTACAAGATTCCACATTATAAATCAAGTGCATTCTTCAAGCTTTAATCAGATATACATTAAAAATGAAAATACTACGTATATATTTCATATCTAATGTGATTATTCACATTTATATGTTAAAAATATGAACTTAGAGTTTTAGCAAGATGATATTTCAAGGCAGTTGCTTTTTGATATAGTGGTCAAAATATTTGATTGGATCCAAGCAGGTACCTTTCTTTGTAGGTATCTCCAATATTACAGTCTGTGTGATTTAACATGCCCATAATTAGTTGAGAAAGCCACTTTCACTTTCCCATTTTCTGTTCTAATCAAAGTAGCAGACTGCCAAAGAACTGAGTAAATGCTATTTTAACATTTGGTGTTAGGTATATGACATCTCTCTCCAAAATCATTTCATTAGTTTCTTCTCACTTATCCTTGGATACAGTTAGTTGCTCTGGGGTATGAAAATAATATGGAAGGTAACACATTTTAACCTAGAATGGGAAAATCTTTAGCTTTTTGTCCCAGCTTTACTTAAGCATCTCCCAAGCTTTGTTCTAAGATAACAAATGGTCATTATAATATAGTATGGTGTAGTCAAGTGAATTGGACTCACACATATCTGGCATTGAATTCCAGCTGTACAATCTTGGACAATTAGCTTGCAATTAGGTATTTACACCAGTATTTGAGATCGTGGTGAATTTTCTTTTGGTTGACTTTTTGTGGGACACTCACTGTGTGCCAGGCACCGTGTTAAGTCTTTGCATGCTTTTCTTTTTAATTCTCAGTAACAACTCTATGTTGTAAAAGTTGTAATATTCATTTTACAGGTGGCAAAAGCAAAACTTGGAGAATTAAGTAATTCGTCCAGTGAGGCAGAACTAAGATTTAAATTCAAGTTATCTGACTGTGGAGCTAGTCTTTCATCTCTACCTTACACTGGCAGACCTCTGTTTATGAAACACATATCTTCATATCTAACCTTTTTAAAATAAGCAGACATTCAGAAAATATCATTTCATAAGACTTTTACATTAGTGGTTCAATTGCAGTCTTATAAAATTTCTGTGTAAATATCTTTAAAGATATCTCCACCTATCGCTTTATTAACCAGAGCATGGGACAGAATCATGAATCTGATATGTATTATGCCTATATTGGTCTTTTTGTGCTGCTGTAACAAAAAACCTGAGACTGGTAATTTATAAAGAACAGAAATTTATTTCTCATAGTTCTGGGGGCTGGGAAGTCCGAGAAAGGCACGGAGAGAGTCTGACTGGTGAGGGTTACTTTCTGCTTCCAAGACGGCACCTTGAACCCTGTGTCCTCACATGGCAGAAGAAATGGAAGGGAACAAGCCCACTCCTTCAAGCCCTTCTATGAGGGCCCCAGTCTCATCCATGAGAGCTCTGCCCTGATAATTAAATTACTCTTAAAGGCCTCCACTCATAATGCTATCATATTGGTGATAAAGTTTTAACATATGAATTTTGAGAGATGCATTCAGACCACAGCAATACCTAAAGCCTTTACATGTTACTTAAATATCCAATAATAAAAAGCACAACTTGGGGCCCCAAAAAAATCCCACAAATAACCAAAAGGTGTATTTTTACAAAATAAAATTAAGTCACCTCTGAATTGGAAAAGTATTTAAATTTGAAGCAATTGTAAATATTTTTTAGCGTCCTTTTGTTCACAGCCTCAGTATTCAGGTTTTCTTATCTGGAACCAAGAAAGGCATGCTGTTTGTATGATTTAGCTGTATGGTTTTCATCCTGAATATGTATCTGTCTCAATATGAGAAGGAAGAATAAATTAATAATTAATATGTTACAAGCCTTTTTCATATTATCTTAGATTTTAAATGTTCTCACTATAAAGAAATTATAAGTATGTGAGGTGCTAGATATGTTGATTAGCCCAATTTTATCATTCTACAATATATACATGTATTGAAACATCACATTTTAATGAAAATATACAACTATTAATTGTCAATGAAAAATAAAATAAAACTTTTAAAGATAATTTTATGGAGTAAATAGGACACTTTGATGAGAAATACAGGATTTGAGAGGTTGAGATATAATCGTTACGATACATTAAAATATAACGTAATGGTTTAGAGCTAGCTTTGGAATAAGTCAGCTTGGGTTTAAGCCTGTTTCACTTTCCTAGTCTTTAAAATGTAGACAATAACACCTACCCCTTGGGACGACTATAAGGATTAAATAAAATAATGTATATTAAATGCTAAAAAATATATATGTTAAATGCTAAATTATCAGGTCAGTGTATGTAAGTCTCTTCAAAGATTATACTCCCCAGCACCATGAGCTTGTAGGTACGTAATTACTGCTTCTAGCTCAGGGTGATGTAGGGGCTGGCTGTCTTTAACACTATATTATTTTTTAATAACAGCTATATTGAGATATATTTCACATATGATACATTTCACCTTTGAAAGTGCACAATTGAGTTGTACAGCCATCGTCATTATCTGACTTCAAAACTCTTTCATCATCTCCACAAGAAGCTATGTTCCCGTACACAGTCACTCCCCATTCTCCCCTTCCCCACCCCTCTGCAACCACTAAGCTACCTTATGTTTCTGTGGATTTGCCTAGTTTGGACATTTCATATGAGTGGAATGGCTTTTTAACTAGCTTTTTTTTTTTAACTTAGCATAATGTTTTTAAGGTTCATCCATGTTGTAAAGTGGCAGCCATATGGCCAGATAACCTGTCATTGTATGGATATATACCACATTTTGTTTATTCATTAATCAGTAGATGGATATTTGAGTTGATTTCACATTTTGTCTATGATAAATAATACTACTGTGAACATGAATGGACAGGTTTTTGTGTGGATATATGTTTTCAGTTCTCCCGGGTCTATACATAGGGGTGGAATCTCTGGGTCATATAGTAACTCTATGGTTAATATTTTGAGGGGCTGCCAAACTGTCTTTCAAAGTGTCTGTACCATTTTACAGTCCCATTAGCAATGTATGAGGGTTTCATTTTCTCCACATTCTCACCAACACTTGCTATTGTCAGCTTTTCTATTATAGCTATCTTAATGGATGTGAAGTGATATCTCACTGTGATTTTCATTTGCATTTTCTTAATGACTAATGATGTTGAGCATGTCTTCATGTTCTTGTTTCCATTTGTGTATCTTCTTTGAAGAAATGTCTATTCAAATCCTTTGCCCATCTTTTAAATTTTATTTCTTGGAACATTTATAGATTTGTAGAAAAATTACAAAGATAGTACAGCAACTTCCTGTAAATACCACACCCAGTTTCCCCTATTATTAACATCTTGCATTTGGTTGGTATATTTGTTATAATCAATGAATCAATGTGAATACATTATTATTAACTATATGCTTATTCATATTTCCTTAGATTTTTACTAATCTTTTTTTTTTCTGTCCCAGGATCCTCTCTAGGATACCATATTACATTTTATTTGTTATGTCTCCCTAGGATCCTCTTGGCTGTGACAGTTTCTCAGACTTTCCTTGTTTTTGATGACCTTGACAGTTTTGAGGTACATTGATCAGATATTTTTTGTAAGATATCCCTCTATTGTGATTTGCCAGAGGGCTTTCTCATGATAAGACTAGGGCTAAGGCCACAGAGGTAGCCTGCCATTTTCATCACATCATATCATATCAAAAATATATATTATCAACATGACATCACTGTTGATGTTGGCCTTGATCACCTGGCTGAGGTAGTATTTATCAGGTTTCTGCACTGTAAAGAGACTACCCAATCCTTCCATACTGTACTCTTTGGAAGGAAGTCACTATGAGCAGTTCACACTTAAGAAGTAGAGGGTTGGGCTGGATGCAGTGGCTCACACCTATAATCCCATAACTTTGAGAGGCCAAAGCAGGCAAATGGTTTGAGACCAGCCTGGGCAACATGGCGAAAAATTTGGCTGGGCATGGTGGCACACGCCTGTCATCCCAGCTGCTTGGGAGGCTGAGGTGGGAGGATCCATTGAGCCTGAGAGGTGGAGTTTGCAGTAAGCCAAGATCGTACTGTGATCGCACCACTGCACTCCAGCCTGGGCAACAGAGTGAGAACCTGTCTCAAAAAAACAGGAGGCCGGGCGCGGTGGCTCACGCTTGTAATCCCAGCACTTTGGGAGGCCGAGGCGGGCGGATCACGAGGTCAGGAGATCGAGACTACGGTGAAACCCCATCTCTACTAAAAATAAAAAAAAAATTAGCCGGGCATGGTGGCGGGCGCCTGTAGTCCCAGCTACTTGGAGAGGCTGAGGCAGGAGAATGGCGTGAACCCGGGAGGCGGAGCTTGCAGTGAGCCGAGATTGCGCCACTGCACTCCAGCCTGGGCGACAGAGAGAGACTCTGTCTGAAAAAAAAAAAAGGAAATAGTGGATTATACTCTACCTCCTTGAGGGTGGAGTGTCTACATAAATTATTTGAAATTCTTTTTCACAGAACACGTCTCTGTTCATTTATTTCATCATTTATTTATATCAGTTTGTACTCACAGATATTTATTTTATACTTGGGATTATAATCCAATTTGACTTTTTCTTATTTCTTAAATTATTCTAGTTAGGCCATTGGGAGCTCTTTCAATTGGCTCCCATGTGTCTGTGGCAATTCTCTCATCCTGATGTTTTGGAGTTTTGTTTGTTTGTTTAGCAAGTTCTTAAGATGCTCCAGGCTCATCTTGCACATTTCCTGCCCCAATTCTAGAATGAGTCATTTTTCCAAGGAACCCTGGTTTATTTTATTGGTAAAAGGTGTTACAAACCAAGATTTGGTCACTAGGTGTGCTCACTGCTGCTAGTTTTTTTTCAGCAAACAGAAGTAGGAAATATGGAAATGCATGATAACCTGTGTAGATCCACATATCTATAAATATTCCTATATGTAACCATCTGTATATTTGGCTAAGGATGAGTTTGTATCAAAGTCTCCAACTTAAATCTATTACCACAAGGATTTTTCTAGCCTCTTCGCCTTTCTTGTTTGTAAACTCCCATTCCAGCAGTGAGAAATTTGGCTCCTACCATCCACCAACCATGTGCTTAACTGTCCAATTTCAGTATATATGTATAGGAGTTTCTGAATTGTTAGTCCATATTTCTAAATAGGATACAGCTTTGCCAACAAACTGTATGTTAAGATTCATCCTTGTCTTTTCAAGGCTTGATAGCTCATTCATTTTTATCTCTGAATAATATCCTATTATGGATATACAACAGTTTGGTTACTCATTCACCCATTGTTATGGTCTGAATGTTTATGTTCCTCAAAATTCATATGTTAAAATCCGAACCCTCAGGGTGATGATATTAGGAGGTGGGGCCTTTGGGAGTTGATTAGGTCATGACACAGAGCCCTCATGATGGGATTAGTGCTCTTATAAAAGAGACCCCAGAAAGATCCCTCACTCCTTTCTACACATGACATTACAGTGAAAGAACAGCCCTCATCAGACACCAGATCTGCCAGGCTTTGATCTGGGACTTTCCGGCCCCCAGAACTGTGAGAAATATATTTCTGTCGTTTATCAGCCACCCAGCTTGTGGTATTTTGCTATAGCAGATTGGACGGCCTAAGACATCTATTAAAAGACATCTGGGTTGCTTCCAGTTTGGGGCATTATGAGTAAAGCTGCTATAAATATTTGTATGCAGGTTTTTATGTTGACGTATGTTTTCAACTCAATTGGTTAAATACCTGGGAGAAAAATTGCTGAATTACATGATTCTGTTTGTCAGGGCTCTACAGAGAAGTAAGGCCAACAGGAGGTATAAATATATTCATATATAATACATATACATATATACACATATGTAATACATATATATAATGCAAATACTTATGCATTTCCACATATACAGATATACATACATTTACATATATAATAAAGAGATTTGGCTGGCTCACTCAATTGTGGAGGCTGGCTCCCAGGATCTGCAGGATGAATTGGAAAGCTGGAGACCCAGGAGAGCTGATGATTTCGTTCTAGTCTGAGTCTAAAGGGTGGGAACCAGGAGAGCTGATAGTGTAATTTTGGTCTGAAGGCTGGCAAACTAGAGACCCAGGAAGAGCCAATGCTTCAGTTCAAGTCCAAAGGCAGAAAAAATCAATGTCCCAGTTCAAAAACTGTCAGACAGGAAGAATTCTAACTTGGGGGAGGGTCAGCCTCTTTGTTCAATTCAGGCCTTCAATTGATTGATGAAGCCTGCCACATCAGGGAGGGCGATCGGCTTTACTCAGACTACTGATTTAAATGTTAATTTAATCCCAAAATATCCAGAAAAATGTTTGGCAAAATATCTGGGCACTCCATGGCCCAATCAAGCTGACGTATAAAATTAACCATCACATATGGTAAGACTATGTTTAACTTTGTAAGGAACTGCCAAACTGTGTCATCTGCACCAGCATTTGATATTGTCAATGTTTTGAATTTTAGCCATTCTAATAGATGTATATTGCATCTTATTATTTTAATTTTCAATTGCTTAAAAACAAATGATATTGAGCACACTTTCATATGCTTATTTTTAATCTGTGTATATTCTTTTATGAGGTCTCTAGTCATGTATTTTGCCCCATATACAAATCATTTCTGTCTTTCTGTGCATTGTCTTTTCACTTTCATGATGATGTCCTTTGAAGTGCCAAAGGTTTTACTTTTCAGGAAACCCAATATGAGTGTTATTTTCTTTTGTCACTCGTACTTTTGATGTCATATATAAAAAATGGTTTTCTAATCCATATTTTCTTCTAATAGTTTTATGGTTTTAGCTTTTACATTTAGGTCTGTGATCTGGTTTGAGTTAGTTTTTGTATGTGGCTTGAGGTAGGGGTCTAAACTTCATTCTTTTGCAACGCAGGTTTCCACTTAACCCAGCACCATTTGTTGAAAAGACTATTCTTTCTTCATTGAATTGTCCTGACACCCTTATCAACAATCAGTTGACCATAAATGTAAGGGTTTGTTTAGATACTCTCGATTTTGTTTCATGGATTTATATGTCTACTCACAGCAGTGTCCACTGTCTTGATTGCTGCAGCTTTGAAGTAAGTTTCAAAATTAGGAAGTATGAATTCTTCAACTTTGTTCTGCTTTTTCAAACTTGTTTTGGCTATTCTGGGTCTCTTGTGTTTCATGTGAATTTTAGCCTTAGAAATATTTTAATCTTTGAAATCTGTCTATTATTTCTGTTTTTCTCCTATATCCCCCACCCCACAACCTCAGGTCATGTTCATTTGTATTTATTCCTGCCCCTTCATTTGAATGTACCTGTGCCTCTTTTTCAGGGCTGTTAATTTTCAGCAGTTAATTAATCTTGCTGAAAGTATCAGCTGATTAAGCCTAGGCCTTGCAGAGATTTTAACTCGGCAGGGTAAGTTCATAGTGATCTTTTGTTTTTTCCCTTCTCACTTCTCCTTCTCTGTTTAATTGACTAGATTTGTAGTCTTCCACCTACTCCACTATTGTCTGAATCCCATCTTTTTGTACATTTCTACAGATAACCACTTCCCTGAAATATGCTGCTGAAATTACATTTACATTTTCAAAAGCCTCCATACATTAGAGCAGATTAATCATCCAAAGTAAAGTTATAATCATATTATTTTTCCTGCTTAAAACATATGGAACATGGATGAATCTAAAAACCATGTTGAGCGAAAGCAGCTAGAAACAAGGGCACATGTTATATGATAGCAAAACTCATCTATAGGAATGAAATTCAGAACCTCGGTTGCCACTGGAGAATGGGAGGGGAGCAGATTTGAATGAGGTGAGAAGGAATTTTCTAGAGTGACAGAAATGTTCTATATCTTGATTGGAGCTACATGGTAACAGACATTTGTCACAGCTCATCACACTGGACACTGAAGATCTGTGCATTTTTCTGTTTGGAATTATACCTCCATTTTTTTTAGGTCAAAAATACAACAATTTTGGTTGCTAACCATTGCCTTCAGCTCAAATTCCTTAACTCGTTCATTCAGGGGTCTTTGAAAATCTGAGACCTAGATACCTTTCCAAGTTTCTCTTGTTATTTCGCTTCTATGCCCTGTGTTCCAGAAAAATGAGATTCTGTCTCTCACATGTGTTCCATATTTTTCAACTTCTGTGTTTTCTTTCACTTTCCTTTAGTTAAGAATGTCTTCCCATCTCCCATTGCCAATCACCACGTGTCAAAATGATCTTCCTTCAAGTATCATATCAGAGGTCACCCTCCTTCTCTCAAATACCTGTCCTGTTAGCTTTTGTGTTTCTTTTATGGGACTCTTGACTTTCTCCTAGTTTTATTGTAATTAATTATGTTGCTATGTTTATAGTGCTCACAATGTGCCAAGCACTGTTTATGAACATCTGATTCCCACTTCAGTTACATTAAAGGCAAGACTTACATCTGCTTCATTTGTCTCCCACAGGACCTAGACAAGCATTGATTAAATGCATGGATGGATGAATGGATGAGTAGATTGATGGATTGGAAGGTGTGGGGCAATAGTAAGGGAATATTGGTGAAAGGAAGCCATTTCAACTTCTTTCAAAAACTCTAAAATAGCCTACATCCTACTTGTAAGGCTAGGATAAAAGGTGTAATGAACTAGACAAAATATGGTAGGAGGTGAGCATAACTCTGGTGGTTGTCAGCCAGGTCCTGAGCTTATAGACACATCTATGCAAATCTGAAAAGCATGACAACCCCTAGAATGATTCTTAAACATTTTCATGCAATCTGTTAAGTCATTTCCCCTGCTACAGCCCTTTAACTGCTGGGAGTTTTGTGATGTCCTCATCTGGCAGTGCCCTTAGACTTTGGCCTCAGGCAGAATTCCTGACCAGGCATCTGCCGCATTCACATACCCAGAGGCAGTACTCAGTTGGTTTTGCTAATAGGGTAAACAAACTCCCCTTGACTGGAGGGAGTGACTTACAGTGTTCAGGGCATACGCTGGGGCTGAAGCAGCAGATATTGTACTTGAAAGCCTGGCTCAGGCTTCAGAGATGCAAGCTTTCAGGAGGAGCTCTGTGCATTACCAGTCATGGGAATCTGTGTGTGAATGCATTAGACATCACCTGACATTGGCAAAGCTTCTGTGTGAAACCTATCAATCTAACACCAACATCTCCCTACCTCTCTTTAAAAAGAAAAAAAACAAATACGTAGGAATACTGGGACAGTGGCAGGAAGTTTTGGGGGTTTTTTGTTTTTTGTTTTGAGACAAGGTTTTGCTCTGCCACCCAGGCTAGAGTGCAGTGGTATAATCATGGCTCACTGCAGCCTCGACCTCCCTGGCTCAAGCAATCCTCCCACCTTAGCCTCCCGAGTAGCTGGGATGACAGGCATGCACTGTCAGGCCTTTTTTTTTTTTTTTTTTTTTGTAGAGAGGGAGTTTCACCATGTTGCCCAGGCTGCTCTTGAACTCCTGGGCTCAAGTTATCCTCCTGCCTTGGCCTCTCACAGTACTGGAAATACAGGTATGAGCCACCAGCTAGCCAGCAGGAAGCTTTAAGCCCTTAAAAAGAAAGTGTAGCTAAAGACCATTTGAGGGGAAAGGGAATATTTGTGGTTTTTAGCTTTGTCTTATGAAGATTTCAATCACAAGATTCTTCCCTGAGATTTTACACATTGTCAGGACAAGCCAGTCCTTAGGGATGATAGGGCTTCCCCACCCTTCCCTACCATATGTAGTCTATTTAAGGTGAAGTGGGAGGCCTTGATGGCCAAAGGAGTAATGTTTTTAGCTTTATTCTTTCCCTCTCCAAATAGACCACCTTAGCAGATGGAGGGGAAAACCCAACTAGAGAAACTGTTTTTGTTAGAAATACCTAGGCTTAATTTAATCACCAAAGGAGGTGCATTTACTGAAGATAGGAGAGAGAAAACAATGAGCCTGCCCACTCTGCATCCCCATGACATGTCTAATATAAATAGAATCTCGAAGACCAGCAAAAAGATAGAAGAGTTTACATTCGTTAAAATGTTGGCCCCACTTGGCCGGGCCCGGTGGCTCACACCTGTAATCCCAGCATTTTGGGAGGCTGAAGTGGGTGGATCACCTGAGGTTAGGAGTTCAAGACCAGCCTGGCCAACGTGGTGAAACCTTGTCTCTACTAAAAATACAAAAATGAGCCAGGCATGGTGGCAGGCACCTGTAATCCCAGCTACTCAGGAAGCTGAAGCAGAATCGCTTGAACCCGGGAGGTGGAGGTTCCAGTGAGACGAGATCGTACCATTGCACACCAGCCTGGGGGACAAGATTGAGACTTTGTCTCAAAAAAAAAAAAAAAAAATGTTGGCCCCACCTAACAAAAGAGTACTTTTTAATCCTCTCATGTTGTGAAATGATTTAGAGGTAATGAAAATCTGAAAAGAACTTTAAAAAAAAGACAATAAAACCAAAGCCCATAAAGTACATACTTTATGCTTACAATGTTGTTTGCAAAGTAAAGCTCCCTATGGAGACTTTTGCCCTCTTCCTTTCCTGCATCATGTCTTAGTTCAGGCTACTGTAACAGAATATCATAGACTGGAAGGCTGGGTGCTGTCAGGTTCTGTGTCTGGTGAGGGTCCCCTTCCTGCTTTTCAGATAGCGGTCTTCTAGTTGTATCCTTGCATGGCAGAGAATACAGAGAAAAGAAGTGTGATCCGTTGTGTCTTTTCTTACAAGGGCACTAATTCCATCATGAAAGCTCCACTCTCATGACCTAAATACTTCCCAAAGGGCCCATCTCCAAACACCATCACGTTGAGGATTGGGATTTCAACATATGAATTTTGGGAGTAACACAAAATAATGATGCCTTCATTACAGCAGAGGGCTCTGTAGGAGCTCCAGGCTATGCTAAAATTGTCTTCTGACTTGGGTACCGTCAGCCTCTATGGAGTTCTAATTCATTGTATATGCTTTTTATAAACTAATATAAGTCAAGCCACCTGGCTCCTTTTTGGTCTACATAGCTGTATTTTGGCAGGCTGTAATAATTATTTTCTTAAAAAAACAGTCTTTTTTTCTCTCTCAAAAAAAAGGGGTTTTTTTTATAGCTCCTTGTTAAACAGATTTTTAGGTTAGGCCACAGCCATGAACATCTTGCTGTTGGGACATTTGTGAAAAAGGTGTACAGTGGCCCCCCCTTCTCTGTAGAGAATACATTCCAAGACCTCTAGTGGACGCCTGAAACTGCAGATAGTACTGAACCCTATATACACTCTTTTACCCTATTCATAAATACCTATAGTGAGATTTAATTTATAGATTAGGAACAGTAAAAGATTAATAATAATAAAATAGAACAATTATAACAACATACTGTAATAAAAATTATGTGAATGTGGTCTTTCTCTCTCTTAAAATATTGTATTGTGGCTGGGCACATTGGCTTACGCCTGTAATCCCAGCACTCTGGGAGGCCAAGGCAGGCAGATCACGAGGTCAGGAGTTCGAGACCAGCCTGGCCACTATGGTGAAACCCTGTCTCTACTAAAACTACAAAAATTAGCCAGGTGTGGTGGCACATGTCTGTAGTCCCAGCTACCCAGCAAGCTGAGGCAGAAGAATTGCTTGAACCGGGGATGCAGAGGTTGCAATGAGCCGAGATGGCACCACTACACTCCAGCCTCCAGCTTGGGCAACAGGGCAAGACTCCATCTCAAAAAAAAAAAAAAATCTTATTGTACTCTATTACTGTATTCATCCTTCTTGTGATGATGTGAGTTGATAAAATGCCTACGTGATGTGATGAAGCGAGGTGAGTAACATAGGCATTGTGGTGTAGCCACAGATTATCATTGCCCTTTTGGCCATACATCAGAATGGTGATCATCTGCTTTGACTGATCTTGGATCATGGGGTCATGATGATGGTTGGATGTCAAGAATAGATCATATAAATGACTAACATGGTGGTAGAGCCTACAGCACAGTACACTGGACAAAGGGAAGACTCATTTGCCAGGTGAGATGGTGCAGGTCAGCAGAGAGTTTTCATCATGCTGCTCAGAATGACGTGCCATTTAAAACCTATGGATTATTTCTCGAACTTTCCATTTAATAATTTCAGACCATAGTTGATGACATGGATAAGTTGGGGTGACTATTGTATGCATCATTTTTTCTCTTTGTACTTGGGCTTCTAGTTGATATCTTTATAAATCATACAGCATCTTTCATCCCCTTGTACTTTGTATATTACTCAGGTGATCTGTAAATGTGTTA
Source organism: Symphalangus syndactylus (assembly GCF_028878055.3). Classification (NCBI taxonomy): domain Eukaryota; kingdom Metazoa; phylum Chordata; class Mammalia; order Primates; family Hylobatidae; genus Symphalangus; species Symphalangus syndactylus. Next base: position 98,525,715 of record NC_072428.2, on the reverse strand, counting down.
TTATTATTTTTAAAATGTAATTCATAATTACATAGACAAGAAATAAAAGTTCTTCACTTCTGTTTCCCACATCTTCTTTAAACTTATGCTCCTCACCAGGGATAACAAGTATTCTCAATTTCGCATCTGTTCTTTCAGACCTTTTCTTAATCTTTCCATCATATTTGCACATTTAGAGATCCATGGTCCCTTTGCTGTTTAATATGTGTTTTAGAATCAATTTATCCAATTTCATGGAAAAATTACATGGGACTTTGGATTTGAACTGAATTTATAGAGTAATTTGGAGATAACTGATATCTTTATGATAATAAGGCTTCACTTCTTATCAATGAGCAGAGCTCTCTAAAACCCTTCAATAAAAGTTTATAATTTTCTACACAATAGGTTTGCTCATCTTTCATTATATTTATTCCTAGATAGTTTGTATGTTGTATTATTTTAGTTTACATTTATAACAGTTTGTTAGTGATATACAGAAGTGAAATTGCTTTTTCTTTTTTTGAGACAGAGTTTTGCTCTTGTTGCCCAGGCTAGAGTGCAGTGGCATGATCTCAACTCACCGCAACCTCTGCCTCCTGGGTGCAAGTGATTCTCCTGCCTCTGCCTCCCGAGTAGCTGGGATTACAGGCACCCACCACCACACCCAGCTAATTGTGTACTTTTAATAAAGACGGGGTTTCTCCATGTTGGTCAGGCTGGTCTCAAACTCCTGACCTCAGGTGGTCCACCCACCTTGGCCTCCCAAAGTGCTGGGATTACAGGCGTGAGCCACCACACCCAGCCTGAAATTGCTTTTTTAATGTTGTTCTTATCCAACATAATTGCTAAATCTCCATGAATTCTATCAATATGTATATAGATGCCCTTGAGTTTTCTTTGCAGCTAATCATAATGTCTGTGAATATTTATGGTTTTGACTGCCTCTTAATTTCATTATTTCTACCTTTAATTCCTTTTATCTTACCTGCCTTTAGTTGAGTAGAAGTGGTGATAATGGGCATCCTTGTCCTGTTCTTGATTTTAACATGTCACTCTAAACTGGGATGTTTACTATAAGTTTTTGTTAAATGTCTTTTATTAGGCCAAGATAATGAGTAGTCAACTTACCTCGAATGAATATTTAATGAAGGAGCATGTAGTTGTTCCCTTTTAATTCTTTTGTATGGTGAATTGCTTTAGTATATTTTGTAATGTTAAACCATTTATGTATTTCTTGGAAATCCTATTTATACATTTTTGCATTGTTGGATATTTCCTTGTTGGATAATTCACATATAGTGGAATTGGGAGCTAGACTTAAGGGCTAAGGTAACTGGTGGCTGGATGATTCTGTGATTTGTTTTCAAGGATTCTCTGATTTATATAAGAAATTGGGAAGGACATGTGTGTGATAACTAGAGAGAGAAAACTAAAACTTTAAAACATTAAATGACCAATCCAACATCACACATGGACTCATGTGGAGTGGTTGTACTTACCACTTACTAGTGTATGAATCCAGTGTTCCTCTCTGCAGTAGAGATTATAATGGTCCCTGTCTCATGAAGTTGCTGGAGATCGAAAGCAACATTGCTTGTAAAGTGCTTTGCACAATGCCTAGCACACGGTGGAAAACTCATTCATGTATTCATTTATTCTTTCAACAAATAATTGTACACCTGCCATGTGTTCTAAGAGCCGGGGACATAGCATAAAGTAAGGTAGAAGAGGTCTTTCTTTTCATGAAGCCTTTATTCTAGTAGCAAGGAACAGACAATAAATCATACAGAAGAAAATGGAAGGCCAGGTGCAGTAGTTCATGCCTGTAATCCCTGCACTTCAGAAGGCTGAAGCGGGAAGATTGTTTGAGCCCAGGAGTTCAAGACCAGCCTAGGCAGCATAATGAGAGCCCGTCTTTCTAAAAAAAATTTAAAAATTATCTGGGTGTGGTGGCACATGCCTGTAGTTCTAGCTACTCCAGGAGTCTAAGGTGGGAGGATCACAATCACACCACTGCACTCCGGCCTGGGTGACAGAGTGAGACCCTGTCTCAAAATAAAAATAAAAATAATTTAAAAAGGAAAGAAGAAAGAAAGAAGAAAGAAGAAGAAAACTACATCAGTGACAGGATTCAGGATTCTAAAATGGAAGTAGCATAACCTGGTTTATATTTTAAAGACATCATTCTGGTGCTCAGTGTAGAAAAGGATACAGAAGGCCAACACAGAAGCACTGGAAGCAGCTAGGAGGTTGTTATGATGTTCAAGACAAGAAGCAAGAATTATCTCTGAGAAACATGATCAGGGTTGGCCATGGGAAGAGAGGTATTTCTGTAATGTTTGGATTTTTTTTTTTTTACAATAAGCACATGTCACTCATATAATTTAAAAAAATACATGTGTGGGAAAAAATAGTGGCTTGGTGTAAGGTGGCATGCAGGCTTAGAGAGAAATGAATAGGTTTGGAATATATTTTGAGGCATAATCAATGAGATTTACTGATGGATTAGAGGTATTGGTGAGTGTTAGGGTTTTTTTAAACTTATATTTTATAGCTATTTGTGGCTACTGTAGATAAATGGTTTGGGGAAAAGAGAACAATTCAGGACTCCTAGCTTTATGATTCAAACAACTGGGTCATGCTATTGACTGAAATGAGGACGTTTAAGGAAGGAACAGATTTTTTTTCCCCAAGTGGGAATGAAAGTTGATTTTCAGGAAAAATTAACCACCATTATTCTGTTGATATTTGTCAAGTAAAACATTGTCAGTAACAATTTTACAAAATAAGTAAAAAACATTTCTGTATGTGGTTATTTTTTATAGCAATTCCCAAGAATGTTATTTGAAAAAATCTTTTTCCTCCATAGAATTGCAAATCAATTTACAAAAACACAGGCAGAGCAACCTTTCCAGCATCCGGGCAGACCTGATACTCCGCATTTACTTTAGTAGTTCTTCTGATACTGGCCAACCAAATCTCACTTCTGAAGGAAAATGTTCTTTGATTTAAACACAGAACACTGTTCAGTAGCTCTTTGATTAGATTATGCATAAAAATTATATGTATGCCACTCACTAGAGATTAAGTAATTAAGATGCTCTTAATATTGCTGGGGAAACATTACAACCCTCATTATTTTAATGGACTGGTGAGCTCCAGGGACTTGCCAATAGGATGCAATATCTTGCATTCCAAGTTAGCAAAATACACAATTTTGACTGGCAACCTAAATTTGTAAGCTTTTGATGAGCTGTGTAGAAATAAGTCATCTCAGGTCAATTCTTAGAGGACAGAATATTCTTAAAATAATAATAATAATACTTTGTATAATGGTGGCTTTGTTGTTACTGCTACTCAGGCATTAAGGACTCTGCAGTCAGGGAGTGAGTGGTCTTTTCATCTCTGCTTTGAGAGGGGTCCCCAAGGCCCTAAGGCACTCTTAGGGCAACAGCACAGATGTCTCTGCATTCTGTGAGATTGCCTTTTAGTAGCCTCACTATGGATGACTAATGGGTCTGTACAAACAACATAATTGCACTGCAGTGTTTGCACTGGAAATGCAAAAAGACAAATATTTTCTTTTGTTAAACATATATTTCATCATGTTTCAAAAATATCCTTAGTTAGCTTATTTAAAACAGCTACAATCATGCTCTACAATCATGAGTCACAATTCCTGTTTCATCTTAATAAATATCTAGTTAATTATTTAAGCCTGTCATCTTAGCAGTAAGTCCAGTATCTCCCTCCATGGGTTCAGCCCTCCTTCTCCTGAGTTGTCAAAAAGACAGTGAAATAGATATGACATTTTAGGTTCTGCAATCCCAAAGCCTGTCCCAAATTTTATACTCAGTGGAGAGAGCCCTGATCCAATCAGTCCAATAGTGCTGTTGCTTCTTGCATCTACCAGTGTTGCCTCTTGGCCCTCCAGAGTTCGGTGATGAAGCTAGTCTATTCTGTAAGGGACCTCCATGACCCATTCTCTGGGGAGTAAGTTGTGGCTGTTGAAGAGAGGTGATACTATCCCCTTTTCTGAGACCATTTTGTGTCACTGTAATAGAATACCTGAGACTGGGTAATTTATAAAGAACAAAGACTTACAGGTTTGGAGCCTAGGAAGTCCAAGGTCAAGGGACCTGCATCTGGTAAAGGCCTTCTTTCTGTGTTATCCCCTGGCAGAAGGCAGAAGGGCAAGAGAGAGGAAGGGGGCCAAACTCATCCCTTTATCAGAATCCCACTCCCAAGATAATATCACTAATCTATTCACATAATTACCTCTTTAAGGTCCCACCTGTCAGCAGTGTTGCATTGGGGATTAGGTTGCAACACATGAACTTTGGGGAACATATTCAAATCATAGCACCCCTCAGTTCCACATTCGATCAAATATTTTTACAAAGCAACTATTCTGTGCTAGGCAGTGTTCGGCATATGAGGGACATTCCCAAGAATTAAGAATGAAACAGACAAACTTGTGTATATCACATATATACTATTGGGGATCCCAATTAACAAGTACCCATATTTATGTAAGATCATGAAAAGAAAGATGCTACCAACTAAATTATGACAAGCTGTCTACTGGAAATTGATTCTGATTTCAAATATGTTAAATCATTTAAAAAGATAGAAGGAAAGAAAGAAGAAAAAAAAAATAAGGTAAGCTGGGTTATCCCCAAAGCAAACTCTGAGATGAGCATTTGAGTGCAAGTAATTTTTTTTGGAGGCACCAACAGGGGAGTGGGTATGTGAGACAAAAAATAAAGAAAGCCAGTCAGGGCAAAATAATGAAAGGTAACCACTGTGGGCAACTGGTAACCAATCCTACTGCAAGCTTCGGGAGGTGGTTTAAAATGTGTCTCAATATTGTCCCACCCAAGTGGTTAAGGCAGCTGGGATATTTATATACAAACTACTGTTGGTCATTGACTGAGACATCAACTCAGCCAATGTGTCAACTCCTAGTTCTTCAGGCCTGTCCCCGCACCTAGGCTGAGCACTCCAGGAAAACCCGGTAAGTAAAGAGTCACAGATACTTAGAGAGAAGGAAGCCATCAGTGTTCCCAGAAGGATGAGTCCCAGGGGGATCCCAGAGGAACACTGACAATGTCTATCACCATAAGCATCTTAGGATTGTTGAACAGTGAGTTTAGATGATAATAAACACCAGAGTAAGGTTATGGAGGTGAAAGCAGGAATGCCATTTCGGAGAGTATAGAGGGAACATTTGAGAAAGTGACATTTGAGCAGAAACCTGAATGTTGAGGATTGAAGCATAGGTATATCTGAGGGAAAACTCTCCAGTGGAAGGAATAGCTGGTGTAAAGGCCCTGAGACAGGGGAGAATTTGATAGATTCAGAGAACGAAAGGAGCCATTTTGGGTGAAGCATGATCACCGATGTGAGAAAAGGTAGGGAATGCCTTTGATCACATAGAAAAGAACCCAATCATGTGGAACTTCTTAGCCATGACAAGGAATTCACATTTTATTTTGGATATTATGTGATGCTGTTCGAGGGTTTTGAACAGCATGTATAATCTGTTTCTGTTTTAAATGATCGCTATGACCTCAGTATAGGGATAAGGGTAGAAACAAGGAGATGGGTCAGAGACTATTGTGCTTTAAAGCAGAGAAATAGAAATATCACAGTAAGAGATGTCATATTGTGAGGGGGATTGCTTCCTATTTATTCAAAAGTGGTATCAAACCATAAATAAAGTTCTTTTTAATAATAAAAAGATGAAATACACATTATAGTAAATAATATCTAAAAATAGGCTGGATCCTTGACTAAGAACAAGATTTAAGAGTTCATAACTAAGCCGGGCACGGTGGCTCACGCCTGTAATCCCAGCACTTTTGGGAGGCTGAGGCAGGCGGATCACAAGGTCAGGAGATCAAGACCTTCCTGGCTAACACGGTGAAACCCCCGTCTCTACTAAAAATACAAAAAATTAGCAGGGCGTGGTGGCAGGTGCCTGTGGTCCCAGCTACTCAGGAGGCTGAGGCAGGAGGATGGCGTGAACCCAGGATGTGGAGCTTGCAGTGAGCCGGGATAGTGCAAGTGACAGAGTGAGACTCCGTCTCAAAAAAAAAAAAGAGTTCATAACTAGACAGATTTAAAGAGCAGTAACAAGAATAGTGACTTAAATAAGTGAAGTCAAAACTGCTGAGAGGCTCAGAGCAGTAATAACAATACAATCAACCTAAAACTTGACAAACCAGCGCTCTCTTTGGTCAGTTTGTAGGCTGTAGAGTCACACTCTATTACTCATCAGCCCAATTGTGAAATCCTTGGAAAAATAATGTTGATTGTACTTAGGTTTTTGTCCATAGAGATTTTACACAGCCCATCACATAGCAAAACTTCCCTAAATCCTGTCTTGCCAATACATCCCCCCATCTTGATAGCTCATACATTCCTTGGTTGCCCCTAAAGACTTTCTTTCCTTTTTTTTTTTTTTTTTTTTTTTTTTTTTTTTTTGAGATGGAGTCTTGCTCTGTCACCCAGGCTAGAATGCAGTGGCACGATCTCGTCTCACTGCGAACTGCACTTCCTGGGTTCCAGTGATTCTTCTGCCTCAGCCTCCCGTGTAGCTGGGACTACAGGCGTGTACCACCATGCCCAACTATTTTTTGTGTTTTTAGTGGAGACGAGGTTTCACCGTATTGGCCAGGGTAGTCTCAGACTCCTGACCTCCAGTGATCCGCTTGCCTCGGCCTCCCAAAGTGTTCGAATTATGGGCATGAGCCGCTACACCCGGCCCCAATTCTTATTTTCTGCAAACTCTGCCTCAAAAATCAAGCCCAGAGAGCCTTTCCCCCTCATTTAACACCCTAGTAACTTTTTAAATGCTATTTTTGCCTTTGATCCTCTCCTGCAGCACACTGTTCCCTAAAATACTCCTTTTATCCTGTCAGTCCTCTAAATAAGATCTTTCTGAAGCTCCTGTTCCCTGCCCAAGGATAACAGCCAATCTCCTTAGTTGGTAGATAAGGCTTATTTCTGACTCCTCCCTCACAACCCCCAGGCTCAGCCTAACAGAACTTGTCAAGCTCTGAACATACCTTGTTGTTACCCACTCTGGATCTTTGCCCTGGCTCTGCCCCTCCTCTGATAGTTTCCACTGTGTCTCCCACACATATATTCACTCACACACGCACACACGCGCACACACATGCATTCACATCTTTTTTTTTTTTTTTTTTTTTTTGAGACGGAGTTTCGCTCTGTCACCCAGGCTGGAGTGCAGTGGCGCGATCTCGGCTCACTGCAAGCGCCGCCTCCCGGGTTCACGCCATTCTCCTGCCTCAGCCTCTCCGAGTAGCTGGACTACAGGCGCCCGCCACCACGCCCGGCTAATTTTTTTTATGTTTTTAGTAGAGACGGGGTTTCACCGTGGTCTCGATCTCCTGAGCTCGTGATCCACCCGCCTCGGCCTCCCAAAGTGCTGGGATTACAAGCGTGAGCCACCGCGCCCGGCCAAGAAGATCACATCTTAAATCTATCTTTTTCTCAAATTTCTTCCCTGCTCAGCAAAGGAGATACAACACATCACAAAGTAGCACAGTTACAGGTATTAGGTAGACATTTATTCATTTTTTTGAGTGCCTACTTCTTACCTGCGTATTTGGGGCACAAAAATGAATACAGAATGCTGTTCCTAACCTCAAGGAGCTCCATCCTGTGGGACAGATGAATGTATAAATATACCCTCCTAGAACATGGTGAGTGCAGTGATTGGGATGTGCACAGAGTATGGGGGTGGAGAGGAGGCGGGTTTAGGCAGAGTAAATAAAGCAGGGCAGGGCTAAGGTGGAGGGGTTCAATTCACTGGCTGGGGAACAGAGACTGAGCTCAACCAAAGACAGGTCTCAGGACCAAGGAGAGCGCCTTGTGTAGCCAGCCTTGAGGCATTCCTCACATTTTTTGGAAGCTGCTCAAAACTTTCTGCAAGGCCCTCATAAGCAAAAGATTCTCACTTAAATGAACCCTTCATCAGGCATATCCTGGATCCCTTTGAGTTAGGAAAATACCACTTCCACTCATGAATTGCAGGGTTTAGGGATTGAGTATTAGTTAAGGAATATATATATCCTTAGAAGGATTTTTTTTGGGATCAAATCCTCAGGGGATGGTTCTCATTCTGAATTTGAAATGGTATCCAGGACTTTATTTTATTGGGATTTTCTTTCTCTGCTTTTGAGGGATTGGAGCCTAGGTAAATTCTGATTAGCCTAGACAGGGTTTATCTCCATAGCTTCTTTTACTGCTCACCTGGCCCCTGTGATGTTATTTATGAATGCCTTACTTCCTTGAGATACATTGTAAATTTCTACAGCAGCACAGTCTAATAGAAATATAAGCCGGGCACGGTGGCTCACAGCTGTAATCCCAGCACTTTGGGAGGCCGAGGCAGGTGGATCACGAGGTCAGGAGATCGAGACCATCCTGGCTAACATGGTGAAACCCCATCTCTATAAAAATACAAAAAATTAGCCAGGCGTGGTGGCAGGCGCCTGTAGTCCCAGCTACTCGGGAGGCTGAGACAGGAGAATGGCATGAACCTGGGAGGCAGTGCTTGCAGTGAGCCGAGATTGCACCACTGCACTCCAGCCTGGGGGACAGAGCAAGACTCTGTCAAAAAAAAAAAAAAAAAAAAAACCAGAAATATAATATGAGCCACATATGTAATTTTAAATTTTCTAGTAGATACATTTTTAAACAGTAAAAAGAAATAGGTGAAATTAATTTTAATGTTTATTGTTTAACCCAGTAAATCTAAAGTGTTATTTAAACATATGATGAATATTAAACAATTAACGAGGTAGCTCACATTCTGCTTTTTTCCTACTAAATCTTCAAAATCCAAACATGTATGTACTCATGCAGTTTCAATACAGACCAGCCACATTTCACAGGCTTAATTGCCACCTGCGGTTAGTGATTACTGGATTGGACAGCATGCTCTAGCTGTTAGAGAGCCTGTCTGTACCCTGGCTCCAGGTTTTCTGCCACTTAATCTTCCCAAATCTCATGCATATTGGCCAGAAAAATACCGTCACTGTAAGAGGTGACATTAAACCCAGCACTTTTTGTCCTCTATTTGCAATAGAGTAGGAGGTAGGAGAAAAGAATGTTTAAGTCTCAAAATAAACCTGTATATTATTATTTTCTTAAATTAGCCTGATGGAATTAACCAGCTAATTAACCATGTAGTGAGTAGAAATATGGAGTAATGCATGATGACAGAATAGCCTATACAGAAGTGTTTAATAACGAAGATGGCTAATACTGGATAATATACTTCAACATGCAAAAACATTTTAACATGTAAAAAAGCATACTGTGTTGGGAGGAAAAAGAGCCCTGGAAATCAGGAGACTCAAATAATTTTAGTCTTGCCAGTAGTTAAATTTAGATTCTTAAACAAGAAAATTAATCTGTCTAGCCCAAAGTTTCCTCATCCGTAAAATAATGGATTGGATGTGATATCTCTAAATTCCTCCCACTCCTCCTAAATTGTGTTGACACTGCCTCTTAAGTAAATCCCACAGTCCTTGTCTCCTCGCCACCCCCACTGCCTGCCTTGAAGCCTGCATAATTTCTTACCTGAACTACCACAGCTAGTCTCCGTAGCAACTTCTCAAATCTGTCCCCCACACAGCCATCGAAGAAACCTTTCTAAATAAAAATTGGATCATCTCATGCTTAATGCCCATGAGAGGCTCCTACAGCCCACAGCAGTTGGCATGGCTTGCTTTTATCTGCTCCCTGCCATCGACTCCTGGGCTCCCCCATATACACCCATTGTTCTAGGCCTGCTAGACTTGTGTAGCTTGCAGGGTATGACATAGCTTTTGGACTGCCTTAATTCACTCAGGCTGCTGTAGCAAAGTGCTATTGACTGGGTGGCTTAAACAATATAAACTTATTTCTCACAGTTTTGGAAGGTAGGGAGTCCAAGACCAAGATGCCAGCTGGTGAGGTTTCTGATGAAGGCCCTATTCCTGGTTTGCAGATGGCCAGCTTGCTGTATCCTCATATGGTGGAAAGAGAGCTCACCTCTGTTATGTCTCTTCTTATATGAGCATTAATCCCATCGTGAAGACTCCACCCTCATGACCTAGTTATGTCCCAAAGGCTGCTCCTCTGAATACTACCACATTGAAGATTAGGGCTTCAGTATATGAATTTGGGGGAAGGACACAAACAGTTCATAGCAAGATTTTGAGAATATTTAGATCAATCTCAAGGTAGAAGTTGCTCTTATAAAAACTCAAACATATCACTATTTTGTTATGATATGCCTGCCATTTTTGAACAGCTTTAATATTTAGATAGGTTTTCCTTATTTCTAGACAAAACACTTCCCATGGGATTTTGGGAACTTTGTGCCAGATTTGATATTTGTAATTACCTAGACAATCATCTTACTGAATAACTGAGGAACCTTTCTGGGTTGAGTAACTTGCCAGCATTACACAGTTCACTAAGGTTCAAAGATGAACCTGGAACCCAGACTTTCTGTTCTCATTCCAGTCCTCTTTTATGTCCATATATAATATACACAGTAAAAGGATCAGTTTTCCTATTTGAATTCACTTCATCTTTCCACTTTTTCTTTATAAAATATTGAATTTATCAGAGACCCACATTCTTTATCCCCTGTTCATCAGGTCCTGCTAATTTGTTTCATTAAAACTTCCATGGATTGAGTTGAATCCTATTCTATGGATATATCAGAGTCAGAAGCAAGTCTTCCTTCTTATCTTCTCCCTCCCCCTTATCCTTGACTTCATATAATGAAAGGCAGCAAGGATGCCCTAATTTCTAAAATGTATTTTTGTTTGGAAATAAGGTTAGGACATTATTGCCCATACTAGGCAATTGTCTCTATGTACTTTTTTTCTCAACTATGAAGTAAGAAATATAAGCTAAATAATTCCTGTGGTTTCTCCCACTGTAAAATTTCTATCTATACCCAATAGCTCCTAAAATGGTACATTTCATGTAATAGTCATTTAATAAATACTTAGGGAATTGGTATTTAATGGGACAAAATGTCAGTATGGAGTATAAACAGTTCATTGAACTTTATTGTTAATTGCTCACTTTGGGAGAGTAGTATGTGCTATTACTTTTCATAGTAGCAAAAAATGAGTTATGGAAATATTAGCTGTGTTAACCCGTTTTTCGTTTTGGTTTGGTTTTTGCGGGTTTTTTTTTTTTCAGTTGCAAGATTTAATAGAGTGAAAACAGAGCTCCCATACAAAAGGAGGGGACCCAAAGAGGGTAGCCGTTGCCAGCTCGAATGCCTGGGTTTATATCCTGATCATTGTCCCTCCTGCTGTGCTCTCAGGCGATAGATGATTGGCTATTTCTTTACCTCGAATTTTTGCCTAATTAGCATTTTAGTGAGCTCTCTTTACTACCTGATTGGTCGGGTGTGAGGTAAGTTGCAAGACCTGTGTTTAAAGGTGGATGGGGTCACCTTCCCAGCTAGGCTTAGGGATTCTTAGTCAGCCTAGGAAATCCAGCTAGTCCTGTCTCTCAGTGCCCCCTCTCAACAGGAAAACCCAAGTGCTGTTGGGGAGGTTGGCTGATGACTGCTGTAACTGCTTCCTGCTGAATTGGGGTGTAGTAGGGGTTGTGCAGTTGAGATTTCCTCGGGAGGGGTGACTTCGATGTCATTAACATCAGAGCATGGGCTAGCAGGCCGGTCCAGGGGTCCCCGGTAGATCTTAGTCATGGACTGCATCTGGGGCTCCATTTGAAGAACGATTTGTAGTTTTACAGCTTTGATTCTGGAAGAGACAAACTTAACAAGGAAGTTAAAGATACAGGGATTGAAATGTATGGCCTGTAGTGTAGGGGATTATTTCTTTGGCACACTTTACAGGCCCTGACTATCTGCTTGATAGTTTTGAAAAGGCCTGGTCCAGTAAATAATGATTTGGCCATCTGATGGGTGTTATCAATGCCTAAGTGAAAGGTTTGGTGAAGGGTTTTAAGTAATTACCATTGGTTAGCTGGAGGCAAAAGTATTTTTCCTTCTTTGGTGGCTAGCCATCCTGAGGGGAGGAAACTATGTCCTCATGAAGTTCCCCATTCTATTTCTTCTTTTGAGTACTGGAGCTTGGTTTCCCAGAGGGGATTACCGCATACTAGGGGTCCTTCTATAAGCATTTCTAATGGAGGGTCCTGCCTTGCAGCTCTTTTTGCTTCAATATCTGCTTGGTGGTTCCCTTCTATTTCACTTTCCTTTCTTTTCTGATAACCCCAGCAGTGTAAGACTGCCACCTCTTTAGGTTTCTGTACTGCCAATAATAATCTCCTAATGGCTTCCTGATGTTTGATAGGTGTTCCCTCGGAAGTTTGGAATTCCCTTTCTCTCCATATTGCTGCATGGGCATAGAGGACTAAGTAAGCATACTTAGAGTCTGTATATATATTTACCCTTTATCCTTCTCCTAATTCTAGTGCCCGAATGAGGGCTATTAGTTCTGCCAGCTGAGCACTAGTTCCTGGAGTGAGGGGATTACTTTCAGGTATTCCATTATCACTGACCACTGCATACCCCGCTTTTTGAAGTCCTTTTTCTACAAAGGAACTTCTATCAGTATACAAGTTGAGGTCAGGATCAGTCAAGGGAAACTCTAAAAGCTCCCCTCGAGTGGCATAGGATTGAGCGATTACTTGTTGACAGTTATGTTCGATCTTTTCTTCATTGTCTAGAAGAAATGTGGCTGGGTTAAGAGTTGCACAAGTGCACAGTTGCAGCACTGGCCTTTCAAGTAATAGAGCCTGATGTTTAAGTAAACGGTTGTCTGACAGCCACAAGTCTCCTTTAGCAGTGAGTATGCTGTTCACATCATGAGATGTCCACACAGTAAGATCTCTTTCCCGTATCATTTTAACTGCTTTAGATACTAAGACTGCTACTGCCGCCACTACCCATAAACAATGATGCCAACCCTTTGTTACTACATCAGTTTCCTTACTCAGGTATACCACGGGTTGTAAGCTTGTCCCTCGGACCTGTGTAAGGACTCCTAGAGCTATTTCTATTTTTTCTGTGACGTATAAAGGAAAGTCTTGCCCCATTGGCAAGCTTAACACCAGGGCTTGGGTTAGGGCCTTCTTTAGGGCCTGGAAAGCTGCTTCTGCTTCAGGTGTCCGTCTTACTAAATGGGTATTGGCTTTCCGAGTTTCCTTAATTAGTGTATATAATGGCCTGGCTATTTCGCCATACTTGGGAATCCATATTTGGCAGAAGCCTGTTATGAAAAGGAACGCTTTTAGTTGCTTTAGGGTTTTGGGATGAGGATAAGCAGTATGGGCTGGATATGTTCCTCACTGAGGGCTGTGGTGGCTTTGGATAATTTTAGCCCTAAGTATTTAGCCTGCTGAGAGCAGAGCTGAGCCTTTGGTTTGGAAACCTTGTAGCCACCGGTGGCAAGGAAATTTAAGAGTGCTCAGGTGGCTTGATGGCACAAGGTTTCTGAACGGGCAGCTAAAAATAAATCATCCACGTACTGAAGGACAAGAGTGTCCAGGTATGCGAATGGCTCAAGTCTTGGGCTAATGCCTGGCCAAATAGATGGGGGCTGTCCCTGAACGCTTGGGGTAAAACAGTCCAGGTGAGTTGAGATGTTGGGTTCGAAGGATCTTCAAAGGCAAAAAAGAATTGAGAGTCAGGATGTACAGGGATGCAGAAAAAGGCATCCTTAAGGTCCAGGATTATAAACCACTCTGCTTCCTATGGTATTTGGGAAAGCAGAGTATAAGGGTTAGGTACAGCTGGGTATAGAGGGACAGCAGCCTCATTGATAATCCTGAGATCTTGCACTAACCTCCACTGTCCGCTGGGTTTCTGTACTCCTAAAATTGGAGTCTTGCAGGGGCTGTTGCATGGTTTTACTAGGCCTTGGGCTTTTAGGTCCTTAACAATTTTTTTGAGTCTTTGTTGGGCCTCGGGTCTAAGGGGGTACTGCCTTTGGTAGGGAAAGGAGGCAGAATCCTTTAATTTGAACAGGACGGGCATTCTTTGCTCGTCTGTATTGTCCTTCTGTTGCCCAGACTTCAGGATTAATTCCTTCCTTAAGCAGGGGACAGCAAACGGTTATTCCTTCTCCTATGTTCAGGTGTATAATGGTTTTGCTAGAATGTCTCTCCCTAACAAGGGAGTGGGTCTTTCAGGCATAATTAGAAAAGCATGTGAAACGAGTAAAGTTCCCCAGTCACAACTTAGTGGCTGGGAGAAGTATCTAGTGACTGGCTGTCCTAGGACCCCTCAGATAGTGACAGATCTGGAGGACAGTTGTCCGGGACAGGAGAGTAAGACTGAGAAGGCCGTGCCAGTGTCCAGGAGAGAGTTAACTTCCTGGCCCTGAATGGTCAAGCATACCCAGGGCTCTGTGAGGGTGATGGCATGGGCTGGCACTTGCCCTGGGCACCCTCAGTCCTGCTGCCGGATCATCTGGTTAGTGGCTTCTGACTCAGAGGACCTTCATCCCCTGGGGCAGTGGGCCTTCCAGTGATTCCCTTGACATGAGGGGCATGGACGAAGGGGCAGCTTATTTCTGTTTGGACAATCTTTTTAAAGTGTCCTTGTAGACCGCACTGGAAGCAAGCCCTATTAGGCATTCGATTTGCCCAGCCTTTCCGTGTTCCAGAGCCTCCAAATTCTGCTTCCCTGAGGGCCATGACTAAAGCGGTAGCCTTTTTTTAATCCCATTTGTCCTGTTCTGCCTGCTCTTCCTTATCTCTATTATAAAAAACCAAGGTTGCCACTTTCAATAGGGTTTCTAAGTTTTTGAAGTTTTTTCTGATCTCTGTAGCTGACTGAGTGATAAAGTTATCCTTTAAGATTAGTTGGCCTTCAGTAGAGTCAGGTGACAGAGAGGTAGGCTTCCTCAGTGCCTCCCTTAGTCTCTCCAGAAAGGCGGTAGGATTTTCTTCCTTTCCCTGTGTTATAGTGGACATCATTGGATAATTCACAGGCTTTTTCCTAGTTTTCCTTAGTCCTTCTAGCATGCAAGTTAGCAAATGTCTGCAACACTAATCTCCATGTTCTGATTCTATGTCCCAACGAGGGTCTACACTGGGAACTGCATGCTGGCCTGTGGGGAATCGTTCTCTTTCCTCTGTTGTCATCCCGTCATTGACCTGACTGAGATACCAGAGATCGCCAAACCCTCGGGCTGCAGTTATGGTGGCACTTCTCTCATTTGGGGTTAGTGTCTGATTTAGCAGTAACATTATATCTCTCCATGTCAGATCAAAGGATTGTCCTAACCCTTGTAAAACATCAATATAGCCATCAGGGTTATCTGAGAATTTACCTAGGTCTATTTTAATTTGCTTCAAGTCTGAGAGAGAAAAAGGTACATGCACTCTGGCTGGGCTGAATTCTCCTCCTCCCACTGCTTGGAGGGGGCATAAACGGGGGATATTGGCACTCTTTGGTTCATTGTTTACCCCTTTGTCTATCTCCTTTTGGACAATTTGGGTTGAAGGGGAGTCCTTATTAGTTGGAGAAGGAGTCGGGGGGATGCTGGGGTAGGGAGGTAGACTCTGAGAGCTTCCTGTAGGGCATAAATCACACTTTTTACATAATTGCGAGTTGTCTCTTAATGAAAAGAAAGTTTGTACATATGGCACTTCACTCCATTTGCCTTCTTTTCTACAAAAGAGGTCTAGCTGTAAGATGGTGTTATAATTTATACTCCCCTCAGGAGGCCAGGTTTCTCCCCCTTGAAAAGGATATCATGGCCAAGCAGTACTGCAGAAGAATGTAAGTCATTTCTTTCTTAGAGTCTGAGGGTCAAATTGGTCCTAATTGTCCAGAATACATCTTACAGGTGTTGAGGGGGAACATTTCCCATCTGAAAAAAGAACATAGGGATGCCAGCACCCCTAGTCATTTTCTGATGAGAATTAGTCCTAGAGCGTCCTCTATGGTCCTAATGCTTATTCCTTTCCAGGGACGTAACCACCAATGGGCCTCTGCTTATCGGATTAGTTACGCCCACAGATGTAGCAGTCCTGCACCTGTTTTCCCACCTTTCTTGACCACAAAGAAGGGGATCTGGACTGCTGGATTCTAGTGGTCCTTTACCAGCATGCCCAACATTGCCTTTGTGCTCACCCCTGAGCACAAGATTCCTGAATATTTCATAACAACTAGAGGTAGGCTGGATTCCTGAGTATTTCATAACAACCCAGCTGCCCCATCAAGATGCATTCCCATAAACAGTTCTTATTTAAATTCATTTCACAGAGGGTGTAGGTAACCTTTTGAGTCAGGATTGAGATAATCTTTTTGATTCTATAAGTGCTTTAAGGCTTGGCTGAGTGCAAACAGCTCGCACATTTGAGGAGACCAATTATTAGGCAATTTTTCTAACTCTGCTTCCACAAAAGTCTCCCTATCAATTACTGAATACCCATTGTGAGTTTTTCTTCAATCACCTGGGAGGAACCATCTATCATCCTATACTGAAGGGAGTTCCTCCCAGGTCTGGTCGGACCTTTGTATGGTAATTAAGATTTAAAGCCCCTGTTAGGAAATCTGCTGGGTTAAGGGAATTAACAGTGGTTAGTGTTAAATTACCTTTTTCTAACAGAATAACCCCATACTTTAAGATTTTTGAGTTAGTAAGCTACCTTTTTGCTTTTTTGACTTAGAATATTTCTGAACTGGTGAGGTGTGCGCACAATGAAGTTTCCTCTAAAAGTTACTTTTCTACTTTATTCTGTTAGCAAAGCAGTTGCCGCTACAGATTGAATGCATTTGGGCCATCTGCCGGTTACTGGGTTAAGGGTTTTTGATAGGAAAGCTATGGGTTGTCAGTGGTCTCAGTGTTTTCAGGCTACACCTTTGTTTACACTGACAACAAGGTAGTATTGGAGTGTATAGGGTCACGGAGAAGACCTTCGATTATCAATTATAGGTTTTAAATTTACCCTGGCTTTTAAAGGAATAGGGCACACTTTTTTTTTTTTTTTTTTTTTACTATTTCTATCTTTCTCTTTGTCTCTCTCTTTGACTCCCTCTTTGTCTCTCTTCCTCTTTCTCCTCTCTGTCTCTTTCTCCTCTCTGTCTGTCTCTCCTCTCTCTCTCCTCTCTGTCTCTCTCTGTCTCTCTCTCTCTCTCTGTCTCTGTCTCTCTCTCTCTCTCTCTTTCCTCTCTTAGCCATTTACAAACTTGGGGCCCTGGCAAGGGTGGTGGGGAACGGGTCCCACATAACTGCCCATGTCGAGAGCTATATATCTAAATCGGTAGGGACATCAGGGACAAGACTCCCTGGGTTTAGAGCCTAGATGCCTAAGGACGCAGTGTAGAGCTTCCTTATATCCCTTTGGAGATACAACTTGCTAGAGGAAATGAAAGTCTGAACCATTAGTACCTAGGAGGCAGGGATCAGAGAAAGTAGATTCAGAGGTAAGGAGAATTTTGGGGCTACGCTTTCAAGAAAGTCGTGGTTAGGACCCAGGAGGTATGGGTCAGAAGGAAAGGTAGGGGTGCACGCATGGGCAACTGTTGAGTAGAGACTTCTGGCTGTGCCATGATCTCAACCAGCTACTGCCGGGAGTTCAGCACGACAGCTTTCTGCCTCTATTTGGCCCTCGGCTTCCCCAGGAAAATTGAAAGTGGAAGCTGGCTCCAGGCAGACCAACATTCCCAACCCAGAAGGGTTGGCGGTTGTTAGAAAGCCCTTCCCCAGATAGCCTCACACCTGAGTCTTGAGTCCGGCGGCCACGCTAATCATTTTTAACTGGCCGACAGGTGCCCGGTATTTTCCTCCAATTCTAAGGAAGGATAGGACAGAATAGCAAGTGAAAGTGGTCCAATATTACCGCTTTGGAGGTCCTTTCGTGGTCACCAAATGTTACCAGGTAGGGGGGAAGTCCTTGCTCCCAGAGCTCCCAAGATGGTGGCAGGCTGCTTCCAAGATGGTGGCAAGCCTTGTGTTCTCTGACCTAGGGTTCTTGGCCTCATGGATTCCAAGGAATGGAATCTTGGGCCATGCGGTGAGTGTTATAGCTCTGTTAGAAGCCATGGGTCGTGGAAAAGAACTGTGGAACCCAGTGACTAGTGTTCAGCTCGATTAGGATGAACCTGGGCACTTAGCCGTGCAGGAACAATGGCAAGCCTTTAGCCCAATTGAGAGTGGAATGGGCACCTCGCTGGATCAGGAGCACAGCAGACACCCTGCCGGATCCAGAGGGATGGAAGTCAGCAGTGGGTCTGCAATGGCAGCAAACAGCAGTAGTGGATGGCAAGTGAAAGCTCAGCTCGAGCCGTAACAAACATGGACCAGAAGAGTGTGCAGTTGCAAGATTTAACAGAGTGAAAACAGAGCTCCCATACAAAGGGAGGGGACCCAAAGAGGTAGCCGTGGTTTTGTTTTTTTTTTTTTTTTTTTTTTTGAGATGAAGTCTCATTATGTCACCCAGGCTGGAGTGCAGTGGCACATTCTCAGCTCACTGCAACCTCTGCCTCCCAGGTTCAAGCGATTCTCCTACCTTACCTACGTGAGTAGCTGGGATTACAGGCATGGGTCCCCAGCCCGGCTAATTTTTGTGTTTTTAGTAGAGATGGGGTTTCACCATGTTGGCCAGGCTGGTCTTGAATTCTGGCCTCAAGCGATTCATCCTCCTCAGCCTCCCAAAGTGCTGGGATTACAGGTGTGAGCCACCATGCCAGGCTGTGTTAACCAGTTTTTCAATATAAGGCAAAATACATTTATTTTTACTATTATTCATTCTTATCAATAACTTATTGGAAAAACTCTCCTTAAGAATTTTCTATCTTATCTAGTTATCTTAATTAAAATTATCTTTTAATTCAAAAAGGAATCTATTTAACTGTAGTTATTTACTTGTAATTATTTACTCGTTATTACTTAAGAGATATGAAAGTTATATTTTACCTAAAAATGATTTTTACATTCAGTTCTTTACGTGAATTTTACAGTGTGTGTGGAAAATTTTTGAAATGTGTGAGGATGCTGAGAGAGCTTAGGTTTAGTAACTCTCTATAGAATTAGGTTGGGTTTCCTCAGATAAAATCTTTTAGAACATTTTAAAGTTCTAGTGAACCCTAGAAGAATCTGGAAAACTATGTTCTTGGCTGGCGCAATACTGAGGGTAGTGAAGGAAAATCAGAAGAACCTTTTAACTTTAAACATATTCGTCATCAATACCCATGATTTAAAAAAAATTCAACATATAATGTTGTTTGAAAGGCAAGTCGTTTTACTTGTTAATTCCTACAGATAATTTTAAATCAGCTAATCTCTCTGGTTTTCATTCTTTTAAAAAATTTCTTTGCTTTTTATCATTTTATTTTTGTAAACACTGCGTCCATTCTTCTGGGTGCATACAAATGGATGCAAACATACCGAATAACAGAAGCTCTATCACAAAAAGCATCAAATTGGATTAGACAGCCGGGAAGGGGCACTGGACTGGTAGAAGAAGCTTAAGGTCCTGTCCTAGATTTGCCTGCCTCAGTTATGTAAATGAGTTGGATGGTATTAGACAACCTCTTAAATATGAGTAATTATAGAAAATAAGGTCAGCAAAATCCTGAATTAGAAGAAAGGTCACTTGAATGAAGTGGGGTCATGGACAACTAACAATTTATATAGACCAGAATAAGATGGGGCTCTGGGGCTCCATTTATGTATAAGGTCATTTCAAATCAAATAGGAGAGAGGCATTTTCAGAAGTAGTGTCTTGGTTTAAAGATAGGTAATTGAAAATATTCTTTTGTTCTTTATATTAATCCCCATCAATGGTAGTGTTTTCTACTGACTGTGGAAAATATAAATAGAGGGGAAAAAAAGAATTAATCAACAGAGGGAAGCAGTAGATTGTTAATAGAGTGATGAATCTGTCCTATGTGTGAGCTAGAATCTCTCCCAGGAGTGTAATTTGAGATATGAGAGGACACTATTCAGTTTACAGCAACAGTAAGATTTCTGTAGTTCAGCTGAAGGAAAAATACATCTAAAAGCCAATAAAAAGCATTTTTCACTTCGGTACCCTGGAATTAGCTCTAAGGACATATGTCTTTGGGGACTTCTGTGTGAGATTAGCAGGTAGGCATTTTCTGCATCTAAGGAATAGAAGAGAGATCAAAATAATTGAATCTGAGATCTCCCAAGCATTCTTCAAATTACTCTCCCTTACTTGGCTGGCAGCCAGCCAGCCAGCCAGCCACTTGTCTTTGCAGTGAAAACTGAAAAAAAAAAAAAAAAAAAAAAAAAAGCAGGGGGAACAGATCCACAGGACATGAACAAATCAGGTGAGGAATTGGAAGGGAAGTTTCCACCCTCTTATCTTCTGTTTATTTTTTATTTTATGAGGAAAAATATAGGGAATCTCCTATGTGTTCTGTAATGGAAAACACATCAGTGGCAGAAGCATTTATTGCTTTAGTAAGCCTGTGATTATGATTTGTGTGGCATGGTCAACATGAGATTTAATACAAATTCTTATGTGACAATATCTGTGGTTTGAAAGAGAGTGCACTAACACTAACATATACTAACAAATTCCAGGTCCATAATTTTCTTGCTCTGTGGCTTGAAGCAAGTTACTTCTCTGACCTTCAGTGTTCTCTTCTGTAAAATGGCAATAGTAGTTGGAAATATATCAGTGTTATTATAAAGATGTTAATTAATGGATGTAAATATGCCTAGAACAGTGATAGAAGAGTTCAATAAATGCTACCTTTTATTACATAACCCAGTCTTAATATAATATAAAGAGCAAAATGGTCAACATTTCCTATTTCCTAATTTGTCTCTTTAGTTCTAATTTCTCATCTTATATAAAATATTACATATATCAGGGCATACCATTTTATTATTGCTTGACTACTAGATACTGTTTTATTTCTATTTGTAAATAATCTGAAGAAATCAAGTGAGGAGGGTGATGTTCGGTAGCCTGTTCCCTCCTTGGTGTGTCTGGTTACTCACAGGCACACGCTGTCCAGTGGGCCATGCCCCCATGTCGGCTTTCTCATCTCAGGAAGGACTGTGATCTGATGGCCATGTTCCTCAGCTAAATGGTCATGGGGCAAATGGACTTGGATCTTGTTGTTGAAGAAAGAGAGGGATTTGAACAGAGGGAGAAGAGTGAGGAACACATTCCAAGAACAGTGTCTGCAAACAGAGAAAACAGGTGGAATGGGCCTGGTGTGTTAGGGGTAGGTACCATAGACCTGTTTAGCTGGAACAGTCTAAGACTCATGGAAGATCAATTCGGAGTCGTAGGTAGGGGATGGATTGTAAAGGATTTTGAATGAAAGACCAAGGATTTTATTCTATAGGCAATGGAAATCTAACCTGTGGGTAATAGATGCTAACTGGTGTTTGGGAAGATTATCATGTCTTACATCTATTGAACTGTTTGAAATATTTAAGGTAATTTCCAGTTCTGCAGCATGTAAAGGTGATCACATACACTTCTGGTTGTGCTAGAAATAACAATGCAACAATTTAAAAAATAATGTGGAATGGCGCACCCGTAAACATGTTTCTACTTCTATTTTTTAAGGAAAATGTTCAAAAATTCTTGATGTTGTGATAAAAATTATGGCACAGCATTTCAGTGGAATGTTGTGTGTTAACTTGAAATTATAATTCTGAATATTATTAGCAATATGAAAAATATTTATGACATAATGTTGACTTCAAAAATTAAAAATTTAAGATTGCAACTTTGTTGAAATTACGGGGACACACACAGAGACACACACGTTCAAACAAGAACTGTAAGGAAAGCCTGATACAATAGAGATGGGGCTTTTGTGAAGAATGTTATTATTTCCCATAGTGTTGCCTAAGGAAAAGAAAGATGAGTGACTAGTAGGATGAATTGTAGCAGAAGAAGTAAAGTCAGTTAAAAGAGTTGCATTGATCTTTTAGGAAGTCTTAACCTGGGTTGTTGAACTTTCTATTGTATGAACAATAGGTGTTTAGGGATTTCTGAATTTCTTGGGTTAGGGTTCCATATCTTTTAACAGATTCTAACCTAGGGCTCAGACTATTAAAAAATATATCAGAGTGCCTGATTTTTAATATGTCCCCAAAACATCATTGTAACAACTGTAATAAAAGATAATTTGTTAAATTTTTTTCTAAGAACAGGTGATAGACTTTACAGTTTAGAAAATATTTGAAAATATCTGATTAAAAAGATCTCTTCCAGCTAGGGTGATTTTGGTGAGTTTTGTTAAAATAGAATTATCAAGCCTTTTTCTATTTTATTTTTACAAATGAATTCCTTCTGCATTATTCAAATATGATGCTAGGTGTCAGCAGTGAAGTTATTTAAAAAATAAACTTATATGTAGTATATTCTTATATAGAGATATTCTGGAGAGAATGATTCCAGAAAGGGTGTGCACGCGTGTGTGTGTGTGTGTGTGTGTTTAAATATATGATGAGAAAGAGGTAGGAAAAATTACCTCAGTACCTGAACACACTTCAGTAAGGTGTGGTTGTTTGGGAGATTATTGCTATAGCAACGGAAACTTCCAGAAAATGGGAATAAGCCTTGTTTTACAACTAGTGATATAAATGGAAATTATTTGCTCTGGGAACACTGGCTGTATTTCTGTTAAGTGATTTGGACATTACTTGAGCTGGGCAGTCCCAGGGAAGTAGTTAGGTTGAATCATATAAAATTGCTGATATTTGACCTTTTTGATCTACAAAACAGCAATTGCATAGATTTGATCCTTTTATGTTTTACAACCTCCTTTTTCTCTCTTCTTATTTCTATCTTTTGTTACATCCTTCCAAATTTCAGTTATGATTACATTGTGTATTCTGTTCTTTGAATTGTCTGATACATTTTCACGTATACAAAGATAATTCTCACTAAGATGACTTTAAAAGCAATGCATTTAGACACAGGTTTTGAATAAGACGTGTGTTATATTGACACACCCCATGTCTACATTGTCTTGATATGTACATGAGTAGCCATAAAGAAGCTCTATATAAAGTGTTGTAAATATATAGTGTATGATGAATTCTGGTTGGTTTTAGTATTCTTGTTAAAGGCATCCAGTGTTTGACTACTTTCATTCACAGGGATTCTTTTTTTAAGGAATCATTCTTAGTTGTCACAATACCACAGTTCTTTTCTAAAAGCAGTGGTTTGGAAAACCCATATGTACTCTAAACAAGGAGAGACATGAGTGGTAAAGAGATGGTGACTGAAAGGAAGAGAAGGAGTGAGCCGAGAATTAATGAATGTGAGATGACTGTCTTCACAAAAAAGCAAATTTCAGTCTTGGTGTTTTGATAGTGCCCAGATTCAGAAAGTAACCCAGTCTCTACTATTCTCTTGAAATATTGAAAAATATACCAATTTGTATCAAGAACATTTTTTCAGTCATTCCCCTTAACTCAGCATCATGATGCCTTTCTAGAATTTTGGCATTTTGCCTATCAGTAAATTATGAAAAAGCAATAGGATGTCAGTCTGCTGTGCCATCAAATTATCTGTGGGGTTCCTGGGTCTCTGTACAGTATTTACAGAAACAGATGACTCCTGTGGCACTTTCATCAAATGACATGACACTTAACTTGTCTCCACTATGCAGATCTGCAGTGTTAAGAAACACACTCTTTGATGCCTGTGAGCTTCTTGGTATAGCATAGCATTTCAGGACAGAGAAAGAAACACTTGGTTAATTCATTTTTCCCACCTAGTTTATGGGCTACTTTAACAAAAACTTTACCTCACGTTCAGCCAGGTAATTGACACTCTTTTTACTTCCTGTAGAAGAATTTCAAAAGGAAAGCATCCATCATTTCTGTGCTAGGAAAACCTATAGAGACATTGAAGAAAAAAACTGGCAATAAATGTGAACTTGGGCCATTATAAAGGCCTGCTAAATAATGTCAAAAATAAAGATCATGAAGGTAAACGA
This sequence comes from Symphalangus syndactylus, assembly GCF_028878055.3. NCBI lineage: Eukaryota > Metazoa > Chordata > Mammalia > Primates > Hylobatidae > Symphalangus > Symphalangus syndactylus. Next base: position 98,501,759 of record NC_072428.2, on the reverse strand, counting down.
GTAGCTCCAAGTAGAACTCTTGCATTCTGGATGAAGCCCTGAAAGAATCGTCTACTCATTTTTTCATTCATAGATGCTGTCTGTTGTATTTCTGTTTATTTAAAAGAAATATTCACATAGCATCTGCTATGTGCCAGGCACTGATGTAAGTAATTTATGAATATTAATTCATTTAATCCTCATAATAGCCTTCCAAAGAAGGTACTATATTATCCTGATTTTACATATAAGGAAACTGAGGCACAAGGGCAAATATACCACACATGCATTATAGTGTTTAGAACTATAACATTTGCATAGTAAGTACTTTATTAAAAGCTGAAAATTTCTGATTATATCTATTTTTTTTTTTAAGTTTAGAGACAGGGTCTCACTCTGTTGCCCAGGATGGAGTACAGTGGTGCAGTCATAGTTCACTGCAGCCTTGACCTTTTGGGCTCAAGGGATCCTCCTACTTCAGCCTCCCAAGTAACTGGGACTATTACAGGTGTGCACCACTACACCCAGCTAATTTTCTTTTTTATGTAGAGACAAGTTCTCACTATGTTGCCCAGGCTGATCTTGGACCCCTGGGCTCAAGCAATCTTTCTGCCTCGGCCTCCCAAAGTATTGGGATTATAGACACGAGCCATTATGCCCAGCCTGTATCTACTTTAATCAAAATTTTGATATATATATTTTTAGGTTTAAATGAAAAGATATTTCTGTAAAAAAGTACATCTAATATTTTTGTGTGCTTAAAATGGATACTAAGTTATATTATGTAGAAAATTAGTTATGTTCCGGAATGGATAGGTCTGGACAATCTGAGAGATTGAGGGAAACAGAAAGCTGCGTGTACATTTTGGTGCCACGAGTCGCCTCCCCTGGCCCCCAAAATGGAACTGCCTCTTTCAGAGTGTGTTAAACCAGATGATAAAATATAATAACCTGATGAGCTTAAAATGAGATACCCCAAATTACATTTTGGAAGACAGAGCTGCTTTTGGGAAAGGAGTAATCGCTGTCAGGTCAAGACAAAGAATTAGTTCAAAGGGCCTCCTTCTGCATGGCCATCCCAGAGGTCCTGTTTTGGTGGGACAGTACCCATTCTTGTCGTAAAATGACAGATTCAATGATAGATTGTGAGGAGCCTGTTAAACCCAGTACCTCTATTTACCAAAAATTATTTTGAGTAGCCCAGTGAGTAACTACTGCCGCAAAGTAACAGGCACAGTGGGAGCCAGAGCGAGAAATGGGCCTGCAGAAACATTTCGTGTTTAATGGATCTGGGGCTGTAGTGAAGCAGCGTGCTGAAATAATTCTGATTAGGCTCGGTCAGGCAAGCTGCTTAATCAAGACTTGTCTCTCCTCCATTGAGCCCTTACTGTTCAGAGCACAATCACAGTTTAAAGCACCATTTTAAGTAGTCCTTCCACTGTTCTTGAAAATGCAACCTTTTTTCAAGTTGGTGTGTGAGCCTTTTTTATACCTGTGGGAATAGCTAACTAGGAAAAGAAAAGGTTATGTTAACATATTAATGGGAAAACACGGGCAAATTCTTCTTTCCAATGGAAATGCATATTTAAATTTTATAAATGCACTTGAAAGAAATGATTGGAAAATACCAAAAGGAGTAACACTATAAATCATAGTGTCTAACCTGGTTTCTGTAATCAGTCGTGTGTGTTGTATCAGTGACTAGGCAGCTGATTATTTTCTGTTTTCTATCAGCTGGTACCACTAGTAACACATATATGTAGCAGTAGATATATAATCAAGAGGAAATAAGTTTAAAGGCTGTCCTCCCTACTTCTTTTATCTTTTGAAAGAATGAAAATAAATCAGAAAATGATTTCCATTTTTCAAGTTTTTATTAGCATAAGTCGAAGCTCATTGGGACATATTAAGCAGAGAAATGGATGTGCAGAGATAGGAGCCAGTCAAGATTCTCTGATGTCTCTACTTGGTTGGGTTTCAGAGGTCATGTGATTACAGTCATTGTTGATCTCTCTGACAATATGCTTTGAAGGAGATTAGGTTACATGTTGATTGTGCTTTTGTGAAGAAGGGCATTATTCTAAGGAGGTCTTTAAGAAATGCTGAAAGGAGCTTCAAAGAAATATATTCACCCATTGTTCATGTAACAGTCACTGTAATAAATGCAGAACAGTTTTTCAGGTTTGTTCTTAGGAAGCGAATAACTGTAATTGAAAATACAGTAAATGGACACTTTCAAAACTTGAATCATAGCTGGTGAATGACTTATAAACCTGCTTCTCTTGAAGTTTTTCCAGAGAACCTGAAAGCTTGAAAAGCAATCATTAGAAGTTTAAGCAAAATAAATGGTTAAGGATTTGTGGCGGCCTCAACAATGAGGTCCTACTGGATATAATACATTTTAGAAATACCTTCTATTACTTTTTAAAGGTCTTCTTATCATGAAATATAATCCTAATGTATTATGCACTCTAATGAATATAACAGCTCACTATTCATTATTTATTTGTGTACTTAGGTACCAATAGCATCTGGCTTAGAAGAAGAAGAATAAGCAACATGTTAAAATTCTTACAGCTTGGATGGGTGAATACTCATGACTGTGGGTACTAGAGAAGCCTAAGAGAGGAATGAAATTCAGAAATAAATAGGTAGGGGGAAAGAAACTAAGAAAAATGGTTATAATATTTATTTTTACTGAGATCTTAAATTAACTGAATCAAATAGTGTTTCTAGGCTTCCATGAAAGAAAAATCAGAAATGATTGTTGTGAGTCATTGGACAGCAGGTTCTACCGTCTATGTGATGTAGGTTCTGAGGCTGAAATAAAGAAGGCAGTCTCAGCAGTTATTGTGTCTTGTCAAAAGGAATAAAAACCCAGATGGCCATTCTAAAATGTTATTTTGAGTTAGTACAAGATTTAAAAAGAAAGAAGAAACTATGTAACAGCTTTACAATCTCCCCCTCATAGGTGAAAATATGGCAGTTACTTTCTTGAAACAGGATTACCAAATCATAACCTATTGTGTGTTTTGCTAAATCATTTTGAGCAACCAAACAGATTTTTCTTGCTTCTAAATGGATACGAAGAAATGTTTAACCCCCATTGTATTGCCACAAAGCCAGGCTGATCACCCTGGGAGGCCTGGGAGGTCTGAGCAGCTTTGGATTGGCTGTCAGGAGCAGGACTTTAACATTTTACTGCACATGGGCCAGCCACAGCAGGGTTCAATTGCCAGTGCTTTTATCTGCAGAAATGTGCTGGGATGGGCACTTTGTTTAAAATTTCCCTTTGCTACTGGAAGGAAATGGAAAGCAGTAAGATAACTTCATTTGTAAGGTAATATTTGTGCTTGTTTGCCAGATGGAAAGTAATGTTTGACAGTCCTGGGACCGGTTGATTTTTGTTCCTCCTCTCAGGTATGGTTTTAATGATTTGTTTAAAACCGAAGCCCAAATTAGAATTCTATTCTGTCTATAACAGCTTGTCTGAAGCTTGATATTCTCTGTTCATTGATTTGGTTTTATTTTGTGTGCTATTGGTTAGTGGAGTTTGTTTCACATAGCTTGTTTAACACTTAAAAGAGGAACTTTCGTGGGGCAACTGACAGATATGGTTTGAATATTTTTAGTAGCAAAATGTGAACATATTGTAAAGAAAAACTAAGTGCTGGTATGTTTGTCATCAGGGTACATCTACAGAGTGTGTTAAGATGTAATTTTAATGCTTTTGTCATTTTTTCTGTGGATATTTGCTTTTAATAGTCTCACAGACCATTTTCATATTACCTTAAGACAATTTTCTAGTTAGGCCTTATTCTCCCTTATTTTCTGCATGCCTGATGTTTTTGAGGATAGTATAATATTTTTGTGTGTGCAAAGTGTAGCATAAACTTTACTCATGTGTCTTTTTGATTAAAAGCAGAATCTACTGTCATTCCCTCGGCACTAACTTGAGAATTTCCCTTAGGTTTTTTGTATTGATTCTCCTGTATTCCAGAGAATTCAGTGGTCAAGAGGATGAGAGAAGCTGGATGAAGGACACATTTTTAAAAAGTATCGTAATTGGATGTGTTAGCTTTAGCTCTTGAAACATCTTCAAAGACCATCTGTAAGATTATATTCCATGTTTCTCAGTTCTTTGAACCTCATGAAATGAAACATGGTGTGATTTTACCTAATGCAATTTGGTTTCAAGCTAGTATCTTGAAACCAAAGTTTTGCATCTTTAGAAACACCCCTGAAAATACTCATTATCTGACTTTTATTACAGCTGGACGTGAAGCAAGTGCATTAAATACACTCTGCCGTTTTCCTAGGGCAGTTTTTCTATTTCTGTTCAGATTTTTGATGAACAATAACAAAATCTGATGAAAGTCACCAGAAAAATAACTTATGTTTGTATATAGTGCTTTATAGTTTGCACTATTCAGTTTGATCCTCTTAACCATCCTCTGCAAAGAGAGCAGGTCTTATTAGCCACATTTTAAAGATAAGTGAGATTTAGAGAGACTAGACTGAGCAGCGTGCCTCAAGCTACCCAGCTAGGAATAGGCAGAGCTGAATTCCCTCCCACCCAGGCATTCAGACCAGTGTCCTTTCCAAAATGCTGTGTTGACTCCATGTGCTGGATGTTTGCTTTAAAGATCAGACTGTTTGGACTAAGCCTCTTAATAGGAAGGCTCTGGCAACAGCTGGTGTTAGGTAGATTAAAAATAAAATCAAAGACTGTTTGGTTGGAAAGTGGAATAATCAAGAGAGTGAGGGAGAAGGGAGAAAGATACCAAAATAACCGAGTGTTGTTTAAAGAAGTGAAGGATAAGGGCAGAATGATACATCGGTTTCATGATTGCCTCTTTTATCTCCTTGAAAAAGGTTTTTATCCCTCAGGACTGCTTTCTCTTGTCCCTGGTCCCTTTGAGAAATTTGCTATGCATCATCACCACAGGCCACTGTGAATTATAAATAGGAATCTAGGGCACTTTCCCCAAACTTAATATCTACCGTTCATGTCCAGAAAATAAAGGAGCAAATCTGTAAACCTTCCCTTTATAATATATATGGCCTAGGTCTCATGTTTACTTACAAAATATTGAGAATAATATGTTTCTGCTGTTGAGTTATATTTACTTGCCATGTCTTCCTTCTTTTCATTCTGAATTTTCTTGCTCTTCAAATGACTATGCTTTTTAGTTTAATTCTACTACTTTGTCAACCCAGTTCTCTGACTTTCCTGATTATACTCTGATTTTCATGGTTTCCATTTTTCTCAGGAAATCTTGCTAGAGATAGTATGCTGTGTAATACTTAGCCTTACCCTGAAATTCAAGTGAAAATTGGAATGCTTTTCAAGTCCTGGCCCCAGGTGAAATACTTACTGCCATGCCATTGATATAAATAAGGTTGTAAGAATACTCTTTTACTTGGTTCTTTCCTCAGTATTCAAAATGTCTTCATAAGTGGGAAGTTCTTATTCACATCAGTTGTCTTTGGTACCAATATACCACACAAACCAGTTCTGTTGATCTGTTACATATGATTTTTTGAATCAAAGCATAGAATTAGATGTATCTTTTTATATTAACTTTGTCTTATTGAATACAAAATATGGGTATGTGTAGATTTTTAACATACATGTGCTTATTTTTAAATTAACATTTAGTTTTTCTGTTGAAGATTACAAAAAGAATTTAAAATAATCAGATACTCAGCATTCAGATACCTCATTCTGGGTGAGGATAAAATATTCTAAAGATTTAAAGATTGACTAGTACATAAAGCTATAAAATTATATGTAAATATCTCCCCCTCAGATTCCTTTCCCCAGGGTAAATGCTCTTATTCATCTTTTGTGTATCTTACCAGAGATACGTTCTATGCATCTAGTGGCCAAAATTGATTTTTCAAATATAGAATTTCAAGCTATCATTATTATCTGATCACTTTGTGGAATTAATTCACTAATTCAACAAATATTTACTAATGCTCTGTTTTAGGCATTGTTCTAGGCACTGGGGATATAGCATGAACAAAACAGACGAAAATTCCTGCTCTCATAAATCCTACATTCTGGCACATGAGATTAAAAAAAAGATGAATCAATAAGACATGTAGTAAGTTAGATAGTGATAAGTGTTAAGGCGAAAAATAAAGCAGTGAATGGAGGTGGGGCATCTAATATAGGTGACCTTTTTGGACAAGGCAGCCAAAGAAGTCTCCATAGAGATGACATACAAGAAAAGCCCTGAAGATGAGGGGGAAAGCAATGTAGATACTGGGAACAACTGAAGCAACAGATTGGAACTCCAAGATCCAGGAAGAAAAAAAATGTTTTCTAAATGTCAAAAGGTAGGTTTTTTCTAATGAGTTGCCCAAGACGAAGGAAAGAGAGGTAATTCATTTAAAGTAATAATCCCTTAATGAGAGTCATATACCACTTCATTGATAGAATGAAAGTTCTCATTCTTAATTATTCTGCAAATAAGATGACCCAGCTCATGAGTGAGAGTACTCCCACCTATCTAGAGAGGGTGCCATGGTAATCCAAGAACTTTCTGCTTACACATTTTCTCTTCTCCATTGGTTTTGAAGTTGCCAAGAATATTTTTTTCTAGGTTAGTTGAAAAGACTAATGTATTTTCCTTCTTTTCCCACAAGAGCAATTTCCAGAATCTTCCCTTTGAGTAGTAGCCCTTGCCACCACCTTTCTAGAGAACAAGGAATAATGCTTGAATGCAGCCACCTCCTTTCTATTTGGTGAAGGGAGGGTCCATTCCTATTGTTTTTAAGTAATCAGAGCCTCAAGGGTTAGGTTTGCCTGGTACATGGTGTATGATTACACCAGCCATAGCTAAAGCTAAAAAAAAAAAAAAAAAAAAAAAGTACAGTGCCAAATATTACACAAACAGGAGTTAAAAGTCAGTGAGCATTTCTTTGGTTAATATGGACGTAAGAGCATGTGAAAGCAGGTTGATAATTTGTTTCAAAAATGGTTTTGTGCACTGCTATTGGGACTTAATTAACTTGAAATACAGATTTGTAGACGTTATTGAAAGTGGAAGCTTTCTTCTAAACCTAATCCTGCTCCTCCTCACCACCCAGCCCCCGACTGGATAGGGAGGCTTCCACTTGGCCTTCATCCATTCTGTGATGCAGAGCCTGTTGAAGAAAAGCAGGTGTCTTTACAGAGAACTTCAATAGAATCCTGTCAAGTCATTTGTGGTTTTGGAGCATAGTTTACTTGCTGATTTGACTGCACCCAAATTTTGCCTGTTTGAACCCTTTTAAAAATTACCTGATGTGAAGACAAGCATTATTATTGACAGGGAGGAATCGGGAAGGAAAGGCTTTAAAGGAAAAAAGTTTGTTAGGGAATGAAGTAACTCAAGTAAGAAACCACAGTTAGAGAAGAAGGGTGTGTTTAATAATTGAAAGCTGTGAAACTCTACCCATGTGGCACCCCACAGGATCATGCCACTAACGTCTGCTCTGGACTATTGTAAGAGCCTTTTATGTGGTCTTCCTGTCTCAATCTCACTCCCCTTCAGCCTATTCTCAACACAGCCTATTCCACCCTTCAAAACGGAAGTCAGGTCATGTCACTCCCCTGCTCAGGACTCCTCCAGGGCTTCCCATTTCACTCAGTGGAAGCCAGAGGTCTTGCCCTAGATCATGTGGTGCCCCTTTCCATCTCTTCATCTCCCACTGTTCTCCTGCTTGCTGCTCCTCTCAGCCACCTGGCTGCCTTGCTGTTATAAGACAGGCAAAGAGATTCCAACCTCAGGGCCTTTGGATTTGCCCAGAACTTTCACCTTGCCTGCAAAACCCTTTCCCAGTGGCTCTCACATTCATAGCCCTCAAATCTCTTTCGAATTACACCTTCCAAGAAGGTTTTTCCCTGACCATTGTACTTAAAATTGCAGCCCCTCTTTATCTTTGCACTCTGTTTTCTCACCATACTTTATTTTTTGCAACCTAAAGCACAATATTTGTTTACTTATTTTAATTACTATTTATCTTCACCCACTAGAATATAAGCTATTGAGTGCAGAGATTTCTGCCTGTATTATTTACTACTATCTCCAGCACCTAGGACAGTGCCTGGTACATACTAAGTACTCAGAAACTGTTTGCGAAGTAAGTTAATAACTTGTGCAAATTTAAGTGGGAAAAAGAATTTGCTTTCTCTAAGAGTAATAAAAGTCTGGGGATTGCACAATAAAGATAAAATTCTTAAAATGAAAGAGATTTGGTGAATACACAGCCCACATCCACTTATAGGCATGTTTCCTGGGTACTGGATAGCTGATTCCAAAGGATAGGCCTTGGATGCCTTCAATGTCATGCTTAAATGCAAATGATGCTGGGAATTGCAATGGAGAATAATAAAAAAATGTGGAAATGGAATGGTGGAAATAGAAATTGGTTGCTTTGCTTCCAAAGTAATGATTTTCAAAGCAGAGGAATTGAATAGGGAATACATTAACAAAAACAGTGTCTCTGAAAATGCAAACTTCATTCACATTCTGTTCTGTGCAATTTTTCAAGCTCAGTGATCCAAGGTCAGAGGGCGCTTGTATTAGCATAGACCTCGCTTTGTTAATTCACCTCTGACTAAAATCTCTGAACTCCTTATTATGATAGGCCTTCCAATGACAATAAAACCAAGCTCTCATAACACCAGTAACATTTATACAGCACTTAGGCAATTCCTAAATGAATTGTCCCCAGAGACCTGGAGAAATAGGTCAGGATTATTAACCCCATTTTGTACACAGGAAGTAATTTGCTTAATGTCACTTGGTAAGCTATTTAATTCATAATTTGATTGCTTTATTTATAATAATGGTTTGTTTAAGACAGGCTATGTTACATTAAAGATGACCTCTTTAAATGGGCAGCTTTATATTTGAACTTAACTATAGTTAGCAACCTGCAACTGATAATATTCCAGATTTCTTTTAAGATCAGTGTTTCATAACCTTAAAATGGGAGACTGATTTAGAGAACTGAGTGGTCGGAGACTCCCAAAGCCATTTTGATATTGATCAACATTAGGCCACTCTTCTCCTCAGATGACACTACCGAGATATCTATAATGCAGGCTTAGGTGTGATTGGGAGTCCTCCCAAGCCATAATTTAAATCCTTTTAGAATTCCCTTGCTTTTTTATGCTCGAAAAGTTCCATTTGGTTCAAAAAATCAGTGTAACTAAAACAAAATCAGTGTTTGCAGACAACTAAGAACTAGAGACAAAGTCCTCATTAGGAGGTCCCAAGTCCCAACCAATAGGGAACGTGGGATAAACATCACAGAAGCTACATCAGCGTCATATTTGGAAACCACTTTATTTTGTTTCTGTTGTGGTTCATTCCTTTTACTTTCCAGAACAGTACTATGAAAAGACTTCAAATTCAGTTCAATGAGCCTGTCAAATATTCAGGAAGTTGTGAGGAAATATAAAAGTGAGGGGACTACTTGTAAGTTCATGTCTGTATCAAGGGAAGACTAGAAAACTAGAACATCTAAAAAGAATGTTGAACCAAAAATGACTTGCCAGCTTTGAAAAAAAATGAAATGTCTAGTCTTTATCCAACTGTTTGAAAGTTTTTCAAAACTTCTTCTCATTTCATCTTTATAATGAGATTTATTTACTGCCAACAGCAACAAAAAAAGATGCACAGCCAAGTTATAATTCTAATTTTTTAAAAAAGTATTCCTCGCCTTCCTTTTAAGGAAATGCATTCATTCTCCTTCACTGTTCCTGAATCTGCTTTACTATATTTGTATGCCTATCTTTACATCTGGTTTATTATTTTTAACACCTGCTAGAATATGAGCTACAGTTTTGATACCAACGGCCAATTTAATTGGGCATATAAAAGTTTTTGAAAGAAGAATTTTACACATGAAACTTTTGAAAGATTTTGTATGCAATTATGTTAAAATTGGTCAGACCAAAGTGTAAATGGATAGAGCAATAAAATTACTAGGTCTTAAATCAAATCAGATTAAACTTTAAGATCTTTGTGAGCCTCAATCTCAAAAAATGATGGTCGTAGAGGCCTCTTTGCAAGTAGGTCTTAGTTCCCAGGACCTATAAAAACAAGGGGCCTTTGGTAGGTGGTATGGTTTGTATGTTTTGCCCCCTCTAAATCTTATTTTGAAATGTGATCCCCAACGTTAGAGGTGGGGCCCAGTGGGAGATGTTTCGCTCATGGGGGCGGATCTCTCATAAATGGCTTGGTGCCCTCTTTGTGATAATGAATTACTGTGAGATCTGATTGTTTAAAAGAGTCTGAGACCTACCCTACTCTCTCTCACTCACTCTCTCGCCAGGTGACACACTGGTTCCCCTTCTTGTGCCATGATTGTAAGCTTCCTGTACAGCCTACAGACCATGAGCCAAAAATAAACCTCTTTTCTTTATAAACAATCTCAGGTATTACTTTAAAGCAACTGAAACGAACTAGTAGGTTATAACACAGTAGGTTATAATAAAACATGGCTAACTCATCCTTGGGAACGTTCTCTGGCTAAATACATTGAATTCTTAATGTAGTGTAAGCAGAAAAATGAATTGACAGATCTTAATTGTATAAATGACAATGTGGTTAAAAGATGAATTATGCAAATTATATGCACCAAACCTGTACAACTTTTCTGAACTTGAATGATAGTCTAGAGTTGTACTGTGTTGTTCAGGGGACAGATTAACTCACTATGCAATTAAAAGTTTGATGTTTCCTATCCTTGTTTTTATCCAGAATATGAAATGTCTGTCATCTACTTATTGAGCATTTACGCCTGCGTAATTTAACATAGTAAACAACCTGATTGTGTACAAAGCGTAGAGTTTTTCTTATTACCATATATATTTTCTCTTAGCATACAGTATTATGCTGGTCTGAATTTTTTGTCCCATTCAACAGTATGTATTACATTGATAATCATATTTTTAAGGGAAGAAATGTTGTATGTGTTTGATTCGTTGTTCAAGTTCTTAGACACTAATCAAATTTGTACAACAATTAGTTAAGTTTCCTTTGTCACTTTATGTGTCAATGAAACATGCCTAAATAATCATATTTTATGAAGTTTAAGATAATTTATTTAATCAAGTAGTTTCACTGTTGTTTTGTTTTTTAAAATAGTCACTCTTTTTTTTTAGACGGTCTTGCTTTGTCACCCAGGCTGGAGTGTAGTGGCGTGATCGTGGCTTCATTAGTAGATTATATAATAGTACCTTAAGAGACCGTTTTGTTTTGTTTTGTTTTGTTTTGTCTAGGTCTGCCCTCTGGGCTGGAGTACAGTGGCTCACTGCTGCCTCGACCTGCCAGGCTCAAGCAATCCTTGCCTCAGCTTCCCAAGTAGCTGGGACCACAGGTGCATGCCACCATGCCCAGATAATTTATTTTTATTTTTATTTTTCATAGAGACAGGGTCTTGTTGCCCAGGCTGGTCTTGAACTCCTGGACTCAAGCTATCCTCCTTGCCTCAGCCTCCCACAGTGCTCAGATTACAGACATGAGTTACTGTTCCTGGCCCAAGAGACTGTGTTTGATCAATACCAAATAATTAAAAATTGGAGTGCTGATAATAATTTTTTATCTTATGAAAAATCTTCGGTATATTAAACACTACCAAAAAGTGTTTTTTTATAATTGTATAGGAATTCACTTGTAGTTCTTGCCTTCATTTTCAGTTGGTAGTTTTTAAATTGTCAGAGCAGCAAAATAAGTATTATTTGCGATGAAATCATTCCTCTTCCACCCTCAGCCTTCTTAAAATACATAAGTGGCTTCCCATTGCCCTTAGGATAAAGGCTGAAAGAACTACAGGGCTTCAAATGGCCAGGCTTCTGCCTGCTTTGTCAACCTCATCAGACCTGTCCTCTTGTCCCCGGCTTTTTTTCTTCTCTTTTTGTGCCCAATTAAATTGTACATTGGTATCAAAACCGTAGCACATCATTCCTTCCCCAACTCTGTAGGACTTCAGTTCAGTCATCATTTCCTTAGAAAAGTCTGACCTTGACAAAGCCAGTTCCCATTACCACACACTCCAGGAGCACCACACACCCCTGCCTTAACAACTTTTCAAAATTGGTATTTTTAGATCCATTTCTGTGATTACTTGTTCAATATCTGTCTTCTGCCATTGACCATAGGCTTCATGAAGCCAAGAAGAGACTGGTTTTCTAAGGCTTTCACTTGTTTATAACCATTGTATTTCTGATGCTCAGCATAGATCTTGGCAAATCATAGGCGGTTAATAAATGTTTCACATAATGAGGTGTTAAATAAATGCTCTATGAGGGCAGGGATTTTTTCTATTCTGTTTATTACTGCATCCTGAGTGCCCAGAACAGTGCCTGAGCCATAGTAGTTGGTCACTAAATATTTGTTGAATAAACTAATATTTTCCTAACTTTTCAGGGACACAGAAAGTATTAATGGAGGAATTTAGGGTATAAGTTGAATTTTTTTCCTACAAATATCATATCTCTTAACTTACAGAGTTGGAAGGAAGTTTATAGCCATGTTTTCCTTTTTTATTATGGTAAAATATACATAGCACAAAATTTGAGATTTTGACAATTTTTAAGTGTACAGGTCAGTAGCATTAAGTACATTTATATTGTTGTGTGACCATTATCATATCCATCTTAGAAAATGTTTTCATCATCCCAGATTGAACCTCAATACCGATTAAACAATGACTCTTCATGTAGTTGTAGATTTATAGAACATTTTTTATTTGCCTTAGAATCTTTCTTCCCACTTGACATAGTAGTCTGATTTGTAAAATATATAAACATGAACTGCTTTTGCTTCCTGAATAGGGTTGGGTGCCTCGACTTCATTTGTTTCATTCTGTGGCAACATCATCTGGAGGCTGTTCCAGGGCTAGGATGCCTAGGGGAGACTGGGATTCCCAGGGCCACGCTGAAGTACATCTGCTCACCCATGAATGAAACCTCCTTTTCTCTATTCAGAACCAGGGGTCATCTTTGTTTCCTCCTTCTCATCACCACCTTCTCTACACACACGTATGCACACATACACACACAGACTCACAGTCACTCTCCCGAGACTCTGAGCTGCTCAAGGATTGGAATCCTGTGTTACTTACCTAGATTCCAAGTGCTCTTTTGTGTTTGTTGACTGTGTGTTTTCCACCCTGTGGAACATTCCTGATATTACTTTGAGAAAGGGAATCTAACAGCCTCACAATGTTGTGTATTTCATTGTTTAACCATCACTATCCTAGAGACATTATTTCACCATGTTGATTATTGTGTGGCCTGGGACCACATGCACCAGAACCCCCTGGGTCTGCCTATTAGGCAAGTGAATTTCTGGCCAGGCATGGGGGCTCACTCCTGTAATCCCAACACTTTAGGAGGCTGAAGCGGGCACATCACAAGGTTAGGAGATCGAGACCATCCTGGCTAACACAGTGAAACCCCGTCTCTACTAAAAATACAAAAAATTAGCCAGGCCTGGTGGCCAGCGCCTATAGTCCCAGCTACTTGGGAGGCTGAGGCAGGAGAATGGCATGAACCCGGGAGGCGGAGCTTGCAGTGAGCCGCGATCACACCACTGCACTCCAGCCTGGGCGACAGAGTGAGACTCCATCTCAAAAAAAAAAAAAAAAAAAAAAAGGAAAGGTGAATTTCCAGGTCCCTCCTAAATCTGCAGAATCAGATTCTCGCAAAAACTCTATTTTCAATCTTCCCCATTTCCTTTTCCTTTCTTTTCTTTTTTTTTTTTTGAGACTGAGTTTCCCTCTGTCACCCAGGCTAGAGTGCAATGGCGCCATCTCAACTCACTGCAACCTCTGCCTCCTGGGTTCAAGTGATTCTCCTGCCTCAGCCTCCCTAGGAGCTGGGATTACAGGTGCCCGCCACCACGTCCAACTAATTCTTGTTTTGTAGTAGAGATGGGCTTTCATCATGTTGGCCAGGCTGGTCTTGAACTCCTGACCTCAAGTGATGCACCTGCCTCAGCCTCCCAAAGTGCTAGGATTACAGGCGTGAGCCACCATACCCAGCCTCAGTCTTCCCCCATTTTCTTAGATATGGTGTTAGTTTATAGCTGTCACACAGAGCCTTCTGTATTTGTTTTATGTTCAGTGAACTTGAAAAATAGTTTCTCACTATCTGCCATATAAAATTTTTAGAACCTTCATATATTCATTGACAGTTTCACTAGACTCCTTTAAGATTTTTCTTCCCTAGGTGAAGTCAACATTGTTACTTTAGCTGTTTCTACTAAGGAGTTATTTAATACCCTCTAATCAATTTTGCTCTACTGCTCTGAATACACTTATATTTTAAAATTAAATCTTCTTCCTAGGTTATAGACATAGAAAAAGGACCAGTGAGGACAAAATTTCATTTAAGGTTTCTATTATGTTCACAATGTGCCGACTCTATTAGATAGGGCAGAGCTAGCTATTCTAACAAACCCCCAAACTAGAAACATCACACAATTAGAGTTCCCTCTCAGCTCATGTAGCAGTTCACTGTTAGTGATGCAGACCATGAATTTGGAGAGAAGGATCTCTACTCTTCACCCAAGCTGACAAAGGCCATGCTATGCAACTTCTCAGGTTACACTGGCATTGACATACAGCCAGAAATGGAGAGATAGGAGGGGTGGAAAAGACACATTTTCTTTTTAAACATCTGAACAAAGAAGTGACACATATTAGCTCTCTTATACCTTACAGTCACACCTAGACACAAGGAGAGCTGGAAATATAGACCATGGACAGGAACTTCTTCTCCACAGCCACCTTACATGACAGAGAGAGGGCATGACTCTTTGTTAGACAGCTAGCCATGACTGCACACTGAACTTCTAGGTTTCTTTCTTTTTTTTTTTTTTTTTGAGATGGAGTCTTGCTCCGTTGCCCAGGCTGGAGTGCAGTGGTGTGATCTTGGCTTACTGCAAGCTCCGCCTCCTGGGTTCACGCCATTGTTCTGCCTCAACCTCCTGAGTAGCTGGGACTGCAGATGCCCACCACTACACCCAGCTAATTTTTTTGTATTTTTTTTTGTATTTTTGTTTTTTTAGTAGAGACAGGGTTTCACTGCGTTAGCCAGGATGGTCTCAATCTCCTGACTTCATGATCCGCCCGCCTCAGCCTCCCAAAGTGCTGGGATTACAGGTGTGAGCCACCGCGCCCGGCCTGAACTTTTAGGTTTCTATTTGTACTTTTATGAAACCATGAAGTATACCAAGCACGAATGTCTCAGTCTGTTTTGTGCAACAGAGTACTATAGACTAGGTAATTTATAAGAAAAATAAATGTATTTGGCTCATGGTTCTGGAGGCAGAGAAGTCCAAGGTCAAGAGGCCTGCATCTGGTGGGGGCCTTCTTGCTGCATCATCCCATAGCAGAAGACAGAAGGATGAGAAAGGGCAAGATAGAGTGTGCATGAAAGCAAGAGGAAGAGGGGAACAGAAATCACTTTTATGACAAATCCACTCGTGTGAGAACAAACCTACTCCCACAATATTGACGTGAATGTGTGCGTGAGGGCAAAGCCCCTCATGACCTAATCACCTCTTAAAGATCCCACCTCTGAACATTGTTGCATTTGTGATTAAGTTTCCCACATATGAACTTTGTGAAGCACATTCAAACCATAGCAACTATGTACCACGGAAGGCTACAACATGATTTCCAGCGCACTGACAGTAAGGTGGTATATATCCAACATGTCCTCTATCAATGTAATTTGCTCACTATTGGATGTTTGCATCAGTCTACAAGGTAGCAAATGATAGTGTCACTTGAGGCAGTCAGATGCTTCTGTGAGTGATCAGTCTTCAGTCTTCAAGGACCAATGTGTTAATTTCTCTGAAAGATAAAGCATGATCCACATTGGTTCACCTGCAAGCTTCTTGCTCGAATGGATCCCTTCTTGCTCCCACCCTAACTTCCACAAGATGTATAACATAGGGTCAGTCCCAAGTCCCAACAAGTTTAGTCTTGCAGGAGTAGGCTGAACTTGGTGCTAAACTTGGGGCCAGAAGTCAGGGGCCTGTGTTCCCAGGACCCCAGCCAGCTAGGTTGTGGTAGAGGGAGGGCCCTCTGGGTGCCATCTGATGGAGCTGTAGTTGGAGAACATGCTTTGTCTCAGACCATACTCTCTGTTTTTTGGAATGTATTTTGTTTCATAGGCTGCTGTAATGGGAGAACTGGGTTTCAAGATGATTTTGGCTTCTGGCCTTGTCAAGCTGAATTAGCGGCTGGATGACAGGCATACCCTGGAGAAACCAAAGATAAATGCCAGTTTTAAAAAGGTGGTTTTTTTATCCTTTTTTCTCCAGTTAAGTATGAATGGAACCCAAATTCAGTCCAAGGATCATGTCAAAGGCAGGAAATTAAGAAAAAAAAAGAGTTTGGGCTTAGTATGATTTTACTACTAGTTGAATTTCTGTTAAGACCAAAGATTAAATATAAATTTATAATTTACTGTCATTTTATAGTGATAAAAGGCAGAACAGTTTTGCATGTTGCACAAATACATACTTGTGCAGATATATAAATATATTCTTGCATATAAAGTTTTCAGAATTGATGTTTTGAAAACTATTTCTCATCTGTATTTATTTTGAAGAGTGTAAACAGGACAGAATTGACTGGGTTGTTGGGGGGGTGGGGGCGGTCAAAGGCTTGATATCTTAATGTAATCTAACCTTTACTCTATTGTTAAGGAGGCCAGTTTTTAGAAATCAGCCTCACAAGAACCAAAGAGTAAACATCTCTAATATCTTTAGAGTTGAACTAAAAAGTATAAGCCAAATGAGATTTTGCAAGTTTTTGCCTGCTGATACTTTTTACCTAATACTGCTTGTAATAGCAGATTTTCAGTTGTATTGAATGTTATGAATTCTCATTTTAAAACCAAACAACTCTTTCTCTGCCAAAAAAGTCCAGCAAAAAATGTGTCCCAATCCATAGCAATTTACTCTGAAACAGGAAGTTTATTGTTTTATTTTTCCATAAGTGGCTAAGGCAAGTATTCACTTTTCAGAATTATTTGAATTTTTAGTTTTATATGCTATCGAATTACTATTATTGTAATTGGTTTGTTATGTGTACTGTGGGCTTTGGGTTTCTTACATTTTTCACGTGGATGTTATCTCAAGGCTACTTTAAAAATACATCAAATCTTATCTTGACCTTTTGACTTGGGACTGGTTTTATTTAATAGGGTAAGTCGATTGCATTTTGGTTAAAAAATTAAATTGTTACTTGGTTATTGGAAAAATAGTCCTTAGCAATGATGTATTACCCCATTCTCTTGACCTAAATGTGTTTTGGGGTAATGAAAGGCCATTGACACATTTGTCAAAACAAGAGTAATGAATGTAAGAAAAAGTCGTTTCCTAGAAATGTTTGGCATAATTGCTGACATGGTAATACAATTAATACAGTCTTTTGATGGTCTTTGCAAAGCCTTCAGGGTTTACATCACCACAAGGTGGTTAAAAATGTAGCAGTGTCCTATCAGTAATATATATAAGCAAGGATGAAATAGTTTTTCCACATGATGCCATGGAACCATGTTATGCAAAATTACATATCTGTGCTTTTTAGAGCATTTTGCCCTGAATTGGATTATGCTGAGAACTATTAAAACTTAGGACTCCATCAGCATGTGGACTGAGATCCCTCATGGTAGGAAGCATGAAATATTTATATTTTATTTTTTTTGTTTAGACTTATCCAGTGAATTGGCAGATATGTATTAAGTGCTCAATGTAAGTTTGCTGAATTGAGTTGTTATTGTAGATATATCTTAAAATTCTTATAGATTCTCTCCTACACAACTCTAGGGGTTTTTTAAAAAAGTGAAAACAATATTACTATAAAATTGGTTCCAATTCTAAGGAAAAATCACAAACCTCCACAGTATTAATATTTTGTCCTGATAAAATATCATTGCTTCAATGCAATGAAAATCTATTAAGGGTGGTTTTATATGTAATTAACATTTTTTGCAACTTAATGCAGGAAATATTTTATAACACATACATAAGCAAAACCAGCTGAGATTATTAAGCATCTTTTATTTTATTAGCAGAATAATTTTGCGATTCATAGTTGTCCTAATATTTGAGGGTAGTCCAGAGTTCCTGAATTGACACTTGTTTCTCTTCTCTGAAGGGTTTTTCAGAGGTTGATAGTATGACTTCTGTTTCCAGAAATCCAAAGTTCAAAAAGACACAAATCCTCCCTTAGAAACCTTGGGTGTCACTGAATTGGTTGTTTAAAAAATGAAACTTAATGTGCTCAGCTGTGATTGTTCTACTCCCCATCCCTCCTCTCTTTCTCTGGCTAATTCTCAGCTGGACTATTTGCAAAGGAAACATTGAGGCTGACGGGAGGAGAGTTGGAGATTGCAGAACTTAGGAGCTGTCCACCGCTGAGCCTTTGTCACAGCCCAGGTGGAGCTCACTCCTCAAATCTTGGTTGTTCCCAGCTTCTCTTTATGACCCTTGTTGAAAACCTGGGGCCTTTCAAATATAACCTAAAAAATTCCTATGCTACCAAATTTAAAAACTGAAATAATAATAATAATAAGCCCATAGCAAAGAAGTATTTTATCCACACTCTATAGATACATTACAAAAGCCTCTTTATTTCTCTAAACTGAAAAGAGGAATCAGACGTGACTCTCTGGGCTGGAATCCTTTGATGGGATGTCCACCCGAGTTCTGGTCACTCCTCTGCTGTCACTTTTGATCGAAGCCAGCAGAGATATGTTTTGGCAAATCTAGTCATGATTTGTCTTCCTTGCAGGGCTCTCTCTTTAATTGTGTTTCCCATCAGAGAGCCAGTTGGAGTTAATATATTGGCAGTCTGCTGTGATTGATGACAATCAATGTCTTGTTAACGTTTCCCCCATTTTTTAACCCACAGAGCAATGCTAAGAAGACGTTTGGTTTAAAGAATTAAAAGGAAGAACAACTTAAGAGGGTCTTCAAAGGTAAGAGTTTGTCTTCTTAAAACTTTTGAATTCGTAAAGATGAGAATTATAATATTAAATAATGTGATTATGTAATATTATTGCCATATTTAATACTTTTCAATCCAGAGAGTATGATAAAAGACAGAGAGTAGAAACATAGATGCAAAAACATTAATCATACCAGTGTCAAAGAAGATAGATCAAATACGTAGGGAAGAAAACCAGCCCTCACATCCTTTCATACTAATAAGATTTTTGTTTAACTAAATCATGAATCATACAGCCCAGAAAATAGAGAGCAGAGGAAAAGCACTTCTAGTAAAAATGTTTATAAAGGGACTAAAGATTAAAAATTATAGGGAATAATTTACAAGAAAATAATTTTCTTTTTGATTCAATCATATATCAAAAGTCTCCTGAGGGTATACCATCCATTAATGATTTTTCTTGTCTCACAATGGAGTCCAAAGAATAAAAATATCTCCTTTGAAAGTTTAAATGTTACTTTGAAATGTGATTTCTGCTTTGTAAATTCCTTCCCCATTTCTTATTTCCTACCCCGCTGTCCGCCCCATTCCTATTTATGCCATTCAGCATTATCAGCTCTAGAATGGACCCTGTTAGGCCTATGATGCCTTTTGAAAGGCCATCTATTATAGTACTGAACTTGATGAAAAAATAGTCTTACTTGGAGATCTGGAACACAGTTCAGAGAACTGTATCTCAACCAATAATAGCTTTTTAAAGGAATTATGAGAGCACCATTGTTCAGACATTCAATTCTTTACCTAGTTGATTTCATTTAACAAATAAACTCATGGATTTTAGTTAAGGAAAGAAGATTGTATACAAGATTTTGAGACAGTAAAATCCTTGGAGCATGTTGTCTCTTGTTCTTGAGAATTCTTAGGTTGATCCATTGAGATGTCCTTTTGTAATTGAAAGGAAATGATTCATGCCTCAGCTGAATTTGCTTCCATTGTGTTGTATTGAAACTGACTTCATATGACTAGTTCTTACAGTGTTTCAAAATACCATCAGAAATCCCCAAATTAGTAGACTGGAAACTAAGAATGTTGCTTTGTAAATCAAATAGCACAAATTTTGTTCTGCTTGAACAGTCCCTGAAAAGTGAAAATTAGCAGAGACTAGCAAAATTGATGTTAGATAATTATGACCAATACCAAAACAGCCTTAATTTTGTACAAATGGCTCTTTTAAGAGAAAGCTCCCTTTGTTGATGCAAAATGACCTATTTTATAAAGTTTTTATGTACCCCTCTCCTCTACAAGTGTCCTTATTTCATAAAGAACACCTGCAAGGTAAAGCAATGTGATAGTAAGTACCATCCATTCTGACAGGGACATATACCAAATTACAGTTGTTAGAAACTAGGAGTTACTAGTAATGGTATTAAGTATGGTGGCTTACCAATACAATACTAGTATCAGCAGTAAGGTATGGAAAATTCTTTCGTAGATAATATATTGTCTGATATCTATAAGGTATTAAGACACTGAGGGCAGGAGTTTATTTGTAAAAATGGTGTTTTCTGGTGAGCAGAGAAAACAGCGGCCACCATGAGGAAGTACATGGTGCCCTTTTAAGGTGGAAATGCTGGGCTCAACAGCAGGTGCTCTCCCACTTCCTAGCCCACTCTCAGTAGTTCTAAGGGAGTTTTCCTGGCTGGATGCATTATTTTTTCTTTCTTCCATCGTGTGAAGGGTATTTAATTGAAAATCTCTGTCTTCTAGAGCAACAAGTGAAAAGGCTCAATTCTTCTTTTCTCAATACACACTTCTTGTTGGTCTTTCTGGCTAGCCTTTTGTTAATTGGCTCAAGAGAGCTTTTAGTTGTCAGGTCCTGTGAGAGCTACTAAAATATCTCATTTTTTGGTTTCATGAATGGTTGAATCTTGTCAAAACTAAATACTGAGTCTTCCCAATTTGTTTCCCTGGCCTAACAAAGACTAACTGAAACTTCCCAAAATTCTAAAGCACACTTATACTCAGAATGTCCCTAGGCTATTCAAGTATTTGGCCTCTGACATTAGAATAAATAAGTTTTTTTCGTAGCTACTTAGAGTTTTCAGTAGTTTTTCCCACATTCACTGGCATGCTATGATGTTCGAAAAAATGCCTGCAGCCAGAATTGTGGACTGTGGTTTGCAAACTCTCAGGCCCATCCCACATCCTTCTCTTTGGGAAGTGCCCTCTATCTGCCCTTATCCAGTGTCGCATATAAAAACTGCTCACATTTGCCATTAACCCTAATGTGTATATTCTCTCCCTGGGAAATCTGACCTCTACCTGGGTTGAAAACCTTGAGCTAAAATGCAAGGCTGCTAGTGGTGGCATTTTGATAATCAACCAGAGTGAGGAGAGAGGATGCCTCTGAAATCACTTCATAAAATGAGTTTTCTGCTGGCCACATTTGTGTAAGTTTGGTCCTGGTAGTAACCATAAGGAGTCTGAGGAAGAAGAATGTCCAGGCTGCACCTTAAAGCGTGTTCCCATTTGGCAAGCTGTGTATGAAGAATAACCTGACAAGGTGTTGGAGTCATTTACTGATTGTTTTGGTGGATGACTTGAAATTTGTTCTTTCCCTTGGACTTTACAATACCGAGTTGTTAAAGTTATGTGTACTTCTTAGGAGAAGGGTAGTTACATTCTGAATAGATAATAGTAAAACTGGTAAGAGTAAAAAGACTTTTATCTTATAATTAAGTTGATTTGTAAACGTGAACCTGTATTTTATTACAAAATCCTAATAGTTATACAATTTTAATACTATTTATTTATTTATTTAATTTCTTTCTTTCTTGAGACGGAGTCTCACTTGTCACCCAGGTTGAAGTGCAGTGGCGCGATCTCTGCTCACTGCAACCTCCATCTCCCGGGTTCAAGTGATTCTCATTCCTCAGCCTCCTGAGTAGCTAGAATTACAGGTGCATACCACCATGCCTGGCTAGTTTTTGTATTTTTAATAGAGACAGAGTTTCACCATGTTGGCCAGGCTGGTCTTGAGCTCCTGGCCTCAAGTGATGTGCCTGCCTTGGCCTCGCAAAGTACTGGAATTACAGGCATGAGCCACCATGCCTGGCCAATTTTTAATACAATTTAACAGTAAAGACAGCTATCAAAATTTTGTCCTACAGGATCATTTTAAAGCTGAGAAGCTTTATCTCATGTTAGTTGATACCAGTCAAATCAAGAAGATACACAGCACCCATAGAAAGAATACTTGCCCCATGAAGCGAAAGATAAAAAGCTCATGAATAAAGCAGTTACCCTGGGATGCTTAGAACCTATAAAAACCAAGACAGGGATCTAACTCCAAGTAAAAAATACTTACCTCTTTATTGTTTTATACCAGTAAAGTTTGATTCAATATGTAGTCATCTGGAAAACTAGAACAATCTTTTCTTATACATATTAACTTCCTCCCTCTTCACTGTGACATAGCATGAAGGCAAGGCACAGATTTCAACTAAGTGACATCTCTTGAAACATTAGCATACTTGGACAGTCCCTCTATTGTGATCGTGATGAACTTTTTCACAGAATGACTACTTACCACTGAAATGCAGCATTCCTGGAAGCTGAACGACAGTGCAGTGAAGAACATTCTGTTCTTTCAACCCAGGCAACTGCCCAGCTTTCCATTCCATGTGAAGTCTGAGCAATGCCCTGTGTCTTGGGGTCAGGTGGAAGCATATTAAATCCAATGTGCAACATTTCTGTAGGGAGGCTAAATTATACATTTCCTGATATTTATCTCTGAGTTTTATTCACATCCATGATTGAGATGCCTTTATTGATTAGGCATCTCATTTCTGCCTCTTGCATCCTGTCCTCATTATTCTTATGGGTCACAGCCATTTTTCTCTGGACACCTCACCTTATCCCCCTTCTCACCACTCCCACCATTCTGGGCTGCTCAGTTTGATAGCTGTTTCTGAAGGCTCAGAAAGAGCAGTTGAAATGTGTTTGAAGAAAGACATCAGTACTTTCTCTTGGGAGATAGCTGGGTAAGGATAATGCCATAGTGAGACAATGATGAAAACAGTGGCATTGTTTTTGTGGCAGCAATAATTGGTGCTAGTAGTCAGTAGAAGGAGTCCTGCAACTTTTATGTGTTCCTCCCTCTCCTCCCACTGTGGTCTAGTGGGGAGAGATATCTGTTTTGAAACTGGAAATAAAAAACTGCCTGAGTCACTCCAGTACATGAAATGTAGAGCACTTAGCATGCATACACCAAAGGGCTAATGCAGTGTCCTTTGCAAATAGCTTCTTGCATATACTTACTGGATTTGATTTCTTTTCCTTGCTGTACTTTTGGCTTGTAGTTCTTAACTGTTTTCCAGGATTATTAGAATCAGAACTCGTGATGTATAAGGCTAGATTTGTGACCCATAGACTTTAATTTTGAGGTTCACCAAAATGACCAGAACAGTGCCACCAAAAGGCAGGGGCACTGCCCTGTGGCTCTTGTTCCCAGCAAGTACAACCTCTATTAATTCTCGGCCGGGCGCGGTGGCTCAAGCCTGTAATCCCAGCACTTTGGGAGGCCGAGGCGGGCGGATCACGAGGTCAGGAGATCGATCGAGACCATCCTGGCTAACATGGTGAAGCCCTGTCTCTACTAAAAATACAAAAAATTAGCCGGGCGTGTTGGCGGGCACCTGTAGTCCCAGCTACTCGGGAGGCTGAGGCAGGAGAATGGCATGAACCTGGGAGGCGGAGCTTGCAGTGAGCCAAGATCGTGCCACTGCACTCCAGCCTGGGGGACAGAGCAAGACTCCGTCTCAAAAAAAAAAAAAAAATAAAAAAAAAAAATAAATAAATAAATAAATAAATAAGTAAAATAAAATAATTCTCCCCCTGAGAGGAAGCTTATTCCAAATGAAAGTTATAAATGGCATCCCTTATTCATTCAGAGTTAGGATCTTTATATTCAGCATTCTCATCACCAAAATCATCATTTATTGAACTTTAATTGTGCAACATAACATAATGGGTGAGATACTCCAAGTATGGACAATTGGAAGTGAGACACAGCAGGAATACAGGAAGGCCTCAGGTGTTCAGGTCCACACGGTACTCTATACAAAGGTAGACATGTGTGCCTAGGTTCTGTGAGTATTTTATCATGTCTGTGCCTTCCAGCATCTGGACATTTCATCCCTGGCTGCTTTTGGAGGGAGTCGAATCCTGACAGGAGGGTTATCTAGGGAACTACCCAGGAGGAAAATGAAACCCAGTGTGGAGCAGGAGGCCAGGACCAGGCCCCTGCTGGTAATGCAGTATGTTGCTGTCACAACTGACTGCATACACAAATAGATGCTTGGATTTTTTTTTTTTTTTTTTTTTTTTGCTTTGCTTTGTTTTCTTTTATTTTGCCTTTCATGACAGCATGCATTTTGTAAGGCAAAGAAAAAAATCTGTTGGACGGATTCAAGTTTTCATATCTGCAGAAGGCATTTCTACAGCTATTGTCAAACTTAGCTGGTCTGTAAAGATTCTTTGTTTCTGGTTGACTGTTGCAGAAAGCAAGTTCATAAACTACCACCAATACAGGAGAGAATGATTTCTATTGAAAGAGTCGAGTAGGATATGGTGCATGGAGCCAATCCTGAAAAGGGTTTTGTTTCTTGCAGCATGGTGGAAATTCACATTCAGATTGCTGCTCTCTGCTCTTTAGCATGCTACAGTGAAACAATGGGCATGCCAGCCGTTGTAGCAGTGTTGATTAATGCATTCCTTGAATGTGTTGATTAATGTGTTCCTGGGATGCCTCCTTAAGCCGCCACTGCACCTGAGGCGTGTCGGATATGCCTTCTCCCCGGCTGCTGCTTCGCTCACATGAGCCCTTTGGCACATCGGTCTTTTGTGTGTATATTTCACACCAGTGCCTTTATGAGTAAAATTACACATCTAGCAGACTTTTTACAGACATACTATCATCTGACAAAAGTGTCTACATTATAATCTAGTTGGGACTCTATAAACTATGATGTTCATAGAAGGAATGCTCTTCTAATAAACACAAATGCTTAGTGGCATGGCTTAGTGGCATCACTCTGTCCTGTGCATAATCCCACCCAGGGATTTATTTTTGTTCTTCTCAAAAGTTTTATAAAGAAATCAAGCTGAAAATACTTATGGAGCACAGTTTGCACTTGAATAATATGGGAAGAGATGCGTAAATGGATAGCCCATTAGACACTTGGTACACTTGGAATCTCAGTTGGAAACGCACTCCTTTCAGGCCAGCCAGGGTAATTCTGTTTCCACTCTGCTTCATTCCAGGTTGTGACTTCTCCTGCTGTATTCTGAATTCTCATTAAATAACATGTTTGTTTCGTAGCATGTTTCCAGAAAGACTTACCTTGATGTGGTTCTACCTAACTAATGGTTTGAAAAAGATAAGTGGGAGGTTTTTGTAATTTGTCACTTGTAATTTGAGACATAAGAATTCTACTGATACTTTAAAAACTTTCTGACCTTTTAATTCTCAGCAAGAAGACCAAAAGGATTAGAAAGCCATGTTTTAAAATGATGTGAGAGGGTCCAGGCATAGAAGAAATGGCCCAGTGGTGCTGGGGTGATGGCATTGCCTGCTGTGCCTTGAGGCTCACACTATAGTATTTGAACAGAGGAAACCATCCGTGCTATTCAGAAAAATTACATTTAAGATTGGGAAAAGCAAAGCAAACAAATTCATCTTGAATAAGAGGGAATTTTTATATAATAAAAAATTATCGTATGAAGCCATTATATAAAGAAGTGGTAAAGTCTGCAATATTTATTGCTGTTAAATCTTGGCATGAAATTAATGGTGAAGGATGGCGTTTTGATATTTTTAAGAATAAGACTTCAGTGAGGATTCTTTATTCTTTTAACACTTATCAGTGACAAGACTATTCAAAGGTCTGCTTTGAGGTTCACAGAATACATAACTTCTGTTATTTCAGTAATAATAATTAACCCCAAAATTTACTATTATTTTAAATGGTTGTTTATATCTGTCTCACAGAGAGTATTTGTGGAAAATGGAAAATATTGAATTATTTCTGTTGCATTTGCATATGTAAACTTCTCTTTTGGAACTTGAGGTACACAGTATATGTGTTTAAATCATTTTAATACATGTTAGATTTGGAAGCTATATTTGGAAACACTAATCTTATTTGAAATGTATTAGTCTTCAGATAACTTTTAATTATACAATCTATTTAAAAGCAAAATGCACCAGAAAAGTATCTAAGAGGGAGTATACATGTATAATTAGACATGCATTTTCTTGGTTTGCCTTGAATTCTGCAAGAATTGAAGGGGTAAACAAAGAGAAGCAGTGAGCACGATTAATCTTGTTTTCTGCAAAGCTTTTGATACTGTACTGAATAAAGCTGCTGACAGAAGCTGTTAGCTTGGGGAAGGAAAGGCCATAGGAGGAACAGGTTATGAAAGGTGAGAATGGAAGGCAGAGGACAGTCCAACACGGAGAAGAAGCACAGGGGAAATGGCTTCTGCACGTTTCTATTTATTTACTTTTGTCAAAAAGCACAGAGAAGATGCAGTTAATGTAGTTTCCTAAATGGCTTCGTTCCCTGGGACAAAAAAAAAAAAACAAAAAAAAAACTGAGAAGGAACTTGACAAATATGACTAGACAAAAGTACCATATTTAAATGATTCAAATGACCTGGAAAATATATCTATGTTCCAAGTGTCCTATAAAATATTTCTTTATTATGTAACATTTCTCTCTTACTGAGAATCCAACTATAGATATTCTTTAATGCAAAAACAGTCTTCAAATCGATTTGGTTTGCAAAATAATAAGTTATTTGACTGGGATATGTTTTTAAAGGTATCTGAAAAACTTGCTTGCCATAGAGGAGTAGGAAAAATAAATATATTCTACCCAAACCATAAGTCATCCCTAAGGAAAACATACCCTAAATTTTCCCCTGGGTCTTCTCATTGATGGTTGTTGATAACCCAGAACAGGTTTATGGTAGACTGATAGACATTTTTATTTTCCTGAAAACAGACCTTTAGATGCTAAGATTTTTCTTCTGTAGATCAATCTCCAAGTTCAGCAAGGAGATAGATTTCAAATACCTACATTATAATAGACTTCTTGATTCTGTCCAAATTATTTTCTTTTTTGTAATGTAGCTGCCTTGATCCAGTAAGTGAGCCAATATTTAGGGTATGGAAAGACCTTTGTTACAAAGAGTACATAATGGAAAGCCTTTCTTTTATAAAACAGATTTCCCTCAGTTATGAGTCAAATGTGGTTCCCCATAAGAAGCATGTTCAGTAACCATTGAATGAGTGCTGGGAACATTGTTTATAATTGAACCTAGAACCTCAACATTTTATTGATAATAAATCACAGTTTATTCTGAAGTCATTTGGGTCTCATTGGTACAAATAAGATACTAATTTATGGAATCTACATGTAATGCCTGTCTGGTGGCCATCTTTATTAATAAACATTATCTATTGCTTGTTATAAATAGGGAACTGCGAGAGGTGATAAAATGCAAAAAGAGCCAGATACGGCTCTTGCTTTTCAGGGAATCACACTCATTCAGATGTATATGTATAAATTGACTGTTCCTATACACACATATGTACATAAAAAAAAAAGCATGGAGTGGCATTATTGATGGTTAAATGTGTTGTAGAGGCCAAAAGTGCTCTAGGAGTTCAAAAGAGTGGTGACCAGTAGGTACTGGGAGACTAACCAAAGTTTATGACTGGTTTGGACTTTAACTGATCATTAAGGAAGAATTATTCTAAAAGTAGTTTAGAAAAATTAAAAAGAGTAGAAATTACAGTGGGGAAAATCACAATGTCTTGAGCGGGGAGGGAGATAAGCATGGTATTTGAATGGTAAAAGAGAAAACAAGTAAACCACTTTAAAGCAGCAAGTAGACCTAAGAAATGATTGAAAGTAATTTTGGAGAGGTGTTCATTTCTTCCCTCCTTTCTTCATGAATGAATGATCATTTATACATTCATTCATAAGTAAGCTACTGTGCTTCAGACATTCCTAAACAGTAGCAAGTAAGCTATACATGAAGTGTATACAGCACAGTAATTGCAATATGGTGTAATTAGTACAAAAATATGAAAAATATGTATTATGTGCATGCATATGTATTGGGTACATATACATGTAAAGGTATAATAGCGATATAAAGGTAAATGTAGCAACTCTGCATGGTGGCGTCAGGAAAATCCTTGAGAAAGAACATGAAACATGGGTGGACATCCCCCAGGCAGACATGGAGAAGGACATTCCAGGCTCTGGGAGAGCCGAGGCCAACTAGATCCTATGTGAAGCCGTGTAGTAGATACACTCCAAGTGCCTTGGTATATGATTGAAGGTGGAGAAGTTGGAAGTGCTGTGAAGACAGGTTGGAGAGGTCATCTGTGGCCAGGAATTTGGGATAGATTATGGGATTCCACTTACGGATTTTGAGTACGGGAGTCACGTGATCAGATCTGAGTTCAGAACAGACACCCCAGCAGCTATATGTAGGATAGATTGGAGTACTGGTGAAATCAGAAGCTGGAAACCAGTAGGAGGCTAGAGATGATAAGAAGCAATAGAGCTTGGGCCACTGTCCTAGCAGACAGGCTGAAGAGGAGACAGTACACAGTATATTTGCCAACTGAGAATGAAAAATGAGGAAGAGCAAGGCCTGATCTCTGCCATTAGAGACTGGACAGATGGTGGTGATACTGAACAGAATAGAAAATGTACCTGAACAGCCAGCCGCAGTGGCTCATGCCTGTAATCCCAGCACTTGGGGAGGCCGAGGTGGATGCATTACTTGAGGTCAGGAGTTCGAGACCAGCCTGGCCAACATGGTGAAACCCCATCTCTACTAAAAATACAAAAATTACCTGGGCGTGGTGGCATGTGTCTGTAATCCCAGCTACTCAGGAGGCTGAGGCATGAGAATTGCTTGAACCCCGGAGGCGGAGGTTGCAGTGAGCCAAGATGGAGCCACTGCACTCCAACCTGGGCTGCAGAGCAATACTCTGTCTCAAAAACTAAAATAAAATATAAAATAAAATGCAGCAGAAGGGCTGCTTTTAAGAGGAAGACAGGACTGTGATGAATCTGTTGTTTAAAATATGTCTAATTGTGAATATACTATACTGAGTTTGAATTATATTCAGTTATGAACTCATTAAGTTCTTGAGTGAAAAGTGATATATGCCCAATGTTGTTTTGAGAAGGCTAATTTGGCATCTATATTTTAGGAAAGTTTGGTGAAAGGACATAGAAGATGAGAAAAGCAGTTAGGAAATTATTGCTTTGCTAGATATATTTGTACTGAGATCCCAAAACTACAGGTGAGGCCATGGGAATGGTAGGCAGAGATGCTGGGAGTCAAGCAGGTTGCCCCTTGAGGACAGTAGCTCCTTGCCTTCTGTCACTTTGTTTAAATTTACCAAGAACTTTAGTTCCATCATTCTGTGAATACAATCTTGGTTGAGACATATTTGTTCTCAGTTGGACATCTTTTTTTTTTTTTTTTTTTTTTTTTTTTTTGAGACAGGGTCTTGCTCTGTTGCCCAGGCTGGAGTGCAGTGGCGCGATCTTGGCTCACTGCAAGCTCTGCCTCCCGGGTTCACGCCATTCTCCTGCCTCAGCCTCCGGAGTAGCTGGGACTACAGGCGCCTGCCACCGCGCCCGGCTAATTTTTTTTTTGTATTTTTAGTAGAGACGGGGTTTCACCGTGGTCTCGATCTCCTGACCTCGTGATCCACCCGCCTCGGCCTCCCAAAGTGCTGGGATCACAGGCGTGAGCCACCGCGCCCGGCCAGTTGGACATCTTAATTGGAACTCAGAAAACAGGATTGGCAGCAGTGATAACTGGTCATCCCAGTTTGTCCTGAGATTTAGTGTACTTTTTTGAAGAAGAGGGGTGGTTTCTCGGGGACTCCATGCAAGTAGAATTCATGCCATCAGTCATCTCCAAGAGAACTAGCTGTAGAAACCAAAAGGTCAAAAACTTATATTAACTGAGGGACCTAGAATGTACTCAATTCAGACTGAAATTATTTTCTCAAGAGTGATCTGAATGAAGAAAATTTTGCCAAGAGCAAAAATGAAGGAAAACAGTACATAGCATTCCCAAGGGTCACTGGAAACATTTTTTGAAGCAACAACACGGAACAATATGTCATTATTACTAAGCAGACAAATTTGAGTGAAATATAAGGGGAAAGAGCTGCATTGTTTCTGTTGTTGATATTTTTGTGGGTTTTTTTTTTTTTTTTTGTACTTTGGTCACTATTTAGAAAGGTTGATCAGTTAGACACAGGCCAAATGTTTAAGGTGATATTTCTGTGAAACATTTTCATCTTAATAATTATTTCATATTTATTATGATGAAAGGCATTTAGCCCTAGAGCATGTACAAAGCTGAGTCACAAGTCTCAGAAATAGTGTCCTAAAGTGATGTATTGGCCTCAGAGGGAATTCGTATGTACTTATACACAAATTCACCATAATGAATGCACCAAATCATACTTTTAAATGCCCAAATAATTTATATTCATAAATTTTTCATTTTGAGCCCCTAGATATTTTTTAATCAAAACCCATACCACTATCCATTCATCTTCCATTCAATCAAATGGAAAAGAGCCATATTTTTTTCAAAAATAGCAAAATTATCTAATTTCTCTTCTACTTCTCATGTCCATAGGATAAGCAAAAGAAAAAAAACCTGAAACACCTGAGTTGACCCTTTAAAAATTTATCCCAGAAGCATGAGATGGGATGGTCAGAGGTCATGCAGTTGGTGTCACAGGGGCACTCTGCCTGTTTTCTTCTGTAGCTCATACCAGTCACACCTTGTTGGTGCTAATGACTTCCCAGGTGCCTGGTACCAATTCTTCATTAGTTGCAGTTGTCCTAGAAATCATTAGTGATCTGTGTAGGTCATGGAACCTATTTTCTGGAAAACCATTTAATACTTACTTCAATTTCTATAAATGTTTTCTGTGGAAAAGAACATTTCCACGTTTTGCTTGCCATTGTTCTGAATCTGGCTGACATATAACACACTTTGGCATCTGTAATGAAATTACATTAATCGTCTGTCCTTAACTATCTTCCTGGTAAAAGGAATGGGAAATCTTTGTTCAGATATGCAATAACACTATTATAAAATTGTTCAAATTATATAGAATTATTTGCAGATTATGTTAGAGAGTTCATTACAATTTAAATTCATTTCATTATCAAAATTATTCTTTGTTTTTTGGTATTACGTAGTGGTCTTCCTTTTAATGGAGTGTTTTACTTCTGTTTATAGAATATAAAGAATGTGTAGTTTGCTGTTTTATTTTTTTAAGGAACTATTTTTAACAAAAATTTGATTCAATGAAATGTAATTCTATTTCCTGAATAAAACGTAAAGTAAAACGTAATATTTTTTAAAAAGCTTTAAAAAAACGTAATTTTTTTTAAAAAGCTTTAAAAAAACGTAATTTTTTTTAAAAAGCTTTAAAAAAACGTAATTTTTTTTAAAAAGCTTTAAAAAAACATAATTTTTTAAAAGCTTTCTGTTATTGAGTTGTATTGAGTATTATATTTTAATCAAAATTTGAATTTAAAAATAATCTTTTCTAAGATTCAGTTTCTCTTAACTCATAAAATATTTTACTGCCCCCAAATGAGCACCATAATTTTAATGTCACAATAAATGAGAAAAAAAAAATGGAGAAATTCCAGGTTGCAAAGCCAGATCTGATACAAATTTTGCCTGATGCGTTTATTATTACCTTATACTTCCTCCTAGCCTATGTGCCTCAACAGGATAGACATGTGACATTTTTCTTTGGAAATTTGACTTATTCTTTTCAGTGGTGTCCCTAGTTTAACACAACATGGAGGCAAAATGTTTTCTGGAAGGATCTCAACTTACCCAGGGATGCATTTCTCTTTTGCTTCTCTGTTTGTTGGCGTATGCATGACATAATGACCTTTTTAGAAAATAGATGTTTATTATAAAAATAGCCTCTGGTATCCTCTAACATTTTACTGCATAAAGATAAATTAGTTTAATTTTATATAATATATTTTAACTTCTTCCCAATGGTGATGGCCTTCTTCAATATTTAATAAGGTAAAATTAGCATTGTATTACAATAACAATTGAGAATAATCAAATATGCCCTAAGCAGCGTTTTTTCAATATCAGGGTTTTTTCTCTCTTCTCTTGCTCTTTTGTAAAAAAAAAAAAAAAAAAAAAAGTCAACAGATGTTTGGGGAAGGATTAAATTTGTATGTAGGCAGTAATATCTTAACAGTAGGCTTAGATATTCCTAGTGATACCTGTTCTGAAAACTGTACGTTCTAATGTAATAATAGCAGTCACCATTTATTGAGGCTTACCATGTGCTAGACATGTTCTAAGTACTGCACATGTTTTATCTCATCCTCACAGTAACTTATTATTCTCATTTTATAGATGAAGAAATCGAGGTACAGTGTTAATTACCTCACTCAGGGACACAGAGCTAGTAAACGGTAGAGCAGGGCTTCAAACCAAGGCAGTCTAATTCCAGGGTGCATGTACTTCACCACCACATCGCTGCTTGGGCACAAAATGTGCCCAGCAGAATGCTTAATTAGTTCATAAGAGCAGCACTTGGCCTTGAGACTTCTGGTCAATGTGCTGTATGTACATGACAAATAAGGTCTCATATGGAAGTCAAAGTTATTACCCTGCTGCCCATTCACATCAAATAATAAATCTAAAGACTGTCAAGATTGTTGCACTGCACATGTGGCTCTAAATATCTATTCCATGTTTGTGTGCATTGCAGAGAATAAATAGGTGCAACAGAAAGAGAAAAACAAATTCTAGACCAAACACTATAATATGGTTAGGAATACTTGCCTGCTATTACATCGGGTATTCTTATCTCTGATATGACTGATTTCTATCTGAAAAAAAATATTCTTGGACTTTAGTGTCATTGTGGTTTGCGCACAGGTCTGGCCTTTGTCCACAGTAATAGAAATCATGTTAATGAATGCTCACTTTTTATACCTTATCCCCAACCGATGCCACCTCTTCTTTCCTAGAGCTGTCACCCAGGAACTTGAGCCACGTTTTATTCACACAGGATTTCGAAGGTAGCTCGGTAACTACTGCTTCTCAGAAGAAATTTACTGATAGCTGCTTTGATGTGACTTTTTACTCCTTTCCTGGCCCCTTCACGTCCTAACCCAGTGTTTGGGTTTTTGTTTTTGTTTTTTTTACTTTTCTTTTTTTTTTTGCTTGCTTTCTTTCTTTCTTTTTTTTTTTTTTTTTTTTTTTTTTTTTTTTTTTTTTTTTTTTGAGATGGAGTCTTGCTCTGCGGCCCAGGCTGGAGTGCAGTGGTGTGATCTTGGCTCACTGCAACCTCTGCCTCCTGGGTTCAAGCGATTCTCCTGCCTCAGCCTCCCAAGTAGCTGGGATTACAGACAGGTGCCACCAGGCGCAGCTAATTTTTGTATTTTTAGTAGAGACAGCGTTTCACCATGTTGGCCAGGCTGGTCTTCAACTCCTGACCTCAGGTGATCTGCCCGCCTCGGCCTCCCAGAGTGCTGGGATTAGGCATGAGCCCCTGTGCCCGGCCCCGTGTTTCTGTTTTAATAAAAGAATCTGGAAGATAAATAGTCTTGAAGAGAGCCAAAGGAAGGAAAA
Source organism: Symphalangus syndactylus (assembly GCF_028878055.3). Classification (NCBI taxonomy): domain Eukaryota; kingdom Metazoa; phylum Chordata; class Mammalia; order Primates; family Hylobatidae; genus Symphalangus; species Symphalangus syndactylus. The sequence goes on along the minus strand of NC_072428.2, from coordinate 98,468,051 downwards.
TTTAAATCGTATCATTAGATTCAAGCAGAATTCCAGGGTTTGGGTTTGTTGTTGTTGTTATTTGGTGTTTTGTTTGTTTGTTTGTTTTGTTTTTTGTTTTGAGACGGAGTCTTGCTCTGTCGCCCAGGCTGGAGTGCAGTGGCGCGATCTCGGCTCACTGCAAGCTCCGCCTCCCGGGTTCATGCCATTCTCCTGCCTCAGCCTCCCGAGTAGCTGGGACTATAGGCGTCTGCCACCATGCCCGGCTAATTTTTTGTTGTTGTTGTTTTATTTTTAGTACAGATGGGGTTTCACCGTGTTAGCCAAGATGGTCTCGATCTCCTGCCCTTGTGATCCTCCCACCTCGGCCTCCCAAAGTGTTGGGATTACAGGCGTGAGCCACCGTGCTCTGCCGGGTTTTTTTGTGGGGGAGGGGGTTGTTCTGGATAGAGGAGGCCTTTCCTGTGAGCCCCTTACATTGTCACACCCTAAAACTATCTCCTCATATATTCCCCACCTGCTTAGATTATAATAATTTCAGTAATGCCTTCTAGACAATGATCATGATAAATATGTACTTGTTTCTTTTAATATGATTATTAGTAATAAAGTATAGCTTTGCAACATGGATTTTATTTAAATCCGTATTTAGTTTTATTAATGATCTCCAGATTATAAAGTGTTTTATTCTGGGTGTTTTATTGTTTCTTTGTCTTAATTAAGCTTGTACAAAGCCAAAGCCCTGTTCTGACTCTGCTGCAGGTGGACTGGCCTCCTTGATGACCCATGAGCAGGCCAGGACACTCCCACCACAGGGTCTTTCACGAGGCTCCCTCTGTCTGGAACACTCTTCCCGCACATGTCCCCATAGCTCACTGCTTCTTCTTTAGGTCTTTGCTCAAATATCATTTTCTGGAGAGTTATTTCCTGAACCTGTGGCAAGAAAGTATATTACGCATGTACATATACCCACACATACATGCACATGCACACAAACACACACGTTGACATGTTGGAACCCCTGTATCCCCTCCTTTGTTTTATTTTTTTCTCTGTAATACCACCTAAGAAACTATATAATTTGCAGTTTTTTGTTTTTTTATATTTCCCTCCCTTTAGAATGTAAGGTTTGTGACGACAGAAACTTTGGTCTATTGTGTTCATGAATGTATCCCAGCACCAAGAACACTGCCTGGCATGTAACAGGTACTTAATTTGCTCAATGAACGAATGAATGAATGATGACTTATGAAACATTAAAGTTTCAGCCCTTTGTCAGATAATGAAAGTTTCATTCCTTTGTCAGATAATGTTGTTAGCTAATTAAATGCTGCTTTAGTTTTCTGTGACACCCTGATTTCTAAAGGTTTAGAAATGGCATTTTTTGGAACTCAGCTTACTCACAAATTCTGCTAGCAGGAGGAAAGGGTATTGTGGCTTTCCATTGTTAAAATGCAGAGGTGGAGTTGGAAAACAATCAAAAGAAATGTTCCTCTCATTTTTTGGACAAAATGAACAAATCTAGCATTTGTTTTTGAGAGAATAAATACTCTTCAAAAAGAACAGAAACTGTACTCAAAATCTTTGAAGTACGTCACTGATCCTTTAACCAGTAGTTAGAGGAGCAAGTATCCTAGTGACAAACACAGGCTTTGTGGGGTTGAAAGCCGATCATAAGTTTACAAAGACTGATTGGGCCTTTGGCTGGTGACTAATGGCTGGCACTGACACAGAGGAGGCTCTTAATCGGCACAGCCACATATATTTTAAGTAAAAATGCTTGTTCTCAAAGAAATTAATTTTTTTGCCTAGTGCCCTCTTTCGGGTTAAAAGAATGCATTGCTCAGGATGTAAATAACATTAATAATTTTGCCAAAGTGACGTCGTTTCCTGTAATGGTATAGGGAAACAGATTATTTGGGAAGAGGGATTCTTATTATTTGTTTCTTAGAGATTTTTCTTTTAATAATTAATTAAATTTGCTAGTTGTAAAAGCACAAAAGATCATATGAATAAGAACAATGTTCCTAATGGCCTTCCAATTACAGAGTCTGTGTTTTGTAGTACTAACATTAAAGCCAACATGTTTCGTATTAATACAGTAAAAAATATCTATTCTCAAGACCTGATCCAGACCCTGCACTCATATTTGATTTCAGGGTATGAAGACCCCCTACAATCCCCCTCCCTCCAAAAACTGTCCTGACCTGCTGGCTAATGCCTGAACTTCTCCTCCTAGGCTTGGTTTCCATAATTCAGTTCTGTATTTATTGAGTTGCTACTGCTTCAGTCACGTATCAGACATGGGATTAGCGCTCTGAGTCACCTGTATATTCTTCCATGTGCCAGGGACTTTCTGCTCTGATCCCTGCTGAAATGAAACCTCTGAGGCCTCATCCATATGTAATACTTTAGTGGCTCTACTTCAGTTCTTTCTAGGCAAAGATATTAGGATATTGAATAGCTGAGGAGAGGGGGAAAGGCTAGTACCTGTGTAAGAAAATATGCATGACTGGAAGAGACCACAGAGAAGTTTTCCTAGCTTCACAATTACAGAGGCCCTGCTTTGTCCACTAGTTGTAGGGATAAAAGGATACCATTGCTTGAATACCTGTGGTTCTCCGAGTAGTTGGCATGCTTTCTCCATCCTTCTTAAGACTGTGAAGTGTGTGAAAGTACTTCAGGCAGAAGTGTCTGACTTCCATCTATAACCGAGTGAAACAAAGAATAGCCTTTGCTTCTTCCAGACACCCTCTGGGAACTCTCCGCTAGCTCAAGTGCACTCCTTCAGCAAGTGCAGTGAAGCACTTTTCAAACGCAGTCATGTGCAGAACCCCCCATATACAAAGCAGCGGGAAGTGGGGTTGCTCCAGAGCCCGTGTTCCTCACCACTCCTCTGTGCCCTGCAGAGGCTCTGCTCCATGATGCTGTGCCCTGGTTGAGGACACTGACCACAGAGGTACTTTGGTGGTTGTCACAAATGCTGTTCTCCATTCATGAAGATGGACTGTTTAGCATGGTTTTCACATCTGCGGACTCAAAAGTCAAATAACTTAGTCAGACAATGTGAGTCTTGGCTTTCCCAATAACAAGGAACATGAATGCTATGAGGTGAATGTTTGTGTCCCCCCAAAATTCATATGTTGAAGCCTAATCTCTGATGTGATGGCATTAGGAAGTGGTGTCTTTGAAAGTTGATTAAGTCGTGAGGTTAAGCCCTATTGGATGGGATTAGTGCCTTTAGGAAGAGGCCCCAGGGAGCTGTCTTGCCCTATTCTACTGTGGGTGGACATAGCAAGAAATTATCTACGAACCAAAAAGCAGGTCTTCATCAGACATGGAATCTGCCAGCACCTTGGCCTTGGATTTCCCAGCCTCTGGAAGTGTGAGAAGTAAATTTCTGTTATGTTACCCTGTTTATGGTACTTTGTTATAACAGCCTGCATAGACTAAGAGAATGGAGAAGTAACTTAACTGCTGTAGACCCCACTTTTACTCATCTATAGAACATTTGATTTTAGAGACGTGTAAAAAAGTTAACATATGAAAAATACCTAGTACAGAGTGAGCCCTCTGTAAAGAGTAGTTGTCATTTTAAAATTAAATAAAACGTATCCCAAATGATACAGAATTCTTCCATTTTAGGGGAAAAATGTAAAATCAACAGATATAATGAGGGCTGCAAAATACTTGACAATCTCTTAATCATTTAATCACTTTTTCACCCACTCTTAACCCCTGTGTTATTAGTCGTTCTGTACCAAATCATATATGTCATCACTGTGCCCCTTTTTGCTATAGACAAAACGTTTTTCATGTGTGGTGATGCAAATGTGGACTTTAGGGATACTAATGTAATAATGAGCCAGAAGTTAATGAACAGGAAACTGAACAAGAATGGGGCAGACAACTTGGCACCAGAGATGGCTGCGGGGCAGGAAGTACAAACTAAGCATGTCCAAAAAAGGGGAAGTGATTCAGAAGACCGTAAGGGTGAGCTGGACAAGGGGCTGCTTCTGGACCCACTGAGAACAGACTAGACTCCATGCCAAAGTCAAAACATAAATGCAAGTCCCTCTTCTCACAGCACACAAATAGAGTTTGTGATGCAGTGCCCATTTTCCTTCCCATTGCACAAGTAGTCTGTGTACAATTTACCTAAGCCCTTGGATATGTCTATTTTGTTTATTCTTGGTTCAAATGCATTCGTTCTATCACCTGGAAAATTACACATTCCTTCAAGGCAGGGACAATGTCATTTGCTTTATATCCCTTTTAATATCCTTGACTTCCATCTGTGCAAAGCAACATTCAGCAGGAAAATGGAAGCCACTTTAGGAATTTTGAACAAGGAAATATACTGGAAAAGCTGGAACTGCAACAGGGAGAAAGAGGGGTGTTGGAGGAACATAAAGGAAGAAGAGGTGATCCCCAGATCCTAAGCAGTTAGCCCTTCTGGGCAGGAGCCCCATGAGCTTGTTCCTGAAAGTCCAAGTGGGTTGGTGACACTTGAGTTTGACTGTGAGTTCACTCAAGAGCTGCTGTCTCGAAAAAGGAAAAAATAAAACAGTAAAGAAAGTGCTGGCTTTTCCTGGGCTGCTGGAGCCCAAAATCACATCAACCCTACTGCTCCTATAGCAATTGCCATCAACTGCCTCATTTTAAGATTCAGAACCAAGAATCTTTTGTCTTTATTCTGCTTTCTTATTGCTCACCAGTACCTCCAATTAGCAGAACCCAATGGAAAGACAACTAGTAAGAGTATGAGAAATTTAGGGTGCAAATTCCTGGCTCCAGTAGTATAAGGTATAGAGGAGCAGGTGTGGGCTAAAAGACAATAGGTGAATTAATCAGCACATGTGTGATAGTGGAAAGAGCCCTGAGTTTAAAATTAGAAGACCTGAAATCAAGCCGGTATCTAACTCACAGTAATAATGTGATCTTGTACAAGTTACATAACTTCTCTGAACCTAAATCTCTCATTTGTAAAAAGAGAATAATAATAATAATAATATCTTACAGAGTTTTGGGGAAGACTAAATGATATAATACATATGAAAACCTTTTAGAAATCATAAAAAATGTCTGTGAATTTTAGTTACTTTACACAGTCCTGTTGGCAGTTATCAAATTTACTGCTTAGGAGACAATCATAAGGGTTTTAAAATAATCTACAAAAGATTTCTGCCAGTATCACAATGTACTGCCTGCACTTAGACTTCCTTTATGACATAGGAAAATATGACTAAATTAGGGGAGACGTGAGATCAGCATTGCTTGTCAATTTAGCAGATTTAAAAATGTTTTTTAGCAATTCTGTTCTGATGGGTCATATCCAAAGATAAGCAGCTGAGCCCTCTTAGCAGCAGGAAGGAAGGGCAGCTAGCCTTGGGTTACACAAATGAACTTATTAAGGCGATTTATAAAGCCATCTAGTTAATCAGAAAGGAGGGGAGTGAAAAGAGCCTTTCTTAGCCAAGCCATGATCGCCTGCTGGACAATTAGAAGCACAGTTTTCATTATACTGTTGTAGTCCTCAGTTGGGGTCAGGCCTATGAGCTAGGCTACAGCTGGTGGGTGGATGCAGTAAGGCTGTTAATTAATCACAAGGGGGTGGAAACCAAGGATGAGGCATTCACACTATTTGATTTTCCATGGCCCCCGTTCCACTGCATTGACCCCTGTTTTCTAGGTTGACCTCTGTTAGATTTCTATGAATTGTTGCATGTTAGGTCTTCATTTACAAGTTACCAGTGGAGTAACTTGTAAATGGATTTTAGCAAACCATTGATTTGGGCCTTCATTAGATAAAGATTGGGTTTAATGTCTTTTAAATATTTTACAGTAAAATGCTAGCTCAACCATTGTAGGAGATTTGCTGGATTTAGCTATTCATTTGTGCTTTTAACACTTCAGCTGTTAAAGCCAGTTAAAATAACAACAGCTAATTTTTTCCTAATGCTTTCTCTGTGTCAGCCACCATTCTAAGCACTTTCCACTGACTGACTTAAACTTCGTAATAACCCTGTGAGATAGGAGCCGTGATCCCCATTTTTGCAGATGAGGAAATTGAGGCATACAGACCTTAAGTAACTTGCATAAGGTCAGTTAGTAAGTGAGGAGCTGGGCTTTGAACCAAGGTCATCTGGTTCCAGTGTGTATTCTTGACCACTAGGAAGCATTGCCTCTCAAAAATTGAAACTGCTGTCTCTACTTGTTTGATGATTTTTTACTTAACTCTGTATGACATATTTAACAACGCAAACTTTTGTGGATAAAACATACTCCTGAATTAGTAAGCAAGTCTCTAAACTTCAATTGCATCCGTGTTTTCAGGTTATCCTTTCTGACTTTGATATTGTTTCAGTATTCTAACACTGGAAATTAAAATATTTAAACCGTTTTTTCACAAGTAAAGAAATGTACTACATAAAAGGACCAGAATAAGCATCTAGTGCCAACAGAAACTTGGACATATTATTTTACTGATTAGGAAACAGTCCCAAAGGGACCAGAGCTACTTAGTAGCCATGCAAGGTCTAGACAGCATCTGGCCCTGGATGGATTTCTTACACCCGGAGTCCTGAAGCCACATAGCACTTTTAAATTAGTTGGTACCATTTTAAAAAAAACAGTTGATTTCATATAAAAATTTGGAGTTCTGGCTAAAAGAAAAATGAGGTGATCTGCAAAACTGGGTGTGTATTTCCCTGACCACTATCAGCTAAAGCTGAGTAGCAGCACCCTGCAACTGTTTAAGCAGGGCCCCAGTGCCCTTTCCTCCACTGCACAGCTGTATTCTTTAGCGTTAACTGTTTGGCCCCCTTAGGCATTTAAGTTTGAGACCACTAAACTAATTGGAAACAAAGACTTTCTGATTTCTGTCATGTTGTCTTTGTGTAACACTACAGTGTTCTTTCAGAAAATTATGGCCATTTAGATTTCAGATCCTTTTTTAAAATGTTTTAGTTTAAGATTATAGTCAGATTGCAACTCCTCTTATGGAGTAATAAAATTGTGTCTCTTCCTCCATACTTTCTTTTCTCTTCTCTCTCTGTCGCTCTCTCTCTTTCTCTCTCTCTTCCTCTCCTGTTCTCTCTAACTTAGAGAATTTGTGGTGACATATTAGTTTCAGGGATGGTCAAAAGAAACATTGATTACTGTCTTCATTTAGATACATTAAGTATATACATACATAACAAATATACTTAAAAAACAGTCAGTGATAACTATCGTTAGCCTGTCCTGACTCATGCTTACCTGTCAAGAAAGACACAATTGAGAAAGTACAAACTCTTTAAAATCAACTTGTCTTTTTCTATGTTGTTACTCCAGTCATTACACTGTATTAATCTCTGGCTTTCTAATTATATAGCATCAGGCATATGACCTCTAAGCATTTGCTTGTTCGCTGGCTATTTTTAATTCAAAAATAAATTGCATAATGAAACTAATTCTATTTCCCATTGAGATAGTGCATTTTGAATTACTAAGAAGGGAGTCCAATTAAGTAGTATTTATCCAAAGGAAATGCAGGAGATAATAAAATATTTCCATGGCATGTTTAATTCAGTACACTCATGCTATGTAAATTAATTTGGTGTTAGATTGGGGTTATATGGAGGAAGGAGTTGCCCAGAAATGCAGCCCTTTTCTTTTGATCTTGTATATTTTATCTGCCAACAACCAAGTGACTAGATTCTGGACTCGCCGGTTTTCGCATTGGAAATGTGACTAATCCCAGGTGGTTTTGTTCATTCTCTCTGAAAGATTTCCCTCTGAAAGTGCCCAGATGTGAGCACTGTAACTCCAGCTTTGTAATGCTGTTTATCTGGCAGCAGAAACCCTATTTGCAATAGTTAACTATCTTTTTACATTTGCCATGGTCCAGCAGTGTTGCAGAGCTTTGAGGCTACAGTAGCGAGTTGATGACAATCAGCAGATTCTAAAGCCTTTTCAGAACCCTGAAAGAATAGATAATGATAGTATACAATGCTGAAATGACAAAAGAAATAATGGATAGTCAAATGTTGATGCAATTTAGCTTCTAAAAAACGATTACAGTTCATTTTCTTTGATTATCTTTTTCAAGTTTTAACTTTAATTCTTTATTGTTTAAGTTCTGTAAAATGGCATTCAGAAAAACATTACCACATGAAATCTGTCAGAAATGTTTAGACAGTTGTAATCACAAAGAGTAGAAATGCTTGCTTTGTACTGTACTGTTGACCCAGCTCTGTCCTTCTCTGAGAGTTGCTGATTCAACTTTTTAAGGATCTAAATGATTCCTTTTTAAATGTTTGAGGAAAATGGTTTTTAGCTTTTGTGTCAGATAAGAATGGTGTTCCCATCTGAATGAGTTAAACCAAATACAGTAGTAGTATGTTTGCTCAGGACAAGGAAGTCTGGTGGTCAGCAGTGAGAAAATATGGCACCCAACACATCATTTTAAGGGCAGATGATCCTTTTTGCTTTCTGCCTTTCCCTCCTTAGTTTGTGTTCCTAGTCCTTATTCTTTCAATTTGACTACTGGTAATGCCCACATAGTATGCAAAAAAAATTAGGAAAGGCAAAAAGGATGCACGTCTCATGACAGTGTTATTTTTCTAACTGACAAATTTATTGGATTTAGCTAACATTGAATGTTGACCTTTGTTGGCTTTGAGATGGAGCCTTTGAAATTTATGAGATTAATGTATAAGCCTAGTTATTATTTAACCTACCAAGTTTATATTTAGTAACACCACAGGCTTGCTCCAAAAGTAGGGATTCTCTTTGTCTTCATGGGCTTCTTTTTTGAAAAGAAGGAGACTCACAGTACCATTTTTTGTTATATTACAGTTGTTCTCAAACCTTAGTGTGCATCAGAATCACCTGAAGGATTCACTGCAATACAGATTCTAGTCCCCAGCCCCAAAGTTTCTATTCAGTGGGCTTGGGGTAGGTCCAAAGAATTTGCCTTTTTAGCAAGTTTCCAGTTGATGCTGATGCTGGGGGTCTGGAGACCTCATGTTCAGAACCCAGTGGGTTAGAAGAATTTTCTATTACAAGTCAAGATTCTTGCTAGTGGGGAATCTAGATAAGGCTTAAAATAAAGCCTGAATTTCTGTGACATAGGTATTGATGGCATTTAATTCAACAACCATTTCTTGAGTACCTACCATGTGCCCAACACTGATGACACTACTAGTCTTGAAAAGAGAAAGATGAGTCAAAGAATCTGCCGTTAAAAAGCTTATAAACAGATGTTGGTCAAAATTTACAAAATTTTAGCTAGATGGGAGGAACAAGTTCAAGAGATCTGTTGTACAACATTGTGACTATAATTAATAACAATGTAGTTTTCTTGAAAAATACTAAGAGAATACATTTTAAGTATTTTCACCACACGATGACAGCTATGTGAGATAATACATGTTAATTTGCTTGATTTAGCCATTCCACAATGAATATATATTTCAAAACATGTTGTACATGATAAATATATACAATTTTGTGTCAGCTTAAAAAAAAAAGGCTTACAAACAAGCTTCAAGTACCTAAATGACTACATTTAAAAGGCAGAGAATTTATCTATATGTTTTCTATTTATACTGTTGGTAGTGTATAAAGGATTTTTAATGGAATACCAAATTTCTTTGATCATACTATTTCAACTCTTCCAATGGTTATTTTGCATTTCTATTTGAAACAGACAGTTGTATCCTGTGATCGCTCCAAGTCCTAGATAACTTTTGTTTCAGGGAAGTTTCAGCCCCGTTCACTTCATGTGCTATTCCAATCAGGCTGATCTTCAACCCCCTACCCCACCCTCAGAAAAATAAAAATATAGAAAAGCCATTGCAAGTAATAAAAGAGACCCAAGGTCTAAATCATAACCGTTAGCCAAAGAAATGAATAATATCTCCTCCAAAGAAGGAAAATTATACCTGCTTCAAAAATAAAAATCACAAGCAAATTCAGTAGTGTTGGTCTATATGGTTAGTTACCTGTTTTCTTTTTGATGGGAGAAAACACTTTCCCTACTGTTACTGGAAAGACTAATGGAGAACTCTCCCTGGCTCCTGCTAATTGTTAATGTATTCTAGGAAGCATTTAAATAGAAGTGGGACAGGTTCTTATGTAATTTAAACTGTCTATCAACCTGAGAAAGGATTTGTGTCTCCAACAAAATATGCTGTTAAATAAAGATAGGGGTATGCAATAACATATGAATTGATGAGAAGTGAGCTAAAAAATAAGTTTCTTATTAAATCTAAACTAATTGGCATATAAAGATGCATGTACATTAGTTTACTTACAGTTCTGAAAATACTACACTGATGTACATTTTCCATATACCTTTGAGTAGCCATTGCCAATATATGCAGTTGTTAAAAAATTTTTATTTTTATGGATTTAGGGGTACAAATGCAGTTGTGTTACACAGATATATTGCATAGTGGTAAAGTCTGGGCTTTTAATGTTACCCATCACCCCAATAGTGAACATTGTACCCAATAGGTAATTTTTCATCCCTCATCCCCCTCCCACTCTCCCACCTCTTGGAGTCTTCAGTGTCTGTTATTCCACTTTGTATATTCCTGTGTATCCATTGTTTAGCTCCTACTTGAAAGTAAGAACATGTGGTGTTTGACTTTCTGTTTTCAGAGTCATTTCACTAAGGATAATGGTCTCTAGTTCAATCCATTCTGCTGCAAAAGACATTATTTTATTCTTTTTTATGGCTGAGTAGTATTCCATGGTTATGTGTATACATATGTGTGCACGTATATATGTGACATTTTTTAAATCCAATCCGTTGATGGACACTTAGGTTGATTCCATAACTTTGCTTTTGTGAATAGTGCTGTGATAAATATATGAGTACAGGTGTCTTTTTGATAAAATGATCTTTTTTCCTTTGGGTAGATATCTAGTAATGGGATTACAGGATCAAGGGGTAGTTCTATTTTTAGTTCCTTGCAAAATCTCCGTACTGTTTTCCACAGAGGCTGTACTAATTTACATTCCCACCAACAGTGTATAAGCATTTCTTTTTTTTTCCACATCCTCACCAACATCTGTTGTTTTTTGACTTTTTAATAATAGCCATTCTGACTGGGTGTTAGATGGTATCTCATGTGGTGTTATTGGTGACATTGTTATTGTCATAACACAAATGGTTTTCATATTCATTTTTATGATTAGTGATGTTGAGCGTTATTTTGTGTGTTTGTTGGCCACTTGTATGTCTTCTTTTGCAGAATGTCTATTCATGTTCTTTCCCCACTTTTTAATGGGGTTATTTGTTTTTTTCTTGATGAGTTGTTTGAGTTCCTCGTAGATTCTGGATCAGTTTTTCCTTTGTTAGATGCATTGTTTACAAATATTTTGTCCCATTTTGAAGGTTGTCTGTTTACTCTGTTGATTATTTCTTTTGCTGTGTAGAAGCTTTTTAGTTTAATTAAGTCCCATTTGTCTATTTTTGTTTTTGTTGTGTTTCCTTTTGAGGACTTAGTCATAAATTCTTTGACTAGACCAATGTTCAGAAGAGTTTTTCTTAGCATTTTTATAGTTGTTCTAGCATTTTTATAGCTTCTTCTAGCATTTTTATAGTTTCAGGTCTTACATTTAAGTCTTTAATCCATCTTGAATTAATTTTTGTATATGGTAAGAAATAGGGGTCCATTTTGATTCTTCGGCATATGGCTTTTCAATTTTCCAGCACTATTTATTGAATAAAGTGTCCTTTCCCCGGTGTATATTTTTGTTGACTGTCAAAGATCAAGAGAGTGTACTTAGAAGAGCTTGAATAAACAAACCTCTTTCACGTGCCTTATAAAAATTACCCGTTTAGGATTTCTTAAGATTTAAAAACTCAATGTACTGGAACCTCACTGTGTAAGATGTGCCTAAACATAATAAAAATATCATATCTGATTCTATGGACGTAAAGTAGAGTGGAAAATCTGTGGGTTATGGAGTAGCACAGACCTGGCTTTGAATTATGGTTCTTCTATCTACAGCCATACCACCCTGAGCGTGCCTGATCGTGTCTGAATTATGGTTCTTCCACTTAATAGCTGTGTCTACAAAATGGGAGGGGAAACACTTACTTCACCGGATTTGGGAGGATTAAATAAAGTAAGGTACAAAAAGTACTTAGAAGAATGGCTGATACATGTTAATCATTCAATAAATACTTCCTTTTCCACATCAAATCTTTCTTTTCTCCTTCTATTCCTTTTCTTCCACCTCCTTCCTTTTTTTCCCTCTTTCTTCTTCCCCTACTCTTCCTTGTTCTCCTTTTTATTTCTATTTGTTCATTCCAGTGAGTATTATTCTACATAAAAGAATCATTTCACTGAATCTCTATCATCATTTTCATTTATTGAGGATGCACTTAATTTCTGAAAAGGTCATTCACAACCAACACCATGCTAGTGGATAAGGCTTATAAATATTGCCCTAAACAGTGGATTGCAAACTACTGCTGCTGGCCACACCTGTCCCTCTTCCTATTTTGAGCCATAATTTTTTTTGATTTAAAATGGTTGAAAAAGAAAAAAGGAATAATATTTCATGATGTGAAAATTACATGAAATTCAAATTTCTGTGACCATAAATAAAGTTTTACTGGAACACAGCCATATGCATTTGTTTAATCCTATGACTGCCTTCATGTGGTAATGACAAAGTAGTTTCAACAGAAACTATAAGACTTACAAAGCCTACTGTAAGCCATACATACGTTTTTGACTCTTTCCAGAAACTGTTTGCTGACTACTATTCTGAAGGATTGAAACATATGTGCATTTTAATTTGGTTTTGAAGCTAGCTCTGAAAGGGGAGTTTTGTGGTAGAAGCAGGGCTAGAATCCATATTGAGCTTCCTAAGGTGACTATGTGGACGGGAGCTTTCAAAGAGATAGATGGTGGAGTTTCTGATATAATTGTGTACACACACAGACAAAAATCCATCTCTCTGCTCTTCTCATCATGCCATTAACTCCTGACAAAATATAGTGAATGATAACTTTGTCCAAAGGAGTTTTGTTTCTAGTTCCCAATGCTTTTAGACAATTCTGTCTCTGAAGCAATCAAGACACTAGTCTGGAGAAACTGTTCCAGTAAGGTTTCACTGAAACAAGCCCCATTAACAGTTTGGACCTGAATCCTTCCCCCTACCCTAGTTAGTACGTTATCCTTGGGAAATCCATTGTCTCCTCTGAGCAAACTGGGAATTCTATTGTTTCTCTTTAGGACTAAGACTGACCAGATCAAATATCCATTTTGAAAACTATTGTAAAGCTTTTTTTCAAAACAGATTGAAACCAATCACATATTCCCTGATAGTGCCCCCTGATAGAGCCAGTACCTGTATTTGTGAATAAATGCATATTGTTCTTCAATTAAATACAAACAGCTATTCCTGTGAGGATTGGTGGTATAGTATTTTGCCCTAAAGGAATGGAACTGAGTGAACAGGAAAGGGTGGAAGGTCTTTTTTGTTGTTGTTCTTGCAGGCATGTGGAAGACATGACACAATCTGGTATTCAATGACTGAGACTGAGGGAGGAGACTGAGGAATAAAGCCATGGGGTGGACTTGGAGCTCAGATGGTTTAGCTAGACAAGCCAGTGGATTTAATAAGTTAGAGAACAGTGTCCATCAATTGCATTGGTGCTCCTGACTTTTCATAATAGCATCTAATTCCTCTCCTCTCTCAACGTCTCACCCGTCTGTTGTTCACATTGCTGCTTCAGTCATTCAAGGAGTAGGTGAATGAGCCCTTCTACCCACAACTCTGATTAGTCATTCATTTGCTGGGGTGCTAATTATGTGCCAGGAGCTGTGCAAAGTGCGTGCAGCACAAAGCAGAACAAGAAGTGTGTCCTGCCCTCCCCAGTGAGGTGCTTACAGGCTCCCAGTGGAGACAGACTTGTAAACGAGTGTAGTGAAGTAGGGTGGGTTTCTAATGTATGTCTGTGTGAGTGAAAATCACTTCCTGGGGACAGACAAGTAAACTAACAGTTGCAGTTCCGTATAAGCTATGAGTCGGGCACAGAGGAAGAACATCTGTCTCAGAGCAGGGAGTCTCAAAAAGCTTCCAAGGAGAGGATGGAGACTTAAAGAATGAGAAGGGGAGGGGTGTGAGCCACACAGAAATGAGCAAGTGTCAAATCATAAGGGACCTTATGTGCTAAGTAGGAAGTCTGAACATTAACTTGGAAACCACAGGGCCCTGAGCAGAGAAGTCATGTGATTAAGGTTTTGTAAAGATGCTCTGGAAGCTGTATGGAGAATGGACTGGAGGATATTGACTCTGGAGGCAGAAAACCTTGTTAGAGCTATTTAGGGTATCCAAGTCTGGCCTGCAACACCTAAATAAAGAAAGTAAAAGTTAGAGGTTGAGAAGAGAGACTCACCTGAACTGGGTGACTTCTTAAGGTGGTGAGGGAGAAGGAGGAGACAGGAGTGTGGATGACATAGGTTTCAGCCTGGAGTCCAAGCACCTGAGAGTAGTTCAAACATCAGATGTTTGTAGTAGGAACAACAAAGACAAAGTAGAATAGAATTTTCAGACAAGAGACATTTAAGAAATGTGATAGAATTTGGAAATGAGAGGCCGGGCATAATGGCTCACACCTGTAATCCCAGCACTTTGGGAGGCTGAGGCAGGCGGATCACCTGAGGTCAGGAGTTCGAGACCAGTCTGGCCAACATAGTGCAACCCCGTCTCTACTAAAAAATAGAAAATATTAGCCAGGTTTGGTGGTGTGTGCCTGTAATCCAGCTACTCATGAGGCCGAGGCAAGATAATCACTTGAACCCAGGAGGCAGAGGTTGCAGTGAGCCAAGATCGCACCACTGCACTCCAGCCTGGGCAACAGAGTGAGATTCCATCTCAAAAAACAAAACGAAACAAGAATTTGGAAATGAGGGACATATACAGGATGAATGGAGTAAGAGAGTGTAAAGGGGGCTGGAAAAGGGACTTTCAAGAGCTAAAATGTGAAGGAAGATTGTGGAACCAAAGGGAGTGGAACACCGAAAAGAAGGTAGCAAGGGGTCAACAGTGCCACACGCTGCAGAAAAGCCAAGTGAGACCACGGTAGATAGTGTCATTCTCTGTTCCAGGAGCCTCAGACTTAGACGTCCAGGACCCTCCTGGAAGTGATCCAGCCTTTTCCAAACCTGTCTCCTTTTACTCCTGGCATCTGTCGAATTGAACCATTCTGTTTCCCACGTGTGCCCCTCATTCACATCTCCTGCTCCTTTTCCTTTCCTGGAACAAGTGCTTCAAAGTCCACATCAGATGGCATCACCTTCAATTGTGACTAATCTGGCATTATATCTCTCCCTTTCCTTGACAATCATAGCAATTTTTCTGTACATCTCTGTGACGCAAATCACTTTCTACCAAATATTATGATCACTCATGTAATTGTACTCTTTCTGCTCAGTTGCAGAGCACACAAATCATATTTGCAGAATACTTTGAAATTCAACTGTTAGGTCATACTAAAGACATATATGTAATGGTCTTTCACTAACAATCTGAAGAATTCTTTTTTTTTTTTTTTTTTTTTTTTTTTGAGACAGAGTCTCGCTGTTGCCCAGGCTGGAGTGCAGTGGCGCGATCTCGGCTCACTGCAGGCTCCGCCCCCCCGGGTTCAGGCCAATCTCCTGCCTCAGCCTCCCGAGTAGCTGGGACTACAGGCGCCCGCCATCTCGCCCGGCTAATTTTTTTTTTTGTATTTTTAGTAGAGACGGGGTTTCACTGTGTTAGCCAGGATGGTCTCGATCTCCTGACCTCGTGATCCGCCCGCCTCGGCCTCCCAAAGTGCTGGGATTACAGGCGTGAGCCACCGCGCCCGGCCTAATCTGAAGAATTCTAAAACCAACTTCCCACCACCAAAATTTAGCTCTTAGAAATTTAATGATGTGTGATATGAAATCAGTATAGCTGACTTTCTCACAACATTCTTACATTGTTTGTTCATTTTCATAGACAATTTTAACTTTGATTACAGAAAGTCAGTATACTTAGAGAGCAGGGAACAGAGAAGCATTTTTAAACACTGGTTTTTAAAGGAGGCTGCATATTAGAATCATCTAGGGAGTTTTAGAAACCCTGGTGCCCAGGTTCCACCCCCAGAACTTCTGATTTAATTGATAGGGCCTGTGGCCTGGGCACTGGGAGTCTTCAAATCTCCCCAGGCGGCTCTAGTGTGCGGTAGAGTTTGAGAACTACTGTTTTTCAAGTTCACTTGCATTTGAAGGTCGCGTCTTTTACTAGTGGTGACTAATTGTTTCTACACTGAAATGTGTATGTAGTTATAAATTTGTTTTTAACTGTCATGTATTCTTTCTTTTTCTCTTTTTCTCCCTGTGCCCCCAATTCATGAGAGAACAATCTGCAACGGATGACTGACAGAGCTCTTATCTCTGCCAGGAGAGAAATACCAATTTCTTTTATAAATGGGTTGCTTTGGCCAGTTGCCAGAAAACAACAAAACCTTGAATATATAAAAATGTCTGGCTTGATAGAAAATACATTTGATTTTACACTAAAATTTTGAGGTACATTAACATTGTTCCAAGTACCAAAAAGAAAAAAAAAAACATATTAACTTTATTCTTAGCAAGTTCCAGGTAAGCAAAAATTTCTTTTAAAAAAATAGGTAGATGAGTGCTACTGCCCCAGTGTTATACGTTTCTAGTAATCATGTCTCCAGAAAGAAAATGTGTATAGATTTCCTTCTTTAAAGAGAAATGAAAGAGAAAGAGAGATAAGCACTGAGGTATCCGTCAGCTCATCCCAGACATTAGTAAAGTGCTCCAACTTGTGTTTTACAGGAGAAATCCTAACAGTGGTTTCTTGCTTACATTCTCTGTTGGAAATCTTAGTTTTAGTCCTTTCATTAGAAATGGTATAATAATATCTTTTGTTCTTTATACTGTACTTTGTTATACTACTAAGTTTGTGTACTCTTTATAAACAGATGGGTACATCCAGAAGTACTAAATAAGTGATCATACATGGCTGCTTGTTTTTTAAACTATTTCCATATTTATGTAACTGTTATGTCAAACAGGACTCACAGGGGGCAATGACATAGCAACTTTAATTTTTCCCACAGTTGCTCCTACACTTCTGCTCTGTGGGGCAGTTCTGCTCCTGGAAGAAATCTCAGACACTTAATTCACCCAACTGTGTTTAATCAAAAATCTTCCAAACACTTGAATTCCTGAAACACTCCCAGTTTGGTTATTATTACATCCAGTTTGCCCATCAAAACTTCCAACTGTGTTCACAGCCAAGGCTCTGCCCCTTCCCCAGCGCAAGCCTGCTGGCATGGTCAGAGAATCCCCAAGCTTGGCAGCCATCTCATGCTGATAGCATGAGATGAGTTCCCTGGAGACCCTCCATTCCCCACACCCCACCTCCCAACTGCCACTGGGGCTTTACCCTGCGTTTCTGGTGGGTCCAAGTGTATAACCCCTCCCTTAGCCCCTGGGCAGCCAGCTAGACCCCTCTGCCATCCTTTCAAATTTTTGCCAAGATCCAATTCACATATTTCCTATGCCATGAAACCTTTTTGATTCATAATCTCAAGATAGCTTCCTTTTCTCTGAACTCTCATAGCACGTCATGCCTTCCTGTACCATTTATCCCTTTATTCCTTGTATTTCAGTAATTTATGGCACAGTCTCCTGTTATCTCCCCCACTATACTCGGAACTTTTTGATAATGCTCATCATTCATTTTTTTATTGCCCACAGTGTTGGGTTTAAAAAATATATATTAAAATAAAAATAAAGGCATTTATAAAATGTGTAGTTAGGTTATTATCATATTTAAAGTTCATGTTATATATGTAAACAAGTATATAATTGAAGACAAGAAATTACTCAGGTATTGAATTTTGCTCATTTCATCGGGTTGAGAGGAAAAGGTAGACTTATATTTTATAATTTTGTAGATATTTAAAAATGGAAACAAATGCAGTCATTCAAAAGCAATTTATCTAAAATAATTTAAGTTGTTATATGAAGTAATTATCATATTTATTGTGTTATACCAAAGAGCAGGCAGCAGATTATTTCCTTTACAAAAGGAACCCATAACTAAAAACTGTTGGGACTTCAGAACAGGTTTTTCATCATTTAATTTTTAAATATATTGAATACCTTCCTGACTTTAAAGAGCTTTTAGCATAATAGGCCATAGCCTCCCTGTCTATCTTCCCTATCTTCATGCAGAAGATAATTCATTTTTTTGACTTGATATTAGTAAGCATACAGACCCAGACTAAAACCCAGCTTATTAAATATTTAGGAAATCATATTACGGTGGCATTTGTGTCTTCTTTATAACAGCCGTGCTGTGTTGCCAGATCCTTAATTTCATTATGTAAAATACAATGACATTGTTATTTCCCTCAGTCCAGTTAAAAATGGACAACGGTCAAACTATTTTCAGTAGCACCAAAGAAGCTAAATATGAGAGTTCTAGGTTAATCTCATCATGATTCTTGAGACAGTTCAATGAAAAACATTCACTTCAGATATGTTTAGGGTTTCATCTTTCATTGTTGTCCAGTGGGAGGTCTCCATTCTAACTCTTACCATTCTGTGAGTTCAGTCATTCTTTTTAAAGGTAGTTGTAGCACAGTTGAATAGCATGGGCTGACTGCTGGATGTGCTTAGGGTGGTAGTTCTTGGCCATCCCAGTAATTCTTTATTTACTCATCAAAACTGCATTGGCAATCCTGCTTGGCAGAGAGGGAGTAAGAGAGGCTTTTACCTCACATATGAAGCTCTGGCCTCTTCCTGTTTATTGCAGATTGCAGCTTGTTCTGGTGAAAGGAGCCAGAATTGCTAGAGCTTCTAAGTTCATTCGCCCATTGGGGAGAATAATTTTATTTTGAGCTACCAAACAAAATAACTGTGAGCCTACTGATGTTAAGATCAGGCCAGCTCTTAACCTACAGGATTCTGTTGGTGTCTTTTCATTCTGGGCTTTCATTGTATTCACTATTAAATGGTTTGGATACAAAAATTACCTGGAGAGACCCTAAGACTTGTTTTTGATGGTAAATCTTGGACTGGGCTGCTGAAGTGGAGTGTGCAGCTGAACTTGTGGGACACCAGTGTCCATTCTGCATTGATGCTTAGACTCCTCTTTAAAACACTCCGCCCACATTTATGTAGCTGTTAAATTACAAATAATACTCTCTTCCTTTAAGCAGCATAAAGATGGTGTTGCAGGCTGGGCATGGTGGCTCCTGCCTGTAATCTCAGCACTTTAGGAGGCTGAGATGGGAGGATCACTTGCTTAGGAGTTTGAGACTGGCCTGGGCAACATAGTGAGACTTCTGTCAAAAATTGGAAAAAAAAATTAGTTGGCTGTGGTGGCACATGGCTGTAGTGCCAGCTACTTGGGAGGCTGAGGCGAGAAGATTCTTTGAGCCCAGGGGTGGGGTGGGTGGAGAGGGCAAGGGGGATGGGGGAAGGCGGGAGGTCAAGGCTACTGTGAGCTATTATCGCACCACTGCACTCCAGCCTGGGTGATGGAGCAAGATCCTGTCTCAAAAAACAAACAACAACAAAAAAAAACTGGTGTTGCATAAGTCACACTGTGGGTGAGGGCATAAATCTCCCCAGTTCCCAAACTTCCTGACAGAAAATATATATTTTTCTATATTTATGTATATATTTTGTACTTTGAGAATGAGTGTTTAAAGGCATATGAAACAAACTACAACAATTATGAAACACAAAACAGGGTTCTGTTAGATTTGTGAGTGTGTAAAAATGTCAAATATTTTCATCAACAGGAAATAAAAACAAAGGAAATAAAATTGATAAAATATTATTAATCTCAAGGAAAAATCTGCCACTACCACATTCATGTAATCAGAGACTTTCCAGCGATTTTAATCATGCTACACTTATGCCATGAAATCCACTCAGATTAACACCAAATAACTCATCTCTTACCAGATAGTCTTTATCTGGGTATGTTTTCTCTGTCGCCTGGTATAATGGAAAGAGTGCCTTCTAAGCAGACAACCTTCTTTCAGTGGCTTGGCCTCTTACTTTCTATATGGGCCTTGGCAAGACACTGCCACTCTTCAAGGCTCAGTTTTTTTACCTGTAAAATGGGAGTCCAAGTTCATTATTCCTTTTCTGGAAGAAGAGTTTTAGAATTCAGGATTATCGGAGTTGCTTCCAAGATGGCCGAATAGGAACAGATCTGGTCTACAGCGCCCAGCAAGATCGACGCAGAAGATGGATGATTTCTGCATTCTGCATTTCCAACTGAGGTACCTGGTTCATCTCACTGGGACTGTTTGGACAGTGGGTGCAGCCCATGGAGGGTGAGCCAAAGCAGGGTGGGGCGTCACCTCACTCGGGAAGCACAAGGGGTTGGGGGAGATTTCCCTTTCCTAGCCAAGGGAAGCCGTGAGTGACTGTACCTGAAGGAATGGTACACTCCTGCCCAAATACTGTGCTTTTCCCATGGTCTTCACAACCAGCAGACCAGGAGATTACCTCCTGTGCCTGGCGTGGCGGGTCCCACGCCCACGGAGCATTGCTTACTGCTAGTGCAGCAGTCTGAGATAGACCTGGGATGCTGGAACTTGGTGGGAGGAGGGGAATCCGCCATTGCTGAGGCTTGAGTAGGCAGTTCTATGCTTACCGTGTAAACAAAGTGGCAGGGAAGCTCAAACTGGGCGGAGCCCATTTCAACTCAGCAAGGCTTACTGCCTCTCTAGATACCACCCCTGGGACAGGGCACATCTGAACAAAAGGCAGCAGATGGTTTCTGCAGACTTAAACGTCTCTGCCTGACAGCTCTGAAGAGAGCAGTGGTTCTCCCAGCACGGCGTTAGAGATCTGATAATGGACAGACTGCCTCCTCAAATGGGTCCCTGACCCCTGTGTAGCCTATCTGGGAGATACCTCCCAGTAGGGGCTGACAGACTCCTCATACAGGTGGGTGCCCCTCTGAGATGAAGCTTCCAGAGGAAGGATCAGGCAGCAATACTTGCTGTTCTGCAGCCTTTGCTGGTGATACTCAGGCAAACAGGGTCTGGAGTGGACCTCCAGCAAACTCCAACAGACCTGCAGCTGAGGGGCCTGTTAGAGGGAAAACTAACAAATAGAAAGGAATAACATCAACATCAATGAAAAGGACATCTGCACCAAAACCCCATCTGTAGGTCACCAACATCAAAGACCAAAGGTAGATAAAACCACAAAGATGGGGAGAAACCAGAGCAGAAAGGCTGAAGATTCCAAAAACCAGAACGCCTCTTCTCCTCCAAAGGAACACAACTCCTCACCAGCAAGGGAACAAAACTGGATAGAGAATGAGTTTGACGAGTTGACAGAAGTAGGCTTCAGAAGGTCGGTAATAACAAACTGCTCTGAGGTAAAGAAGCATGTTCTAACCCATCACAAAGAAGGTAAAAACCTTGAAAAAAGCTTAGATGAATGGCTAACTAGAATAACTGGTGTAGAGAAGATCTTAAATGACCTGATGGAGCTGGAAACCACAGTACAAGACCTTTGAGAAGCATACACAAGCTTCAATAGCCGATTCGATAAAGCAGAAGAAAGGATATCAGTGATTGAAGATCAAATTAATGAAATAAAGCAAGAAGACAAGATTAGAGAGAAAAAAGAGTGAAAAGAAAAGAACAAAGCCTCCAAGAAATATGGGACTATGTGAAAATACCAAATCTACATTTGATTGGTGTACCTGAAAGTGGCAGGGAGAATGGAACCAAGTTAGAAAACACTCTTCAGGGTATTATCCAGGAGAACTTCCCCAAACTAGCAAGGTAGGCCAACATTCAAATTCAGGAAATACAGAGAACACCACAAAGATACTCTTCAAGAAGAGCAACCACAAGACACATAATTGTTAGATTCACCAAGGTTGAAATAAAGGAAAAAATGTTAAGGGCAGCCAGAGAGAAAGGTCGGGTTACCCACAAAGGGAAGTACATCAGACTAACAGCAGATCTCTCTGCAGAATCCCTACAAGCCAGAAGAGAATGGGGGCCAATATTCAACATTCTTGAAGAAAAGAATTTTCAACCCAGAATTTCATATCCAGCCTAACTAAGCTTCATAAGTGAAGGAGAAATAAAATCCTTTACAGACAAGCAAATGCTGAGAGATTTTGTCACCACCAGGCCTGCCTTACAAGAGCTCCTGAAGGAAGCACTAAACGTGGAAAGGAACAACTGGTACCAGCCACTGCAAAAACATGTCAAATTGTAAAGACCATCAATGCTATGAAGAAAACTGCATCAATTAAGGGGCAAAATAATCAGCTAGCACCATAATGACAGGATCAAATTCACAAATAACAATATTAACCTTAAATGTAAATGGGCTAAATGCCCAAATTAAAAGACACAGACTGGCAAATTAGATAAAGAGTCAAGACCCATCATTGTGCTGTATTCCGGAGACCCATCTCATGTGCAGAGACACACATAGGCTCAAAATAAAGGGATGGAGGAAGATCTACCAAGCAAATGGAAAGCAAAAAAAAAAAGCAGAGGTTGCAATCTTAGTCTCTGATAAAACAGACTTTAAACCAACAAAGATCAAAAGAGACAAAGAAGGCCATTACATAATGGTAAAGGGATCAATGCAACAAGAGCTAACTATCCTAAATATATATGCACCCAATACAGGAGCACCCAGATTCATAAAGCAAGTCCTTAGAGACCTGCAAAGAGACTTAGACTCCCACACAGTAATTATGGGAGACTTTAACACCCTACTGTGAATATTAGACAGATCAAAGAGACATATCCAGGACTTGGATATCCAACAAGGATATCCAGGACTTGAACTGAACTCGGGAACAAGCAGACCTAATAGACATCTACAGAACTCTCTACCCCAAATCAACAGAATATACATTCTTCTCAGCACCATATCACACTTATTCTAAAATTGACCACATAATTGGAAGTAAAACACTCCTTAGCAAATGTAAAAGAACAGAAATCACACAAACTGCCTCTCAGACCACAGTGCAATCAAATTAGAACTCAGGATTAAGAAACTCACTCAAAACCGCACAACTACATGGAAACTGAACAACCTGCTCCTGAATGACTACTGGGTAAATGACGAAATTAAGGCAGAAATAAAAATGTTCTTTGAAACCAATGAGAACAAAGGCACAATGTACCGGAATCTCTGGGACACATTTCAAGCAGCGTGTAGAGGGAAATTTATCGCACTAAAGGCTACAGTAACCGAAACAGCATGGTACTGGTATCAAAACAGAGATACAGACCAATGGAACAGAACAGAGCCCTCAGAAATAATACCACACATCTACTACCATCTAATCTTTGACAAACCTGACAAAAGCAATGGGGAAAGGATTCCCTATTTAATAAATGGTGCTGAGAAAACTGGCTAGCCATATGTAGAAATTGAAACTGGATCCCTTTCTTACATCTTAGAGAAAAATTAACTGAAGATGGATTAAAGACTTAAATGTTAGGCCCAAAACCATAAAAACCCTAGAAGAAAACCTAGGCAATACCATTTAGGACATAGGCATGGGCAAAGACTTCATGACTAAAACACCAAAAGCAATGGCAACAAAAGCCAAAATAGACAAATGGGATCTAATTAAACTAAAGAGCTTCTGCACAGCAAAAGAAACTACCATCAAAGTGAATAGGCAACCTACAGAATGGGAGAAAATTTTTGCAATCTACTCATCTGACAAAGGGCTAATATCCAGAATCTACAAAGATCTTAAACAAATTTATAAGAAAAAAACAACCACATAAAAAGTGGGCAAAGGATATGAATGGACACTTTTCAAAAGAAGACATTTATGCAGCCAACAGACATATGAAAAAAAGCTCATCATCACTGGCCATCAGAGAAATGCAAATCAAAACCGCAATGAGATACCATCTCACACCAGTTAGAATGGCCATCATTAAAAAGTCAGGAAACAACAGATTCTGGAGAGGATGTAGGGAAATAGGAACGCTTTTACACTGTTGGTGGGAGTGTAAATTAGTTCAACCATTGTGGAAGACAGTGTGGCAATTCCTCAAGGATCTAGAACTAAAAATACCATTTGACCCAGCCATCCCATTACTGGGTATATACCCAAAGGATTATAAATCATGCTACTATAAAGACACATGCACATGTATGTCTATTGCGGCACTATTCACAATAGCAAAGACTTGGAACCAACCCAAATGCCCATCAGTAATAGACTGGATAAAGAAAATGTGGCATATATATACCATGGAATACTATGCAGCCATAAAAAAGATGAGTTCATGTCCTTTGCAGGGACATGGATGAAGCTGGAAACCATCATTCTCAGCAAAATATCACAAGGACAGAAAACCAAACACCACATGTTCTCACTCATAACTGGGAATTGAACAATGAGAACACATGGACACAGGGAGGGGAACATCACACACCAGGGCCTGTTGGCAGGTGGGGGGCTGGGGGAGGGATGGCGTTAGGAGAAATACTTAAACGACGAGTTGATAGGTGCAGCAAACCAACATGGCACATGTATACCTATGTAACAAACCTGCACATTGTGCACATGTACTCTAGAACTTGAAGTATAATAATAATAAAAAAAGGAAAAAATAGAATTCTGGATTTTTAGTATTTTGATTTTTGAAAGATAACATGATATATAAATATATATAATCAAAATGATATACATATGTTACCTTTCTAAAATCAAAATTCTAAAAATAGGGTGCTATGTATATAAATATATAAAAATGTATATAAATATATATAAATGTTGTATAACACCCCCAGTGGGGTCTAGAACAGTACCCTATGATCAAACATATTAGTAACTCTTCAGTAAAACGTACAAACATTTACACTTAGTGGGATAAATAAAGAATGTCAACTGGTCAGGTTTGTCACCAAAACTTGCATTTTTCAGAGCTTTTGGATAAATGATGGTGAGCCTGCACTAACCCCTACTTTAGGAGTGTGTGTGTTCAGCAAAGAGCAGTTACTGCTCCAATAGTAGCTTGTCGTTTTTACTTAAATTAATGGCAGATAATGTGGATCTCATCTTTTACAAAAGTTGGAATGTGAATAAAGAAATTCTACTCAATATACAACTTTGATTCCTACTAGACTTTATAAAAGACTGTGTGATACTTTAAAAACAGTGGTGAAATTCACTCTTCAAGAAAATAATGCTCACAGGAGGGCATAAATGCCTTCTTGAGTAATTTTAGATCCAGATATGTTACTCTGTTCTGAGATGATTGATAAGATCAGAATTATAGATTTAGATTAGGAAATGAGATTTCCATTACATACAGTTAAAATTAGTACCAAGACATTTTTAGCTTTTTCCCTTTTGCTCATAAGTCTTACTTGAGGGGATAAAATCAATCACTTCATTTGTTCAGCTAGTGTGGCTGAACTCTCTGAAGTGATTTATGTTTATGCTAAATTTTGCTTGCTGGTTTATGCGCCATGTGACCTCAGCCCAACAGTTTTCAGCATGTGTTATGCAAGGATCAGTGTGAGTTATCTCCCAAGAAGTTTTAACAGTAATAAAATACCAGAGTTCGTAAATTACTTAATCAAAAAGTAAATGGGTAAGAACTTCAGGTTACCCTATGGTAATCTCATGGTCACTTTGTTAGGTTCTTTTTTTTTTTTTGACATGGAGTCTCAGTGTTGTCGCCCAGGCTGGAGTGCAATGGCACAATCTTGGCTTACTGCAACCTCTGCCTCCCAGGTTCAAGCATTTCTCCTGCCTCGGCCTCCCAAGTAGTTGGGATTATGGGTATGTGCCACCATGCCTGGCTAATTTTGTATTTTTAGTAGAGAGTTTCACCACGTTGGCTAGGCTGGTCTCAAACTCCTGATCTCAAGTGATCTGCCCGCGTCAGCCTCCCAAAGTGCCGGGATTACAGGCGTGAGCCACCATGCCTGGTCACTTTGTTAGGTTCTAATATACCTTCCTAAATGGAAGAGAAAGTGTGGGCACAGTGTAGGAGTGTGTTTTGAACGAATATCATCCATCGTGTCCTAGCAGACGACTATTTTTTCCTTTTAAGAGCCTCTTTTCTAGCATATTTGCCTGTTACTGAAAGTAAGGAGATGTAAATCTTTAAGTATATGTTTTATGTTACATTTGGAAACAGTAATTTTTAAAAGTCCACTTCTTGCTGGTGGCTGTTTGATCTTTATTGTGGTAAAATATACATAACATAATATACATAATTTATCGTTTTAACCATTTTTAAGTATAGCTCTCATTTTTATTTATTTTTAATTTTTCTTTGTGTGGGGGGTTTTCTAATGAAAACCGGAAAACCTGCTAGACAAATTCTGAAAGATCTGGAACACTTAAGTGTATAGTTCTGGAGCATTAAGTATATTCACCTTGTGTCAGCATCACAACTATCTATCTACAGAGCTTTTCCTCTTCCCCAGCTGAAAGTCTAGACCCATTTATAGTAACTCTGAACTCTCCGTTCTTTCTTCCAGCCCCTGGCAAGCACCATTCTTTCTGTCTCTCACATTTGACTATTCTAGGTAACGCATATAAATGGAATCATACAATACTTGTCCCTCTCTGACTGGCTTATTTCACTTGGCGTAATGTCCTCAATATCAGAATTTTCTTCCTTTTTAAGGCTGAATAATTTTCCATTGTATGTGGGAACCATATACCACAGTTTGCTTATCCATTCATTCTTTGATGGACACTTGGATTGTTTCTACCTTGTGGCTCTTGTGAATAATGCCGTTGCTGTGGACATAAGTGTAGACCACTTCCTGACCTTGAATTAGTATAGTTATTTGTGTGCTCAGAGGTGCTCGTCTTAAGAAAAAAAAAAAAGTCTGTTACTATGTTAACCTGGCTATTTAAAATCTCAATAGCAGAAGTTCAGCATAAATAGCCCTTTTAAATTTCAGATTTAACTGTGAAACCCTCTCCCTATCTGTGAATTATTAAGTGAATTAATTATTAAGCCTCCACACGAAGGGAACCTTGAAGGGGGGTGCTTGGTCTTTTCTCTCGCTGAGGGACCATGCAAAGGCATCACTAGGTAGTTTTCTTATGGCAAACCCTAAAGCCCAGTTCCAGCTCAGAATCCAGGATGTACCAGAAACAATGATTGGCTTTCCTATTGAATTATTTTTGAGTCTCAAACTATTGCTTTTATCATGTTGCCTTTTCCAGTTTGATACTCCTTCAAGTAACCAAACAACTCCTTACAAAATAGGAATAAGAGTGATTTATGAAATAGGGAAAGCTGTTATTTTCCAAGCTCATGATAGGTTGTGAAGATATTGGAAGCTATATCTGCTGAAACATTTTGAACTCTAATGAACACAAAGGAAAGAACCAACGTTTCTTTGCACTGTAAAATTAGATAAGCCTGTAAGCACAGTATGGTTACTATCTAAGGAAGCTTTGCTAAGATTTCTAGCCTTCCAAAACCTTTTACATGGCTAGAAAATTTCATTTACTCCTTGCTACTCCTAAAAGTGATAAAAGCTAGGTCCCGTAGCTACAGGATGAAATATTGTCTGTATCCCATTTTCAGTTTTGAAAGAAATTCTAACTTGCTTTGAACCCAATTTATTTTATGATGTGGGCATATAGGCATTTGATTATTTACCTGACTGATTAATGGAGTTTATTATTCAAGCATATAACTCATTACAGTTTTATCTAGCTTTGTATTCATTACCTTTTCAGTGTGTTCCTCCAGTTGGATAGAATTGTATCATATGCGAGTATGTAACCTGTAGGGGGCATATCCCTACCTTCTTATGACACCTGGACCCCTTCCCCGTCACCCATCCTTTCCCTCCCAGTGAGACCCTTCCTTCTGCATGACTTGGATGAAAGGTGACCCAAGACAGACCCCTGGTCTCATAAAGTTTACATCTAGAGGGAAAAGAGACAGTCACCAAACAAACTCACTATATTTGTACAATTACAAAGTGAAATCAGAGCTATGAAGAAAAGAGAGATGTTTAAAAAGGAGGTTTTATGCCCTAGAAGATAAAACATACTCTAAAGCAACACCTTTCCAAGTCATATTGAAACCTGAGACAAAAGGGAACAATCAGCAATGCTGATCCTGTTTTTATTTAAACTTTAGTTATTTTATTCAAATGGCTATTTTGCATTACTGTTGGGTTTCTTTTTTCTTTTTTTTTTTTTTCAAATACAGCACTAAGACATGATTCGAGTTTTTGGTGCCTCCCTGGCCTTTGCATCTGAGGTAAATGCCTCATTTGCTCCCTGTAGTCCCAGCCCAAAGCCATACTTCCCAGGCTCAAGTCCTGGTTCTGCCACTTATCAATTGTATGACTGTGAACAACCTGCATATACTGTGCCTCAGTTTCCTCTTCTGTAAAGCAAGGATAATAATAGTACTTGATAAGGTTGTTATGAGAATTAAAAGAAGTTAATATTTGTAAAGCAGGAGAGCAGTGCCCGGCACAAAGTGCCGTGCATGTAAGAAGAGTAATGAAGATGCCTCTATACTGTTTCAGGTATTGAACCATTCATAGGAGCTGGATTTCACATGACTGAATTCACCAGGCTGCCATCAGCATTTCTTCCCTCAACATTTTTACTAAATTTACACTAACACTTTAGAACAATCCTCTAGAGAATGTGGTGATATATTTTAAAAGCAAAAGACTTGCTCGTTGCATGTCCTCTTCCCGCCCCCACCCCGCTCATTTCTTCACTCTGAAATAGCCAGAAGATGATGGGGGAATTGTGGACACCATCACCCACATCTTTTAGGCACTTTCAGAAGCATGGAATACTTTGTGGTCATGTGTTTCTCTTGCACAGAGGTAATGCCAGCCATCTTTGCACAGTAGAGGTGTCTGTTTATGTGCTGCCGAGGCAGGCATAGCCTTTAAATTCTGACTCTCACTTACTCATTTACTAAGGAATTTCTGATGTAGCCCTTTCAGAGCACCGCGCACAACTAAGCAGACCCAGCCATTGACATGATCCCCAGTCTTGGAACATCCACTGCTTCTTTTCCTGTCTGCAGGGAAACTCAACAGCTTTCTGTTAGCATCTATTTCTAGTGTGACTTTAAGTTCTGTTTGTGGTGATTCTACAAAATCGAATACACTTCCTTTTTATTCACATAAAAGCACTTTTTTGAAGAAAATATAATCTTTTTATCTCTTATGGCAAGAATGTTGTGTTTACACTTTAAAAGTGCAAAGTAAACAGGAAACATTGCTCTTTAAAAGTGAAGAAATGCCGTGTAAATGAATTTTACTTATTTGTGATATTAATGAGAAAATGGCTAAATATAAGCTTCAGTGTTTAAAAATCCTGATGTGCACTCATTTATTCCATAAGACTGGAGGCAGCTGTGTGAGATAGCAGAAATTTAATTATCTGTATAGATTTCTAGTTAAACAGGTAATATTTTTGCTAAAGTAGATTCTATGTATGAATATAATAACTACCCTAGGGAAAATAATGTTATACCATGGAAGAACTGAGCTTTATCTGAAAATGAATAAATGGGTTTTTTTGTCCTATTTTACCCTTGAGCTTTTAATTAACAATTTGTAGAAAGAGGGTCACTTGACTGGAATTAGAATTCTCTTTTGATGAGTCTTTTTTATATTCTGTCTGGGATTGTATGTAAACTTATCTTTCCTTTCTAAAGAACCTGAACATGCTAAAATTTAAATGCAGTGTTCCAATTCAAATAAAGCATAAGGAATAAAACCATTTCCCTTTAAAAAAAAATGTGTGAAATTTTAAGTGGGCTTTTTTGGGGTTTTTGTTTTTTCCTAAGTTACTTTTCAAAGTGGAATACCTTTAAACAGACACGTGTAATCAAACATCATTATTTATATTTACATTCTCTTTGGAAACCATGGGATTCTCAAGGCCCAAAGCCAAGTGCCCAAGAACCCTGACCGAAAGTGTGTGGTTGCCTATTGAGGGAGCAATTGCTATATTATAAAGCCACAATATGCCTTTTTGCCACAGCTGGCAACAGCAAAATCAAAGGATTCTTGGGAGAAAATTCTCTATAGTTCTATCACACATCTTGCAAGCAGAGGCACTGGTTGCCCTTTGTTCCAGAGCTGTTTTTTAAAATAACATTTGTATAATAAGTAGCCTTAAGTGGCAGAGAAAGTGTTTCCTTCTAGAGCATGGAGGGATGCTTACTGCTTATTATAAAAGATTCTGGTTCCCTAAGCTCAGAGTTTTCTCTCATGTAACGCAATCTGCTGTGTGTGTGGGTGTCATGCGACCCTCTTTATAACACCCTATTGGAATAATTGGAGTCTTAGGAACCAGTTCAAGAAATTACTGATACTCTGGCTACTGCTGTTGCTATATGGAATAAAGTCTTTGTCTTTGACCCAGTAGTTTTCTGTCCTCTGCTCTATAAAACTGTAATAGGCTAACTTGTTAGCTTGTAAGTGGGGTAAAATCTTAGACTCTTTATACTTACTGACAGGAATGTCCTTTAAAAGACACATAAAGCTGATGGCCCTTTCTTTTTCCTTTGTCCTCAATCGTTAAGTGGATGTGGTGGGCTTAGGGATAACATAGCCTGAAGTGTGGCGTATGGATCAGATGGCAGGAGACCTGTTCATCTATGGCCTGCGTCAGATGGCAGGAGACCCAGTTCTAAATATAGAAGCTGGTGTGAGTCACAGGGAATGATTGCTATTTCTCAGAAGGTAAGAGATTGTCTCCTTATGACAATTTTAGGCAACTAGAGACAGAAAAGACACTGGATCTGATTTGAACTCTATCTCTTTGAGCTCAGATTCCCCCCAAAAAACATCATTTAAATTTACCTAGAGAACACACACGCGTGTGCAGTGTAGTAAACCTCATATGCAGTGACCGATTACCTTTGGAGACACAGCAGATGACCATAAGCCTCATCCGGGTAAGAACAGCTCAATTTAGCCATCATACCCAGGCTTTACCAGCCCAGGACCCCAAAGCCTACACTATTCTGATTGGTAGGATAGCAGCACTTCTTCATATCTGCCCTCCTAGTACGGATACAACTTTAGGAAATGGTCCTACTAGACTAGACAGAAATTTGACTCAAAATGGTTGAGGCTATGCCAACCTGAATAGAAGTGCCAGCACATGGCTTCTGTGTTATCTGTTATCTCACTGCTTTGAGAAGCATAAAGCCTCATCCAAAACAATGATGTGAGGGAAAGCTTACAAAGAACACTGTGGAATGGCCCTTTTCATATATGAGAAAATATTTGAAAACACATACAATACATTAATACTACGAAAAAAGAAAAAGTTTATGAAAAACAATGAAAATCAGTTCATAGGTAGGGGGAAGGAATATTTTAAATGATTTACACAGTTCAGAGCTATTCAAACTGCTGAATATTTCTAGCACTTTCGTGACCCCTGGCTTTCTCATTCACCAATTTTCTTCTTCAGCTTTCATTTAGCCAAACATCAGTGGTGTATTTTATTGTAAAAGGTATGGCAAATAAGACAGGCATGATTAAAAGAGAATGCTCTCATCAGGGTATGAATGTGCCAGTTAATTCTTAAAGACACTGTGCACAGTTTTTTGTGAATTCTGGAAGCATCTGTGAAACTTTATATTAACAAGCCATTACATGTTAATAATACCTATCTCAGAGAGCTCCTATAAAGATAAAGTAAGCTAATGTTTGCAAATTTCTTGGCACAGACAGCCTGGCACACAGTAAGTGCTTAATATATATTGACTTATAATAGGGAGGGAGCAGTTAAAAACATGAGTGTTTTGCACTTTAGGAGCTTCCAGAAGCCAAATTTTCCTGTGTAATTTGGAAAGCATAAAATAGAGGTCAGATGTGAAACTGGTTCCTAGGAGATGATGGAGAAAGACATGGAGGACTTTAACCACTGTTAAACTGGGTCAGATCAGGATAGACCCCAACAAAGCTGTGCTGTGAAATCATCTAGGTCTCACAGAGGGACATTGGGATCCATCTACAAGGTGAACCACCATCACCATGAAGTCAAGGGTGAGGACACCAGTATAGCCCTCCCCCAGGGGCAAGGATATTCCATTAGCCTGTATCCCAAAGCTCCAGGGTTTATGCAGGATCCAGGTGAACTGCAAAGCACCAGGTCTCTACAAATGATAAAGGCAGGGACAGCTGGGAATGTGCCCTGGGTATTGTCACACAGCTTTACTTTCTAAATGTGATTCTGTCTCCCGAAGCCCTGTATGAGCCACGGCTCCCGCACCCTCAGCTCTGAACATCTTTCAGAAGGTGGGGCTCCATGAGCTGCTGGAGGTTCCACAGGTGCCACCATTGCCCCTGGTAGCACTTGATGGGGCTTCACATCGAGATGTCTCAGCTCCTCTTACACAAATGTGAGGACAGCATTCATTTCCTGTCCAGTTGGAGACCCCCTATTATTCATCTGCTGTTGAAGAGAAGAGGAGGTGTTGAGATTATTGTGTGTTCCTTATACCTTAAAAAGAGAATAACTTTTTCTTTCCCTCAAAACACATGGAATTGGAAACCTAGAAACTCAGCGAGGTCAATTAATAGGACTGGATACAGGCTCCGATTTCTGGTTGGGAGATGACAACCCGGGGAAAGAGAGTTATTATGTGTTTGTTACAGGAACAGAGAAATTGTCTTTGGTTTTAGTCTTAACTACCAAGACGCCCACAAGAAGCAATGGGTTGCCATTAGGAGACTAATAAAGGTAGGTGTTGTATAAATGATTGATGCCAGTTAAGATAAATATTGTATCAATTGGTGTGGAGCATGAAGATGTTTCTGAAATTCCAGTTTGGTGGGCCATTTTTAGAGTGCTCATTTTAAGGAAAGGTAGAAGAATAATCTGTGTTATTGGTGAGACCCAATGACCTTAAGGTCCTTGTGATTTCCCCATAGTCCCAGTTGTGCAGTATCTTTTTTGATTAAGCCAAGAAAACATGTAACTCAGCTTATAAAGAATATAAGAGAATTAAAAATAAAATAATGCTGCATTAAATATGTCTTTCTAGATAAATGAAACGAGGGCTTTACACAGGAAGTAGGAAAGAAGTTGCAGACCAGGCATGGAGGCTAATGCCTGTAGTCCCAGAGCTTTGGGAGGCCAAAGCAGGCAGATCATTTGAGGTCAGGAGTTCAAGACCAAAGTGGCCAACATGGTGAAACCCCATCTCTACTAAAAATACAAAAATTAGCTGGGTGTGGCGGCATGCACCTGTAATACCAGCTACTTGCACAGCTGAGGCAAGAGAATCGCTTGAACTCGGAAGACAGAGGTTGCAGTGAGCCAAGATTGCACCACTGCATTCCAGCCAGAGTGAGCCTCCGTCTCAAAAAAAAAAGAAACAAAGATGCTAAGCCATATTATATTTTCATATACATAGTATTAAACATAGTAGTAATATTATGGTATGTTTTAAAAACAGCAGGCAATGCAATCTGGAAACTGAATGCAGGAAGACTTGAGTGTATAATAGGGTAAATGCAGTTCAAGAACTCTTCAGATTGCTGGACTGGTATGAGGCCTGGCCCAGGTCACTTTCAGCTGTCTAACATGTGTTCCTTGCTGGTGGCACCCACCCAACATGAAAATGAGCTTTCTGATTAAGTCATCCCATAAGCCTGTGAGCCAGGCTCTGTGGAGTGGGTCAGATGAATGACTTCTAGCTTCCTAAGTGGTTTCTATGTGACAGTTGTGCTCGTGGTAGGGGTAAGGGTTTCAGAGAAGCACCCCACCATGATTTGAGGCAATTATACAGCCTGGCTAATGGCTGAACCACACCAGCACCTGCCAGATGGTGCTGGCAGGAAGCAGGCAGGCCCTGTTTCAGCACTGCCTGATGCGGAAGCTCGGAGTTAGGGCAATACACTGCAATTGGCTCTTATGGCCCTTTGCACCTGTTAGTGAAGAGGCCAGACTATTTGTGTCATTCATGCACAGAGGATTTCTTTCTTTCTAACCTTTGGAGTTCGTGTTATTCTCATCTCGCACTTGGAGAGAAAGAACATCAGTTCTCATTTCTGCACAAAAAGAAAAAACAATAGGCAAGGAAAGTAATGAAATTCTTTTCTGTGAAGGTGCTTCATGAACACAGTGAAATAAAGCAGACAGATAAGATAATATGATTTGGTTATTCGTCCTGGAATCTAGAGCCTGAGATGAAATTGAGGGTTTTCTGCCACAGGGCATCCACGTGGTTCCTGTGGGGGCCGTAGGGACGAGACACTCACTGTAACTAAACACCTTAGAAGATGAGAGTTGTGTCAGTGGTCTCCATGGGTTTATGATGTTCACCTTCCTTCCTATGCATTCCCCCAAGTCAAGCTGGTAGCCAAGCTTGGAGAGACATTGAAGATGTCTGGGAAATGCTTCTCCACGTGGTAGCTTCTGTACTTCTGCCTAGAGTGAAGGAATTTGCACGAAGGGAGTCTGTAGTTATGCTTCTAATGAGGCAAAGGAGAATAAAAAGATAAGCCAAAAGGCTTCGTGGTGAAAGTACATGACCCAGTGGAGGAAGAAAAGGGGAAAATCTAGCCAACAAAGCAGAACACTTTTTACGCTGTGAGTCAAAATGAGCCAGGGAAAGCAGCTCAGCACCTTGTTTTCCAAAGGAGATGGAGAAGGACCAAATGCAGAGACCTGAGAAGAAATGACCCCAGAAAAGGGTGAAACTGCACATCTACAGGTCATGCCTTATATAAAGTGTGTCCTATAGATCTTCAGGGAGTACATGTGGAAGAAAAAGGATGCTCAAGACTTATAGTAATAAGGACTTGTCTGCTGTTCCCATACTGTAGAAAGATTATGGACTTTGAATCCACAGGACTGGGTTCAAATTCTAGTTTGAATTCTTGCTGTGTGGTCTTGGATGAGTTATCTGGCCTCTCTAAATCAGTTTCCTCCTTGTATAAAGGAGACAAGTGAGAGATTCAAAACAAAGGTAGGCACAAAAGTTCTCAGGGAATGTCTCTTTCTTTCGTGTTCCCTATTTCAGCCTTGGAAAAAATACACACATCAAACACACATACACACACACCCCACATCACTGTAGTTGAGGAGTCCTTCTGTAGGGGAGGTGGTGGATGCATCAAGGGGCCAATCATGGGTGATGCACTCTTGGAGCATGAATCCAGGGTATGAGATTTTGCAAACCCAATCTAAGACTGCCAACCACTTGTGTTAGCCTAGGGTCCCCCAAAAGCTGAGCCAGAGTCTACTTATGCACAAGCCTTAGTCTCCGGCTCAGCATTTGGGGGCTTGTGCATAAGTAGCTTGTTTGGAAATGTGATCCTCAGGAGCAGAAATACAGAAAGGGGGAGTGGAAGCAAGTGAGGGGAGGAGCCAACACAACCCTGCATCGTTGCATTGGCTGTTTGATCCCCGTGGACTGGTGAAAGGGTTTATGAAGTGTTTCAGAACTGTCTGCCAGGGGATGAAATGGAGTGCTTTTATCCACTGACTCCAGATCTTCATTGGTCTAGACTGGCCCTCATAAGACTAACTCCCCTGCACTGCTGGGTTGTGCTTGAGTGCAGAGTGGATTTCTAGAACTATTAACCAAAGATTAGAGATGCCTAGGGCAGGAAGCAAGAGATCCCTATGAGGGTCAAGGTGAGGCCACTGTCCTAGAGCACCTGTGCCAAGCTGCTCAAAGCCTCCAGGAAAACAGGTGTCTACAGCTGTGGCTGAAATAAGAGGAGCAACCAAGAGGATTTTGAAGTGGTGCGCACGAGTGGTCCAATACAACAACTCTAATGGGGACGTCCTGTCTTTTTGCCTGGAAAGAAGATGCTAAAATAAAGAATTCCCTGGAGTGTCTTTGGCCTTTCAAGTCTATGATTCATGGAGATAAAACCAAAATTTGCTAAAAATCTGTTGATTAATAAAATATAAATAGACACAGCAATAACATTTGCTAATTTTATTCTCCAAATGATACCTGTCAGCTGTAGACAATGTATGGAGCAAAATAGAGCTATACTATCTACTTACTGGACAACAGACCTAACTTAGGTAGTGGTGATATATGCTGAAAACAAAGAGAGCAGTGCTTGGGCTTGAGGAAAATCTAGTGGAAAGTCGAGTTTATTGATCCTTAGGAGCACAACTTTTACCTGGGTCTTAGTGGGTTTTATAATGATTAGGAAATCTTATTAAAGAAAAAACTTTGGAAGGGGTGCTGGGTGCTTTTGGAACAAAGGAAAGGACATAGGGAATATTTCCAAGTCAGCTTGGACCCAGACAAAATTATAAAGTGGATTAAGTTTGTTTTTAGCCCCTTTCTGTCCACCAGTTCTCCTCATGTCCCCACATTCACTTCCCCTCCATTAGTGTCCCCCTTTAGGAACCTAATACCTAGTACCATACTGGCCTGCTTAGATGCCTCTGTGCAATCAACCAGTTGATTTTTATTGATACTTCCAATGTACCTAGAACCTTGCCAGGAATTGAATACAAGAACACCCCACATCATAAACCTTCCCCAAATGGCCTATCCTCCGGTCTCAAGTCCTGCCCATGATGGTAGATAATTTAAAAGGCTAATTTATATACATTGTTCCCAACACCTGTTTATGCACCAGTCCAGAGCCTTGGCCTCCCCATCTCTTGTTCCAGCTCTGTGTGGGCCCCAACCAATTTCACACCAGTACCCCTCTCATCTCCCACCTAACACTCCCATGTTGACATCACTGCAGACTCCACTAATGCTCACGCTCTGGAATGCACAATCCAGAGGTGCAAGGGGGTGAATCAGACCAAGCACATCCTGGAAGTAAGTTCTTCTCCCTTTCCCCACTCCATCGCAGGGCTGGTTCTGAGCTGCCATTTATCCACCTTCTTGGGAGTGTGGTCTGTGGATTGAGCAATCAGTCACACTCGGCAGCTCACTGCTTCTCCATATCTGCTCTCCATCCTTTCCAGCATCTCTTCCCTTGTACGTCATTCCTCCCTAAGAGTATAGACCCCGATAAAATAACAACCCATTCATTTTTTTCAA
This sequence comes from Symphalangus syndactylus, assembly GCF_028878055.3. Lineage (NCBI taxonomy): Eukaryota > Metazoa > Chordata > Mammalia > Primates > Hylobatidae > Symphalangus > Symphalangus syndactylus. The sequence continues at coordinate 98,431,000 of NC_072428.2, read as the reverse complement.
TAAATATTCATTAGGTATTTACTGTGGGCCAGGCACTGACTCTGGCACTGTGAGTACAGAGATGAACTTTTATATTCAATGACTTATCTGATATTAGATGTTTTCTCAGAATCCATATTGTTTAATGCCCTTTCTTGGACGTCAGGAAATCCTGGCCATGTGGTGGAGGGCTCAGCTTGCCTGAATGGGTTAAGGATTAGAATGGTTTGAGAAACGGAATAGGAAGCAAAACTAGACAAAACCACTCAGAACCAGGTTCTGAAAGCAAAGATATCAGGCACTCTTCCCTCATGGAAATTGTCTGAGCCTCCAGACAATTAAGAGGTTTATTTTTCAAAAAGCTTTTTTTAAAATTCAAATTTTATTTTAAGTTCTGCGGTACATGTGCAGGACGTGAAGGTTTGTTACATAGGTAAGTGTGTGCCATAGTGGTTTGCTGCACCTGTCAACCCATCACCTTGGTATTGAGCCCTGCATGCATTAGCTATTCATCCTGATCCTCTCTCTCCCTCCACCCGCCGACAGGCCCCAGTGTGTGTTGTTCCTCTCCCTGTGTCCATGTGTTCTCATTGTTCAGCTCCCACTTATAAGTGAGAACATGTGGTGTTTGGTTTTCTGTTCCTGCATTAGTTTACTGAGGATAATGGCTTCCAGCTCCATCCATGTCGCTGCAAAGGACATTATCTCATTCCTTTTTATGGCTGCATAGTATTCCATTGTGTATATGTACCGCATTTTCTTTATCCGGTCTATCACTGATGGACATTTGGGTTGATTCCATCTCCTTGCTATTGTGAATAGTGCTGCAACAAACATACACATGCATGTATCTTTATGATAGAATGATTTCTATTTCTTTGGGTATATACCCAATGATAGGATTGCTGGGTCAAATGGTATTTCTGGTTCTAGGTCTTTGAGGAACCACCACACTGTCTTGCACAATGGTTGAACTAATTTACATTCCCATCAATAGTGTCAGAGCATTCCTGTTTCTCCACAGCCTCACCAGCATCTGTTGTTACTTGACTTTGATTTTTAAAAAGGCTTGTTAACCAATTATTCAACAGTTCATTTAGCAAATTTGTATGGATTTAAGTGGTACTTCAAAAAGCTCAAAATTTATGGAGTAAAAGAATCAACACTCATTTTAGGAAGTGATGAGTATACTTATAAAAGTACATATGAGTTCTTTAGAAGAGGGTTAACAAAGACATTTTCCTCTACAGAAACTGTCCAACAGAACTTTCTGTGATGATGAAAATGTTCCATTCTGTGTTGTCCCAACACAGTAGCCACTAGCCAGCCCCATGTGGCTGTTGGGCACTCAAATTGTGGACAGTGTGACTGAGGAACTGGGTTTTTAATATTCATTAATCTTAATTTGAATGTAAGTAGCCACATTTGGATTAATGGCTGCTGTTTTTGACAATGCAGTTCTAATGGTTGACATTTTAGTGGAGTCTCCAGGAATAAGTAGGTGTTATCCAGGCCACAAGGAAGATAGGAACCAAGTAGAAAGTGGAGAAAGCAGACTGGGTCGAGAAAACAACAGTGAACATGGACATCAGAGTGCTTGTTTGTTAGGCTTGTGACAGAGTGAACAGCAAGAGAGAAGGCTAGAAATGTACTCAGAGGCTGTGTCATCATAGGCCTTGTGATTTTAACTGTCACCATTTACTAAGGGTCCACTAAGCTCCTGTCACATCGCTATGCTCATTCCATATTTATCTCAACAGCCCTGGAGGTAGGTAAATTAGCCCCATTTTACAGGTGAGGAAACTAAGGCACACAGAGCTTGTTGAACATAACCAATGCAACACAGCTTGTAGGTGACAGCACCAGGATTTAAACTAGGCTCTGACTCAACAGCCTATCCTCTTTTTACTTTATCACTTTCCCCCACGTGGGCCTGTCACATGGGAAATTTGGGCTTCATGTCCTTATAGGCAAAACTGTTCTGAATTGGGGTCTTTCCCTAGACAAGAATGTATGGTGTAAAAACAAGGAGGAAAAGGAGTTGAGAGGGCTGGTCAGAAAAATGAAGGGTGGCCCATGGGACCTAAGCTGGAAAGAGAAGGAAGTGAAGAATAGAATTTTTGGAGAGCGGGAATAATGTGGAGCTGAAGGACTGGGGGGCAGGAGGAATAATTAAGAGAAAGCACCACACGCAAGGCTGTTGTGGTCAGAGGGAATTATTGCCATTTTAGCGGGCTTTCAGCCAAAGGACAACCTGGAGCATGTTTCGGCCCTGAAGCTGAGGGTGTTAATTGCTGAAGGAAACTGGCAGAATTCCCATCACAGCACACAAAACAACCACCTCCTCCAACAGGCAGAGACCCAGACTCCTTCTCTGTGTGAGAAAATGGACTTCTCAGAAACTGAGTCTAAGCTTGTTTTCTTTTATAAATCTCTACTTTTGGTGGCTTATTTTTGCCTAGGAAGATAGAGATCAGTAGCATTGAGTTTGAAAAGTGTTCATAATCCTCAGCATGCCAGGTGAAGTGGAGACGAGGAGGCAGTGTGGCACATGGAGAAGAGAAGGGTGTGAACGCTGTCATCTGAGACGCTTGATGAAACTGATCCTCTCTGCCTGACTTAGGTTTAATAGCTCACATACCGGTGAATATGAAGTTAAAAGCAATTTTGATTTGAAATCAAGGTTATGTAGAAATGAGTCTTAATATATCATAAAAATCATTTCAAGAAATCCTGAAAATTGTCATGAACCCTTATTAAGGAAATTGATTTGCAGATGATGATAGAAATAATTTTTTCATGAAAATGACAAATGTAGCTTATTTTCATTGACATTATTTATTTTCATTAGAGTATGCTGCTGTCTACACTTCTCCTAAAACCACTCTTTCAATAATACATTTAGATTCATATGCTAATATATCTGCCATTTCTCTCAGTATCGCTTAATATTCTGTGTTTAGAAACAGGTATATTGAATTTATATTGGGACTAGAGTATTATATTTGAAAGCACTTACCAGGGGCAAAGGCTACGAGTGTATCCTCTGAAAGGTGTCTTGATTTGGAAAGCACAGGATGTTCCAGTTAACTTTCTTATTTATAGTTTTTTGAAGTATAATTTATATACCACAAGATCTACCCATCTTAAGTGTAGTTTGGTGAGTTTAAGTGCATTTTTAACAGCAAACTTCACCCCAATCTAGCTACAGAACACGGCTGTCGACTGACAAAGTTCCCTCCTGCCTGTATATAGTCAGTCTCCTCTCCTACCCCAGGCCCCAGCAGCCACTAATCTGTTCTCTGATTCTATAGTTTTGCCTTTCTTTCTTTCTTTTCCTTCCTTCCTTCCTTCCCTCTTCTCTTCTCCTTTCTTTCTCTTTCTTTCTTTCTTTCTTTCTTTCTTTCTTTCTTTCTTTCTCTCTCTCTCTCTCTCTCTTTCTTTCTTTCTTTCTTTCTTTCTTTCTCTCTCTCTCTCTCTCTCTCTCCCTCCCTCCCTCCCTCCCTTTCTTTCCTTTCTTTCTTCCTTCCTTCCTTTTCTTTTTCTTTTCTTTTTTTTGTTTTTGACTGAGTCTTGCTTTGTCGCCCTGGCTGGAGTTCAGTGCTTGGCTCACTGCAACCTCCAACTCCCGGGTTCAAGTGATTCTTGTGCCTTAGCCACCGGAGTAACTGGGATTACAGGCGTGCACTACCATGCCTGGCTATACTTTAAGAGACTGGGTTTTGCCGTGTTAGCCAGGCTGGTCTTAAACTCCTGATCTCAAGTGATCTGCCTGCCTTGGCCTCCCAAGGTACTGAGATTACAGGTGTGAAACACCATGCTGGCTATGCTTTTGCATTTCTAAAGATTTCATATAAGTAGAATCATAGATGGTCTTTTGTGTCTGGCTCCTTTTACTCAGCATAGTTTTGAGGTTTCATCCATGCCACATGCTGTTGCATATATCAGTAGTTCATTCTTTGTTATTGCTGAACACTTTTCCATTATATGAAGATACCACATTTTGCTTATTCTTTCATCAGTTAACGGGCATTGGATCTGTTTCCAATTTTTCATTATTATAAATAATGCTGCTATGTATATTTGCATACAAGTCTTTGTGTGGTTATATGTTTTCATTACTCTTAGGTAAAAGAGTAGAATTGCTGGATTGTGTGGTAAGTGAGTGTTTAACTTTTAAGAAATTGCCAGGTTGGGCATGGTGGCTTATGCCTTTAATCCAAGCACTTGGGAGGTCCAGGTGGGTGGATTACTTAAGCTCAGGAATTCGAGACCAGTCTGGGTAATATAGTGAAACCTGGTCTCTACAAGCAATAAAAAAACTAGGTGGATATGGTAGAACATATGCCTGTGGTCTCATCTACTTGGGAAACTGAGGTGGGAGGATGGTTTGAGCCCAGGAGACAGAGGTTGCAGTTAGCTGAGATCATACTGTTGCACTCCAGCCTGAACAACAGAGCTAGCCCCTGTCTCAAAAAAAAAAAAAAAAGCAAAATTGTTTTTTCAGAATGGCTATATGTTTTTATGTTTCCATAGCAATATGTGAGGATTTCAGTTTCTCCACAGCCTCACCAACACTGGACGTCATCAGTCTTTTTGAATATAGCCATTCAAGTGGGTGTGTGGTAGTATCGCATTGTGGTTTTAATTTGCATTTCCTTAATGATAAATGATATTGAGCATCTTTTCATGTGCTTGTTAGATATTTGTATATCTTCTTTGGAGAAATCTCTAATGAAATTTTTGTCCATCTTTTCATTGAGTTGTTTTGTCTTCTTAGTTTTGAGTTGTAAGAGTTTTTCTACATGTTGTAGATACAAGTCCTTTATTAGCTATATGATTTGTAAATAGTCTGTGGCTTGTCTTTGCATTTTCGTGTTGGTTTCTTTTGAAGAGCAACTGTTTTTAATTTTGATGATGTTAAGTTTATCAGTTTTTTTCTTTTGGTGTCATAGCTAAGAAATTTACCTAACTAAGGTTGTGAGATATTCTCTTATGTTTTATGCCAAGGATGGAAAAACTATTGATTTTTATTCTTTAAAACAATGATTAACAATCGCCTGGACGCCACAGCCAGGGATTTGGCAGTCTCTGGTAGCTTTGTGGTTTCGTGGTTGGGGTAGTGATAGGAGCAGGAGGCCGAGTATATTGTTGTCATTGTAAATAATTGTAACTTGGCCCCAGCAGCCTTCTGTCATCCCTGCTACTGAGCACAGTACTCAGAAAAACTCCCCCCTGCCTATTTGCCATCAGTCTCCTCTCTGACCACTCCCAGTCTCAGGCATCCATCGATCTGTACATAATTGATTTTCAGGTGATTGAGTTAAATTTAATTGAATCTTCTAAAATTCCCTGCACATTTCACTCTGTGCGTGAGAAGATGGCACCCTTGATAATCCTTTTGAAAGAAAAATTCTTTAACTCACTTACCCAGCTTAGCACTTTGAAACTCATCTGATATTAGCATAAAAACAAAACTCAGTAACAGCATTTATGTCCCCTACAACGGGCACCAACTTTACGTTTCTGCCTTATCACCCTCACTTAGTATCCTTCATCCCCTTCTGGGCACTTGCCAGAAACACACTATATGCTTGGACTTTACTCATGGCTTCCCTCTTCTCTCCCTGGAGTATTATTGTTACTCTTCCAGGGCAAGGTAGAGCTCAGGTTTCACCACCCAGAGTCTTTCCTCTTCCCTCTTGAACACAATTGGATACATCTTACTTTCTGCTCCCGTAGGGCCTAGATCCAGCTCCTGGTGGAGCACTTACCACGTTGTTTTGCATTTAGTTATATTTTCATACAGCTCACTGCCCGCTCCCAAGCTGAGCTTTGAGCACTTCAAGGGTGTGAATTATGTTGAATTCATATTTGAATCTCCCCTAGCATCTAAAACTTCATGGGTATCCAATAAATGTTGTTAATAAAATGTTTGAAGCCAGTCCTACACAGAACTCTAAGTGCCTTAGACGCTGAGATAATGCTGCAGCTTTAAAGCTTCTAAGTAAAAATGACAACTCTTCCCTTTAAGTCCTGTCATTTCAGATATGTCCTGGTCTGAAAGTCTGCTCAGACATTCCTGCCTCTGCAGAGTAGCCTGCACTTTCTTCTCATTTTGTAGGCTTGCCTTCCACTTAAAATATTCAGCATCCAATGTAGAGATTATTGTCACTTGCTTCCCCATCTTGAGCAAAATTTTCGCAGAAATGTATAGAGAACAGCTCGTCTCCATCCATACCCTTGCTCTCAGTTCAAACCAAAGTACATCTTTCAAACATGACCGTTTTCCTGCATCTTGCTTGGTAGCTTGTCTGATGGCTTAGTCCAATTTACCAAATCTGTCCAGGAGAACTAGGTGTCTTGATTTAGTTAAATGGACAGAGAAAACACTGAGATTTATCTATCTCCTATTCTTATAACCAGCTTTGATAAAAATCAGAAGTTAAAACCAAGCTCCTGCTGAGTATTAACAGCCCTTCTACAGCTATTTCTGGAAGGGTATTTTTTTAACTTTTATTTTAGGTTTGGGAGTACATGTGAATAGAATGGAATACATTTAGATCTTCCAAAAAATAAAAACTGTTTTCTCTGCAAGGCTTGTGAGAGGAGTTGGAGAGCAACAATTAGTGTTTTATACTCTAGCAAGGGCCTACAATAGTCTTACTTAAAGTTCTCAAAGGAGACAGAAACCTAAATTTGGAAAGCCTTCCTCAGACAGACTAACTGGACATTTTTAAGAAGCTGCTCAGTGAGGTGCGTTCAACTTTGGCAGGCAAGAAGCCACCCAACTTTGCCTGCTTAATCCTCAGCCAGCTGACCACGCAGGAGTAGGACCTTTAGCCATTTCTTCTGCCCGTTCCTGAGCAACACCCACACCCAATACCTCATAAAAACTATATGCAGTTATTCTTTCCAGCTCTAACGATGTCTGTAGATTCTATCTCCCACAGCCCTTGGTCTCAAATCTTATTCTTAGGCGTCTCCCTGGTACTCTTTCTGCTGCCATCTCCCTGAATTTCATTCTTTACCCAATCCTTTCATTTGTAAATTCTGTTGGATGCTCTGCCAGGCTTTTGTTTTCTGTTTTCTGGTTTGTTTTTATTTTTTTTAAACAGTCTTGCTCTGTCACCCAGGCTGGAGTGTAGTGATGCGATCATAGATCACTTCTGCCAGGCTTTTGAATCACCTTCTCCCCAAAATGTTGCCTCTCATATTATCCAACTTGGCCTCACTAGACACAGGTGCAGCAAGTGATGCCACCCAGAAACCACTGCTCAACTTCAGCTGAGAGCCCCGAGCCCACTCCTCTCTGAGAGGGAACTGGGCAGACTTGCATGGCCTGTTCACCTCATTCTTCCCTTGGTTGAGACAGCACCATATGGCTGGCACTTGCTTCCCCATTCCTGCTTGTGCCTAGACCCAACAACCAGCAGCCTCGAAGGATCTAATTTTTAGCTGTCTTCCCATTTCTGGTCTTGGTTTTTCCCTCTGTGCTGGCATCTCAGTGACCATCATTATTGGTGGCTGGCTTATTTGACTCTTTTCTATTATAGCAGATCTGGCTCTCATAATTCAGTGTTAAGTCTAGGAAGGCAGACCTTAGAGACCTTCAAAGCATAAGCCCTTACAGGGGATCTTCTAGTAAAGTTTTCTTGAAATCTTTGTGATTCCTTTAATATAGTTAAAGAAATTAATTTTTGTAAGTATTTTTAGCCCAGTTTATTTGTGAACTACCACAATTTCTGAATAAAAATGATAAGAATAAACACAACATATGGAAATATATTACTTCCACAACATTTCTTCTTTTCTTGCTTTTTCTTTGTCCTCATTCTCTTTTATGGCTAAATAGTACTCCATTATATATAAGTACTACATTTTCTTTATCCATTTATGGGTTGATGGACACGTAGATGGCTTCCAAATTTTGGCTATTGTGAATAGTGCTGCAACAAACATGGGAGTGCAGATTTCTCCTTAATATACTGATTTCCCTTTTTTTGGGTATATACCGAGCAGTGGAATTGTGGATTGTATGGTCGCTCTATTTCTACCTAAACTGCTCTTTGAATTGACATTTCTTTCAAATCATCACAATGGAATATATTCTTTCTATGGAGTCCATTTAAATCATCGCAATGGAATATATTCTTTCTATGGAGTCCATTTAAGTGGTGGTGAAAAGAGAGTGTGGTTTTATAGAAAAAGTGGTTCCTGAGAAGTCACAGACAGCAGAATTGAGCAGGAGTACACATTGAGACAGCAGAATATTCCAAAGCTCTTAAATTGTTGGGTTGATTAAATCTCACAGTACAGAGAACATTGTTTCTAACATTCATGCTTTTGTGTACTTACCTTTCACAGAGGATGTGGTCTCCTGAGGAGTTAATATTTAACTTCCAAGAAACTGATTTATATTCTAAATGCTTGGGAGAGGGATGCTCTTTGGAGTAAACCTGATAAATTTTCTTGCAAACAAATGGCCACTCGTTGATTTTTTTTTTTTATAAAGGCAGATATTCACATAGCCTGTATAAAGAAAATTAAATGCACCAGGAGTTAAATATTTCATGCATTACTCTGCTGTTTTGCTGGTAAGTTCTTTATAATACAACATGCATATCAGCAAGTGACTGAGATTTGTTCTTTATATGAAACAGCCTCTGGCTGGAATGAAGAATTTTCAGCTATTTGGTTTGTGATAATATACCTTCCCCTGCACTGATAGCAAGTGGAAAATACAATTCTTCATGTCATGTCCATCTCTATTTCTCATTTTCATGGTTCTGTTATGATTACAGAGAGCCTGGATACATTGGCAAAATATATTTTGAAATGTGGCTAGGAAGATTATAGTAATCTGTGACATGTTGGGAGTGATGCCCTTTGGATTTGGTAAATCTGAGCCTTTTGCCTTCCCAATCCACATGCTCAGGCCCTTGTTTGGGGGAAGCACAAGCTATAGAAAAGAATGATTCATAGATGCAGCTGGGAGGAAGACAGAGGAGGTAGCTTCAACTAGCTAGCACCCACACAGCCCATCATCATCATCATCATCGTCATCATCCTGCTCCCTGACTAATCGCCAAGATGAAACAATAAGATGGCCATCCTCTAGGATGTCACTTCTGAAACTCTTTTCAGAAAAAGCACTTCAGATTGATTGTGAATAGGCCATGCTCCCCGTGGCAGAAATACTAGTGTTCACTAAATATTCCACCCACACCCCAACATTTCCCAGACTCTCTGGTGATTGGAGTCATTGACTACTTCTGCTCAATGGGTTGTGAGCGAAAGATCAAGTGTGTGCATCACTTCTGGTTGGAGGAAGGTAAGAGCAGGAGAGCATGGGGACTTTGGAAGACATTTGTTGAGTCGGCAGCATCACAAAATGGTGGCATCTCTGTCAGCCTCGAGCAGAGGTGCCTGCACACCCACACTGGACAATAGAACAGGCCAAGTATCAATTGTATTATGTTAAGCACTGAGACTTCTAGGTCAGTTTCTTACTGGAGTAGAACGTGAATAGTACCCCATGGACTTCTACCATGAGGTTAATTCTCTCTCCTGCTCTCTCTTCTCCCTGCACTACTACCCTTCACACTCATTAGGAAAGGAGTACACATTGAGATTTTGACCTGTGCACTGCGTCCCTACCCTGACTGGTTCATACCATTCAGCAAGCATAGCAGGGTTTATCTTTGAAATGTGACACAATATTTTTCAAAGTGACTAGCCTGCCTGGCATTTCAAAATGCTATTTTTTACTATTAAATGGCTGCCATTTTGCCATGTGTTGCTTTATTGACAAGTGGATAAGGTATAGCATGTTTAGAATATTAATATCCTGAAGGGCCTTTTTTTATTGAAGTTTTTAATAAACTATTTCCAATCCTTACATCTTCTCAGTGCTATTTGTAGAAATCTCAGTTTACAGGAAGATAAATAGAGCTAGAGCTTGTTTCAGTGACTCTACAAATGTTTCTGAATATGTTGCTCTGAAGACCCATATTCAGAATTAAATTTTCATTTCTCAGACTTCACTTTTAGAGCAGTTTCCTACTTTCCATTTTTGTTTTTAAATGGAACTTTGTTTCTGTTTTCTAATCTGAAGGGAATCAGCTGAGAAGTGGACTTTGTGAGGAAGGAAGAGGCCTGTCCCTGTGGTTTGGCCTGCCCCTCTCTCCTCCCTGCTTTCTCCAGATTACCTGTTTTGTGGGAGAGTGAGAAGAATAGAAGCTGGGGCTGAGCTCAGCCAGAGTTCTAGTATGATTCACGGAGATGGGAAAGTAGGAGGGGTAGACTAACAATATTGGACTCTCATCCTGTTCTCTACCTTAATCTTTGCTATTCTGCATTAGAAATAAATTATTATAATGCCTAAGACAATAAATTAGGCATAATTTACAATTATGCTAAAATAATATTTTAGCATAAACAAATTTATGCTAAAATAATGGTCAGTGTTAACCACCTTCTATTTATTCTGACTATAAGGTAAGTTAAGTATGTGCCCTTTGGCTGCACCAACATATATATAGAGAATTATCTAGAAAAACCAAAAAGGATAGATTAGTTTTGAAGAGAAGTCTATGTCGCCACACTATTTACTAATTTAGGTTCGGCCATGACCTTGTAATGAGACCTGCACATTTGGATCATCAGTCCTCCTAAATGTGCATGTTAGTATGTTTCTGGTTGCAAGAAACAGCCAATCTCAGTTTATCTTAATTCATTACTGCAGATATCTATGGCTATATAATAAATCATTCCTAAATTTTGTGACTTAAAACAACAACAATTTATTTTTTCTTATAATCCTGAGGGTTGGCAGGATGGTTCTTCTGTTGCATGTCATTTAAAAAGTCACTGGCTCAGCTATTTTTAGCTGGGAGCTCAGCTGGGGCCAGAGAGTCCAGGATGGTCTCTCATCTCCCGGGATCTCTTTCCACTGGCTTCTCATCATCAGTAGTATGGCTCATACTTCCCAGAGGGAACATTACGAGAGGATAAGCTGCAGTGTGCAAATGGTCATCACACCTCTGTTCACATATTGCTTGCTAAAAATCCCACTGGCCAAAGCATGTGACATGGCCAAGCCCACAGCCATTGTGAGAGTTGACTATGCAAGGGCATGGATACTGGGAAGGGTGCTTCCTGGGGCCACCAGTGCGACAGTCTACCTACCATATTAATGAAAGTTTGTTGTAGAATACACAAGACTGGAGAAAGACAGGAAGATGTCTCAACCTCAGTCACTAGTGTGGCAAACTTCACAGAGAATTGGAACATTGTTTGGGGTACCAAGAGATTTAGAGGCCTGGTTATTGTAGTGCAAGAGTAGTAGGTGCTTGTTATCACCTATCCAGTGTTCTGGTGATGTCATGGCCACTCAGCTCTTCTCTGTCTCTGTTTCTATTGATCCTCTGCTGCCCACTGGCTTCATTTTGCACTCGATGCCTCATATCTTTTGCTTACTCATGCTTGCTCCTACTGCCTTGCCTCTATTTGACCTTTGGCTTTTGTTCCTGCTCCAAACCGCTGACTCACTCTCTGTCTCACATTCACCCTCTCTATGAGAAAGGAATTTGTTACCACTTGGTTGGTCACTCTTCAGGGCCTCACAAGCAGCCAAGTCAACTCACAGGCTCTATGTGGCTCCCTGCCTTTGTTCAGACAAAGGCTGAACACCCACCCTGATTCTTTTTGCCTTGGTCAGAATGATGAGGTCAATGCAGAAGAAAAACTGTGAGCATGGCAGGCATTCAGGGTGGAGCAGTCTCCTCCCCACTCTGTTTGGTGAATTGTGATTGGATTGGAAGGTGGGATGAAGAAGGAAATTCCCTTTCGTTTGCAAAGAACTAGTTCGTTCCTCTTTTTCCCCAACCATCTTTCCTTTTCCAATCAGCTCTCTCATCCCAGAAGCCAATCCTGACAACTGTCATCAGATATCTGGCTGGACAAGCCTGGAAAGTGTGGAACAGGTGCCATCCTCGGTCAGGGTTGCTATTAGTCTCACACACATGAGCTTTTCATTAACCGTGCTTCATCGTTTGTCTTAGATCTCGCAGTTACATCATTGCCTCATATTGTTCTATTTTCTTTCTTGTTACTGCTGTGCTAAGTAAAAGAGATGTGAAAAATCCTGTATTCAAATGATCATTTGTGTTGCAAATAACTGGATTTCATTCAAAAAGACCTTGGTATTTTTGATAATCTAATGTCAGTGTCCCATAAGCTTTTTAATAATTTTCTAAATCTAAAATGTCCTTAAATTATTGCTTAATATATTTTTTATGTTTCTTTATGCCTGAACTCTCTCTGGAAGGATTCACAAAACTTGGTAATAATGACTGCTTCCTAAGGGAGAAAGGGGGTTGCTGGTTGCTTACTTTGCATTCTATGGTCTTTTGTACTTTATGAATATTGTACCGTGTGCACACACTGCCTACTTGTAAAATTAACTTTTTAAAGTACATCTTGTCTACATTGTCTTAAATTGTTATTCCTTTAGAAGGCCAAGGCCCACATGTGGTAGAAGTCCATGGGGTCCTATTCACATGGAATCTGGTGTGAAGAAGCTCCTAAAGTTGTGCCATGGGCAGCACTGTGAAGATCTTCCATAGATATTCAGAAACCATTAGAGGTTTTCTTTTTTTTAGCATCAGTAACTAAACTTGGTAATTCTGTTTGCTTATTGACTAATTACAAATTAAGAGGATATAGGAAGGAGGGAAATGCCAGGGACCTCTCTGGGTGTGGCAGTGTGAGATGGCTAAAAGCTCTAGAACCTTCCAGAACTGGAGCTCTAGATCTGGTACTTCACATATCACATGACACTTAAGCAGGTGACACCATCCTACACCTTGAATTCCTTATCAGTAAGTTAAGAAATGTAATAGAAGTTACCTTCTGGAATTGTTGGGAAGATAAGTTAATGCCTGGAGGAGACTCATCGCTGTGCCTGGCACATGGAAAAGGCTCCGTGAATGGTAGCCATTATGACTGGATTATTTTCTTGTCTGTTAAATGGGTAGAAATACCCGTTTTTCTGTTTTCTGGGGTTTTTGTGAATATCAAATAAGATCATTAGTTATAGTGCTCTGAGGAGTAGAGATTTTGAGCTATTATCAGGATGTTGTTCCATTATCTGTTATTTGGGTAAAAACCACGTGTTTATTGTTCACCATTCCTTAGGTACTAGTCCAGGTTCTAGTTACTACATTCCTGGTAGAGGCTCTACTGTGGAAGATTCCTTTAGACTAGGAGGAAATTAGAAACATGGTCCTTAAAGCTTCTCACAGTTTGTCTTGTTTGATCATTATCATCTCTATAGTCCTATTATCCCAGACTACTTTTTTCTGAGGTGCACTAATGATTGTGTAGTGGTGTAGATGTAATTGACTCTGTTGATGTGTTAATTATTAGTCATCATTGCACAGTCTCAGACTTAAAATCTGCGATTGAAAAGCACAGCATGGCTAGAGATGTGCATTTGTGTACTTCTTCCTTAAGATAAATATTTGAAATATAAAAAGTGACCATCCCCAAGTTGACTGCTGAAAAATGTCTTTCACAGTCAAGATGATGTCATACCCACTTAGTTATCCAGTCACTGAGGCGAGCCACTGATGAGGCATCAGAGCAATAGTTAGTGTGTCAAAGGGCATCTAGTCACATAAGCATATTTGTTTATCTGCTTGGAGAGTGTAGATCATGTTATGTGTTCAACCAGCATGGAACCCATCCATGCTGGGATGCCAAAAAGCCCAAATAGAGGAGAATGAAATGGCGAGTAATGCATGGCCTTCGAATTCTGGTAGAGAGCTGATTTTTTTAATTAAAATAATTTCCTCCTTCATTTGAGAGAAAAAGAAAGGTTTTATTTTCTTTCTAAAGACAAGACTTCTTAAGTAAGCAACAGGAGAGCTGTTTCTCTCCGGCTTGATGTGAATCATTTGTCAAAACTATAGGATTTTCTTTTGAAATACATAGTAAGTAATGCAGGGGAATATTTGCTCTGTGATTTAATATGAATTTGAGGCAAAATAAATAAGGGAACCTTGAATTGCATTTCTTTTCAATGATGAAAAGTTTATCAAAGAAGGGAACTTTTCCCCCTTCTGTTTCACAGGTTCCATAGGTAACATACGAAAAGTTGCTTTGAATGGAGTTAAATTAAATGAGATATGAAAAGGCTTTGCTGTTTATCATTACTCTCAGTCCTTTTAGCAATATGTGTGATTTTAAATATAAGGGTGATCTATTTTTCAGAAGACGAATCTACCATTTATCTCATTCAATCATGCTTTAAAATATGTATGGCAAATATTTTTTGTACATTGTAAGCTATATTGTACTAACATACTCCTTAGCCTTGATTAAAAATCATGCTGCTATTTCAAATTGGGATTTTATTCATCGTAGTATAATTACATTAACAATTTAGTTTTAGTTCATGATTCTCACTTAATGAAGAATGACCATCATTTTTCCAAGGTAAAGTACAAGGCAGATGGGCTCCTACTGAGTCAAAGAATTGACGTCAATATCGAGAGTGCAAAGCGGTAGTTTTTCTTTGTGCAGTGTGCAGAGTACATTACTCTCATCGAGAGAAATCTCAGTCTTCTGTAGCTCTATTTGATTTTCAGTTTGATTGAGTGCTGGGGACTTAATGATGTCCTTAGGCATTTGGATTTTCACCTATAAGGGCATACGTTGCAAGAGTGAGTGATTTTCCATGGGCAGGAGCCAGAGAATGGGCTGGACCATTGCTTCATCCTCCTCTAACAGAACCTACACTAGAGACGATTTGTGGCTAATGGTGCAGTTCTACTTAAAACTTCTGAGGAGAACCCTCATCTTCAGTTATCATAGTTCATGACCTCCCAGCAGTATGAGGATTTATTAACTCATTTCTCTTTAAGTAAGTGCTTTCAATTTTTCTTAAAAATGCAATTTTTTTCTTTATAAAACACTGTGATTTGATGTGTAATAGTTTACTCCATGTATGCTCTGAAAAAGCATAGAGGTTGATTGATACTTTCTTTTATATGAATTTGTCTAATGATTTTCTCTATATTGGAGGGTGAATAGTTAATACATCCAGGCAAAATACATGAAGAACTTACAACAGAAATTGTATGTAGCTGTTTAAGATCTTACAGGTGTTACAATTTATTAGTACATCTATTGGAAAGTATATTAGTTCTCCAGCCCCTGACTGGAGAACTTGGCACTTAAGTCCAATAATCTCCATTAGCATGACACAGAAATCAGACAAATAAACCATTTTCCTTTTCAGAGTTTGGCTCTTTTGTTTTATCTCAATATGTATAATATGTAAGATCCGCATGTTTTCAATGCTATTTGTGTATGTTTATTTTTAACTTCCCTAAAGCTTATGTGAATTCAAAATTAGTGTTTCAACCAAAAACTAATGAGAGACCTAATTAAATTTGACTAAATGATCTAGATGTGCTTTGCATACACAGAAAGATAGTCTGGTTTGTATTTGTTCAGAAATGGTTGAGTGAGCTTCTATACCTGTGTCTCAATGCTTAATGGATATGAATGTTTGGATATTATAATATGGAAAGACATTTCCTGGCTCTTAAATGAAGCCAAATAATATGGATGTTTTATTCACAAAATAATATTTATGTAAGTATAATGTTTATGTTTAGCATATTCTTTTTTTGTTTTTTGTTTTTTTTTTTTGGAGATGGAGTCTTGCTCTGTCACCCAGGCTGGAGTATAGTGGCACAATCTCGGTTCACTGCAGCCAAGCAATTTTCCCACCTCGGCCTCCCAAGTAGCTGGGATTACAGGCACCCACCACCATGCCCGGCTAATTTTTGCATTTTTTAGTAGGGATGGGGTTTCACCATATTAGCCAGGCCAGGCTGGTCTCAAACTCCTGACCTCAGGTGATCCACCCGCCTCGGCCTCCCACAATGCTTGGATTACAAGCGTGACCACACCCGGCCTGGCATATTCTTTTAAAATTTGTTTTGCAAGAAGTGTCCTACTACAGTTTTAATCATGTTCAAACCAGAACTTGATTGCTAGCAAAATATGTTATTAGGATTATTTCATTTTCCTTTTGACATTTAAGCACTATTCCACACACAGATGTGATCATACAACTAATTTGATCATATTAACAAGAGATTGGTTTTTAAACCAAGCAGTATAAATATAAGTACAGCCTTGGGTAGATCATAGTCAAACTATCCAAACGCAACCTCAACTTCAAAGATTGTAAAGTTTCCTTTTCTTTCCCCTTTTCTCCTTTCATTTTTTTTCCTCCAAATATTTATTTACTACCTACCATGTACCAGGCACTGTGACGGGCTATGAGGATGCAGTGGGGGATAGGACAGATGCCATCCCTGCCCTGAGGAGACTTGCAGTTTATTGGAAAAGATGGACATCATAAAATATACAATTATACAGATAAAAATTACATAAATAATTCAGTACTTCAACTTGTGGGAGGTACAGCAGTTTATAATAATAACATCCCTCCCACCTTCTTGAGAGAGTCATTGGTTGCCCCACCTCTCTTCATGAATGAGAGGACATGATTAAACCTATCATTTCAGGTAGGAGTTTGCTGTGGGATAGATCTCAATCTTCTATTAATATGTTTGTGTTCATGCTCTCCATTTTGCAATGGACACTTCCAATATGCAAGGCAGGCTATATTAGGTGTTGGGAGAGGGCTACAAAGATGACAGAGACAAAATCCTTTCCTGGAGGAGTAGAGAGCATGTATAAAATATGTGTACACACACAGTCTATTTATTAATAATACCTATATATGTGATGTTTAAAACAAGGAATTTCAGGGATTCAGGGGTGGTGGCGAAATAACTTCTAGTTTGGGTGATCAGCTAATGTTTCCTGGAGGTGACCTTTTAACTGATCCATAAGAAATAAATTAGACTTTGATAAGAAAATATGGTGGATAAAGGCAAATGAAATAGAATAAACAAAGACAAGAAGGCAGGAAAATTTGAGGCATGTCGAAGGACTGACACAAGAAAGAAAAACAGAAATGAATCATCAAACCAAAAAATGGTTATATGGAAATAAAAGGAAGTCAGGTTTGTAGGAGGAATTAAGCCCAGATGACTCAGGTTTTTAAGTACTTGTTTAAAGATACATTGGACTTTATTTGAGGGATCACATATGGCTACTCCCAATATTTAACCAGAGAAGGCCTTCCAGAAAAAACTAATCAGCACTGTGAAGGAGGGTGACTACAGCGAGGAAGGCCCGAACTCAGAGCCCAGCTAGGTTCGTTGCTATAATCTAGGTGGGAGATGGGGAAGACCTGAACAGTCAGTGCTCATCTGGTAAATTAGTGTTTTGGCTTTGAAGCAAATTTACAACAATCCCCTGAACTTTCCCAGAGATAATCTGTAGAATGGAGAAGCCACTAGGCTACCCCTCTAAAGTCACAAAGTGATTGCTTTCTAACCAGCTTAAAAGCCAAGTTTTCCTGATCTGTTGGGAAAGACATGATAGCCTCTGAACCCTCATAATACAAATACCATTTAAAATGGAAAAATCGTAAGGATGGTAGACAGATTATGCTTCACATCACTACTAATATCTCTGAACTGATTTTAGCTGATTTATGAATAAATGATTATTCCAGTCTTGAGAGTTAAATATTTAAAAGTTAACTTTCTTTTAGAGTTCGTGTATAATACAGGGCTAGTTCTCTGTGCTGCAGACTTCCGCTCTTCATTTCCTTCTTTTTAATACATTATAATTATTATTCCTACTCTATCCTTTTTCAGTTTCCCGCATGAAAATTACTTAAACGTTGCACACAACGTTTCACAAAATCTTTTGTGAAAGAAGAAAAGGAAATTCAGTGTGTGGGTCTCAGCAGGAGTTAAGCTAATGCAGCTTAAAATAATGCCGAAAAAGAAGCGCTTATCTGCGGGCCGAGTGCCCCTGATTCTCTTCCTGTGCCAGATGATTAGTGCACTGGAAGTACCTCTTGATCGTAAGTATTAACATTTTAAAGCTGTTAGGCCCAGGAGTCAAAGCCTCCCAGCATTTATCATCACTCTGAACTGCGTGAATGGAGAAGGTGTCTGTGTGATACTGAAAAGCTAATCAAAATTAATTTGGCTTTTACCTTCAACACCTGGTGTTTATAAAGATTCACACTGTAGAAGTGGCCATTGAAATGGTCAGACTCACAATTCCCTCCCTGTCATTCTCCTTCTTCCCCCTCAGGTGCCTTTTGTCTGCCCTGCTGGGGATGGCCTGAGAAGGATTGAGTTGTGCAAGCTGCCTGATCTTCCCAACAGGCGGCTCTTTAGAGAAGCAGTCCTGCAAGAAAACTATATGAGCCACTTTAAAATGATCATGGAGACCTCCCCACTCATCCCCTCACCACTTTACTCTTGCCCGTCATATGCTGTGGGTGGTCTGCAAAGATGAGGGGAGGCTCCTTCTGCCAACTCCGTGCCCCTCAGAATCCCTAAACCACCCCATAATTCATTTTTCTTGCTTCAGACAAGGCGCATCTCACTTTCCAATTTTGAATCTTAAATGTAAGTCTAGAACTAGGAAAGGTATCTTATCTAGAGCCTAACGAATAGTCTTATTTGGTTTAAACAATGTGGTCAAATGCCAAAATGCAACTGCTGAAAATACAAGTAATATGCCAAAACACTAAAATGGAGCACACAACAGCTACTGTATTAGCTCTCCATTTTCCTAGTGGTAAATATATACTGTGCTCTCTCTGCTCTGGGTGGCCTGTTTGTGAAAAATAAAGATAATGTGAAAAATAAAGATAAGTTCCACCCGGTCACTTTTCCTGCAAATGGAAAGCAAAATTTCAAATCTGGACAATTACTGTACTTCAGAATCGATTTCTCCTTTATCCCTCATCTGCATGACCTCTTTGAAGCCATTAGCTTCCTGAATAGAATATCTGTTTGGCAAGCTTTCCAAGGTGCAAGGAAGATAGCACTTTCCTGGGTCAATTCAATTGTTGGGATGTCATTTTTATTTATTTTTTATTATTATTATTATTGCCATAGAGGTTGCAACTGCCAGTGGGAAGACATTAAGGAGAGATGTGGTTTGTCCCACACTTTGTTGACTTTTTGCTGTGCTTCTATAAAGTACAATAAAATGCAATGCTTTTCTTATTTAAAAAAAAAATTCATCCAATGACCTTAATTTCAATTTTCAAAAAAATATACAATTGCTTAAGCCCATTGGAGTGGGAATGCCTAAGTAAGCATTTGCCCTGACAGATACACAGGAGGGAAAGAAAAGCATTTGAGAGAAATGCTTTTGCTCTCTCTCATATTAGATATATTCCCCCTTAATCTGACTGTTCAGTCTATTAATCAGAGGGAAACAGTCACCTATGGCTAACTCAATTATCACTGCTAATGGAGAACAGGGATAACCATGATGAAAAGAAAGTCACAGAAAAACCCAGGTGCTCCTATATTAACCTCTGCAAGTAGTAACGACAGAAACAGCACTGTGGAATGATTTGAATTGCATGCTAATGTAATTTCTTCCCTGCCCCTATTTCTTACATCGTTTCTCGGCTACATGAACATCTCCTTGGTATGGGCACCAGCAACCTCTGAGTGATTGAGAAATTATGAAGCAGAAATCTGCTAACAGTCTAAAAAGTTCAATTAATGACTTTGGAGATTAACAATAGAAATATAAAAATCTAAAATTAGTGTTGGACTTGGCTTGCATGGGCATTATCACTGTAGCAATGTCCCGTTGTTAGGTATTATTACCATATGCATAGTGATGTCTGGGATAATACGACCAGACACTACACAGTATGTGACAACTCAAATTAATTGTAGATTTCAGCTATTTTTCAAATTGAACATAATTACTTGTCCAGCACAACATATATGGAATGGAATTCGTCATTCCTATTCCTGGAAGAACTCTTTTGCCTACAGCATTGCTTTTGTTCTTCCATATGTTTATGTGGGAAAGCTGCTGCAAGATTAAAGGAAACCGTTAATGCAAATTTCTTCCTCTTGCAACTTCACAAATTCAACCTTCACTATACAGGTTTTCTTAGATCAAATCAAATAGACAAGATGCCCCTTTATCTTCAGAGTTCTAACGTTCTTATTATTAACATCTGATTTTCTTTAATCCTCTTTGCCCACTTACCTGCTGATATTGATGGGGAAAAAGCAAAACTTCTTGAAGACTGTAAGTGTCCTTCTATAAATTACTAGGCAGTGTGAAAATGTGACAATGTCTTTGCTTTTTGAATTAATACTGTGATTTAAATGCACAATTTCATGTTTTGTGACCTTTGTCTTTCTAAGCACGTGTGTTTACTGTAGCTAAGCATTGTATTTCAATACCAAGAAGCAGTTGTAATGTATTATCTGCATGAATTCTGAAAACTTGGCTATTACTCTTTCTTTTACCAGTATGCTGCTCTGCTAACTTCCAAGCTTTATTCACATCTGATGTAACTCAATGAGAAAATTCTCAAACTTTAGAGAGAATGCTGATCTGTTGTAAAGGCTAATTAATGCTTTCTGGAACAAAGATAGGTCTTTTCGTGTCTTTTAGAAGGTGGGTGCAGGCAAAAGCTTTACACAAGATGGCAGCTATATGTCCTTTTATACTTCTTTAGCTTTCATGACTATGTAGCTAGTATTTCTAGGTGCCATCAGTAGACTAACCCAGCGAATTTGAATCTTATCTTGAAGTGGACAAAAGATAAGCAGCTCCCACTCACATGGTTTTTGAGTGGCTTGATCTAAGCAAAACTTTCCATTGCCTTTGACAGTTAGGTGGCATTTATCACCTAGTTTAAAAATAGTCAATTTTCAGGCATTTGATAATTTCCTTTGATGTTACGTTAATCAGGAAAATTATGTAAAATCACTTTTTTCTTACTACTCAAAAGCATTTGTTAATTAGCAGGTGACTGAAGCACTGATTAAGGAGGTATATCCAGACAGTAAATTCCTGGCAGTTAGGAGTGACATCTGAGCCAGCTCTGCTGCAGACCTGTGAATAGAAGCTCTGCCTTTGAAGCCACCAGATTTGCACCTGTTTCACTCCCAGAAAAGCACAGGGAATTAACTGAGTCACTCCTAAGAATCCCCTCCCTCACTCCCTATGGCCACTATACCTTGGATGTGGAATTCCAGGCTTCCTTCCATTATCCCAAATTCTATATACTTCCAGAGCCTGAAGGATCATTCAAAGGTGAATCTGGTCCAAATAAAAATGATTATGATAATAATTTTAAAATAGCTGATGTTATTG
This sequence comes from Symphalangus syndactylus, assembly GCF_028878055.3. Taxonomy (NCBI): domain Eukaryota; kingdom Metazoa; phylum Chordata; class Mammalia; order Primates; family Hylobatidae; genus Symphalangus; species Symphalangus syndactylus. Next base: position 98,409,700 of record NC_072428.2, on the reverse strand, counting down.
AACTATTATAGCATTGGTATAAACTAAGAATTTTATAGAAATTATTTTCTTAATCCCAGTAGCTATCCTAGGTGGTAGATACTACTTTTAAACTTTATTTTCCCTCTCAGGAAACTAGGGCTTATAGAAGTTAAGAAATTGGCTTGAAATCTCACAGCTAGTAAGAAACAGACCAGTGCTTAACAATCAGGCCACGTTGGAAACTGACAAGGCTAGAAAAATGAGGATTCCATATGCATGACGGAGGTGGGAAGGGCAGCTGGAAAGACAAGGAGGGGGATGGGATATTCCAAAGGGAAGGGAAACTGACACTGCCCAGTACCCTGCATATAATAGTACACAATAAATGATAACAGTAATGAGGCTAGCTTTTGATTTGTGCTTTAGCTGTTATTTGAATATTTAGTAAAAGATGTCTTGTGGATGGCAATAAGACTAGAAGACAAGATAAGAGGACACAACCGGGTTTATAGATTTGTAAGACTGAAGATGTGGAGGTGATACATTTAGCTCTAGCAACAATTAACCACAAGAGAGACAAGAACAGTGGGCAGTTACTGAGCTTTGAGAAATGTTTGGTTGGCAAGTGGAAGAAGTTTCACAGAGGAAGCAGAGGTATGGGCAGAGAGGAAAGGGAAGATCCAGAAGACAAAAAACTTAAATGAGCCAGAATGTCAAATGCAGCAGGAAAGGAAAGAACAGTGAGAATCCAAGAGAGGGCCTTGGTGGAATTTCCCGGATGCAGAGGAAAGGTGCTGTGGTATGGCCACTGCATTGCACAGCTCCAGGGGTGCCAAGCACATTGTCGTCTCCCTCAGGACTTTTCAGCCTCAGCACTATGGACGTTTGAGACCAGATAAGTCTTTGTTGTGTGGAATTATCCTGTACATTGTTAGATGTTTAGCAACATCCCTGGCCTCTATCTACAAGTTGTCGCTATCACCACCACCCGTCAAGACCATTGAAATGGCCTCCAGATATGGCCAAATGTCCCTGGAAGGGTAGAGACAAATTGCCCCTGGTTGAGAACCACTGGTCTACATAAACAGCTCTCCATGGAGTTGTGCAAGCAGTGGCTTCTTACCAGGAGCCAGTTGAGAGAGTTTAGGTCTCTGCTTTGTGCCTTCCTAGTCAAGCCATTTTGCTGCCCTGAGTAAGAAAAAAAGAGGTTGTAAAAAATTATTCTTTAGTCCCTTCCTGTCATAACACTAATTCTGATCTCACAAGAAGAAGGACATGGTGATCTTAGAACGCCTTGAAGAGCATTAGTGGTCCAGATACAGCTTTCTTCAGATTAGATTGTTCTGGGTCAGAACAGTTTCCCCATAGGATTTGATAATAAAAGATCAGATAACACTTTGAAGAGTAAATGGGAACACTGTCCCCTAGGACAGAGAACTTCCTCAATTCCATTTATCTTCTAAATAAGACTCTTTCATCTTTGTTCCTAATTCACTTACCTCCTGGCTCTGATAAGAGATGTCATATCTCCAATTTAACAGTCTGTTTAATAGTAACTTCTCAAATGTATTTGTTCCCAACATATATTGATTTATATGAGCACATACTAATGACCTAAGTCTGTTACTCTTTCTTAAGAAAGATACAAATTTATCATAACTTAAATTGCTTTGAAAAACATCATTTGAACCAAAGGAATCAAAAGAATTTCTCATTGTTACATCAGAAAAGAAACTGTCTTAATATTAGGCTTGTATTGATAATTATTTCCCCAAACTTTTAGTGTGGGAAAATGAACTTTGCAAGTGCACATAGTTACCAAAAGAAAGTTAAAACTTGACTTCGCAGTTTTAGCAGACCTTTAGCAGAAAAATCTACTGAAGTATGTGCTGCTACACTAGAAATTACTAAAAATACTTGAAGCATATTTAGTCTAAGGTAAGTGATTTTGATACAGGAAAAAATAGCTACTATTATGATTTTAAATTATTTATTTTTTTTACGTTTTTTTTTTCTACAATTAAGTGGTACAACCTCCAACCATCACCCAACAGTCTCCAAAAGATTACATTATTGACCCTCGGGAGAATATTGTAATCCAGTGTGAGGCCAAAGGGAAACCGCCCCCAAGGTGAGTATGCATTCTGCTTTGTTATAGTACTGAGAATAAATCAGGAAATCTCTCTGAATAGAGAAATATGTTTGGGAATTTCCATCCAACAAGGCAGACTGTGTAGAGCACTTCCTTTTTTAGTTGGATATTTCTCACTGTGACTCATTAGATTGCCCTTTGGTTCGTCTATCCCAGCCCATTTCAGCCCTTCAAAGATACTGAAGGTAACTTCTTGGGTCCTGCATATCCCTAAAGTCTCACCTGTAGGTGTATTGTTTTGTCTCTCTGCTTAATTAGAGCCCATTTTTTCTTCTTGAAAACCCAGATTATTGCATTCCCGTGCCCATACTTTTCTGCAAAATGTTTATACATTGTGAGGAGTTATGGAAATAGCCTTTTGATTCTGGTTTTGATACTGATGGCCATAAGGCACAGGCAAATCCCTTTTGTCTGGGCTTTAATTTCCTCATCTATAAAGAGGTTGAATTTGATGACTTCCAAGATCTCTGCTGACTCTGTAGCAGTTTATAAAATAGTCCTAAATGGTTTTCCAAACTTGGCAGAGTTCAGTCATGATAATTCATGCCATTTGGATCTTGCATAGCATTTTAGATCACTGCAAAGCATTTTAGAGTTGGGAGAGATATTAGAGATAACCCAGTCCAAACAATACATTTTATAGATGGGAAACTGATGCCTGGTAATGCTAAGTAACTTATCAAGGCCCCACAGTGGATGATCTGTAACTTCTCCAGTCATATATGGAAGTTTTGGAGAGTTGGGTTATTGTTATTAAAATGTAATATGGATTTTTAAGTAATAAAGTAGTGAAAGTTTCTGGTTATTTTATTTCCAAGTTTGTCTATTACAGACCTTATTAAATTAGCACAAACTGGCCCCCAAGAAAAAATTAACTGGGACTGAATATGTACTATGTCAAAGCTTCCAGCAAAGGTTTGCCTCAAAATAATATATTCGGCTATGTTAACGGAAAGCCTCTCTCACAGAAGGCCTGATATGGCATCCCTTGATGAGGTTTCCTTTCAGTTTCACAATTAATGCCTTCTGTAACTCACTATAAAACAGGATTTATCCTCTTCAGCACTATGGATATATGGAGTGTGATAATATTTTGTTTGGGGGATGGAAGTGTTCTGTGCATTGTAGGATATTTGGCAGCATCCCTGGCCCCTGCCCACAAGATGCCAGTAGCATCCACACCACCACTTCCTGCCCTGGTTGTGACAACAACTGCTATAAAGATAAGCAGTGGGAAGGGAAATCCAAGTGACCCTAGAAAACACTGTGACATTTAGAGATTTGTACCTTTGTATGAGCATTGCCATCATTGATTTGTGACTAGTTGTAAAGTATTTAATTACATGAGCACCGTGACTTTTATATGTCAATCTTTTATAAAAATAAAATGGAGAAAGAGGGATCTCAGTTGACAATTGGGCATACCTCCCAAGGGATTCTCAAAATCATCTCTAGAATTAAAAATTCCCAAAATGTGTTTTATGTAGAGTTACTATTTTTAATAAGCAACATTTAAGACACTCTGGAATTTATATCTCTTAACCTCCTCCCAACCTACACTTCACAATTTGGTAACTTGAAATTTGTCTGATCAATTTTCATCATATATAAATAGTACTTGCAGAGGTCTTGTCACATTTCAGCCCCAAGCAAATTTTTATAGACAGGTTATCAACTCTGTGAACAATGGAGTTTACAGTAAAAATGCTAATAATGCTCTAAGAGAGTGTACCTGGGAGACCTGCTCCTTCTATTTTCTTAGAAAAATGACAGGCAATTTGTGTGCATGATTTCTTTATTGAGTCAAATTTGGGCTAGTTCTGAAGAAGACAGGTACCTTAAAATGTACAGCCTGCCCTTTTTTCCCAGGTCATGATTCAATGAAACATTTTAGATATGAGAGCTTATTGCTCTCTTACTGAATATTAAAATCTAGTAATTATTTGTAGAAACCCATAAAACTGCTAGGAATTTGTTAAGGTAATCCCATTTTTCTGGACCATTAATACACTTAACCCTTTGTGTGTTGGGCAGCTTTTCCTGGACCCGTAATGGGACTCATTTTGACATCGATAAAGACCCTCTGGTCACCATGAAGCCTGGCACAGGAACGCTCATAATTAACATCATGAGTGAAGGGAAAGCCGAGACCTACGAAGGAGTCTATCAGTGTACAGCAAGGAATGAACGCGGAGCTGCAGTTTCTAATAACATTGTTGTCCGCCCATCCCGTAAGTGGAAACTTGTCAACCAACATGACCCTTTTTAAAGTATTGCTCCAAGACTCAGCGTCTGTGACATCATCCAAATACTATTCAAGAAAGCAGCGGCATTGCTTCCAGTATTTTGACTTTGTTTTGCACGAAAATTATTGCTCCTTTCCACCTTACCCTAGGAAGCTCCTTAGTCCAATGCTTTACCAATCCAATGTATCCTTTACACAAGTCCTGTGTAAGACATCGGGGTTAAAAAAAAAAAAAAAGTGTTTCTTCCCTGAGTTCATCTAATTATTTATTTCTCATGTATCTCCTGTAAAAGTGAAATTCCTACAGCCAAATGGAAATAAATTCATTATGATATGGGTGATCAAGGCCTAAATGCTATTTCTTTAAACATTTTTGTTTCAAAATTTTACTGGAAGGGGAGTGTCCTCACTACCTTGGTATTATTAAGGCTCTTTTTGCAATGGTTAGTACCAAAATCCTCTCAAAAACCTTAAGAGCATGTATTTAAATAACAGTCACATTTTTCAGTTCTGGTCATTTAAAAAAAATCATTACATGTATAATACATGTTCATTGTAGAAAAACTAATTATAAATAAACAAAAAAGAAATTTAAAAACTGTTCATGAATCCTTCCATTCAAGGAAATAATTACTGCTCAGATATTCTTTCTATCTTTTTCCTAGGCAGCTACGTATATATGTGTTTAAAACCAGCTCATTTTCTGATATACTATCTTACAACCTTTTCTGACTTATTGACATATCATGTATATTCCCATAGCGATCTTATAAATAAGTGTACTTGTATAATACTCTATGGTATTCAAAGGTGTAGATGTATAATTCTTTATTTAACAAATCTTTTTACATTTAAATGTTTTCCATTCTTTTGTGAAGAACATGCTTGTGTCAAAACTGTTTGTCTTCCTGATGATGTATTTTAGTATAAATTCTCAGCTGTGGAATCACTGACTGAGAATTTATACTATCAGTGGCAATGCATGAGAATTGTCTTTTTTTAAATGTTTACTTTTTTTCTTTTAACATTGTATTTAAAAATATTTTCTCATTAATTTAGTGTACATAAATTACAAATTATTTCTCCAAAAGTTCAGTTTGCCTTTATTTGTAGTGCTTTCTTTTTGTACTTTTCAATGCAGAAATAACTGAGAAGTTATTCTTTTATTTAATAGGATCACCATTGTGGACCAAAGAAAAACTTGAACCAATCACACTTCAAAGTGGTCAATCTTTAGTACTTCCCTGCAGACCCCCAATTGGATTACCACCACCTATAATATTTTGGATGGATAATTGTAAGTTTTGATAATATGAACTTTCTTTCTTTAAAAGTCTTAGGATTGTTTACAGTCATAATACATTATTACCTCTTGTGATTCATAAAATGTTTTAGAGATGCTCAGGAAACTAGCTGCTCTTCAAAATAAATAACATGTCATCTCATTCACTCACTCAATTTTATTGGACATTTACTATGTACCTTGCTTATATTCTTTGCATTGGGAGGGGATGGGAGTGGGGAAGGGGGCAGATGATAAATGCAATAAGTACATTTAGAAAATCTGTGTTTGTTGGCAATAAGTTCTATGAAAAAAAATACAGCAGAGTTTTGAGCAGAGACCTAAGGAAATGAGAGAGCAAGCCATGCCCCTAAATATCTGAGTAGAAAGGGAACACTAGTGCTAGCCCCTAAGGAAGGAGCATCCCTGCTGTGTGTAAAAATAAAAGCAAGGAGGCCAAGGTGGCCAGACTAATGAACTAATGAAGGAGCTGAGGGGGAGGGTGATGGACAAGGTGAGAAAGGTCACAGGGGCTCAATGGAAAGGACTTTGGCTTTAGCTTGGAATGAAGTAGGGAAATGTTGAAGGAGTGACTTTATCTGAAATAAAATAAGTAGTAACAGTATCACTTCAGTTGATATGTAGAGAATATAGCAGACAAAAGAGAGAGTAGAGAGACTGTTGGGGCCACTGCTGTAATCTAGATGAAATTTGTTGGTGACTTGGACTTGAGTGGTAGCAGTAGAATGGGTAAGAAATGGTAAGATTCTGGATATATTTTGAGGGTCAAGCCTCCAGGATTTACTGGGGTGGGGGTGGGAGCATAAGAGAGAGGAATCAAGGATAACTACCTTTGGAGATTGAAAAACTCCAAAATGATAAAACGGAATTGCCATTCCCAGAAACCCATGGCAGGGAGGAAATCAAGCTGTTGGGGATATGTTATGTTTCTGTTAGTTTTTATAATCCCCAGCAATAGCTAATAGTTATTGGGCCTTTACCAAGTGTCAGGCCTTTTACTAAGGGCTTAACATGGGTTATTTCATTAATTTTTACAACAACCCTATGAGGCATGTCCAATTATTTTTTCCACTTTCCAGATGAGGAAACCGAGGCAGAGATAATGAAGCTATTCATTAGGCAATTTCAAACTTGTCTACCCCTGTTTCTGTCCTCAAGGGCGTGTTTGTTGCTCTGCCTCTTCCACCCTCCAAAATTTCCTGAGCTAATAGGTCAGCATGTTACCTTAGAGGGAGCACATGGTTCTGCCTGGAGACTAAGAAACCAGAGTTTGGGATGTGAGAGGCCTGTAAGATATTTCATGGCAAGACACCAGCAAGAGTCAGAGATACCTGAGTCAGAAGGAAGATTCCGGGCTATGATCAGCAATGTTTGAAACCTTAGTGCATAAGTCCTGCCTAGAGGCCTGGGCTAGATGAGAGGGTCTGGGAAGCAGGAAAGCAGAGTCTGGGAGACTGAGACCAGGAGCCCCCCAGAGGTGAAGAACTCATGGAGAAATCAGCAAAGCAGACGAGAAGAAGCAGTCACTGAAGGAAAAAAGGAACAAAGAGAGTGGTGTCCCCAGGGACAAGGTGAAGAATGTGTGTCAAAAAGACGGAATAACCAGGCAGGGTGGCTCACACTGTAATCCCACTAATCAAGAGGCTGGGGTGGGAGGATTGCTTCAGCTCAGGAGTTCGAGGCTGCAGTGAGCTACAATCACATCACTGTAGTTCAGCCTCAGCAGCAGAGTGAGACACCATCCCTAAAATAAATAATGATAATAATTTTAGAAAATATTTTTGAAAGACACAATAATCAGCTATTTCAAATGCTGCTGAGAGATCAGATAATATGAGAACTAAAAAATGACTACTGAATTTGACATCTTGGAGGTTCCTGGTAACCCTGTTAAGAGTCTTTTAGGTGGAATGGTGGGAGTGAATTAAAAGTATCTGTAGGAAATACGTTCTATTTTCAGTAACCTGATTGTCCGTGCACTCACAAGACATATCCATTACTAAAGAGAAAATTTGCCTCTAACATTTAATCTGCATTTTAAATTTTTTAATTTAATTTTTTTTTATTTTACTTTATGTTCTGGGATGCATTTTGGCTCTCCTTATATGAAAGCACTCAGAGAAAGTAAAGTAACGCAAAGAAATAAAAAACAAATATAGAACTAAATAAATCTTTTACAGATTTTGCAAAAATAAGTAGTAAGCCAAATGTAAATAAGTGATTTATGGCTTTAAGAATAACGCTTTCCAAATGCCACTGTCAAAATAAGGCTCAATATCTGGTACTTGGTTCTTATTCAGAAATAATGACCTTTTTGCTGAATAAAGAGACATATCACATGTAAAGTCTCAGAGTCATCTGAATACATAACTAATTTTTCCACTCACATACATTCTAGGCTATTGGTGAAGCATCTGACCTTTCAAATGGAATTGCACCTGCAATATGAGAAAAAAAAATTAGATCTATATAGCATACTTCTTGCAAGATGACATAAAGTTATTCTTGTCTGCATACATTTTTTTTTGAGTGCAATGCAAAATGCCACCACCCTCATGAAGTCCCATTGCCTAACATTTGGTCTGCCAACACCCTTCAATTTATTATTTTATTACTGCAGCAGGAGAAACAGAGGACAGGAAATGTTTTTGTCTTTAACTGTTAAACACAATGTACCTAATTCTTCTAAGGTTTTTTTTTTTTTTTTAGATGGAGTCTTGCTCTGTCACCCAGGCTGGAGCGCAGTGGCACAATCTCAGCTCACTGCAGCCTCCGCCTCCCAGGTTCAGGTGATTCTCCTGCCTCAGCCTCCCGAGTAGCTGAGATTACAGGTGCACACCACCACGCCTGGCTAATTTTCGTATTTTTAGTAGAGACAGGGTTTTGCCATGCTGGCCAGACTGGTCTTAAACTCCTGACCTCAGGTGATCCACCCACCTTGGCCTCCCAAAGTGCTGGGATTACAGACATGAGCCACCAAGCCCGGCTTGAGTTATTGTTAAAACAGTCCTTTTCCTGGGAACTAATGGCTTAAAACCATAAATTTGCAACCACCAACCAAACCTCCATCTTGACCAATAATTTGATTAACATGATGAACTGATGTTCTTTCTTTGAAGCTCTGCCTCCACATTTTCCTGCCTTTTTCTGCCTGAGGGAGCTCCAGACTTTTAACCATAATTTTGCATTTCGTGAAATGTTAGATCAAACACCTGCTATAGGAGGAGCAGACCTTCTTGACTCACACTGGAAAAACCCTGCCAGGAGACATAGTGGCCTGAGGCCACTGGGATGTGCGACTTTTTTCAGTTCTGTCACCTCACAGAACTGAAGAACTCTCACAGTTAAGGCTCTGTGGACTAAGTCAGGAGCTTCAGGATGTCCATTAGGTGGCTAAGTGTGAACTCACACACAGATCAGTCGTTCCACCTCCCTGCATCCTTCATCCACTTAAAACATCTTCCCCCTAAATAAGTTCTGATACTATTGCACAGTAGGGTGACTGTGGCTAACAGTAATGCATTGCATATTTCAAATAGCTAGAAGAGAGGATTTTGAATGTTTTCACAACAAAGAAATCGTAACTGTCTAAGGTGATGGATATGCTGATTACCATGATTTGATCATTACACAATGTAAATGTGTATTGAAATATCACATTGTACCCCACAAATATGTACAGTTTGTTATGTGTCCATAAAAGATAAAATCCTCCTGCCTAAGGCAAGATAGTTCCTTAACTGGACCTAAAGGGAAGTACTAATAAATTATTATGCTTGACACTGGAAAGTCAGAGTGCTGATGGTTACTCACCTAATCCTTCAATGCACATTTAAAGGAGCCTCGTGAAGGGGCAGGCACTGTTCCAGTGGACAAAACAGATGAAAGTGTTCACCGTCCTGGAGCTTAAATTCTAGTGCAGGAAACAGGCAATAAGTCATACGTATGATGAGTAAATATGTAGTATGCCAGAAGGTGATAAGTAATTCAGAAAAGAATTGTAGAGGAGGTGGAGGAACTGGGCTTGGGAGGCTTGTGAGGGGCAGGTTGCAGCATTAAATAGTGTCATCATCACACCCAGTTACTGTCAGCTGGCCATTTGCTGCCTGATTCTTCAACTGAATGATGAGCTCAGACAGGGCTGGGACTCTGGCATGCCCAGTGCCTAGCACAGGACCCAGCTCACCGTTAGATGCTCTCCAAGTATTAGTTTCTGAATGTTGTGTGTAGACGCAACCCATGTTAACAATTTTAGAAGCTTCCTTAATGATTTTCTAAGATATATGTGTATGTGTACTTAACAGTTAGGGACTCATTTAGATATGAGGAAAAGTCACACCAACTTTTTGTAAAACATATTTTGTTTACATTTGCTTAATAAAAGATTTCACTGTATAACTCTAATCTCACCTCTGCCCCCACCCCAGAGAAGTTACTGTCAGGGAAGTAGAGTTAGAGTTTTAGTGTGTTGTGTATTTTTTTTTTTTTTAGTTATTTGCTTTTACCCAAAGAGCTATATAGAGACAAAATGTATTCAAATGAAGTTCACAGACCTATTAGTAGATACATTTATCTTGCTAATTTGGAGGGTGGCCACTTTATGATGGAATAATCTGGGTATCTCTCTGCCTTTCTCCAGCCTTTCAAAGACTTCCACAAAGTGAGAGAGTTTCTCAAGGCCTGAATGGGGACCTTTATTTTTCCAATGTCCTCCCAGAGGACACCCGCGAAGACTATATCTGCTATGCCAGATTTAATCATACTCAAACCATACAGCAGAAGCAACCTATTTCTGTGAAGGTGATTTCAGGTAAGAGTTCAGCTTCCCAAATCTCCCCTTCAATGACATTTACAAATATGTGCAAAATATAGAAACTATTATATACTACTGACTTTGAAGTAAACAGGTTCATTATCAGGAAACCCCCCCATGAATGCTCACTAAAGTGTTGGCATATGTGTTATAAAGATTGTGCATACCCTAAATACTGGATTTTACATTTCTTGCTTTTATTGTCATGACTGGTTCCGTGATAACCTTCTGAACCACCTGGTGTTCTGAGCATTTGTGTGTGCTTTATGCTCCACAGTGCCTCTTATTGGCAGTCCTGCAGCTTAAGTTAAATGTCTGCATATTCCTGGATGGGGGTGGCTGAGTAAATTAATGAGTTAGTCATGTACAATGTAAAGCACTGTTTTTACTTGATAGGAAGAGCACTCGGTCAGGATAGCTGTATACGTTTGCTTTTATTGCCCAATACTTTTTGACCCTTCTCCCCTACTTTTGTGCCCTCTTCATAATATTCTGTTTATTTCAGTGGATGAATTGAATGACACTATAGCTGCTAATTTGAGTGACACTGAGTTTTATGGTGGTGAGTTATGGTGATTGTAACTGATATTCTCTCCTTCATTGTAGAATTTAGTTCACTAACTTCACCTCCATGGCTATTTAACCTTATTTCTTTATGAGATTTCTAGTTATATGTTTAATACCACTAGTATAAATGTATGTTTCTTATGAAATTTACCTATAAACTTTGAAGCATGCCACTAGAGCATTTTCCATGATGTATGTGTAATAATGAAACCTGTTGTAACTGTTTGCGTGTAAAGAACCATTTCACTGATTTGGAAAAACCTTTCACGTACGTTCAGAATTATGTTTTCCATGTTTTGTTCTGTTCCTAACTTTTCTTGTGAACTAAGTAAGAGTTGACAGGGCGCATTTTGCTAGAATACTGACTCATCAAAGCTTTTAGCAACTAATATTAAGTGGATTTCATAGTAAATCATCACACTTGTCATCTGTTTTCATGTGACATTATCAATATAATTAGCAATAAGATTTCTCTCTTAGTTTTGTTTAAAAGCAAGTCAAACCAAGTCACTGTCTTCAATGGAAGTAATCTTTTTAAAAGTAGAGCATTTAACTTCATTATTTTAGATAGAAGTGAATTTGATTCCCTTAAGGGAAATGTTCTCAAGTAGAGTCTATGAATGAAAATAATGGTTTTGGATAAAAGGGTCCTCTTAATTATCCATAAGGCAGAATTTCTGCTGTATTAATTTTTCACCCTTGAGATGTAAGTAAAAAACATTAAGATCTCATCAGTGACCGAGATAGACACTCCACAACTGCTGCTTTCTGTTATTTTATTTGAATATACTCCTGAAAAATATGGGCCCCAAGACCATTCTCAAAGTGATTTTAGAGGAGTAAGTTTCCCCCCTACGATCTCTAAATTCTTAGGAAAACTAATTTTTCTCAAGTAATACCTCTTCTGGCATTGAATTTTTTCTTCTGAGGAATGAGAATAATTCATAGTATATTACTTTTTCATTAAATTTTTATAAGCATCAAGTAGATAATGCATTAAAGAGTTGAAAACCTTTAAGGGCTATAAAACCTTAAGATGATGTAATTTCTGCTCCAAGTTTTTCTAAGAAACCGTCAGAAGATAAGGCTATGTTTTGGAAAGGCCGCCATAAAAAAGAAGATGGCCTGTATAACTATCCCTAAGATCTTTGACTTGGACCCTCTTTATTTTTTTATTGAGGAAAATGATTTCCATTTATTTAACTCCGCCAGTGTTCTTAATTTGTGACATAATATTTGCAAGACCTCTGTCAGTAACTCTCTACTTTTGTTTTCCATAAACCTCGCAGTTTGAGGATCTTAATATGATTAATCATTGGTATTGGCTATAATGTTGTCCCCACTGTAAACCAGAATACCCCTTCTATAACCGTATCTTTATAAAAACCTAACATCTTCCAGAAGATAGACAGTTAATTTTTGCTTCGACCTAAGCACTAATCCTAAGGGAAAATAACATGATTTTCCTCTCCATGTCAACATTTTGAAAATTTTCTAACCCACAGAAAATTTGTAAAAACCTAACCCAAATTAAGGGAATATACAAAAGGAAAACAGTCCTTATTATTAGTGCCTATGCCACCAAAATTGTTTCTGTTCCTGGGTAACTGAGTAACTGGTGACTACTTATAATGCAGAGACTGTGTATGTGTATGTAGCTTAACAAATTTCACAATTAATGTTAAATAGCTTAAAAAGGGATTGGAATTTTAGACAGCTTTTTTGACAACGAAGTGTTTACAGAAATACATATTTATAAGTTGTAATGCATACTGATTTTCTTGTTTGCAGCTAAATCAAGTAGAGAGAGGCCACCAACATTTTTAACTCCAGAAGGCAATGCAAGTAACAAAGAGGAATTAAGAGGAAATGTGCTTTCACTGGAGTGCATTGCAGAAGGACTGTGAGTTAACACTTTCTGTCCTGAAGTATATTTCTTGTAAAAATATAGTAGGTTGGTAGAGAGGTGTTAATAATATCACAGGAGGAGTCATTGTCTTCTACTAATTCTATAAAGCATCAAGAAAAATTTGGTAATTATTTCCAAAGTAGGCATATGAATCTCATATTATTGTTAAATTGTTTTGTTAATGTAATAGTAATCATATTGAAATAAGTATCAGTAATCACCTTATGATTGTTAAAATATTAGGTCTCATATTATTGTTAAAATATTTTGTTAATGTAGTAGTATTATCTTAAAATAAGTATCAGTAATCACCTTGTGACTGCTATGATTATAATTAGAGTATATTATTTTGCTAGTTTGTAACCAGCCACCTCAAATTTAGTGGCTTAAAAATAATAGCTATTGATTACTGATTACTTGTCAAGAGGTCTACAGAGCAGTTGTCCTCTAACCAGCTAGGTTCGGCTAATTTCAGTTAAGCATGCTCATGCATCTGTTAGGTGACTCAGCAGTGGGTCCACTGCTCTTGGGGTCTACTAGCTGTTAACTGGGGCATCTGAGTTGATGGCCATAAGTTGCCAACATCTCTCTTGCAGTCTTGTCCTGGCTTATTCTCCTCACAGACAACATGCACAGGGCCTGCCTCTTAAATCCTAGCCTCAGAACTAGCACACTGTCCCTTCACTTACTTCCTATTGGCAGGTCACAAGGCCAAGCCTAGATTCTTTGAAATAACTTATCTGTGCACACTTCAAAATCGAAGATACCCCAGAACTGACACACTTTTGACAGAAGTTACGGGGAGGCCTTGCCCAGATACAAAAGCAACTGTGGTGTTAGCTCTGTGTTGCAAGGAATTTCTATATAGTCCCTATCTTCTGCCTGACACAGAGCAAACACCATTGGTATGGGCGCATCTGCTGAAAACCTGGAATAGAATCTCAGAAGTATGCTGCCCTCACATGTGATCCATGCTGTCCTTGACAGGCAACTCATTGTTCTCACATTCCTTCCTGAATCCAGGAAAACTTGACTTCAGGAGGCACGTGGAGGCCTCCGCTGGCCAAGGCAGGAAATCACACTGTGCATTACTCAGCTCCTCAAGCTACGGAAAACTAGCAAAACCCCCTTTTAAAGATATGTTACCATTGCTTTTGGTGTTTTAGACATGAAGTCCTTGCCCATGCCTATGTCCTGAATGGTATTGCCTAGGTTTTCTTGTAGGATTTTAATGGTTTTAGGTCTAACATTTAAGTCTTTAATCCATCTTGAATTAATTTTTGTATAAGGTGTAAGGAAGGGATCCAGTTTCAGCTTTCTACATATGGCTAGCCAGTTTTCCCAGCACCATTTATTAAATAGGGAATCCTTTCCCCATTTCTTGTTTTTGTCAGGTTTGTCAAAGATCAGATAGTTGTAGATATGCGGCATCATTTCTGAGGGCCAAAATTGACAAATGGGATCTAATTAAAATAAAGAGCTTCTGCACAGCAAAAGAAACTACCATCAGAGTGAACAGGCAACCTACAGAATGGGAGAAAATTTTTGCAACCTACTCATCTGACAAAGGGCTAATATCCAGAATCTACAATGAACTCAAACAAATTTACAAGAAAAAAACAAACAACCCCATCAAAAAGTGGGCAAAGGACATGAACAGACACTTCTCAAAAGATGACATTTATGCAGCCAAAAAACACATGAAAAAATGCTCATCGTCACTGGCCATCAGAGAAATGCAAATCAAAACCACAGTGAGATACCATCTCACACCAGTTAGAATGGCCATCATTAAAAAATCAGGAAACAACAGGTGCTGGAGAGGATGTGGAGAAATAGGAACACTTTTACACTGTTGGTGGGACTGTAAACTGGTTCAACCATTGTGGAAGTCAGTGTGGCGATTCCTCAGGGATCTAGAACTAGAAATACCATTTGACCCAGCCATCCCATTACTGGGTATATACCCAAAGGACTATAAATCATGCTGCTATAAAGACACATGCACACGTATGTTTATTGTGGCACTATTCACAATAGCAAAGACTTGGAACCAACCCAAATGTCCAACAACCATAGACTGGATTAAGAAAATGTGGCACATATACACCATGGAATACTATGCAGCCATAAAAAATGATGAGTTCATGTCCTTTGTAGGGACATGGATGAAACTGGAAAACATCATTCTCAGTAAACTATCGCAAGGACAAAAAACCAAACACCGCATATTCTCACTCGTAGGTGGGAATTGAACGATGAGAACTCATGGACACAGGAAGGGGAACATCACACTCCGGGGACTGTTGTGGGGTGGGGGGAGGGGGGAGGGACAGCATTAGGAGATATACCTAATGCTAAATGACGAGTTAATGGGTGCAGGAAATCAACATGGCACATGGATACATATGTAACAAACCTGCACATTGTGCACATGTACCCTAAAACCTAAAGTATAATTAAAAAAATAAATAAATAAATAAAAATAAAAATAAATTAAAAAAAATAAAGATATGTTAAAACCCTGTATCTTCTGCTAGAATTAAGAAAAAAAATCCTCCCAGTTTCCATCAATACGGTGTAAGAGAGTGGCATAGTCTGCCAGCCTCCAACCTTTGGGAGCAGAAGGTACCTATTCTCACAATTTAATGATTTCTTTTCCCACAAATGACATATTTCGTAAAAAACTAAAATATGGTTGGTATTTGGAAATTTCACAATACTCCCAAAAGAATTTTTAAAACTTTGGAGTGTTGTAAAACCAAGATTGGGACTCTATCACTTACAAACCAACCATCAGACTTATAGAATCAAAATATTTCTAATTCCTGACAATGGCTCAATACAGTAGCTGGCCTCCGAAACAATTCATGGCATTTTCATAATTTCAAACTATGAAACTATGCTTCCATCTCTATCTCCTTCTTACCTTCATATCATCTGAGATGCAGATTAGTCTGACTATAAGGAAATATCAATATGTTATCAGATTCCACATGTATACAGATTTTCAAAATCTACTTATTTTTATACTTACAGTATGTTTTAATTCTAGAAGATATTTCATCAGATACATATGCTCAGTTTATTTCTTACTCAACCAAACAAGCCAAACCAATATTATAATCAATTAATCCCACTTGTATTTCTTTTTTTTTTTTTTTTTTGCTTGAACCATAATTTATTATTTCTCATGGTTCCATGTGATGACTGGGCTAAGCTTTTTTTAATTATTTTTTATTTTCCAAAGGTTATTGGGGTACAAGTGGTGTTCGGTTACATGAGTAAGTTATTTAGTGGAGTAAGTTATTTAGTAGTGATTTGTGAGATTTTAGTGCACCCATCACCCGAACAATATACACTGCACCCTATTTGTAGTCTTTTATCCCTCAACACCCCCCCACCCTTCCCCGAAAGTCCCCAAAGTCCATTGTATTATTCTTATGCCTTTGTGTCCTCATAGCTTAGCTCCCACCTGTCAATGAGAACATACAGTGTTTGGTTTTCCATTCCTGAGTTACTTTACTTAGAATATAGTCTCCATTCTCATCCAGGTCACTGCAAATGCCATTAATTCATTCCTTTTTATGGCTGAGTAGTATTCCATCACATATCTATATATATACCACAGTTTCTTTATCCACTTGTTGATTGATGGGCGTTTGGGTTGGTTCCATGATTTTGCAATTGCAAACTGTGATGCTATAAACATGCGTGTGCAAGTATCTTTTCTGTATAATGACTTCTTTTCCACTGGGTAGATACCCAGTGGTGGGATTGCTGGATCAAATGGCAGTTCTACTTTTGGTTCTTTAAGGAATCTCCACACTGTTTTCCATAGTGGCTGTACTAGTTTACATTCCCACCAACACTGTAGAAGTGTTCCCTGATAACTGCATCCATGCCAACATCTACTGTTTTTTTTTATTTTTTGGTTATGGCCATTCTTGCAGGGGTAAGGTGGTATCACATTGCGGTTTTGATTTGCATTTCCCTGATCATTAGTGATGTTGAGCATTTTTTCCATGTTTGTTGGCCATTTGTGTATCTTCTTTTGAGAATTGTCTATTCATGTCCTTAGCCCACTTTTTGATGGGATTGTCTGTTTTTTTCTTGCTGATTTGTTTGAGTTTGTTGTAGATTCTGGATATTAGTCCTTTGTCAGATGTATAGATTGTGAAGATTTCCTCCCACTCTGTGGGTTGTCTGTTTACTCTGCTGACTGTTGTTTTTGCCATGCAAAAGCTCTTTAATTTAATTAAGTCCCAGCTATTTATCTTTGTTTTTATAGCATTTGCTTTCAGGTTCTTGGTCATGAATTCCTTGCCTAATCCAATGTCTAGAAGGGGTTTTCCTATGATATTTTCTAGAATCTTTATAATTTCAGGTCTTAGATTTAAGTTCTTAATTCGTCTTGAGTTGGTTTTTATATAAGGTGAGAGATGAAGATCCAGTTTCATTCTCCTACCTGTGGCTAGCCAATTATCCCAACACCAATTGTTGAAAAGGGTGTCCTTTCCCCACTTTATGTTTTTGTTTGCTTTGTCGAAGATCAGTTGGCTGTAAGTATTTGGGTTTATCTCTGGGTTCTCTATTCTGCTCCACCAGTCTATGTGTATATTTTTATACCAGTATCAGGCTGTTTTGGTGACCATGGCCTTATAGTATAGTTTGAAATCAGGTAGTGTGAGGCCTCCAGATTTGTTCTTTTTGCTTAGTCTTGCTTTGGCTATGTGGGCTCTTCTTTGGTTCCATATGAATTTTAGAATGTTTTTTTCTAATTCTGTAAAGAATAATGGTGGTATTTTGATGGGGATTGCACTGAATTTGTAGATTGCTTTTGGCAGTATGTCATTTTCACAATATTGATTCTACCCTTCCATGAGCATGGGATGTGTTTTCATTTGTGTTGTCTGTGATTTCTTTCTGTAGTGTTTTGTAGTTTTCCTTGTAGAGGTCTTTTGCCTCCTTGGTTAGGTATATTCCTAAGGTTTTTTTTTTTGGCAGCTATTATATAGGGAGTTGAGTTCTTGATTTGACTCTCCACTTGGTTGCTGTTGGTGTATAGAAGAGCTACTGATTTGTGTACATTAATCTTGTATCTGGAAACTTTGCTGAATTCTTTTATCAGTTCTAGGGCCTTTCTGGAGAAGTCTTTAGGGTTTTCAAGGTAAATGATCATATCATCAGCAAACAGTGACAGTTTGACTTCCTCTTTACCAATTTGGATACCCTTTATTTCTTTCTCTTGTCTGATTGCTCTGGGTAGGACTTCCAGTACCATGTTGAAGAGGAGTGGTAAGAGTGGGCATTCTTGTCTTATTCCATTTCTCAGAGGGAATGCTTTCAACTTTTCCCCACTCAGTATTATGTTGGCTGTAGGTTTGACATAGATGGCTTTTATTACTTGAGGTATGTTCATTGTACGCTGATTTTGCTGAAAGTTTTAATAATAAAGGGATGCTGGATTTTATCAGATACTTTTTCTGCATCTATTGAGATGATCACGTGATTTTTGTTTTTAATTCTGTTTATGTGGTGTATCACATTTATTGACTTGTGTATGTTAAACCATCCCTGCATTCCTAGTATACAACCCACTTGATCATGGTGGATTATCTTTTTTATATGTTGCTTGATTCGGTTACCTAATATTTTGTTAAGGATTTTAGCATCTATGTTCATCAGGGATATCAGTCCGTAGTTTCTTTTTTGGTTATGTCCTTTCTTGGTTTTGGTATTAGGGTAATGCTGGCTTCATAGAATGAATTGGGGAGGGTTCTGTCTTTCTCTATCTTGTGGAATAGTGTCAAAAGGATTGGTACCAATTCTTCTTTGAATGTCTGGTAGAATTCTGCTGTGAATCCATGTGGTCATGGACTTTTTTTGGTTGTTAATTTTTTAATTACCATTTTGATCTTGCTGCTTATTATTGGTCTGTTTAAGGTATCTAATTTTTCCTGATTTAAGCTAGGAGGGTTGTATTTTTCCAGGAATTTGTCCATCTCTTTTAGATTTTCTAGTTTATGTGTGTAAAGGTGTTCATAGCAGCCTTGAGTGAGCTTTTGTATTTTGGTGATGTCAGTTGTAATATCTCCCATTTCATTTCTTGATGAAGTTATTTGGATTTTCTCTCTTCTTTTCTTGGTTAATCTTGCTAATGGTCTATCAATTGTATTTATCTTTTCAAAGAACCAGCTTTTTGTTTCATTTATCTTTTGTATTTTTTGTTTGTTTGTTTGTTTCAATTTCATTTAGTTCTGCTGTGATTTTATCTCCTTTCTTCTGCTGGGTTTGGGTTTGGTTTGTTCTTGTTTCTCTAGTTCCTTGAGGTGTGACCCTAGAATGTCAGTTTGTGCCCTTTCAGTCTTTTTGATGTAGGTATTTAGGGCTATGAACTTTCCTCTTAGCACTGCCTCTGCTGTATCCCAGAGGTTTTGATGGGTTGTGTCACTATTGTCGTTCAGTTCAAAGAATTTTTTAATTTCTATCTTGATTTCGTTTTCTACCCAATGATCATTCAGGAGCAGGTTATTGAATTTCCATGTTTTTGCATGGCTTTGAAGGTTCCTTTTGGAGTTGATTTCCACTTTTATTCCACTGTGGTCTGAGAGAGTGCTTGATATAATTTCAATTTTCTTAAATTTATTGAGGCTCATTTTGTGGCCTATCATATGGTCCATCTTCAAGAAAGTTCCATGTGCTGTTGAATAGAATGTGTATTCTGGGTGGCTAGAAAGATGGCTGAATAGGAACAGCTCCAATCTGCAGCTCCCAGCGAGATCAATGCAGAAGGTGGGTGATTTCTGCATTCCCACCTGAGGTACCTGGTTCATCTCATTGGGACTGGTTAGACAGTGGATGCAGCCCACAGAGGGTGAGCTGAAGCAGGGTGGGGGCATCGCCTCACTCAGGAAGTGCAAGGGGTCGGGGAACTTCCCCCTACCCAGCCAAGGGAAGCCGTGAGGGACTGTGCCATGAAGAACAGTGCATTCCAGCCCAGATACTATGCTTTGCCCACAGTCTTCACAACCCACAGACCAGGAGATTCCCTGGGGTGCCTACACCACCAGGGCACTGGGTTTCAAGCAAAAAACTAGGCGGCCATTTGGGCAGACACCGAGCTAGCTGCAGGAGTTTTTTTTTCATACCCCAGTGGTACCTGGAACACCAGTGAGACAGAGCTGTTCACTCCCCTGGAAAGAGTGCTGAAGCCAGGGAGCCAAGTGATCTAGCTCAGCGGATCCCACCCCCTTGAAGCCCAGCAAGCTAAGATCCACTAACTTGAAATTCTCGCTGCCAACACTGCAGTCGGAAGTCGACCTGGGATGCTCTAACTTGGTGGGGGATGGGCGTCTGCCATTACTGAAGCTTGAGTAGGTGGTTTTCCCTTCACAGTGTAAACAAACCCACCAGGAAGTTTGAACTGGACAGAGCCTACCACAGCTCAGCAGAGCCGCTAATTTCTCCCCTCTGGGCAGGGCATCGCTGAAAGAAAGGCAGCAGCCCCAGTCAAGGGCTTATAGATCAAACTCCCATCTCTCTGGGACAGAGCACCTGGGGAAAGGGGCAGCTGTGGGCACAGCTTCAGCAGATTTAAACATTCCTGCTGCTGGCTCTGAAAAGAGCAGCACATCTCCCAGCACAGTGCTTGAGCTCTGCTAAGGGAGAGACTGCCTCCTCAAGTGGGTCCCTGACCCCTGTGACTCCTGACTGGGAGACATCTCCCAGCAGGGGTCAACAGACACCTCATACAGGAGAGCTCTGGCTGACATCTGGCAGGTGCCCTTCTGGGATGAAGCATCCAGAGGAAGGAACAGGCAGCAACCTTTGCTGTTCTGCAGCCTTTGCTGGTGATACCCAAGCAAACAGGGTCTGGAGTGGACCTCCAGCAAACTCCAGCAGACCTGCAGCAGAGGGCCCTGACTGTTAGAACAAAAACTAACAAACAGAAAGAAATAGCATCAACATCAACAAAAAGGACGTCCACACAAAAAACCCATATGAAGGGGTCACCAACATCAAAGACCAAAGGTAGATAAATCCACAAAGATGAGGAAAAACCAGTACAAAAGGGCCGAAAGTTCCAAAAACAAGAATGCCTCTTCTCCTCGAAAGGATCACAACTACTCACCAGCAAGGGAACAAAACTGGACAGAGAATGAGTTTGACGAATTGACAGAAGTAGGCTTCAGAAGGTGGGTAATAGTAAACTCCTCCAAGCTAAAGGAGCTTGTTCTAACCCAATGCAAGGAAGCTAAGAACCTTGAAAAAATGTTAGAGGAATTGCTAACTAGAATAACCAGTTTAGAGAAGAACATAAATGACCTGATGGAGCTGAAAAACACAGCATGAGAACTTCGTGAAGCATGCACAAGAATCAATAGCTGAATCGAACAAGAAGAAAGGATAACAGAGATAGAAGATCAACTTAATGAAATAAAGTGTGGAGACAAGATTAGAGAATAAAGTGTGAAGACAAGATTAGAGGAAAAAGAATGAATGAAGCCTCCAAGAAATATGGGACTATGTGAAAAGACCAAACCTACATTTGATTGGTATACCTGAAAGTGACAGGGAGAATGGAACCAAGTTGGAAAACACTTTTCAGGATATTATCCAGGAGAACTTCCCCAACCTAGCAAGAGAGGCCAACATTCAAATTCAGGAAATACAGAGAACACCACAAAGATACTCCTCAAGAAGAGCAACCCCAAGACACATAATCATCAGATTCACCAAGGTTGCAATTAAGGAAAAAATGTTAAGGGCAACCAGAGAGATAAGTTGGGTTCTCCACAAAGGAAAGCCCATCAGACTAACAGTGGATCTTTTGGCAGAAACCCTACAAGCCAGAAGAAAGTGGGGGCCAGTATTCAACATTCTTAAAGAAAAGAATTTTCCACCCATAATTTCATATCCAGCCAAACTAATCTTCATAAGTGAAGGAGAAATAAAAATCCTTTACAGACAAGCAAATGCTGAGGGGTTTTGTCACCACCAGGCCTGCCTTACAAGATCTCCTGAAGGAAGCACTAAATATGGAAAGGAAAAACCAGAACCCGCCACTGCAAAAACATACCAAATTGTAAACACCATCGACACTATGAAGAAACTACATCAACTAACAGGAAAAATAACCAGCTAGCATCATAATGACAGGATCAAATTCACACATAACAATATTAACCTTAAATGTAAAGGGCTAAATGCCCAAATTAAAAGACACAGGCTGGGAAATTGGATAAAGAATCAAGACCCATCAGTGTGCTGTATTCAGGAGACCAACCTCATGTGCAAATACACACATAGGCTCAAAATAAAGGGATAGAGGAATATTTACCAAGCAAATGGAAAGCAAAAAAAAAAAAAGGCAGGGGTTGCAGTTGTAGTCTCTGATAAAACAGACTTTGAACCAACAAAGATCAAAAAAGACAAGGGTATTGCATAATGGTAAAGGGATCAATGCAGCAAGAAGAGCTAACTATCCTAAAAATTTATGGACCCAATACAGAAGCACCCAGATTCATAAAGCGAGTTCTTAGAGACTTACAAAGAGACTTAGACTCCCACACAAAAATAGTGGGAGATGGCCAGGCGCGGTGGCTCATGTCTGTAATCCCAGCACTTTGGGAGGCTGAAGCAGGTGGATCACGAGGTCAGGAAATCGAGACCATCCTGGCTAACATGGTGAAACCCCGTCTCTACTAAAAAACTACAAAAAATTAGCCAGGCATGGTGGCGGGCACCTGTAGTCCCAGCTACTCGGGAGGCTGAGGCAGGAGGATGGCGTGAACACAGGAGGTGGAGCTCGCAGTGAGCCGAGATTGTGCCACTGCACTCCAGCCTGGGCAACAGAGCGAGACTCCATCTCAAAAAAAAAAAAAAAATAGTGGGAGACTTTAACACCCTGCTGTCAATATTAGACAGATCAACGAGACAGAAAATTAACAAGGGTATTTAGGACTTGAACTCAGCTCTAGACCAGGCAGGCCTGATAGATATCTACAGAACTCTCCACCCCAAATCAGCAGAATATACATTCTTTCCAGCACCACATCACACTTATTCTAAAATTGACCACATAATTAGAAGTAAAATACTCCTCACCAAATGCAAAAGAACAGAAATCATAACAGTCTGTCAGACCACACTGCAATCAAATTAGAACTCAGGATTGAGAAACTCATTCAAAACCACACAACTACATGGAAACTGAATGACTACTGGGTAAATAACGAAATTAAGGCAGAAATAAATAAGTTCTTTGAAACCAATGAGAACAAAGACACAACGTACCAGGATATCTAGGACACAGCTAAAGCAGTTTTTAGAGGGAAATTTATATACTAACGTCTACAGGACAAAGTGGGAAAGATCTAAATTTGACACCCTAACATCACAATTAAAAGAACTAGAGAAGCAACAGCAAACAAATTCAAAAGCTAGCAGAAAACAAGAAATAACTAAGATCAGAGCAGAACTAAATGCCATAGAGACATGAAAAACCCTTCAAAAAATCAATAAATCCAGGAGCTGGTGTTTTGAAAAGATTAACAAAATAGACCACTAGCCAGACTAATAAAGAAGAAAAGAGAAGAATCAAATAGACACAATAAAAAATGATAAAAGGGATATCACCACTGATCCCACAGAAATACAAACTATCACCAGAGACTACTATAAACACCTCTACACAAATAAACCAGAAAATCTAGAAGAGATGGATAAATTCCTGGACACATTCACCCTCCCAAGACTAAACTAGGAAGAAGTCAAATCCCTGAATAGACTGACAACAAGTTCTGAAATTGAGGCAGTAATTAATAGCCTACCAACCAAAAAAAGCCCAGGACCAGATGGATTTACAGCCGAATTCTACCAGAGGTACAAAAAGGAGCTGGTACCATTCCTTCTGAAGCTATTCCAAACAATAGAAAAAGAGGGTATCCTCCCTAACTCATTTTGTGAGGCCAGCATCATCCTGATACCAAAACCCGGCAGAGACACAACGAAAGAAGAAAATTTCAGGCCAATATCCCTGATGAACACTGATGCAAAAATCCTCAATAAAATACTGGCAAACTGAATCCAGCAGCACATCAAAAAGCTTATCCACCACGATCAACTCGGCTTCATCCCTGGGATGCAAGGCTGGTTCAATGTATGCAAATCAATAAACATAATCCATCACATAAAGAGAACCAATGACAAAAACCACATGATCATCTTAATAGATGCAGAAAAGGCCTTCGACAAAATTCAACAGCCCTTCATGCTAAAAACTCTCAGGACTATTAATAATTGTTTTAGAAATTTAGAAGCTCCATTGTTAGGTGTATATATGTTTAGGATTGTGATATTTTCCTGTTCGACAAGGCCTTTTACCATTATATAATGTCCCTCTTTGTCTCTTTTAACTGCTGTTGCTTTAAAGTTTGTTTTGTCTGATACAAAAATAGCTACCCCTGCTTGCTTTTGGTGTCCATTTGCATGAAATGCCTTTTTCCACTCCTTTACTTTAAGTTTATGTGAGTCCTTATGTGTTAGGTGAGTCTCCTGAAGGCAGCAGATAGTTGGTGGTGAATTCTTATCCATTCTGCAGTTCTGTGTCTTTTAAATGGAGCACTTAGGCCATTTACATTCAATGTTAGTATTGAGATGTGAGATACCCTTGCATTCACTGTGCTATTTGTTGCCTGTGTACCTTGGGTTTTTTATTTTTTGTTTTTGGTTTTTAAATTATATTTTTGTTTTATAGGTCCTGTGTGATTTATGCTTTAAAGAGGTTCTGTTTTGATGTGTTTCCAGGATTTGTTTTAAGATTTAGAACTCCTTTTAGCAGTTCTTGTAGTGGTGGTTTGGTAATGGCAAATTCTCTCAGCATTTGTTTGTCTGAAAGAGACTGTATCTTTCCTTCAAATATGATGCTTAGTTTCGCTGGATACAAAATTCTTGACTGATAATTGTTTTGTTTGTGGAGGCTGATGATAGGGCCCCAATCCCTTCTAGCTTGTAGGATTTCTGCTGAGAACTGTGCTGTTAATCTGATAGGTGTTCCTTTATAGGTTACCTCGTGCTTTTGTCTCACAGCTCTTAAGATTATTTCTTTCATCTTAACTTTGGATAACCTGATGACAATGTGCCTAGACATCTTTTTGAGATGAATTTTCCAGGTGTTCTCTGTGCTTCCTGTATTTGAATGTCTAGGTCCCTAGCAAGGCCAGAAAAGTTTTCCTCGATTATTCCTCCAAATATGTTTTCCAAACTTTCAGATTTCTCTTATTCCTCAGGAACACTAAGTATTCTTAGGTTTGGTCATTTAACATAATCCCAGACTTCTTGGAGGCTTTGTTCATATTTTCCTATTCTTTTCTCTTTGTATTTGTTGGATTGGGTTCATTGAAAGACTTTGTCTTCAAGCTCTTAATTTCTCTCTTCTAGTTGTTCAGTTCTATTGCTGAGATTTTTCAGAGCATTTTGCATTTCTATAAGTGTGTCCAATGTTTCCTGAAGTTTTGGTTGTTTTTTCTTTGTAGTGTCTATTTCCTTGACTATTTCTCCCTTTGCTTCTTGTATTGTTTTTTGGATTTCCTTCATCCCTGGGATGCAAGGCAGGTTCAACGTATGCAAATCAATAAACATAATCCATCACATAAAGAGAACCAATGACAAAAACCACATGATCATGGCTTTGCCTTTCTCTGGTGCCTGTCTGATAAGCTTAATAACTAACCTCCTGAATTCTTTTTCAGGTAAATCAGGGATTTCTTCTTGGTTTGGATCCATTGCTGGTGAGCTAGTGTGATTCTTTGGCGGGTGTTAAAAAGCCTTGTTTAGTCATATTACCAGAGTTGGTTTTCTGGTTCCTTCTCATTTGGGTGGATTCTGTCAGAGGGAAGGTCTAGGGCTGAAGTCTGTTGTTCAGATTCTTTTGTCCCATAGGGTTTTCCCTTGATGTAGTACTGTCCCCTTTTTCCTATGGATGTGGCTTCCTGTGAGCCAAGCTGCAGTGACTGTTATCTCTCTTCTGGGTCTAGCCACCTGGAAAGTCTACCCATTTCCAGGCTGCTACTGGAGTTTGTTTGCACAGAGTCCTGTAATGTGAACCATCGGCCTCTCCACCATAGATACCAGCACCTGTTCCACTGGAGGTGGCAGGGGGTTGAAATGGACTCTGTGAGGGTTCTTAGCTTTGGTGGTTTAACGTTCTATTTTTGTGCTGGTTGGCCTCCTGCCAGGTGCTTTCCAGAGAATATCAGTTCTGGTAGTATGGAGAGGAGCTGGTGGTAAGTGGAGCCCTAGAACTCCCAAGATTATATGCCCTTTGTCTTCAGCTACCAG
The DNA here is from genome assembly GCF_028878055.3 of Symphalangus syndactylus. Classification (NCBI taxonomy): domain Eukaryota; kingdom Metazoa; phylum Chordata; class Mammalia; order Primates; family Hylobatidae; genus Symphalangus; species Symphalangus syndactylus. The sequence continues at coordinate 98,383,406 of NC_072428.2, read as the reverse complement.
AGTTGGTAGAGAAGGCCCATCAGGTGGGGGCTAGGGCTAGGTGTGTCTGAGCTCAGACTCTCTTTGGGTGGGTCTTGCTGTGGCTGCTGTGGGGGAGGGGGTGAGGTTCCCAAATCAATGGAGTTGTGTACCTAGGAGGATTATGGCTGCCTCTGCTGAGTCATGCAAGTTGTCCCTCTGCTGAGTCATGCAGGTTGTTGGGGAAGTGAGGGAAATCCAGCAGTCACAGGCCTCACCTAGCTCCCACACAAACCAAAAGGCCAGTCTCACTCTCACAGTGCCTACCCTAACAGCCTCAAGTCTGTTTCCAGGCAGTGGGTGAGCGGGACTTGAGAACTTGCCCCAGACTATCCACCTCCCAGCTGCAAAAGAAAAGGGCTTAGTTCTTCCCCAGCATATGGAGTCTGCATGCTGGATTCACACACTCTCCCAAGTTCTGGCCAGGAGGTTTCTCGCCTGGTTCAAATTGTTATAAAGTTCAGCTGGAGACTTCCTTCTCCCTGTGGCATTTTCCCCACACCTCTGGCTGCCCTCCTGAAGGATCTCTGTGGTGCCAGGCAGGAATGGCCTGGTTGGGGACCCAGCGAGCTCCCAGGGCCTTTCCTGCTGCTTCCTCTACCCCTGTATTTCACTCAGCTCTCTAAATTGACTCAGCTCCAGGTAAAGTCAGAAACTTCTCCCACAAACTAAACCTTCAGTTTTTCACTTCTGCAGTTTGGGCACTCACAGTATTTGGGATATCTCCCGGGTCCTGCAAGAGCAGTCCAATTCCTTCAGAGAGTCTGTGAGTCCTTTCAGCAGGTTTGTTCTTGCAGTCATTCTGGAGCTAAAATTCACGATGCAAGCCTCCACATGCTGCTCTGTCCATCCGCATCAGAGCTGCAATCTAGTTCTGCCTCCCATCTGCCATGATGATCCCTTCTGGGCTGAGCTGTTCTTATTCAGAGTCACTTGCATTTCTATTGACAAATATTGTTATCTTCCTGAGGGCCTGGACCATACTTTCTTCGTCATCTTCCCAAAACACAGCTCAGTGCTTGGTGTATAGTTCAGTGCTTAGGAAATTTTTGTGTTGAATGGATTTTTATTTTACCTTCATGAAAACTTTCTAAAGTCATTAGTTCAAGTCAAGCATTATTATCCCTATTAGGGCAACTAAGGAAACTAAGCCTCAAAAAGATCAGAAATCCAGGGACAGGGTTGGAATTCTAAAGATCTTCTAACTCCAAGCCTATATTCTGACTTTTCATCTGTCTCCATATTCCATGACAATAAAAAGTACAATTGGGGCCAGGCACGGTGGCTCACGCCTGTAATCCCAGCACTTTGGGAGGCCGAGGCGGGTGGATCACGAGATCAGGAGATCGAGACCATACTGACTAAAACAATGAAATCCCATCTCTACTAAAAATACAAAAAATTAGCTAGGCATGGTGGCGGGTGCCTGTAGTCCCAGCTACTCAGGAGGCTGAGGCAGGAGAATGGCGTGAACCCGGGAGGTGGAGCTTGCAGTGAGCCGAGATTGCGCCACTGCACTCCAGCCTGGGTGACAGGGCAAGACTCCATCTCAAAAAAAAAAAAAAAAAAAAAGCAGTTGGGTGACAAATGGTATGAGTAATACGTAAGTTTGATCTATTCTTAATTAGTGTAATAATATTTTTAAATGTCACTAATAATGAAAGTAAGGAAGAAAAGCTCTTTCCCTAATTACTTAGTTAACATCATCAGATAGACTGCTGTAAAATAGGGAAGTTCTTCCATTTGATATGGAAATGTATACAAAGTTTATGGTCATAGATATGTTTATGAGTTTTTCTCTGTATGTTTTTAATTCCAGCTGATGAAAAATTATAATTCAGTATCATTAATATGATAGTAATTCTTTTGATTAACATAGTAGCTTCATGTAAAAATTTCGAAGAGTTCCTCATTAGTCACAACGTTGAAAAAAATAATTAGGCCCCATCAGTAAAGCAACTCATGCTGGCATTCATACTGTATCATTGACATCAAAGTTTATGGTGTGCCATCAATTAGTATAGTTCTGATTATGTGAAAATGTAAAACTGTGAGCATTATTTATAAAAGTGTGGTGCTAATTAAAATATCTATGTATTTCTTATGATTTTTTAATAAAGATTTGTTACAAAGTTGCATGAAAATTCATCCTCAAAAGTAGTCACAGGTGGATTTCTTTTTTGTAACATCATTATTTATTTATCCTATCAGGCCTACCCCAATTATTTACTGGGCAAAAGAAGATGGAATGCTACCCAAAAACAGGACAGTTTATAAGAACTTTGAGAAAACCTTGCAGATCATTCATGTTTCAGAAGCAGACTCTGGAAATTACCAATGTATAGCGAAAAACGCATTAGGAGCCATCCACCATACCATTTCTGTTAGAGTTAAAGGTATATTGTTTAAAATCCATTCTTCTTGCCTTCATGAGAGACCCTGAAACTTTAATTAAATGTGGTTTTCATTATATTTTTAACAATGATAAATGTAAATTTATGTCAACATTCATGGTACCTTGACTCTCTTCTCATTGCTATTTGTAGTGCATCTAAATCAGGTTAAAAATTTACTTGTTCAAATCTTCCTCATAGAAGAATCCCAGTTAATGAATATAGGAAGAATGAAGGAAATAGAAAAGTCAATATTAGAATCCCACAGTAATAGCTACAGCAGGCAAGATCAAACAATGAATGCTAAAATTAGTGGGTGAAACTTTAAGGAGAAAGAGGATATTTGCATAGCTTCAAAGTGTTTCTATCCCGCAGAAATTAATTACTGGGGAAGTTTTAGCGTGTCCACAAATACTTTATTACTCCTTTCTTTAGAAGATGGAGCTTACTTTCCCTCTTCTTGAGTGTATGCTGGACACTAATGAACAGAGTATGGAATCCAGGGAAATAGTAACTTTGGAGTGGAGAAACCTGGCAGACACTGTCTTAACCGAGTGATGAATGTTAATGTCAACAATAATAAGTCATGTTTGATATCATATATTCCCTCATATGGTACAAGTAGAAGGGTTCATTACCTTTGGGATATTCTCAAAAGCCCAAAACCTCAGGGTAATCATGAGAAAACATCAGACAAACCTAAGCTGTAAGACAGTCTATGAAATAACTGACCAGTACTCTTAAAAAGTGTCAAGGTCACAAAAGACAAGGAAAGACCAAGAAATTGTCAGATTGGAGACCATGACAAGTAAATGCAGAAGACATTACAAGTAAATACGGTGTCTAGGACAGGATCCTGGGACAGAACAAGACATTAATGCAAAAACGGAAATCCTAACAGAATGTATAGTTTAGTTAAGTACCAGTGTTAACTTTTTGTTAGGTAACTAGACCATGGTCACATAAGGTGTTAACATTAGAGGAAGCTGAGGGAAGGAGGTATGGAAACACTCTATAATACCTTTGCAACTTTTCAAAAATGATGTTTTTAAGTTGCTTCCTAATTATATAATTATATATATTCTACAGGGCTCAGAATTTATTTTATTTATTTATTTATTATTTTGAGTTGGAGTCTCGCTCTGTTGCCCAGGCTGGAGTGTAATGGCACTATCTTGGCTCACTGCAACCTCTGCCTCCTGGGTTCAAGCAATTCTCCTGCCTCAGCCTCCCAAGTAGGTGGGATTACAGGTGCCCACCACCACATCTGGCTAATTTTTTTTTTTTTTTTTGTATTTTTAATAGCGACAGGGTTTTACCATGTTGGCCAGGCTGGTTTCGAACTCCTGACCTCAAGTGACCCAGCCACCTTGGCTTCCCAAAGTGTTGGGATTACAGGCATGAGCCACCATGCCTGGTCCAGAATTTAAATTTGTGTTTCTTAGCCCTACCTGTACCTGTAATTTTCTCTGTATGCTTAGATAAATCTGTCACCTCTTTGATGTCTGATTAATTTTAATGTAAAACGAGAAAATGAAATTTGTATCAAACAGGTCTAGAAATAATTCATATATGTCAGTGAGTCTCTTTAAACATTCTTTTGAAAATCTTAAGTGGCCTTTGAAGCATTGTTTATAAATCTATTCGCTCAAAAAAAATGAGACTAATTTAGTGTGAAGTACTTGCTTGTATTATTAAAATAGTTCAATATGTTCTTTTGCTAAAATGCTTATTTGATTCAGATTTTTGGTCTTTTTTCTTCCTCCTATAAAGCGGCTCCATACTGGATCACAGCCCCTCAAAATCTTGTGCTGTCCCCAGGAGAGGATGGGACCTTGATCTGCAGAGCTAATGGCAACCCCAAACCCAGAATTAGCTGGTTAACAAATGGAGTCCCAATAGAAAGTAAGTTGCCTTGACTGGTTCTAATTGCAGTATATTTTCAGAGCATATATACATCCCAACAGTGAATAAATGGTGATAAAAAATAACTGACGTTAAGGAAGGAAGCCACATGTATGTTAAACACAGGCACCAAATTACCTTTGCGTTTTATTACCATTAGATATTTATTATGAATGTGAATAGTTTATGCTGTTAACATAATGGTATGTGATGACTGGTACTTGGCAATATTTCGTCTGTTTTTTACGTGGATAATGGGAAGAATGACAGGGTCAGAAATAAATAACACTTAAAAGTTTAGATGATCTTTGTGCAAAACATCAAGTGATTTGTGGAAATGTCACAGGTGCTAGAGGAGATAGGTGGGGAGACTCGGCATAGAGCCAATGGATATGACAAGCATAAGAAACCCAGCTGTCTTAAAGAGTTTTCAGTCATAAGTATAGCAAGTATAGCCCAGGTGTTCCCACTGTCTTCCAAGGTGACCATCCCATTTGATACCCAAAGAAGAACACATCCTCTGACCCTGATCATATGCAGGATGCTTTACCTTTGACTAGTGCTCCCTCCCTTAGAGCTGCTGATATCATCCTTGAGCAGCACCTGGGCAGCCTGGCTATACCTGTTGCCCCGTTCAGCAGCCTCCCTGCTCCGCCGCTCCACTCCTTGTGCTTCATTAGCCAATTTCTCCAAGCTACCACTATGCTGCCCAGCGTGTGGCTCCAGGCCCTCCCATTAATCTGCTAAATCATAGCAAAGGCCAGCTTTACAAAACTTGGCTAAAGGCTTGGGGAGAGTCAAGGGAATTATAGCAAAGAAAAAAATCTTTAAATGGATGTTGCACCTCACTGCTCCTTAATTCCTAAGCCATGGCCGTGAACAGAGAACCCACTAGACTCTCCTCTTCCTCCACCCTACCCACCACCAGCTACTGCCGAGAGGGGCATCTTTCAACATTTTCCCTTTCTTGGAGTTCAGACTTCCTCTTAGACACTGAGACAGAGAAAGTCAGTTTTGGCATCAAACCCAGCCTTAGGTTCACTCTCCCGGTCAATAACATGCAAAGATATTCTTTACTCACAATAAAGATAGCCCTCAGGCTTATGATACAGCACAGATTGGCTTTGACTGCCTCCAAGTCAGAATCCAGTATTGGTTCTACATTTACATAACCAAAAGGTCTGCTGAATTGACTTTCCCAAAGTAACACACACACTTCCCCTAAGATGGTTCCAAAAAACTGCTGGCAGATTTAAAGTGGCACAAGTCCCTATTTCTTACCATCAAGATCTGACAACTGCAGGGTGACTGAGTCATCACAGCCTGCTCCATGAATCTTTACTGGAAGTTCACTTGGGTCTCGTAGTACAGTAGCTGTCAGATACTTTGAAACAGGCAGCCTGCGTTCACTGTAAAAGGAAGTGTATTCCTGGGAGAAAACAGATGCTAGAGGCCAGCAAATAGGGTTTGGGTATTTCCATTCCCAATTTTAACCAGGATCAGGATCCAGAGAAATGGCAGAGAGTTACTTTGTGGTTGTGTTTCAGGAAGCTCTTGCTACTCTCAGCGGAATATGAGTGAAAACTGAGAGGAAAAAGTAGAAGAAAGCCCAGAACTAAAGAAGTTTTATGGTGGCCAGGCATGGTGGCTCATGTGAACCTGTAATCCCAGCACTTTCAGAGGCTAAGGCGGGCAGATTGCTTGAGTACAGGAGTTAGAGACCAGCCTGGGCAACATGGTAAAATCCTGCTTCTACAAAAAAAAAAAATAGCTGGTACAATGTATGATTTTCCCAGGAATGCATATAAAATGGCAATAAATGATGATACATGCTTGATACTTTTGCACCATGTTTTGCAGCTCAGATTTTTTGTGTCCATTTATGGAAGGTTAAAAGTGCCCCTGAGATCTAGACTCAGTGAAACTGGCAAGTGGAAGGGACCATCCATCTAGCCCTTCAGCAGGGAAAACAGGGGAGCCAGGGGATAAACCCTCAAGCTTGGCAGCCAGAGTGCAATCCTATGCAAGGAAAATTGAGATGTGGATGGATGACATAAGCAAGGGAGGATTAAATAATGAGGCTGATTTTTCTTCTTGATTTGCTCAGCTTGTTGTCCTTCCAAACCAGCTGTCTTAGTCCATTCCTGCTGCTATAACAAAATGCCTTAGACTGGGTCATTTATAAACAGCAGCAATGTATTGCTCACAGTTCTGGAGGCTGGAAAGTCCAAGATCAAAGCACAAGCAGATTTGGTGTCTGGTGATGGCCTGTTCCTCACAGATGCTGCTATGTGTCCTCACATGGTAGAAGGAGCATACGGGCTCCCTCAAGACCTTTAGAACAGCACCAGTCCCATTCACGAGGGGGAAACCCTCATTTCCTAATCACCTCCCAGAGACCCCACCTCTTAACCTTGGAGTTAGGTTTCAACATGAATTTTGGAGGGACACATGAATTTTGGAGGCATCCTGGTTGTGGTGCCCAAGGCTGTGGCCACTGTGATTCCTATCTCTGCAGGAGAGTCTAACACTTGCAGATCCTTGATAGTTTCCAGCCTGCGTTGTATTAGGTCTGTCAGACTCTTCTGCATGAAACGTGGATAAGATCACACTATTATTGTGTTAAAAGGCCCCTGTCCTCTCAGGAATGAAGAGGGAAAAGAACTAAGAGAACGAGAATGGGCAGAAGACCTCTTCCTGGCACAGTGACATATTTTTCTCACAGTGAAAGATGTTGAAAGCCAGTAATGTAAGATAAGCACCAGGAGAATGGAGGACTGGTCCAGGATATTCCTGGCATTTCATCAAGGCATCCTCCCTTCTTCCTTTTCACAAAACCAAGGGGCTCAGTGGCATCCTCTTGTAGGGATGGAATAAGTAAATGAAGAGGGAAATTTAACTCTTCTCCCAGAAATGTGTTCTACATTATGTCCAAATGTTCACGTTCCAGGAAATGTTTATAAAGTTGACTAACTGAGAAAACCTGAGCAGTAACCTCATTTAAACAAACCAGTACATGCTGCCATTTGTAGTCTCTCATCTCCAAAATGCATAAAATACTATATGATTAACCTGTTTCACAAAGTTCTTTTTAAAATGAAATTATGCAGTAAATGTAAAAACATTTTAAAGATTTTACTCTGTTCATGTAAGGTGGCATGATTATTATTATTCTCATGATCTACATGTTGAAAGCGTTTATAGTTTTACCTACCAACATCAGGAGAGTTGGGTTCTAAGTATTTTCTGAAGGCCATCACACCAGTTCTGGACCTTACCTTTGGGGCTTGAAGTTATTTGTAGTGATTCTGTGCTTTTAAATTTCTTTCTCCAGTGTTTATTGACAGCAAATGAAGCTGGTTATTCCCAGAATTAATGATTATTCCTCTGGATAATTTGGATTTGCATGCTAGAGAGTTACTCTACCCGCTAGCCAGCCCATCCAAAGGCTCCAAGTGTCTCTACGTTAGTGATTTTACTCTGTGTCCAGCTACCAACCGAGCCTCCATATGTCACTGTGACAGTTCCCGGGTTTGTTTGCATTTTTTAAACAAGTACTTAAGGAAAACTCCCATGGAGAGAGGTCTGCTTACTCATTATTATTACCTAAAGGGTTTGTTTTATTCCTAAATACCTTGCCAAAAATAAATATTTGAAGACTGCTCTATTTAGCATATATAAGGCAGATACAGTCAGATGCCTTTCAGGTAAAAAATATATTCCCAAAGAGTTGATAACAAAGAAAAGTGCAACTGAGAGCAACAGAAAAGCTTTCTGACATGGTTTGTTTGTGACTGATGAGTCTCCACTTGGGGAAAATTGTCCTACTGACATTGTTGAGCTTTGCCCTCCAAGTTCATGGTCGTGTAACATTATTATTATTATTGTGGTAAAAACACTTAACAATATTTACCATCTTAACTATTTTAAGTGTACAGTTCAGTAGTGTTAAGCATATTCACATTATTGTGCAACAGATCTTCAGAACTAGAGCCCTTTATCCATTAAATATTGCGTGGTGGTGTAACTTTTAAAAACTCAATGCATTTAAGGAATTTGAGGAACTCTTATATGGTCTGCCACCCATACAGAGAGATTCGGCCCAGAGCTCTGCCTGGGACTCATCACAGTCTAAAATACACAGCCACTCCACTCCACTGCCTGGAACATCCACAGAGATGCGGTCAGGGTGGGCACATGGTGGGCACCGAGACTGCCCTGAAGAGTCCCAGCACTGAGAGCCCAAGTGCTAGGTCCAGAAGTGTTAAGAATCTTTTTCTTTTTTTTTTTTACTGACCTTAAAAATTTAGTTTGTTTCTCTACTTTATTCTTGTATTATTTTTTATTTCCATAGATTTTTGGGGAACAGGTGGCATTTGGTTACATGAATAAGTTCTAAGATTTTGGTGCACCCGCCACCCAAGCAGTGTACACGCTGTACCCAATATATAGTCTTTTATCCCTCGCTGCCCCCCACACTTTCCTTTGAGACCCCAAAGTTCAGTATATCATTCTTATGCCTTTGTGTCTTCGTAGCTTAGCTCCCACTTATGAGGGAGAACATATGATGTTTGGTTTTCCATTCCTGAGTTACTTCACTTAGAATAATGGTCTCCAATTCCATCTAGGTTGCTGTGAATGCCATTATTTCATTTCTTTGTATGGCTGAGTAGTATTTCATAGTGTGTGTGTATATATATATAAAAAACACAATTTCTTTATCCACTCATTGATTGATGGAATTTGGGCTGGTTCCATATTTTTGCAATTGCAAATTGTGGGGCTATCAACATGTGTGTGCAAGTATCTTTTTTGTATAATGACCGGAAGTGCTAAAAATCACTGACAGAGAACAAGTCTCCAGAAATGCTGCTTTGTGTTCCTGCACCCCTTGTTGAGGCAGTAGGTGAGCATCACTGAGATTATGTGAGTCAGAAAGGCCCCAGTCATGCAAGACTTGGGATCTGGGACACATGGGCTGCCCTAAGTTACACTGCGTTTTCAGGGTTCATGGCCGCCCTAAGGTACACTGTGTTTTCAGGATCCATGGCTGCCCTAAGGTATACTGTGTTATCAGGATCCATGGCTGCCTGCCTACAGCTACAGTTCACTTTCTAGGCCCATGTGTCATATCCATCCTCTGCTGTCTTTTATCAACGAATCTATATACCCTGTTGAAGGAACTATGACTTGTATTTGTCTTTGGTATGGAAGAACATGTTCCTTAAGGCAATTTTGAAATTATTAGAGTCATAAATAGGAGATGTAAGCTAAGAAGTCAATTCAAAGTATCTCGACACCCCCACATCACTAGTTGAACAACCTGGAGTATCTAAGATGATTTCATAAATGAGTTACTGATGGTGATCCAGAGTGTTGAACAACCGCTTTTTTGTTACATTTTTCCTTGGGAATGAAGACAATCAGTCCATGAGGAGTAACTTGTAAGTTAGAGTTTTAATAATCCTTGGATGCTAAAAACTTGTTCTGAACTTAAATGTATGGCAAATTTTTAAAATATTCTAGTCTAAAACATCTAAAAGACTTTTAGGCTGTAAATGTGATACGGTATGTGGTAGACAGAATAATCCCTCCTTCTACCGTACCCCACCCCACCACGATGTCTACATCCCAATCCCTGGAATCTAGGAATATGTCACCTTACATAGCAAAAGGGAGTTTGCACATGTGATTAAGGTTAAGGGCCTTGAGATGGGGAGGTTATCCTGGACTATCTAATTTGGGCCCAATTTAATTACATGAGCCCCCAAAAGCAGTGTGCCTTTTCAGGCTTTGGTTGGAAAGAAAGGTGATTATGGAAGAATGATCAGAGAGATGCAACATTGACAGCTTTGAAAATGGAAGAAGAGGACCATGGGCCAAGGAATGTGGGCAGCCTCCAGAGGCTGGAAAATGCAAGCACATGGATTCTCCCCTAGAACCTTCAGAAAGCAACGCAGCCCTGCTCATGCATTGGTTTTAGAGCAGTGCGACCCATGTCAGACTTCTACAGAACTGTATGATAGTAAATTTGTGTTGTTGTAAGCCACTACATTTGTGGTAAGTTGTTACAGCAACCGTGGAAAACTATTACAGACTGAGGGAGCAAAATACTTCGAGTTTGGGTCATAAAACAAGGATGTACTATGGTTTGGTTGATTTTTATTACAGTGGGTTAATAAACCATAGATGAAACAAATTTTTTTATTTTAAAAGTGATAAAAGAGGGGGGGTGGAGCCAAGATGGCCGAATAGGAAGAGCTCCGGTCTCCAGCTCCCAGCCCCAGCTACACAGAAGACGGGTGATTTCTGCATTTCTGCTTGAGGTACCGGTTTCATCTCACTAGGGAGTGCCTAACAGTGGGTGCAGGACAGTCAGTGAAGCGCACTGTGCGCGAGCCGAAGCAGGGCGAGGCATTGCCTCACTCGGGAAGCGCAAGGGGTCAGGGAGTTCCCTTTCCTAGTCAAAGAAAGGGGAAACAGACGGCACCTGGAATATCGGGTCAGTCCCATCCTAATACTGCGCTTTTCCAACGGGCCTGGAAAACGGCACACTAGGAGACTGTGTCCCGCACCTGGCTCGGAGGGTCCTATGCCCACGGAGTCTCGCTGATTGCTAGCACAGCAGTCTGAGATCAAGCTGCAAGGCGGCAGCAAGGCTGGGGGAGGGGCGCCCGCCATTGCCCAGGCTTGCTTAGGTAAACAAAGCAGCCAGGAAGCTCGAACTGGGTGGAGCCCACCACAGCTCAAGGAGGCCTGCCTGCCTCTGTAGGCTCCACCTCTGGGGGCAGGGCACAGACAAACAAAAACTCAGCAAGAACCTCCACAGACTTAAATGTCCCTGTCTGACTGACAGCTTTGAAGAGAGTAGTAGTTCTCCCAGCACGCAGCTGGAGATCTGAGAAAGGACAGACTGCCTCCTAAAGTGGGTCCCTCACCCCTGAGCAGCCTAACTGGGAGGCACCCCCCAGTAGGGACAGACTGACACCTCATTCAACCGGGTACTCCTCTGAGGCAAAACTTTCAGAGGAACTATCAGACAGCTGAATTTGTGGTCTCACGAAAATCCGCTGTTCTGCAGCCACCGCTGCTGACACCCAGCCAAACAGGGTCTGGAGTGGACCTCTAGTAAACTCCAACAGACCTGCAGCTGAGGGTCCTGTCTGGTAGAAGGAAAACTAACAAACAGAAAGGACATCCACACCAAAAACCCATCTGTACATCACCATCATCAAAGACAAAAAGTAGATAAAACCACAAAGATGGGGAAAAAACAGACCAAAAAAACTGGAAACTCTATAAAACAGAGCACCTCTCCTCCTCCAAAGGAACGCAGTTCCTCACCAGCAACGGAACAAAGCTGGATGGAGGATGACTTTGATGAGTTGAGAGAAGAAGGCTTCAGACGATCAAACTACTCTGAGCTACGAGAGGAAATTCAAAACAATAGCAAAGAAGTTAAAAACTTTGAAAAAAATTAGAAGAATGGATAACTAGAATAACCAATGGAGAGAAGGGCTTAAAGGAGATGATGGAGCTGAAAGCCAAGTTTCAAGAACTACGCGAAGATTGCAGAAGCCTCAGTAGCAGATGCGATCAACTGGAAGAAAGGGTATCGCTGATGGAAGATGAAATGAATGAAATGAAGAGAGAAGGGAAGTTTAGAGAAAAAAGAATAAAAAGAAATGAACAAAGCCTCCAAGAAATTTGGGACTATGTGAAAAGACCAAACCTACGTCTGATTGGTGTACCTGAAAATGATGGGGAGAATGGAACCAAGATGGAAAACACTCCGCAAGATATTATCCAGGAGAACTTCCCCAATCTAGCAAGGCAGGCCAGCATTCAGATTCAGGAAATACAGAGAACGCCACAAAGATACTCCTCGAGAAGGGCAACTCCAAGACACATAATTGTCAGATTCACCAAAGTGGAAATGAAGGAAAAAATGTTAAGGGCAGCCAGAGAGAAAGGTCGGGTTACCCACAAAGGGAAGCCCATCAGACTAACAGCTGATCTCTCAGCAGAAACTCTACAAGCCAGAAGAGAATGGGGGCCGATATTCAACATTCTTAAAGAAAAGAATTTTCAACCCAGAATTTCCTATCCCGCCAAACTAACCTTCATAAGTGAAGGAGAAATAAAATACTTTACAGACAAGCAAATGCTGAGTGATTTTGTCACCACCAGGCCTGCCCTAAAAGAGCTCCTGAAGGAAGCACTAAACATGGAAAGGAACAACCGGTACCAGCCCCTGCAAAAACATGCCAAATTGTAAAGACCATCGAGGCTAGGAAGAAACTATAGCAACTAACGAGCAAAATAACCAACTAACATCATAATGACAGGATCAGATTCACACATAACAATATTCACGTTAAATGTAAATGGGCTAAATGCTCCAATCAAAAGACACAGACTGGCAAACTGGATAAGGAGTCAGGACCCATCAGTGTGCTGTATTCAGGAAACCCATCTCACGTGCAGAGACACACATAGACTCAAAATAAAGGGATGGAGGAAGATCTATCAAGCAACTGGAAAACAAAAAAAGGCAGGGGTTGCAATCCTAGTCTCTGATAAAATAGACTTTAAACCAACAAAGATCAAAAGAGACAAAGAAGGCCATTACATAATGGTAAAGGGATCAACTCAACAAGAAGAGCTAACTATCCTAAATATATATGCACCCAACACAGCAGCACCCAGATTCATAAAGCAAGTCCTCAGTGACCTACAAAGGGACTTAAACTCCCACACAATAATAATGGGAGATTTTAACACTCCACTGTCAGCTTTAGACAGATCAACGAGACAGAAAGTTAACAAGGATATCCAGGAATTGAACTCAGCTCTACATAAAGTGGACCTAATAGACATCTACAGAACTCTACACCCCAAGTCAACAGAATATACATTTTTTTCAGCACCACACCACACCTATTCCAAAATTGACCACATAGTTGGAAGTAAAGCTCTCCTCAGCAAATGTAAAAGAACAGAAATTATAACAAACTGTCTCTCAGACCACAGTGCAATCAAACTAGAACTCAGGATTAAGAAACTCACTCAAAACCGCTCAACTACATGGAAACTGAACAACCTGCTCCTGAATGACTATTGGGTACATAATGAAAGGAAGGCAGAAATAAAGATGTTCTTTGAAACCAACGAGAACAAAGACACAACATACCAGAATCTCTGGGACACATTCAAAGCAGTGTGTAGAGGGAAATTTATAGCACTAAATGCCCACAAGAGAAAGCAGGAAAGATCCAAAATTGACACCCTAACATCACAATTAAAAGAACTAGAAAAGCAAGAGCAAACACATTCAAAAGCTAGCAGAAGGCTAGAAATAACTAAAATCAGAGCAGAACTGAAGGAAATAGAGACACAAAAAACCCTTCAAAAAATTAATGAATCCAGGAGCTGGTTTTTTGAAAAGATCAACAAAATTGATGGACTGCTAGCAAGACTAATAAAGAAGAAAAGAGGGAAGAATCAAATAGATGCAATAAAAAACGAAAAAGGGGATATCACCACCGATCCCACAGAAATACAATCTACCATCAGAGAATACTACAAACACCTCTATGCAAATAAACTAGAAAATCTAGAAGAAATGGATAAATTCCTCGACAAATACACCCTCCCAAGACTAAACCAGGAAGAAGTTGAATCTCTGAATAGACCAATAACAGGTTCTGAAATTGTGGCAATAATCAATAGCTTACCAACCAAAAAGAGTCCAGGACCTGATGGATTCACAGCTGAATTCTACCAGAGGTACAAGGAGGAACTGGTACCATTCCTTCTGAAACTATTCCAATCGATAGAAAAAGAGGGAATCCTCCCTAACACATTTTATGAAGCCAGCATCATCCTGATACCAAAACCTGGCAGAGACATAACCAAAAAAGAGAATTTCAGACCAATATCCTTGATGAACATTGATGCAAAAATCCTCAATAAAATACTGGCAAACCGAATCCAGCAGCACATCAAAAAGCTTATCCACCATGATCAAGTGGGCTTCATCCCTGGGATGCAAGGCTGGTTCAACATACGCAAATCAATAAATGTAATCCAGCATATAAACAGAACCAAAGACAAAAACCACATGATTATCTCAATAGATGCAGAAAAGGCCTTTGACAAAATTCAACAACCCTTCATGCTAAAAACTCTCAATAAATTAGGTATTGATGGGACGTATCTCAAAATAATAAGAGCTATCTACGACAAACCCACAGCCAATATCATACTGAATGGGCAAAAACTGGAAGCATTCCCTCTGAAAACTGGCACAAGACAAGGATGCCCTCTCTCACCACTCTTATTCAACATAGTGCTGGAAGTTCTGGCCAGAGCAATCAGGCAGGAGAAGGAAATAAAGGGTATTCAATTAGGAAAAGAGGAGGTCAAATTGTCCCTGTTTGCAGATGACATGATTGTATATCTAGAAAACCCCATTGTCTCAGCCCAAAATCTCCTTAAGCTGATTAGCAACTTCAGCAAAGTCTCAGGATACAAAATTAATGTACAAAAATCACAAGCATTCTTGTACACCAATAACAGACAAACAGAGAGCCAAATCATGAGTGAACTCCCATTCACAATTGCTTCAAAGAGAATAAAATACCTAGGAATCCAATTTACAAGGGATGTGAAGGACCTCTTCAAGGAGAAATACAAACCACTGCTCAATGAAATAAAAGAGGATACAAACAAATGGAAGAACATTCCATGCTCGTGGGTTGGAAGAATCAATATCGTGAAAATGGCCATACTGCCCAAGGTAATTTATAGATTCAATGCCATCCCCATCAAGCTACCAATGACTTTCTTCACAGAATTGGAAAAAACTACTTTAAAGTTCATATGGAACCAAAAAAGAGCCCGCATCGCCAAGTCAATCCTAAGCCAAAAGAACAAAGCTGGAGGCATCACGCTACCTGACTTTAAACTATACTACAAGGCTACAGTAACCAAAACAGCATGGTACTGGTACCACAACAGAGACATAGATCAATGGAACAGAACAGAGCCCTCAGAAATGATGCCGCATAGCTACAACTATCTGATCTTTGACAAACCTGACAAAAACAAGAAATGGGGAAAGGATTCCCTATTTAATAAATGGTGCTGGGAAAACTGGCTAGCCATATGTAGAAAGCTGCAACTGGATCCCTTCCTTACACCTTATACAAAAATTAATTCAAGATGGATTAAAGACTTATATGTTAGACCTAAAACCATTAAAATCCTACAAGAAAACCTAGGCAATACCATTCAGGACATAGGCGTGGGCAAGGACTTCATGTCTAAAACACCAAAAGCAATGGCAACAAAAGCCAAAATCGACAAATGGGATCTCATTAAACTAAAGAGCTTCTGCACAGCAAAAGAAACTATCATCAGAGTGAACAGGCAACCTACACAATGGGAGAAAATTTTTGCAACCTACTCATCTGACAAAGGGCTAATATCCAGAATCTACAATGAACTCAAACAAATTTACAAGAAAAAAACAAACAACCCCATCAAAAAGTGGGCAGAGGACATGAACAGACACTTCTCAAAAGAAGACATTTATGCAGCCAAAAAACACATGAAGAAATGTTCCTCATCACTGGCCATCAGAGAAATGCAAATCAAAACCACAGTGAGATACCATCTCACACCAGTTAGAATGGCCATCATTAAAAAATCAGGAAACAACAGGTGCTGGAGAGGATGTGGAGAAATAGGAACACTTTTACACTGTTGGTGGGACTGTAAACTAGTTCAACCATTGTGGAAGTCAGTGTGGCGATTCCTCAGGGATCTCGAACTAGAAATACCATTTGACCCAGCCATCCCATTACTGGGTATATACCCAAAGGACTATAAATCATGCTGCTATAAAGACACATGCACACGTATGTTTATCGCGGCACTATTCACAATAGCAAAGAGTTGGAACCAACCCAAATGTCCAACAACGATAGACTGGATTAAGAAAATGTGGCACATATACACCATGGAATACTATGCAGCCATAAAAAATGATGAGTTCGTGTCCTTTGTAGGGACATGGATGAAACTGGAAAACATCATTCTCAGTAAACTATCGCAAGGACAAAAAACCAAACACCGCATGTTCTCACTCATAGGTGGGAATTGAACAATGAGAACTCATGGACACAGGAAGGGGAACATCACACTCCGGGGACTGTTGTGGGGTGGGGGGAGGGGGGAGGGACAGCATTAGGAGATATACCTAATGCTAAATGACGAGTTAATGGGTGCAGGAAATCAACATGGCACATGGATACATATGTAACAAACCTGCACATTGTGCACATGTACCCTAAAACCCTAAAGTATAATAAAAAAAAATAAATAAATATAAAAAAAAAAAGAACCAAAAAAAAAAAAAAGTGATAAAAGAGTCTAGATACAGTGATGAGTGTGTCTTAGATGCACATCCTTTTCCTGTCACCAAGGAAAAAGAAATGGTGCTTAGAAAGAACATAAATTCTTCTTAATTGGTTCAAGTTGCAGAAGCAGTTTAAGAGAAAAGGTGCTGTTATTTAGTTTTGATTTCCATCACTGTGCTGAGACAGAGACCTAAATCCCTCTTAGTGTAATTCTAAAGCAATATAAGCTCAAAGACTAAAGTGTATCATTCACAGAAAGGAATTCATCTCCAATCTCACAGAAGTTCCAAATTGCTGGGCATGCCCAGGACTAAATCCTCACATATTATGTTACCCAGCCAGTTCTATTCCACTTCAGTAAGGATCAATCAAGCCTGTTCCTAATGTTTAAGTACTTGAGAGATTTAACTGAAAACATTGTCTTCAAGAATAGTTTACACAATTTATTTATACTTCAGCTTCAAGAATATCCACAGCAGAAAATTAAATATTTTCACATTTGGTTGTTAGCCCCATAGTGTTTATGTATTTGTTGATTTATTTATGTCAAGAAGAGGCTCCTAAAAGGAACAGGTTTGAACAAGCTGGAGTGTTTCTATACTTTTTGCTAGCTTTTGCTATTTCCTCTTGATCATTAACTTTTTTCTCATAAATAACCACAATCTCTTGAACACGGCAATGTTTTCCTGAATTTGTAATGCAATTTTCACCTAAACTTGTAAGAATTTTTTTTCTGCATCTCTCAAAATAATACTTGGTGTTACAGAATCAATCGACTTAAGACTAAATGAATATTGAGCACATACCCTTGCTAATATATAAGTCAATTCTGAGAAGGAAAATTTTCTGGTTTCTGCCTAAATTCTACTCTTATTCTTACTGCATATACTTAGATCAATCTTTATTTATGTCCTACTGACTTTACAAGCTTAATATACATCTTTTAAGCAAATAGGAATAAATACTTTCTATTTTTACATCCAAACAGTTGCCCCTGATGACCCCAGCAGAAAAATAGATGGCGATACCATTATTTTCTCAAATGTTCAAGAAAGATCAAGTGCAGTATATCAGTGCAATGCCTCTAATGAATATGGATATTTACTGGCAAACGCATTTGTAAATGTGCTGGGTAAGCTCTCATTTTATTAAAGACATGGCAAATTAAATTAATGACTGCTGTTATTTTCTGTTCAATCAGCAAAAATATATTGAGCATCTACTATGTGCAATGCACAGTACTTGGAGCTATAAGGGATGGATAAGACATAAACCTTGCCCTAAAGAATATTGCAGTCTTAATGTTCTTCCATAACACAGTTTTTATAATGGCAAATTCTTCACTGTAGAACTAGTCAAATAAGCTGTTCTACTTACAGATGGTTAGACTAAGTGTCAAACCC
The DNA here is from genome assembly GCF_028878055.3 of Symphalangus syndactylus. Classification (NCBI taxonomy): domain Eukaryota; kingdom Metazoa; phylum Chordata; class Mammalia; order Primates; family Hylobatidae; genus Symphalangus; species Symphalangus syndactylus. Next base: position 98,365,262 of record NC_072428.2, on the reverse strand, counting down.
TCAAAAGGAAAATAGCATTTGTCTGCTGTTAGCAACTGAGAATTACTGCTCTTCATCGTAAGACATTGACAAGTTGAATAACACTTTAATGATTCTGATTTTTAAAAACTAATACATGAATCATAATGCTTGGCCTTTATCCAAGTCACAGATGTACATTTGTTTTATTTGTAAAAACATATTCTGAAAAGTATGATATACTGAAACATATTCTCAAATAATTGGCTTATGTGAACATTGTATTTCTTATATTAGACAAAACTACCAAAATACCACATTTGTTAAAATTTTTGTGAGAATTGTTTTCATGGTGCCAGGGAATTATACTTCAACCCTTTAAAATTAGTATGCTTCCTTTTCAAACAAAATTACCATCAGAAAGCCAACCAATACTTGGTATTTTTCTTTCATGCTTGAAATGAAGGTCACTAATCCTATGAAGAGCTAAGCAGTTACGATATTGATGGATGTTGATAAAGCACTTTTGGCTGCTGGTTCCTTTTTCATCTCTACTTTTATGAGTTCGGCATTTTTAGATTTTACATATAAGGGAGATCATGCCAAGTTTGTCTTTCTGTATCTGGCCTATTTCACTTAACATAACGTCCTCCAGGTTCATCCATGTGGTCACGACATGAATGCCATGAAGGAAATGATAGAATTTCCTTCTTTTTTGAGGCTGGATAGTATTCCATTGTGTGTATATGCCACAGTTTCTTTATTCCATTCATTCATTGGTGGGCACTTAGGTTGATTCCATATCTTGGCTATTGTGAATAATACTGCAATGAACAAGGGAGTTCAAATATCTCGACATACTGATTTCATTTCCTTTGGATATATACCCGGTAATGGGATTGTTGGATCATATGGTAGTTGTACTTTTAATGTTTTGAGTATAAACAGTATAAACAATCTTTATAGTATTTTCCATAATGGCTATACTAACTTATATTCCCTCCCACAGTGTTTAAGTGTCCCCTTTTCTCTACATCCTTGCCAACACTTAGATCTCCTCTTTTTGATAATAGCCATTCTAATAAGTGTGATGTAATATCTCATTGTGGTTTTAATTTACTTTTATCTGGTGATTGGTGATAATTGGGCATTTTCCCATATGCCTGTTGGCCGTTTGTATATCTTCTTTTGAGAACTGTCTAGTCCAATGCCTTGCCCATTTTTAACCAGGTTATTCATTTTCTTACTGTTGAATTATTTGAGTTCTTTATATATTTTGGTATTAACCCCTTACCAGATATATGGTTTGCAAATGTTTTCTCCCCTTCCATAGGTTGTCTCTTCACTCTGTTGACTATCTCCTTGGCTGTGCAAGCTTTTTAGTTTGGTGTAATCCCATTTGTCTATTTTTGTTTTTGTTGCTGTGGTTCCATTTTTTCAGCCATTATACTCATCACTCTGCTTTTTTCTGCCAGCTTATGTGTTCCCCACCGTTCCCACCCACTAGGGTTATGATGAGTGAGTCATTCAACAAAAATATACTTGGCTGTTATTTTTGTGCCAGACAGTGTGCTGGGGATAAAACAAAAGTCTCATTCCCTGACTGCAATGGACTCACAGTAAATCAACAACTAAAATGATGTCTGGGCAAGAAGTAGGGCAGGAGGTAGAGGGAGGAAAAATGTATTTTTCTGCCTTGAGTGACTGGCAGCATTATGCCTGATAGAGAACATAAGGAGAAAGATAGGTTGCTTGTGCTTTACCATAAACTTTAATGACCTTAAAACAAAATACAATAAATAAACTATAGTCCTAAAATGTATTCTAATATTTACTTTACCTTTTAAAAATATTTATAGCCGAGCCACCACGAATCCTCACTCCTGCAAACACACTCTACCAGGTCATTGCAAACAGGCCTGCTTTACTAGACTGTGCCTTCTTTGGGTCTCCTCTCCCAACCATCGAGTGGTAAGTAGCAGCTCTGTGTGTTTTTCAGTACTTAAAATGTTTGCTAAAGCCTTCATATGCTACATATGTTGGGTTTTATTCAAAAGACAAACAGGGAAAGGCACCACACAATCCATTACACTGTTAATTTTTTTTTCTTTTGAGACAGAGTCTCACTTCATTACCCAGGCTGGAGTGCAGTGGCACAATCACAGCTCACTGCAGCCTCTGCCTCCTGGGTTCAAGCATATCTCCTGCCTCAGCCTCTAGAGTATCTGGGCCTACAGGTGCCTGCCACCACACCTGGCTAATTTTTTGTATTTTTAATAGAGAAAGAGTTTCACCATGTTGGCCAGGCTAATCTCAAACTTGTAACCTCAGGTTATCTGCCCGCCTCAGCCTCCCAAAGTGCTGGGATTATAGGTGTGAGCCACCGTGCTTGGCCTACACTGTTAATTATTAAATTCATTCATTATTTCACAAATATTTATTAACTACTGGCTCTATGTTAAATACTTTCATGTGTATAATCTATTTAGCAGCACACTCTATCAAGCACAGATCTACATGTAAATGATTTTTTTAAAAATTTAAGCCTGCTGTGTTTCACAATGCCATGGACATCCCCTGGGATTTTGTGAGTAGTGGCTGGAGGGACTAGTTAGGGGATATTCCTTGATAATAAAATATCCTGTGGTATAGTGGGGGGTTCTATAAGCTCCAAAGCAGAATTTGTTCTTACCATTGTTTCTCTTGAGTACTTCTTGCACCAGATCTTCCCGACTTGGATCCAGCCAAGCTCTCCAATGTTCTTTTACTCCCCACTTCAGACCATCCCCTTTCATATGCCACCCGAGGTTTAAGTCCTCTAGCTCCTCCTAGCTTGTTTACTTCAGCTGAAAGAGACAAGGCTAGGATGGATAAGCAATGGCTCAGAAGGAATGAATGAAAGAAAACTGGAACATTCTTTACTGATCATCTGTCAGGTCCTAGATGCTGTGCTAAATTCCAACTACTGAGGTCAGAATATATGCAGGGTTAAGATTAAAGGAAAATTTCCCCTGGCCCCTGCCTTAACCCCAGAGAAGAAAAATGGATGCTTATGCAGATGATTTTCCTAGTGAAGGTAACAGATTCACACTTAGTTTGTTTCATCCGTTTCACTTCTCCTCTCTGACATACATGCCTTTTTTCTCCCCTGAATATTTTCCTGTTGATACTTTCAAAAGTACAATCCTTCTAGTCTTGCAACTTTCACATTCATCATGGTCGTGTTGACCTTGAACATGGCATTTTATGTCTGACTTCAAAATATGATTGTTTTGATTCTCATTGTGATAATTTCTGTAATGAAGGTTTAAAGGAGCTAAAGGAAGTGCTCTTCATGAAGATATTTATGTTTTACATGAAAATGGAACTTTGGAAATTCCTGTGGCCCAAAAGGACAGTACGGGAACTTATACGTGTGTTGCAAGGAATAAATTAGGGATGGCAAAGAATGAAGTTCACTTAGAAATCAAAGGTAAGGCAGAGGTAATGTGTTTAATTTTTAAATGACTTTGAACGAATTCTCCAGCTTTGCCAAATGGATAACAATGACTTTACATTTCAGATCCTACATGGATCGTTAAACAGCCCGAATATGCAGTTGTGCAAAGGGGCAGCATGGTGTCCTTTGAATGCAAAGTGAAACACGATCACACCTTAACCCTCACTGTCCTGTGGCTGAAGGACAACAGGGAACTGCCCAGTGATGAAAGGTATTTGAAGACGATTTCTTTTCTTTCTCTTCATTCTTTCTTTAAGCTATGCTTGAACTAAAGGTCTACTGTGTAGTCACTTATGGTGATGTTTTTAGTTTCTGAAGTCTGCTGTCTCCAAAATAGAGAGATATGCATTTTCTCCCTACTGTAAAATATATGTACCCAAGAAGGTATCAGGTGATTGAAATAGGACCCTGAGAATGTTTGTCTGTCTGTGCATGCTGGTCTCTTGTGTAATTCAGGATGGAAAAAAACCCTCAGGCCTTGGACAGCATCCATTGTTTTATACCTTGAACAGCGAAGTCTCAACAGATGTTTTCATTACCTTTCTACAAATAAGCAGAAATATGACCTCTTTAATCACTAAAGACTGCTCAAATCCTTGTCAGTATTTTAAAAGACACGTGTTTTTATTTGGATAGGGAGTTTTTCTTTTGATTTTACCTAAAGCCAGTGAAAGGGGAAGGAAAAACAAAAACAGGTAGAGCATTAAAAGAGCCCAAGCATGCTGCAGATTTCG